>NC_055987.1:143816719-144441719 GCF_018446385.1 Zingiber officinale | reverse complement strand
GAGTCAACAAGAGACTAAATCAAAGCAAGAAAAGATCAAGGAAAGTAAGGATCTTTGTTGTAATCATTTTTTATTTATTTTATAACCTAGTTTGCATTTCTTGTTTGTATTCTTGTTTTAAGGTTATGCGAGGTGTCTTTGCCTCTAGATTATTTCCGAGAAGAAGTGTGTTTATAGTGGAGCTATATTCACACTGTGGATCCTTGGATTAGTTAACTCAAGGAGACGAAAACCAAGTAAATCGGAGGTATTAGCATTGCTTCAAGTTTTTCACTGCAACATCAACAAGAAATCAACAAGAAGAAGTGAAGTGAAAGATGCTATTCACCCCACCTCTATCTCTCAAGTGTCCTAACACTTCAATTGTAGGGATATACCCGATGCGGTATATGCTACAAACACATTTTGTAAACATGTACAGCGGAAGACTTAACGATAAATAAACTAATTTATTACATCACACATACCACACACATGCAAGATATAATTGCACAGACAAGATCATCAAATAAAAATAAAATTCAATAACAATTATTCTAGGTATACCTTATGGATGACTTGTAACGAGAAGGACATCAACCTTTTACGATGTTATTGAACCTTACCTCTATTCATATCCACTCCGAGCTCTTCAAAACAACTTCAAGAGAACAAGCTTCGCCTTCGGAAAGTACCAGCCACGAGTGAAAGAGAAGGATCAATAAGAAGGAGAAGAAGCAGAAGGAAGATCTTTTTCCTTTGGGTGGCTCACGGCAACAAGAGGAGAACCTCTTGTTGTGGTCGGCGACAAGAGAGAGGGAGAGGGAGAGGGAGAGAGAGGCATTGAGTTTAGGTTTCTAAAACTTAATCAAGCCAATAATGAATTGTCTATTATTTCTCTCTTAACTATATCAATATATAGCCTTATTTAAAGAGTTGGATTAGAAAATTCAAATCCAACCCATTATGCCTTAACAAAAAATTAGTCCATTAATCCTTTGGTTTGGTTCACAATTAAATCAAGTTGGTTCATACCTAAACCAAATTACTTAATGACTAAACTAAATAGGGTCCAACTCTTTCATGCTTGGTTAAGATTTGTCAATGCTTATTGTTAAAACTATGCTTTAGAAGTAGTTCATAACTGTTTATTGCAGTTAGTGGAAGTTATAGCAGTTTATAGCAGTTAGTGGAAGTTATTTCCTTAGGAAGTTATTTCCTTAGTTCTTTTTATTTGTATCTAAAGCAGAAGAAGATGTACTATTCTGCTCATTTTTTATTTTATTTTACAACAGATGGTATCAGAGCTTTCTTCTTAAGGGGCCTGTGTAACTTTAACACACCATGGAAGCAGAAGCAAGTTTCTCTACTATTTCTCCACCAGTGTTCGATGAAGATAATTACCAGATATGGGCAGTACGCATGGAGACATACTTGGATGCTTTGGATCTTTGGGAAGCACTCGATGTTGATTACGAAATTCCTGTTCTTCCTGCAAATCCTACCATGGCTCAGATCAAAGTACATAAGGAGAAGAAGACGAAGAAGTCAAAGGCTAAAGCTTGTTTGTTTGCTGCAGTTTCAGCCACTATATTTTCTCGAATCATGTCTCTTCAGACGGCAAAGGAGATCTGGGATTATCTCAAGTCAAAATATGAAGGAGATGAAAGAATTCGTGGAATGCAGGTGTTGAATCTAATTCGTGATTTTGAGATGCAGAAAATGAAGAAAACAGAGACCATCAAGGAGTACGTTGACAGACTTCTTGCGATAGCAAATCGAGTTCGATTACTAGGTTCTTCATTGACAGACTCAAGAATTGTTGAGAAAATTCTTGTAACTCTGCCCGAAAGGTTTGAGGCTACCATCACTACTTTCGAAAATACGAAGGATCTGACCAGAATTACACTGGCAGAACTCTTGAATGCCTTACAAGCACAATAACAGAGGCGTGCAATGAGGCGAGAGGGAGAAATTGAAGGAGCCTTACCAGCCAAGCATAATGATGTTGGCAATTTCAGAAAATAGAAAAACAAGAATCCTCAAGCAATAGGAGAAGGTTCATTAATGGGCAATAAGAACAAGGCAGGAGACAAGAAAGCTGGTGCAAAAGTGAATTATCCTCCATGTCATCATTGTGGCAAAAAAGGTCATCCACCTTTCAAATGTTGGATAAGACCCGATGCAAAATGCAGAAAATGTAATCAAATGGGACATGAAGCTGTCATTTGCAAAAATAAGAATCCACAGCAAGAAGAAGAAGCTAAAGTTGCTGATCAAGACGAAGTTGCTGATCAAGACGAGGATCAACTTTTTGTAGCAACTTGTTTTGCAAGCAATGTAGAAACTGAGAGTTAGTTAATTGACAGTGGTTGCACCAATCATATGACCAATGACAAGGAACTGTTCAAAGACTTACACCCAACTAAAATCACCAAAGTAAGAATAGGAAATGGTGATTATATTTCAGTCAAAGGAAAGGGAACGGTTGCCATAACCAGTTGTTCAGGTACAAAACTCATCTATGAGGTTCTTTTTGTTCCTGAAATTCATCAAAATTTGTTGAGTGTTGGTCAGTTGATTGAAAAGGGATTTAAAGTTGTTTTCGAAGATAATTTTTGCCTCATTAAAGATGCAGCCAATCAAGATATCTTTAAGATAAAGATGAAAGGCAAAAGCTTTGCTCTAAAACCATTAGAGGAGGAGCAAACTGCTTTCTCAATTCGTGAAAATGTCACTGAGATTTGGCACAAGAGACTCGGGCATTATCATCACCAAGGAATGCTGCAAATGAAATCCAAGATGATTCTAGAAGAGCTTCCAGAATTTGCTGATCAGATTTCATATTATAGGGCATGTCAATTCGGCAAGCTCAATAGAAAACCATTCTCCAAGTCAACTGGCAGAACTTCAAGGAAGTTGCAATTGATTCACACGGATGTTTCAGGGCCTCAAAGAACACCTTCTTTAAAGGGTAGTCTCTATTACATTGCCTTTATTGATGACTTCACTAGAATGTGCTGGATTTTCTTCTTGAAATTCAAATCAGAAGTAGCTCAAGTTTTTTTGAAATTTAAGGCAAGAGTCGAAAATGAATGTGGCTGCAAAATTCAGACTATAAGATCTGATAATGGGAAAGAATATACTTCTACAGAATTTAACAAGTTTTGTGAAGATGCAGGCATAGAACATAAACTTACAGCTCCCTACACTCCTCAGCAAAATGGAGTTAGTGAAAGGAGAAATAGATATATCATGGAAATGTCAAGGTGTATGCTGCATGAGAAGAATTTTCCAAAAAGTTTTTGGGCAGAAGCAGCAAACACGGCTGTGTTTCTTCAAAATAGACTTCCCACAAAAGCAGTGAAAGATCAAACACCATTTGAAGCTTGGTATGGTTATAAACCAACTCTGAAATTTCTTAGAATCTTTGGTTGTTTATGCTTTACTTATATTCCACAAAACAAGCGTGATAAGCTGAATAGAAAAACTGCACCTGGTATTTTTATAGGATATAGTAATGTCAGCAAAGCCTATAAAGTTTTCCAGCCACAGACTGGAAATATTATAGTAAGCAGGGATGTTTACTTCATGGAGAATGAAGCATGGAACTGGGAGGATACAAAGAAGAAAAATCACACTGTGACAGACTTGAAATTCAAGTTTTCTAGTTTAAACACTGAAGATGAAGAAGGTTTGCAGGATGAAGCAGTAGATGATGTTCCTGTAAGAGGAACTAGGCTGCTCTCTGACATTTATGAAAGATGTAACATTGCCGTGTGTGAACCTGCAAACTATGAGGAAGCTAAAAATGATCAAAAGTGGATAGTTGCAATGAAGGAGGAGCTGTTCATGATTGAGAAGAACAAGACATGGATCATAGTGGAAAGGCCTCAAGATAGAAAAGTAATTGGAGTCAAGTGGGTGTACAGAACCAAGCTCAATGCTGATGGCTCTGTCAACAGACACAAAGCAAGACTTGTGGTGAAAGGCTATGCTCAAACATTTGGTGTGGATTACTCTGACACATTCGCACCAGTTGCTCGATTGGACACCATTAGATTGTTGCTTGCTGTTGCTGCTCACAAGAATTGGAGAGTATATCAGCTTGATGTAAAATCAACCTTTTTAAATGGTGTTCTGCAAGAAGAAATCTATGTTGAGCAGCCTGAAGGTTTTAAAAGGAAAGGGGAGGAAGACAATGTGTTTCTTCTCAAGAAAGCTCTTTATGGTTTGAAGCAAGCTCCAAGAGCTTGGTATAGCAAGATTGATGATCATCTGCTAAGTTTAGGCTTTGAGAAAAGCTTATCTGAGGCCACTCTTTATGTCAAACATGAAAGCAGTAATCTTCTCATAGTTTCTCTCTATGTTGATGATCTTCTACTGACAGAAAATGATGCAAAGCTAGTTGAGGAGTTCAAACTTGAAATGATGAAAGTTTTTGAGATGACAGATCTTGGATTGATGACTTCCTTTCTTGGATTGGAAATTAAACAAGCTGAGCATGAAGTTTTTATCTGTCAGAAGAAGTATGCAAAGGAGATATTAAAGAAGTTTAAGCTTGAAGAATGCAAGGAAGTAAGCACTCCTATGAATCAAAAGGAGAAGCTGTGTAAAGAAGATGGTGCTGAAAAGGTTGATGAAGGGTATTTCAGAAGCTTACTTGGTTGCTTAATGTATCTCACAGCAACAAGGCCTGATATTTTAAATGCTGTAAGCATTTTGTCTCGGTTCATGCATTGTGCAAGTGAATTGCATCTCAAGGCTGCCAAAAGAGTAATTCGTTATGTCAAAGGGACAAGTGACTTTGGAGTCAAATTCAGAAGAAGCAAAGAATTCAAGCTTATTGGCTTTTCAGACAGTGATTGGGGAGGTTCCATTGATGATATGAGGAGCACTTCAGGCTACTGTTTTACTCTCGGATCTGGTGTTTTCTCTTGGAGTTCGAAGAAGCAAGAAACAGTGGCTCAATCTACTGCAGAAGCAGAGTTTGTTGCTGCAACAGCTTCTGTTAATCAAGCTTTGTGGCTAAGGAAGATTTTAATGGATCTCAAGTTTGATCAAAAAGGAAGCACTCAAATATTTGTTGAAAATCAAGCTGCTATTGCCATTTCCCACAATCCTGTGTTTCATGGGAAAACTAAGCATTTCAATATAAAGCTGTTTTTTTTAAGAGAAGTGCAGAAAGAAGAATCAGTGATGTTAATTTATTGCAAATCTGAAGATCAGTTGGCGGATCTTTTTACAAAGCCTCTTCCTGTCAGCAAGTTTGAGTTTCTGAGACAAGAAATTAGTGTTTGCAGCTCCTAAAGCAAGGAGGAGTGTTAAAACTATGCTTTAGAAGTAGTTCATAACTGTTTATTGCAGTTAGTGGAAGTTATAGTAGTTTATAGCAGTTAGTGGAAGTTATTTCCTTAGGAAGTTATTTCCTTAGTTCTTTTTATTTGTATCTAAAGAAGAAGAAGATGTACTGTTCTACTCATTTTTTATTTTATTTTACAACACTTATATAGATGACAGTATAATTCAAGGATATCGTATCCACCGTCATCTAGTAAGCAAACAAATATTGACAATGGAAGGTTCAAAGAGTAAAATTTACCTGTTCTATACCGAATTTAACTATTGAATGTTATCACATATCTTGTTTTCATTTATATAGGGGATTTTTAGAAATGTGATAAAAAAGAGATGGAAAGGAAGGAGATTTCATTGTGAATGAGCCTTTAGTCTTACATTGAAAATCTCATGACAAGTTCATTGGTTTAAATTGTTGTACATTCATTGATGTGAACAAATGCATAGAGAGAGACTCTCTCTCACACATGCGTGGACACATGGTGCAAATTTTCCCTCAATGATTTCATCTCATCATCGAATAATCTTCTCTGGATCATGAAACTTAAATTTCCAGTAAGCAGCGATCGGAGTTTGATCAAACACAAAAACTTTGAAAATTAAAGAAAGAGGAATTGGTAGAACTTGTCAAGCATCTACAGCCTCATGGCTTAGCATTGCCCCAAAGAAAGAGGAGTCATGATGTCAGAGTTCATCATTGTGCCACACAAACTAAATAGAACGTTAATTAAGTTGTTTCAAGTATCAATTCAGAAATTAACTCATTTTCAAAGCAAATGGTTGGCTTGGCTGCATACGTGACTGCATTTATGATGATGCATATTATTCCTGGCTTCAAAGGAAGTTTGTGTCTTACAATTCTTGCTCGTCCAACCATGGATTCAGTGGTCCCTGACTCGTGAAAAAACAAGAGTTCAGTGAGTCACTGAAAAGCTTCCCACATTGCATGGCAATAGATTGTTTCACTGAAATGTCAAGGGACACAATAATGACTCGTGTCTACCACTTTTCTCATCTTCTTTCCTTCCCCAAAGGCACCTACTTTTCTCATCTTTTTCCCCCCTTCGCTAAAGAAACCTTAATTAGTCACTTAATTGTTTTCTAAATTCATTGTATTATTTATTTATCTATCTGTTCACAAAAGAAATTAGGTACTAAACATTGAATTTATACATTTTTATGCTCATATATCCCTTGTTTCTTGTAGGAATTGAAGAATTTTAGACGAGACGTGTTTGATTTTGTGGCTTTGGCCAACGACAACTCTTTGCATAGCCTTTCCAATTTCCAATAAAATTTTATTCCAGGGGTACACTGAACCAACTGAAAGCCATGATTCCATCTAACTAGTAATCCATAGATTCTGACACATTTCATCATACGCAATAAAAATCAATGATGCATGGCATGTAGTTAAATTCTTTTTTGAATGAAGTTGGTAGATTGCATGATCTGCTTTCACTGATAGTGCCCAACAGGGATGTTAAATTTTAGTAAGGTTGAATCTTTTTTTTTTTCCAACTTTCACCTCTGAATCAACTACTATTTTCTTCCTGATAAATAAAATTCGGCGATTGCATTTCCCTTTTTCCACATTATCAGTATCTTGAATAAGAATTGCAACAAGTAAATAAATACTCATAATTTTGTAAGGAAAACTCGAACATCAGCAATTCAGTCTGTCCAGAGTCCGGACTGAAACCTCTATAGTTTACATCTTTGTTTAATGCTGGGCAGCTCTGGGCACAACAAAATCTGAAAGCAACCTCTCTGTCTGATTATCAGCAGCTGTCTCTCTTCGTCTCATACAGATGCCAAGCTACTACTGGACAATCTTGGTCTTGTTTTCTCAGGAAAAATTCCACCATCCTCCATGGCTTTTCTTTTATTACTATTGCTATTGCTGCTGCCACTGGTAATGTTTTTTTCCTGCAATTGTTGTTGCTGTTGTTGTTGTGATTGTTGCTGCTCTTTTACTTTTCCTTTTTGCATATAAGGTCTGAGCCTTGTCATGTCCGAGAGCTGTATGGGCTTGAGAAAGAACTCTTCTGCTCCTCCTTCCAAGCATCTGCCATCACAGGAATATTGAGCAAATCTGAAGGAGAATATTGAGCAAATCTAACAAAAACTAGGCAGAGGTTTTTCACGACGTTTGAATACTTCACAGGAATTCACTTTATCCCTGATTCCTAACAAGGTATGGCCACATTTATAAGTATGAGAGAATGAAGGACCACTTGATAGACCTCAAATAAACAATCCACCAATTTGAGGATTCTATATATCCCCGAGAGGAGACAAGTTGATTACGATTCCTTTCTTTAGAGCACTCCATTTTCATTTCTAAGAAAAGCAATTCCTAGATCATCTTATTACCTCCCACTTAAGCTTAAAGAAGATCAAGAACTACGGGTTATTCTTTATCCTGCTTTACCTTTTGTTAAAGTTCCCTCACAATCTTTATAAAGATGTCAAAACCAAATCTGGTGCAAGAACATAATGAAAAAGGAATCCACTTTACTAACTATTTTTTGTTGTCAATGTTTCATATTAATCTCCCTCACCTGTTGATCCTGGAAGGCACGTTCTCGGAGGACATGATCACCACTGGAATGCCCTTCAAAGATGAAGAACCCTAACACGAGTAAACCGGCACGTATAAAAAAATACTGAAACAGATTAGAGTGGATATGAGGAAACGTGAAGAAGTACCTTGATTCTCTTGAGAAGATCATACCCTGTCATTCCAGGCATGCAGTAGTCTGTTATGATCAAGTTCACCTCGATCTCCTATGAATCAAAATTGCCATCAAATAATGTTGCGTTCAGAAACTCATTTCTTTGGGAATACAGGAATCCATGTTGCAAAATAATTCAGTGCAGTTGATTACATTCTTATCTGGTGAGGCAGGCGATGAGAGACCTGGTTCCTCTCCCAATCCCAACAATTCAAGAGCTTTACTCCCGGAATCCACTGTGGTAACTGAAGCATCAAAGAAAGTATTACTTAAAGAGAAAGGAAAAAGAAAATAATAAACCAAAGAGTGACAATTCCCTCTTATCGATGAGAATACCTTGGTAGGATGAGGTCCTGAGGAGCCTCTCAATGAGCTTCCTGTCAATGAGACTGTCATCGACAGCCAACACATGAAACTCTGCCTCTCTATCAACACCCATACTTTTTTTTTCTTTTCTTTGTTTCTTTCAGCACCACCACCAGCACTGCCTTCTTTTATCAAGTGATGGTGAGGAGATGACTCAAATGACAGAGGAGATGAGAGGAAGAGTCGATGAAGGTTCTCCTTCTCCACCTCACCTTGTTTTCTTTGTCAACATCCAGCAATGAAACCAGATTCTGAACGATCCATCAGATTTCGCCTCCAAATCTTCACTCAATCTTTGAATTGGATACCAAGCAAGACCCTTCATGACTTCCTTTTGATCTCTTGTTTTATTTATAAGCCATCTCCTCTCGCTTGTCCCTCCGGACCAACTCAGCCACACCACCATGAGCTCATCCCCTCCGCTCAACTGCTTCAAGATGTGCACAAAGGAGGAAAGGCAGGGACTGGTGGTGGACCATCCAATCCTCTCACAAGATTCGGTGACGTCATCCTTGGCCTGCATTTTCAGAGCTCTTGTGGCCTTTGCTGTATCCTCCCCGACCCCACAAGGCAATTTCATGTGATCCCCTCTAGATTTGCCTCCTCGTCTCCTCTTATGCTGTCTCCATGGATCTTTTCCAATCTCTTTCTTTATCCCTCTCGCTGGGTGGACTAATCAGAACAATTATATTTTTTTCCTTATGAAATGGCAGAATAAATCATAAGCACCACCACCACCACCACCACCACCACGTCTATCTCCATTAGACTATGAGAGTGAGTAATTAAAGATTTAATACTCCTCATGACTCGTGAGGTTTAATTTGGTTGGATTAATTAGTCTATAAAGCTACATTAATTCCTCAGGAACACTGTTTTTCTGGTCGAGTGATGTTATCACTATCCTTGCATGTTCTTGCGACTATCAAACAAGCCTTGGCTGGTCCAGATTTCTGCTGTGGGGTATTAAGCATGTAACTGGGGATCTGAAGGACAAACGATATCTTCGAGTCAATGGAGTGAGTAGTAGCATCACTTTCTTGTGCTAGAAAAGAAAAGAAAAAAAAAACAAATTGCAAGGTGGATCATCTCTTTCTTGTATTATTGTCCTTCTCTATGGAGTTAACAAACGGGTTTATATACCGAGGAATGATACTTTGCCATTCAACCATATTTCTTAGCTTTGTATTTTCTTTTTTGTTGTCGTTAAGTTGGGACCAAGCGAGCACTCAGCCATGAAGATTAACCTACCACTTTATTGACCTTCGGTTGCACTTACTGGCAATACAAGGAATGATAGCTTCTCTTGTACATAAACACTGTAAGACAATGGCATACTCCTAGATGCATATAACCATTCAGATAAACTTATAGCGAATGCTCGAAATCAACAAAAAAGAGGAAGCAAGCGTGCTGTGAGCCAACCCATCTAGCAATGATTCTTCTTCTCTCTATATCCAGTAGATTGTTAAAAATGTCGGGCAAACTCAAAAGGAGGCACATAGATGGCCACTTCGAACCCTGCATTTGAAAGTATGAGTGTCATTAGGAGCAAAAAATTCATGTCAATATTCACTTTCAGAAATTACCAAATAAAAGTTTCATGGAACACTGCTATGCTGAGAACTAGCACACGCACATACTTCTGCTGAAAGTTCATAAATCAGGGAAGTAGATCGTGGAATTTCTTATTTCTTTTTTAATCAAAAGGAGGGTTATGGCCTTTAAACTATATAAATAAGGCAAACTGTGATATGCACGTCTGAAAAGTTGTATCACCACACCTGATATGACTAATGATTCCAAAATTTTACCCAGCGCCACTATGAGTTGCTTCAGAATTGATCAATGCCAAATGCTCTTTTAGCACACTAGTGAAAAATGAGACGTTTTACTCTTTTTCCCCAGTGCAGTTCCTTTTCGTATAAAGTCCAGACAGACATGATATTCTTCTTTTATAGTCCCAAGACTCCTTGGCAGCAACTCAACTACCACTCCTAGGATCACTGTAGGATTAGAACGGAGCCCCAGCCGGGGACGGTAAATGGATGATAAATTTGTCCAAAAGGTTCGAATTATCTTGATTTACCTTTCTGGACTGACAGTGTGCTGGAGGCAAGCTTCATCCTGTAGGATTACAACGGGCCTCATCCCTTTGTGACGGAGGTCTCTTCCTCGCTAACAGTAAATTAGTTAAATCAAACCATCGGCACGGAGTTCATGACGACCACCTCTTTGGTCCATGTTACGCATCAGGCACTGTTCCATGAGTTTCTAAGGGTAAGAGACGATGCAGTCCCGGTCTTCCCTGGGCCAGGTTCATCACGAAACATTCCACTACGAAAATCGCACACAGCAGGAGCTATTCAAAATCCTGATGAGGGAGAAGCTTTAATTAGTTTCGTCATAGAAGGTGTGATACTGATAGGCACTGCCAAATGATCTCAGATGACTAAATCCTTTGGTCCTAGCTGATTCAAAACATTTCTTAAAACATCACGAGCCCCCGTCCGACTTTTGATTCCACAAACTCGGTAGCATCTTCAGCCTTCTCCATTGAGCGCCAGCAAATTCAAAAGGTTTCGTGATCAACTCAGCATAGTACAAAGGGTTGGTGTTGAGGGGGAGTGTTAAATATCAACTCCAACCCGAATAAAGGATAAAACTTATCCAATAAAAGATAAGAGTTATAGATAAAATTTGCTATTTAATTATTTATTTTTCTAATAGATAAAGATGACGATTTGGTAAAAGATAAAATTAAATATGTGGTCAAGAGTGTTTTTCTCATTTCATGGATAAGAATTAAAATTTCAATGACTAGGATTTAATTTAATTGAACGGTCCAGATTGTATGAAGAGTACTATAAATACTCTATCTTATATTTACTTTTATTCATCAATCAAGTATCAATTTATGAGTCAAAATTTTTTATTTTTCTTCTTTGTCTTAGAATTGTGAGTGATCTACAAAAAGGGTGTTGTAATGTTGTTATTATTAGTATAAGACAAATAATTTATTTACTTGTGTGTTGGTTCAATTTTCAACCGTCTCTTCCTCGCTGACAGTAAATTAATTAAATCAAACCATCGGCACGGGGTTCATGACGACCACCTCTTTGGTCCATGTTACGCATCAGACACTGTTCCATGAGTTTATAAGGGTAAGAGACGATGCAGTCCCGGTCTTCCCTGGACCAGGTCATCACTACATTCCACTACGAAAATCGCACACAGCAGGAGCTATTCAAAATCCTGATGAGGGAAAAGCTTTAATTAGTTTGGTCATAGAAGGTGTGATAGATAGGCACTGCCAAATGATCTCAGATGACTAAATCCTTTGGTCCTAGCTGATTCAAAACATTTCTTAAAACATCACGAGCCCCCGTCCGACTTTTGATTCCACAAACTCGGTAACATCTTCGGCCTTCTCCATTGACATCTTGACTCAGTTTTTCATTTCCCAGGTAGCCACCAAATTACATCGCACATCAAATCTGCCATCTCTAACCAAAGTAGAGCGAGGGTCACAGTCGGCTTTCTATGTCGGCGACGATTCTACCACAAATTAGATGACTTGAGTGGCAATTTGTGTCCTTTCTACTAAGTCTTTCGCGTCGGCGAAACTTTTAACTCATTCGCAGTTTATTAGTTGCGTTGGATGTGAAGGGAGTCCAATGTTCTTGTTGAGGTTGGGCAAGGATCAGAAGCGGAAAGTTACATAAAACCCAGTGAGGGCTAATCAGCAATCACAATTAAGTGTTCGTAGCAGCCAATTTGTTATTTTTTTTAATTGGACATTTGAGATTGTAAATAATATTTTAAATTTACTAACGGTCTCAAATGTCTAGTTTAAAAGTGTTTAGGGTCATAACAAAAGTTACTCACAATTTCAATGTTATCAATGAATAAAAAGGAAATGTAGAATCGATGAATAAGGTATTTTGTTCAACTACCCCACTGGAACATGGAATATACCGACACTCAATCCTAAATGAAAATATCAAAATATACTATATATGGTTTAGAATAGAAAATTATGATTTATGAATGCCGTCCGACTCAATCTTTAAATATCCAAAGTAAAACGTAAGTCAAAAAAGAGTATTAATTGAAGAAACTAAATATTACAACTTTGGCAATGCATAATATTCAGTTCGGAATAGCGATTCACCTCAACTAAATATGGAGAGTAGTCATGCAAAATTAGCTCAGGAAAATGTTCATGATAAACATGATCAAAAGGAGATAAACCATTACATAAGCTAAGTTTGTTTATAAAACAAAATATAAGCATGGTCGTCCAAGACTTTGTTTGCGGTGATGGCCATCACTGATGAATCATCATAACGAAGCCAATGGCTGGTAGAAGTCTTTGCATCAGTGGTATAGTGACCATGTGAAGGCCCTTGACCGTGGTGTGTGATAGTCGCCACAAGTTCATATCTTCGGCTCTGAAAGGAACTAAAATCAACTTAGACGAATCTCCAGTAACAAGAGGGTAAATTCAAGCTTTGACAAGATTATATCCAGCATGCCAGATTCCTCTTAGAAGTGTAGCAAGAATCAATTTGAACACTTGACATAAACATAGAAGGTTTGAAATGGATACACTCTACAGGGATGAAGAATCTAGTAAAAAACAAACTTACCTCTGAAGTTGGTGATGCTAAGAGCTCACGCCCAAGAATCAGATCAAGTGGAAAATGAACAGGCTTATGCAGCTTTGTGCTTCCTCTGCTTCCATAGCTAAACCGCATGAGATGCAATATCATTATCTTGGGCAGTTGTTGTATTTTCACTGACTTGCTGGCACTAACTGAACCAGCCTGCAAATGAGGTGGTCTCCCAAAAGTAAAAACCAGATAATAGCAAAAAATTGGAAAGCATGAAAATCTGAACCCTATTTTGTTCTTTCTATTTGGTCTAACATGAAGAGACACCTAAGAGAAATAAACAGTTCCTGGCTGGTACATGAAGTTGAAATAAACCTCGGTTAGCATTCGCTTGTTGCATTCTGTCAGTATACGATAGTAAACCTTGAGATCATACTAGCATGGAATGACATGATCATGAGTTAGAGGTGTGCCAATGGGTTAATAATTCAAAAGGAGGAATTATAATATAGTATATCTTATCATAAACAAAAAGTTATCTTATGCTTATGGCAAAAGCACTCATCATTATCAACATGAGTTCCAAATATCTTTTCCACCTTTCACCACGAAAGAAAGATGTTACTTTTCCAAATGATAAACAAAGCTGAAATAATTAAAAATGAGAAAGTTGCAGATTCTAAGAATACCAAAAGAATCTAAAATAAGAACAAAATTGTTCGAAATGTATCTAATTGATTCCTACTTCCTAGTGTCGTGGCCAATGGCATGTATTCTCACTGAACAATATGCATGACATGGAGTCAGAATCTACTAGAACTATGGTTCATGACATCAAACGGCAGTCTGCCAGGACATGTACAGTGATTAGAAAAGCTGCATGGTTTGTTAGTTTAGCTAGTAATTCTGGTTTCACTATATAGGTTGAGATCATGACATGCATTCGCAATCTACCAACATAACTTCGTGCAACAATCTGCCAGAACATGTACAGTGACAAGGAAAGCTGCATGGTTTGTCACTTTAAATATTTACCTGGTTTCACTCTATAGGTTCAAATCATGACACTGAGTTGCACTCTACAAGAACAAGTGTCCATGCATTGAACAACTATCTACCAGGACATGTACAGTGATGAGGAAAGCTGCATGGTGTGCAAGATAAATAGTAATCTGGTTTCACTAAGTAGGTTCAAGTCATACTCAACTTGGTAATCCATTTTTTTTATACACTTCTGGATGATCATTGTTCAGGCAGACAATCAATCAGTATGAAGGTGAATTTTCCAAAGAGAAATGGGGAAAACACTTGCAACCCCATATGGTCATCATTAACAACAGCCAAATGGTTTATCTTGAATGGCTTATCCCCTAGGACTGGCTCAGTTGGCAAGTGCATGGGATCATGACTATAGTGGCTGGGGGGCCGAAACTCGGCATAGGATTTCATTACCTCTGTGGGCCCCCGCCCATGCACTTGCCAATTTGGATAAACCTATTTAACTTGAGACAACCTATCACTGATTTGACTATAACCAACTATTTGGTAGAATCATATGACAGAATAATATGCCATTTGGCAACTCTCAAAAGCCAGGGGTGGAGTAGAAGAGGGAAAAAAAGGGGGGAATATTAACCATGAATGGACCAGGAGGGTTAAAATAACAGAGGAAGAGGTCAATATAAATCCTCAACCCTTTGAATATTAGATTATGAAGATCCTGGATTTACTCTAGAAGTCTAAATTACACAGACACTTCCTTTGCTGGAGTCCCTTTATACAATTTTTTCATGTGACAAGCATTCAGGTGAGCAAACCATAGATAACAACATAAAAGAAAATTAATCAAAGTTTAGCTCTTGTAAGATATAGGATGGATTTTAGTGCAAAAAGATATATATACCTTTTTTGAGTTAATAAACTAAAACTTAATTTGATCATTTGAATACAGTCCATTTTCATGAATGGTGGTAGTAGACCATATTGTATAAAGAAACTGAGAACTTTTAAAACCAAAAAAAAAAAAATTGTTTGCTTTTTTTATGTTTAATGTTTTTTATTATTCTTTCTGATAATTGTAATTACACTAAAAAGTGACAAACCTGGAATGTTTCAGTAGACACCTCTAATATTTATTATTTCTTAAATATATTTTCAAATAATTTTATGCCACAGGAATAATTCTCAATGCTGAATTTGTGTTACTAAACGCATTGAAGCAGAGTAATACCTATTCGGAGAAACGACCTAGGTGGGACTACAATTGTTTTTGTGGTAACATTAAGCTATAAGCAACTCAAAACATAAATTGTCGCAGGTTTTCACCAATATTTAATAGAGCACCCTAAAATGAGAGCACATGTGATATATCACATTTGGACTTGGTTGAACTAAGTGTACTCCATCTGTCCCACATAAGTACATAACCAAGAGAAGAAGCCAATTCAGGATAATCCATCACATATTTCAGTAAATCACAAACCTAGGGAAGCATTGTAAAAACTAATCGCACTCAACTATGTAACTCGGGTGATTATTAAAAAAAATTGAGAATAACTAAGCAGAAAGCTAAAAGCTAAAGTAATACTGAGCCATCTGATATTCTATATCCTTCAAGACTTTCAGAAGCAGCAAACAGATGTAGAGCATCTTCAATAGTATTCACTGACTCGGAAAATATGTCAAGGTGGAGCAATAGGAAAGGCTGAACTGTAGCTGAAGCCTTCTTTCCTGAACCACAAATAGTTAATCCATGATCTGGATGATAATAAAATTGATACTAAATGAAAAGAAATATATTGAACTTATAAGATATTCAATTATATTTCAAAAGGGACAGTGGAGAATACACTCATGTTAAGCCCCAAAGTTATTAAAGAAGATGGAGATAGCAGCACTCCAATAGGACAGAAGACACTAAACTATAAAAGCAAATAGCATTGAGAAAAAAAAATTTGAGATCATATTTCAGAATATGCAAATTAGTGTTAAACATTAATAAGCAAGGCTGTCAAAGTTAGGTTCTTATCATGAATTGTTTCAAAAGTTGTTCGAATCATGGACCACGGAGAATTGTGTGTGTGTGTGTGTCTGTGTGTGCGCGTGTGTGTCTGTGTGCATGTGCGTGCGCATGCGCGTGTGTCTATATCTATATATATATATATATATATAGAGAGAGAGAGGAGGAGGAGGGGCCCTAGTGTTAATTTTTATTTTTTATTTTCACTTCCTTTAGCCTAAATACTATGCCCTAAACCCTAAAAAAAAATTAACACTAGGTGCTCAAGGGGTGCTCACCTATGGATGTGTAGGGTAACATTTCCCTATATATATATATATCTATATATATATATAGAGAGAGAGAGAGAGAGAGAGAGAGAGAGAGAGAGAGAGAGTATGTTAAAAGGAATTCTATTTAAAATAATGGATACTCTACTTAATAGTGTAATAGCTTAGATGGAAGTTGATGATTCATCACAAAATATACAATATACATGCACGTATCTTGTATTTGAAAACAATGCAAAAAAATTATAATTTATTTGATCTCAATGAATAAGAAGAAATTTCATCATTCAATATTTTGAGAGAGAAAAATATTATCATCCAATGGATGAAGACTTTGGTACGACTTGACTTTTGAGTCACCATCATCCATTGATTTTGCCCGTATTGTTATTGTGGAGTCTACCTTGGTTATCGTCAACATTGTGCCATTGTGTACAATTTTTTCTTTGTATCAAATCATATTAAATTGAATTGAATTGTCATAATTTTTTTTCATCCTCAATTCATATGTAAAAGCCATATTGTTTTGCATGGAATTGCAATGTTTCTTATGATAGGAATCACAAATCCTATAATTCTTACTGACAACCATGTTATATGTGATTAAAGGGGTACAAACCCATCACAGTTAACAAGCAAATTAATAGATATCTATCAGTAAAAGGATGCTTTTTTTTTAAATGAACTCCAGTGAACTATCAAATTCTGTCAGTTTACAAATCATGCCAACCATAAACACAACCTGTCACTTGTCCAATTTATGACTACAAATAACTTCAACAAACAATTGTAAAACAAAAAGCAATAGAGGGAAAACAATCAAAACAGAGTAGAAATAACTAATTTCAATACTTCACTCCAGTTGTTTAGGATGCATGCATCATAGGAGATAAATGGCAACTGAGTGAAAAGCTAAGGAAGATCACTAAATAAATATATTGCTCAAGAGTTGGACAACAACCTTTAAAGAGTATTCTGATAAATATGAATATCAAACCTCTCTGCATTATAAAGCAAACAAAAAAGAGAAATGAACAAGGTCGAACTTTTGTTATGTAGTGCTTACAAGAATCTACACATAAATATACCACCACAAGAACTTCTATAGGAACAAAAGGTCTGGAATATGGACAAGCATGGGTTCTGTATTATCTGCACGCAAGAAAGAGACTGAATGCATATCTCACCTCTTGCCTTCACCACACTTCTGTATTGGCCTCCAAATATTGCACTTAGCTGTGATGGCATAAAGCTCTGAGTTCTGGTGATAGCAGACTTATTCTTTGGTCCAACAGTTTCCCACCCTTCATCTTCAGTAGAAGAAATGAGAGCATTTTCACCATAATTTCTGTTGGAGAAGTTACCATTAAGTTTCAACAGTTCATCATGCATTTGATCCATGATAAAATTTAAGAACTCTTGGGCATCTTCTTGTCTGTAGAATGCATAATTCAAAGTCAAATCACCAAAAATATACTTCATTCTTGAACATCTAGTTAAATTTACTAGAAAAATCATACAAGAACAAATCTTCTGATTCATGACTATCTGTGTTGAGCTTTATCCAAGCTCTACAAAAGGCTACATCATAGTAACACTTACATCAAATGTTCATATAAATATTTTGGTTAAGTAGATTTTTCTCAGATCATCCTTTATCATGGTGGCAAAAGACGAATACGCTCGTCCCCAGCTCCCGCCAACCTGTCCCAGGGCCAACACGAGGTCACCCTTTATCACAACACTAGGAATGTGGGTGCAGAGGGACAAGTTTGTAGATTTACCATCTCCGGGCTATCCTGGATCTATTGAGATCCCTATCCAGTTGCAAAACCAACCCCATCATTTTCCCAGGCTCACTCTACTCTGTCCACCTCTTGTTATTAATTTTTTTTTTTTGGCTAGCGAGAATGACACTTGATAATTATATTCAATCTAAAACAATCAGACTTCAAGAAGAAAGATTTCTTTAGGTTGCTGATTCCCAAAATTGAATCAATGACTCTCATTTTTTAGTACTAAATAATCTTCTGATTCCTGACTATCTGAGATGAGCTTTATCCAAGCTCTACAAAAGGCTACAGCATAGCAACACTTACATCAAATGTGCATATAAATATTTTGGTTAAGTAGATTTTTCTCAAGTCATCCTTTATCACAACACTAGGGAGAAAACTAGACAACAAGTTAATGGCAAGTGGTAAAGTGACTGTTGGTGTTGGTTTAATCATGCGCAAGTAAAGGATCAAACGAAAAGACAAAAGATAAGGATTAATAAAAGAGGAATTATGAGCTCTAAATTAACATGAATATAAACAGCATTAGTGGAGTAATCAAGCATGAAATTAGAATTAAAAATTTTGGTAAAATTTAAAAGATTCCGAATATATTTTACAAGAGTATATTTCATGTGTATACTTCTAAAATTGTTTACTGATGCAAATTAGAAAAAGACATCCATAGTGAAGATGTGGCCCACTCACCAAGAGCCCTTGATGTGGGGGAGAATGAAGCAAATTAGGAATTGAATTTTTATTAGTTTTGGATTTTATAAGAGTTTATTTCAGTAAATTGCTTTATTTAAGAGAATAAATTATTTAAGGAAGTGTTTTGATTAAGTAATTGTCTAGTTAGAGAACAGGAGATATCTTCCAAGTTCAATTAAGTTTTTTAGGTATGAGATATGTCTTTTTCCAGAATATTTTTTTTTTTCTTATTTTGTGTTCATTGGGGCCTTTAAAAGGGTCTAAAATTTAGTTTTGATGCTACATCGTTAAGTCTCTATTTTTCCTCATAAAGTTCAGATAAATGAGACATAAAGTGATTATTGAAATTGTATCTTGGGATTCATTCTTAGGGGAGGATGACTCTGAAGGTGGAGCTTTGGTTGCTATTTCTTAGGGCACTAGTGTTGCCAATATTTTAGAACATTCAATTCCTTTTTCAGGATGGGATACTTGCAGCCTTGATTTAGGTTTGGCAAAATTAAGTTTAATATCCTTTCCCCTCGTATTTTAAAGCATGAGTTTACCTTTCATCTTCTGTGACAAAGAGATCATACATTCATGGTCTACCACATGTGTAACATTCATTCGGAGAACATCACTAAAATGTGATGAATGATTGTTAACTCAGGGAAAAGGAATTTGAAGTTTGTTCTCCTAAGGCAAATTGTAAAAGAACGGTGCAAAATTGCCTAGGATGCTTCAACTTATAGTATAGATTGAAGTATAAAATACTTGCAAATATTTGAATCAAGGTACATGTGTGACGTATTTCAATATTGTTGGTCAACTGATGCAGTGCTAGAGGACTAGAATCTAGACTTGAAGCTTGACTTTCATATATTTAGTTAGTTTAACAACTAAGACCACCTAGAATGGTTAAATATGGATTTCCCCAATTGAGGAGTGTGTTTTATCTATTACTGAGCGACCACTATCTGATTTTGGCAAGAGCAAATAACTTATCAAAGCAGCTTAGGAATAATTAGTCAGACAGAACTGTAACTCAGAATCCTCATTGTGCTGATATGAAAAGTTGGTTAGGTATGACAAAATGTCAGAGATGCATGTAAGCATTTTGTGAAGTGAACAGATCGTTTTAATATGCAATATGCTGCTTTTATAGATAGAGCGAAACATTAAAACAAAACAAGCTGAAGATTTTTTTCCCTAGATAATACAGCAAAAAAATTAAACTATGGTGGATTTCAGAGAGCGTTCAGTAACATGGTATGAGATATATTATCTCCTAGCATATTCAGTTAGCTAAGCCAATCAGTTAAGTGAATTGGCCAGTAATATTTTAAAAAAAATAAAAAATTGTCCCATAAAACCACAAATTAAGGGAACACATGGATTTTTCAAACAAATTCCTCTTAGGGTCCAACATACATGTGCCAATCCAGACAAATGACAGCTTAAGATAAAATAGTAATAATGGAACATAGCAATTAATTAACAAACCTTGGTCTGCTTGATATACCAGTTGGCATGTCTGGAGTAAATCTTTTCAGAACCACATCAAACATATTAGGACTAAAAGGTTTTCCACTTTCAAGGAATGCCTTTCCACTAGCCTTTGCACTTAAGTTATCAGGCATGTCAAACTCAGAGATAAATTCAACAAATGCATACAATGTCGTATAGTCCATCTGAAGTTGAATAAAGTAAACAAAATAAAGATTATAGAAAAGAACATCAACAAAAGATGAAAAGGTAGAAATGGATTGATATCATCAGAACCTTAGAAATATTTTTATTCCTCAAATCCTGCAAAAGCCCGACAAAAGGTGAACAAGCCAAAAGTGCCTGCAATGTTGCATTTAAGAAACACAGATTTCCTAAATTTATTAAACCTCTTGGCCGAATACTTTCAGCTGTTCCCCCTTTCTCAGCCCATGTTCTTGGGACATCTGCCTTAGGGCATTCAACTGCCAAAGAAAAGGGACTAAAAGTATCAGGATTTGATGTTTGAATCCATCCTTCTTGGTCCTTTGGCTCTGACAAGTCAACACCAGAATTGCCCTTGTCAGTTACACAGAGAGACGTTACACCTAAGGCATCCTTCCCTGTCTCTATCAACCTATAACTCTGGCAAGAATCAATGGTTGATCCCTTTGTTTGGGCCACTGTAACCTTCTGTAAGCTGTCATTTACTTTGACAGCTTCTTCAACGTATATTAGATCTGAAATATCATCTGAAACATTAAGATCTTCTGATTTTTCAGATGAAGTATCAACCTTTGGTCTGTTAGTAGAACCTTTATACAAATTTGAGGTAAGGTCCAATGACCCACATGGCTGTCCAGCCTTATCCAAAGAGTGCGTACGATTGAAATATTGACTCTGAAACAATCTAGTCTCATCTTCAGTGAATGACCCAAACATGATGAACTGCTTAAAAAAGGCAGACAACGATGTAAATATATGGTATCAGAGGCAAATAACAATTCATGAAATATCAGTTTGAAACTTTGCATGTCATGATGGATAATATTAATAACTTATATTCCTATTTTTAGAATGTTAAGCATCAATTGCAAGACAAACACACTTCCACCACCACCGATCACAAAAAGTGAACATGTCTTCAGATAAACCTTTCATGCTCTAACAACTCAACACCAGAAGTGCCCTTGTCAGTTATATGGAGAGACTTCCAACATCACAAGCGTCCTTAGGGCACTTTTAATCCTTCATTGGAAGCTGTTACATCTGTCTTCACAACTATGCTCCAAAGACGATGATTTTATTGTCCGTTTCGAAGCAAGATTTGGTCAACCCACATGTGGCTGAGTAATTCTCTTAACTCTCTTTCAGCTTTTTAGCATTCAAAACTGTTTTTGTTTATTTGACCAAACCACACAAACATATGTTCATCACTATCCAAAACAATTCAATTTGGACACAAAAAGATACACTATCAACGATATCTCTATCCCTTAAAATAACGAATGCCAATTCGCTACGGGTATATCAATTCCAAGACAGTTTTAAAACATCATTGCATATGGTGATAATTCATTGAAGAATTTTTAATCCCTCAAACTGCAAATCCAGGAAAGTAATAAGTAGCCAAAATTCTCAGGTTGTGCTACCAAAATGCAAAAATTACAGCACGAATTACCTTACGATCACTCATCTCGCCCAGAAAAACAAAGAACCTCTGACAGATCGAATTGTATCAAGAGAAGCCTCCTTTTTCTTCAAATCGAAGCAAGGAACAACGCGTATAGTACCAAGGAAACCTAGAGTTTGTAACCCGGTGGAAAGGACGCCATCAACGGAGACGCACGGGGAAGACATCAAAGGGAAAGAGACGCGGCAAAGGCGAGACGAAGAAAGCAGGGATAGCATCAAGTGAGCAAACCGGCCTCCCTTCGGACCACCTGGAAGAGCATCCAGGTGCAGGAGCAGTTGGAACAGAGAGAGTGTGAGAGAGACAGAGAGAGAGAGAGGGCAATCGTGCAGAGATTCTATGTATTTGATCAACCACTTAGTGATAAATTTCCATGCCATGAAAAAAAATTAATAAATAAAAAAAATGACAACATTAATAAATTTAATTGTAAGAAATAAACTCTTATCAGGGAAACTCCAAAGCAGGCTTAGATTTTTCAAAATATTTTTAAATTATTAAATGTACGGTCTTTTAACTGTATAAATATTTTAAATAGTAACTAATTTTGATAAAATTTAAAATTAAATTATCTTTTTTTTCTTTTCATGAAAAATAATTTTAAATTTTTTTAATAATTTTTAGATTATTTTTTATATAAAAATATATATTACTACCGCACCTTTATCAAATCTAATTAATTTACACGTTTTCATATATTATATTATATATTCATATATTATATTATATATACAACACGTATGTCCAATGAGTAATAAAAAAAACTTATACCAACTTAGTTATGTCCTATACTAATATCTTTATTAAATATTATTAAAAAATTAAAATCGAGGTATCACCTAGCTCAAGTCCAACTATGGCTCAAGCCAACAAAATAAACTAAATGAAGTTAGCTGAGGAAGAGTCAAGGTACATCATGGCCAGAACACAGCAACGCAGGGCACATTTGTTATGGTTTTTTATTCCCTCCGGTCTGGCTGGTGACTAACAAACTTAAATTCAGCTCAAATGCAATCAAATTTTTAATAAATAAATTAGAACAAGTTCGATAAATAAATAAATAATCAAATTTGAACACACTTGTTTACACCTTTACCATTGCATGCTATTTAATTATATGGATATCTACTGCCCATGAAAAACAAACACCGTCTGATCTGCTGCTACCAGAGTAGACAAATTAATCACATCGTGCAAGCATCATCCTATTAAACTTCCCCTAACATACCAGCTTTACAGCCGTGCACTACAAGTGATAAATATGGATTACAACAGGAATCAAATAAAACCATCAAAAAGCACACTTTCTTCAACTTCCAATGACCGTAGACACTGCAACGTCAAACATTTGCAATCAAGCACCTACACAATTTTCCCAAGCACCATTTCTTGAGCTGAAGGTACCTCCGCCAGTCTGCTGTGCATACTCAGTAATTACTCTTTGAGCACAAGCATCCCACGTCTTTGCCATTTCTCCTAGTGACATTGGTTGTGACAAGCTGCGAAGATTGATGACAAATCTTGATCTAGCCTTCACAGAAAGGTCGTCCGATTCCCTACATTTTAAAATGAAAATAAAATTGTCAGTTTGCTGTTTTATCACTAGTTTGACTTTGGATTGGCTGACAACTGTCATACCTTTGTTCATCTGGAAGCTTGTCTAAAAGAACAGGGGAAGATTTGGGATAATTAGCAGGAACAAGCAATCTCAGAGGTAGAATTGGACCCTGGGCAACCAAAATGGGCCAAAAGTAAGATGCTAGCATGCATATGATATGTTTCCAATGTTAAAACTGACCATATCTTCCGAGACAAATTGAGACTTTAGGCTTGGACATAGAGCCACAGCATTGAAGAAACACTTCACTATTGTTCCGTCACCTTCCGAAGCAGCAGAAATTGAATCAGTACCTTCCTCACTAATGTTAACGACGGTAACAATTAGCCGTTGGTTTATCTCCCTTATCTCTTCAATTAAGGCATGGTTTACCTGCAATTGCCCGTGGTGTTGTGATCTAACAGCGCTGAAAATTGCTCAAAAAAGATCTAGATAGAAAATTCATAGATGAGCAAGAGACGGGTGAGAAAAAAACCATTACAACAAGAGAAGATGCAGAGAAACATTTCCAGATGCCATGTATTTATCTCAAAAGTATCAGTTAAAGATTTTATGCACTTCTAATAAGACCATTCTTATACAGCCATAATCAATGAGCAAAAAAGGAAATAGTGTTAGTTTACCAAGTTTATAATGGGCACAAAATAGAGAAGAGAGCTGAAAAGAAATTTAAGCAAATTCTGGAATCATAAATTATATGCAATATAGAAATATCCAGACAGCAAGAAAATCAACACTAAAGAACTAAACAATATTAAACAAAATAAGCTTGTAGGAGAATTCACTTGCAAGAAAAACAATCGAACAGAAATCACACCTCAACTTTTTGTCGATTAACACGTGATGTAGCAGTGGACTCTAGTTCAGATGTGTCAAGACCATAAGATTGCTTAAAGCTATCATTTATACTACCAGCAGATGAAACATTATTCAAGGGCATGGCACTTGTATCACGCTTTATTTTCTTTGTAGTGGCACTTCCATCTTGAGACATGAAACTCCTGGCTTGTAAACGACACTTTGTCATTGCAACCAAATCCTCACCAACAGCAGCTCTAGAACCATTACCTGGTGCAGAACCAGCTATCCTGTCTATCATGCTAACAACAGAACCAATATCACTAACAGCTGAGCTCCGAGCCTTGGGTGTTGATGATTGTAACTGAAATAGCATTCAAAGAGAATGTGGTTGTTATATTGTTGATACTGTAAAATTTTCAAGAATGTCCTAGTTTACTTACACAAATAGGGTAACTCCTAATAGAATCAGGCTTTCACTACAAAATACAAGGACCGGCCATAATAAAGAGGTACAATAATCATATCAAGTATTGAAACTTCTTACAATATGTTTGATACATAAGCTTTCATGCTAAAAAGAGTAGCACAGAGATAGGCCAGAAGAGAACAATTCAGGTCTTCCAGGAATAACTATTTTAGGCATTCAATGAAGACTTTCACTTCTGAACTGTTCAATCAAACTATCCATCGAGCTACCACGCCAGAGAAAAAGTTAGGACTCACCACAGTTATCACAATTGTCTTGGCTTAAGGATATGTGAAGGATGCAATCTAGGAGTAAGGGAGACATAAGAATCCAGAGACAAACACAAAAGGACTATATGGGTTGTTACAGTGACACTGATATAATCTGGTACAATAATCAATTAAAAGTATGTAGAAAGCAAATAAATGACAAAAACCAACATCGCAGCAATCTGAGGTTGGATATACGAATCTTATCCAGCAACGATTATTATCAAGCCAAATTAAGAACAACTAAATTCAGCAGCTTATGATAAGAATTCTCCAAAGATAACCAGATCATCATTTCTACAATGATGATCACTAATTCAATGCTTATCCAGCCTCTTAATTAAGGATCAATTCCAAATCAAAGAGGAGGATTTATACCAAATCAAAGTAGCAATCCATTAGAATGTAAAAAGGGCGGCCACCTAGGTTGTCATATCTAAGCAAGATGACAATAGAAGTAGTTAATGTGCCCAATCCACTGTCTTTTCGACAAACTTGATTCGGTTGACCCACCCAAAATGCTCATTTAATTGGTTCACCTAACACATGCATCCCGTGCATTTCACTAGGTCTGATTGGCGTGATAGATCCACCTGACCCAATTGGTCCAACTGAACAAACCAACTTGACATTATGGGCATGTCAGCTTGCCTAGCTCAACCAGCCCACCGCCCACCTAGTCCATCAGTGTATTCGGACCAACTAGTCTAATCAGCTCATTTGCCCCATCCAATTCACTCATTTTATGTATCTTCATTTTAGTTTTGAAATGATAACTTGTCAATAGCTAATATATTTGATAAAGGTGGAGTGAAACTTTCCATATCTTAAATTGTAGCACAGAATGAGTCATTCCTCAAAATGGATGGCCATCCAAACAATGGAATAGAATAATAGGGGGAACCACTCCTATTTCCTATTCCATTCCGCCCTACCAGATGCATCCTTATATTTCATGAAATCAATAATCAACCTGATTATGACTGCTATGTTAGGCAAACCAATGATTATTGAAAGGTGGAGTTACTGATGGCATTTCCTTGAATAACTCCTTGAAGGAAAAAAATTATATGAATGTAAAAATTAAAGGAAAAAACTTCAATTATCATGTGAAGCATGACATAATATAAGTTATGAAACTCATGTTATATGGGTAAGCATATAACTTAACAAGATGCTGAAAGTTTACTAACCACTTTTATTAAACGTTCAAGAGGCCTCTCTGTGGCACTTGCTTTCCCAGGAACCAAATTTTGAACATTAGTCTGATTGCCATCTGGAGATGTAAATTCTGCCAGCAAAGGTGAAGCTGATATTCCAGGTGTAGCAACAGCAAGAGATTGAGATTGAGATTGAGATTGAGGAGGTGTTATAGCTGTTTGTTGATGTCCAACATGTCCAGCATTAGGTAGAGATGTGAAGCTAGAAAGTTTATCAGATTCACCTGGGATTGGGGAGCGGGCTATAGGAGTGGATGGAGATGGGACAAAAGGTGAGTTAGCTGACTGTAAAGGTGTTCCAGATTTTATTTGAGATGATAGCAGAGTGTGCTGGTCAATTTGAGGAGAAGAATTATGAGAAACTTGAGGAGATGAGGCTTGAAAATTTTGAGGCGATGAAATTGGGAAAGCAGCACCTGGTTTCACTTGATGATAACCATGTCTTTGAGTAGTTGAGTAATGTTGTTGATAAAGGCCTGGCTTAATGCCAGGTGCTTGTCTCAACTTCAAGTCACCGACTTCACTTGATTGATGGATCTGTTGCATTTGGTGCAATGGCATCTGAGAGGTTTGCTGTTGTTTTTGTTGTTGCTGCTGCAACTGTTGCTGCAGAGGCTGTTGAGCTTGAAGTTGTTGCTGCTTTTGTTGTTGCTGCAGCAAATGTTGTTGCACATGTCGTTGTTGTAATTGCTTTAGCTGTGGATTTGACATCAGATGCTGCTGCTCCTGTTTGAAATGCTGCTGTTGTATCACATTAGAACTTGGCTGCTTGGTATTTACATTGTTTTGCAATGAACTCAATGAGCCATTTGGCATAGCATTAGCATTGGTCTGTTGAGCAATGGAATTATGGGCCGATACCAGACCACCTTGCTGCATAGGAGCAATTGCTCCCTGCTGCAATGAACTAAAAGAATTTCCTTGGGCAGGATCGATTGTCGAACCAGTCTGTAATGCATTTGAGATATTCTGTTGAGTTGTGACACCAAAATGTGCAGATAATGGCACAGAACCATGTTGCATGTTTTGCACAGCAGGTGTCTGCATTGAATTTGAAGAACCCTGAATATTATTTTGTTGATTTGCATAGTTGTCATGTTGTTGCAATTGAGAAATTTGAGTTTGTTGCTGCTGTTGCACTAATTGAGAATGGCTACTGGGATGCTGAAATTGTTGCTGTCCGGGTGCCTGTGAAGGGATAACTTTTTTCTTATTTGAAGATAGAATATTTTGAATTTGCTTCTCATACATAGGAATTTTATCCTTCAGATTTGGACTGATATTAGCCTTGGATAACTGCAATACTTGCAATGTGCGTTCTAACATCATCTTAAAATTTTTCATTTTCTCAAATTGTTCTGCTGCCTTTGCTGATGGCAGAGCATCATTCTGAAACATGCAAAATACAAGACAAAGAACAAAGCAATGTGATATCAGAAAAGTTGGATTTATTTGCTTACTTCTGGTTAAAGTAGGTGCAAGTATCTCAAGAACCAACAGGATAATTACCTGCTGCAACTTCATACAAATTCGTTGGTGAAACTCATTCAGGTCAGCATAGTAGATATCTTTCATGGACCTAATCTGCCACAAATGAAGAATATATTGGTTACCTTCAACAATCAATGAATAAATAATTTCATCAGGAAGCTTGATTTATGATGACACTGTAATGGAAGCATGCATCGCCGTGTAGGTTTGTGTACATTAGGCATAGCAACGTCATGAGTCAAAACACAAAGTAATTATGTAAATAGCAAGTATATGATAGGAGTTTGGAACGCCAAAGAAGAGAGTAAATCTGGATGGAGGATTTGATTTTCTATGGATTCCCATCCTATTCCCTATTCAATAAACAATATGAAACAAGTAAGCTGCTAAAAACAAACTTAACTTATTACATCAAGCCATATATCACGATTCACAACTATTAGGGGATTATTTAACAAAGATATAATGCTACCAACAAGATCTAGCTAATGTCATAAGGTTCGTAAAAAGGGTGATGAAATAGATAATTTGGAACAAGCAATATGTTAAAAACAAAACACAGCTTATCATGAAAAGCCATATATCAGCATCAACAAGTGTTAGGGGTTATTTAACAAAAACTTGTTCTACCAACCAGATCTAGATAGTCATATGGTTAGTCGTCATTTATATTTGTTGCCTTCCTTTTGATCTCCCCCCAACATTTACTCCTCAAAACTGTAGCCTAATGAATTCAACTTGTTCAATTCAAAAATAGATCAATCATCTTTCAAAGCCATATGCACAGAAAAGAGATAAAAAAAAACGAGATGGCCTGTTATACACTTGCCAGAAGATGGTAATGTTTGACAGCATGTCAATTAGCAAAAACTCAATAATTTATGTATCAAAACCCAGATAGTTGTGTAATTAAAAATAAAAATAAAAAATACCACCATCACAAAAACATAACATTTTGCCTTCATGAATTCATGTGACGAACTAAAAGGTCAGTTGAAGTATTGGAAACATATTTTATAAAGCATAACTGAATTTGAAAGTAAGCATATTTTGAAGCCTTCTGGAAGATATGTAACATTTTTACATAATCAATAGTAGGAGGGTAAGTACAAATTTTGAGACAAATTTAAAGTTTTAAACTACCAAACAATGTATTTCCATGAGCATTGCTGTATTCCGCCAAAGACAAGGTCGTGGATCATTTTGAAGCATCCATGCTCCATATAGCTTGATTAATAAAGATAACACAATTATTTTGCACCTTCCAGATATACTTTGCTAAGCCATTGAATTTTCTCTTACAATTTGCCAATCAAATCTTCTTGAAAAATAAAATGAAAAGAAAAAAGAAACTAGAACTAAGTAGACAACTTCAACTTCAAATAAGCATACTATTACAAATGAACTCAATGATAATGGACAGGTTAAGGAGCAAAAGGTCAGCAACAGAAGAAAAAAGCGAAATTTCATTTGTTACAAACCTTTTGGTAGATCTCCTCCTGCAAATCAGCAACTGCAACATGTCCTGTTGGTGCTATTGAATCCAGTGTTGCTGTAAAAATAAGAGAAGTCCAAGGTCAGCAACTAACCGACAATTGCACTCGCCAGACCACTAAGGTTACCATCCAGGTACATGCACAGAAGAGCCCACTATCTAAAAAACGTACAGAAGTCAACAACATAGTAAAAATCAGAATTGTTATAAGTGAATCACTAGAAAGTCAATTCATTGTAATGATGAGTGCCCTAATTATCTTTCCTAATAGCAGGGATGTTCCAGCTAAGTGTTCCTACCGAGTTAGTAAGTAGTTCAGTGCCAGGATTGTTAGGGTGTTCCGGTAAGTAGCATAGATCACTGCCAAGCAGTTTCAATAGGCGTCATTCAGTAAATATGGTTCCAACTGCGTGAAAGTTTATTCAACATATTGGTCTTCATAATGGGATCAAGTGTTTTTACTCTCACGCGTCCTGTTTGAATTGATTGGAGATTGGGAAACATGGAGGAAAGCAGAATGAAAATCAACATAAGCACACATTGCTAGGAGGTCCTGTTTAGTCGAGTAGACTAAGCATTTCCATCACAATGGATTAAATCAGTCAAAGGTTCCTAGGCACTTTCATAGTTGTTAGTCCAACCAATCCAATAATATGAGAATAAAGGAAAACTCCGAAGCCCCAAATGATCCGCTATGAGGTTACAGATTCTCTCATAATCAACTACATCAAAGCATTGAGATCTATCTATAATAGCCTTCTGTACCATATCAGGTAAATAAAACATCAATGATATCCTAATGCAAAAATTGAGATCTAGCCATAATGGCCTTTTGAATTGTGAATTTGTAATTGAATTTAGTGTTGTAACATTGTATCATATCCTTGCCAATCCAATTGCAGCAGCCCCTAAAATATCATAGAAACTTGACACCATGTAATTGAAGGGAAAAAAATGAGCAAAATAATTGGTAAGATGGTCACCAATCAATATAAATTAGGTAAAGAATTGAAGATATGTTAAGGCATTCAAAAGTTTCAAGGAAGAACACAAAATAATAAATGTAATGACTTACAACTAGAGGACACCTCTGAAATCCCTATTTGTGATTGAACAAATTGCTTCTGGTGCTCAATTGCATTCTGGGAAAGTAAGGAACCAGAAGCTGGAACTCTTTGTTGCATATCTCTTTGCAATGAACTCATATGTTGTACTAACTGTTGTTGAAGTGGTGCCGACTGCGATTGGATATGAGAAATCTGTTGCTGCTGTAAAGATTGATTCTGAGGCTGACCTTGTGCTTGTAGCATTGCCAAAGGTGCCTGTTGGTTTTGCTGCTGCTGCTGTACAGCAGGCTTAGCTTGTTGAAGTATATGCATAGGGCGCTGATGTGACTGCATATTTGATACATTAGATGATGGTACAAGTATTTGTTGTTGTTGTTGTTGTTGCTGCTGCTGCTGCTGAGAAAGCCCTGAAATGTTAGTTTGAGAGCCTAGCACCTGCTGCTGATGTAAAGACATTGACTGTTGATTCAATAAATGCTGGGACTGTTGCATGCTTAAAAGATTATGCTGTTGAGTTGACATTCGCTGTGGTTGTTGCTGCATTTCATTGACACTTGTTTGTTGCCCAACCATCTGGGACTGTTGAACATTTGAGATACTTGATTGCTGACCCATTAACTGCTGGTGTGGCTGCATCGGTAAATTTGAGTGTTGAGGAGCTGACATTTGCTGCTGTTGCAGTGGCGTTTGTTGAAGGATGTTAGACTGTGATTGTTGTTGTTGTTGTTGTCTGGAAACTGGTTGTGGATGTTGTTGAAGCAAAGACTGTCCTGATTGCTGAACTGAATTTAAGGGATTTTGGGATAGGCCAGACTGAACAACTGACTGGATCGCTCCAGATTGTGTTTGCTGGATACCGGATTGGCCTGACTGAAGATTAGATGCTATTGGTAATAGAGGCTGTTGAGAAGATTGCAGTTGTGCTGTTTGTTGCAAGAGAGATTGCTGTTGAACATGAGATTGTGAAAATGCAGATTGTTGAAGTTTCTGTTTCAGTAACTGTTGTTGGAGATGCTGATGTTGGTAAACAAATTGGTTTTGTGATTGATGCTGCTGCTGGGAAAGCACTTGTTGTTGCTGCCTTCCCTGAATTTGCCTTTGTGCAGTTGAATAGATATCTGTTGCTGCAGCTTGCCCCAATGAGTTTGAGATAGAATTCTGTGATATGCCAGTCATGTTCAAGCTAGAAGACTGGCTCACACTGGATATAGTGGACTGACTGAGACCAGCGATGGATGACAATGCAGAAGGTAGACTGGAAGTAGTTTGTGACCCAATTGAAGAGTTATGCTGCATATTCTGAGGTTGCTGCCTTGTTGATGATGGATTCACGGTAGTAATAGGTTGCCCTTGGTTACTAACTTGAGCTGGTAAACCAATAGATGCTGTAAAAAGGATATTTAATTAACTGAGAAAAAATAGATTTAAAAAAAAAATGAGGAATGTAATGAGAAGCCGACCCCACCTAGTGGGAAAAGGCTTGGTTGTTGGTTGTTGTAGGAATGTCATGAGACCAGGATTCTAATTTTGGTCTATGCTTAACAAGAACTACCTTCATGTAAAGGAAATAAACCTATAAAGACATGGTAAATCTAGACCAAAAAACATAGAGAAAACAGAAATATGATGTAAAAGCATCCACATCAATTTCCCTATTACTATATCCAAAATTTAGGGTAAATGACTCACTTTATTAAATTTAGACAATCATTTTTCACTACACACTACATCAACTACCCTAAAATTTCCATCATCCTTAATTTTTTATTATTTTCTTCTCTTTCTTCTATTTTTTTATTATTATATTTATAGAATGAGTGGAAGGAGAGAGATTGAAAAGATTGAGTGGAAGGAGAGAGATTAAAAAGAAATATTATTTTATTTTTAGGGTAGTGGTTTCATTCCCTAAATTTAGAGAATCACTATTCATCAAATCTAAATTTAGGGAATGGATAGGGTAACTAATGCAAAGATTTTTTAGCCACCCTATCTAAAATTTAAGGTAAAATCTTTGGATAGGGTAACTGATGAGGATGCTCTAAGTGATTAAATATTAGAGTTGTTAGGCATAGAGATATGTTTTCCATGTAGAAATAGAAACAAATATGATCTATGATTTCCATCAAAAATTTCTAGAATACATACCTGGATCTACAGAATTCTGGTTAATAGATGGGTTGATTTGTCCAGGTCCTCCAGGATGTTGAGACTTACTCTCCATTGACAGCATTTTTAGAGAAATTTTTCTCAAATAATCAGACTGAGATATTATAGTGTTAGAGGAATACATCAGAATATTAACAAAAAAAAAGGCAAGAGAAAGAAAGCATAGACTACTGATTCTCCCTCTTGGAAATAGCATACATAAAGATAACCAATAGTTTAGAAACCTAAGTAATCATCCAAAAATATCTAAATAACAAATATGCAGTAAACTAACACCAGTACAATTTGATCATCAAGCCCACAGGTGTGGGCGCTGTGAAGTTCTTTATGAAGGATAAATTTCTAAGAAAGAGCATATTCAGTTATTTGAGGACACAGAGAAAAAGAAGACAAAAATAATTACTAACAAGAGATCATAAAGAAAGTTACATTATTACATTTCATTTGTTGATACTGAAATTTTCATAAGACAATAGTGTTCATTTTCATAAGACATGAAATAACTTTAAAGCAAAAGTTACGCATTAATGTAGCAGAGTAAAAGCATGCAAGAACAAACCAGGCCAAGATAGCTGAGTAAATGAACAATATAACAGGATCAACCTGATTTGCAGCTGCAGTATATATCTTGTCCTCAAACCGAAAAGCAATTTTCTGAAGTTCATTTAGACCTTCAGGCACAGAGATTGGAAGATGCCTCTTCAAAGTCTCCATTCTAAAATAAAAATTATTCAAGTATTACACTACAAAAATTATGGGCACAAATGTTCAAGGACCAATGGAATAGTAGATACTTGATATGTGAATGAAAAATAATATCTGAGCAGTAGATAAGCGCAAAGATATGGTCCAAAATGCACATAAAATGGACAAAACATGTTTAGAAATTGAAAGTCTAAGAGAAAATGATTGAAGAAAGAACCAAATGTAAAAGGCTACCATATTGCAGGTTCGGTTCATTAAAAGAGAATAGCACTTTAATTTTTATTAATAAATACAATTGTACTGAAAACTGATGAAGACAGTTTTATAACTTAAGAAAAAGCACATATAAATTTATTAACAATAGTATAGTTGATGATGGAAAGGGGTAAAAACAGGCATATAAACATAGGTAGAAATGTGAACAAGAAGCATGAAAGATGCCCATAACATGGTTGTCAAATTTAGGATCATCTCATAAATCATTTTGGTGAATTTTCGAATTATAAACCATATCAAATTGTGAATTGCAAAGTTTAAATTACAAAATAGTTCTATTTTACTCAGAACAGTTATGGAGAAACTTGATTCATAACAAAAACATATTGGTCCATAACTTCCTTTGACAATGTGCAAATTATTGTTTCTTTCATTCCATTAAATATTGAAATGAAATAAGCAACATAGAAAAATAATTGTTGTCAAATGATAGACGAGTTAGAAATAATATGATTCTTAAGTCACTATCAATTTAACTCAGTCTATGTTGGATGTGACAGAGAATCAGTCTTCTCAATGATGGTTAAATGTCAAGTCCACATTAATTATCGTCAAGGTAGTCAAGATTACAATTTAGACTTTAGGATCTTGTGATCTTTATGATCCACTCTAACCTAACAACCCAGATCATAAATAGGATCTAAATTATGTCAGGGTCATATAAATTTACAATCGAATTATGTGTATACTTAGTGTTCCTACAAATGAATTTTTTGTCATATCATTTGAGAAAGTTTTTTTAAAATTATATTTGATTCTTTTTAACTCTTAGGTAAAAGAATCATTTAAAATCGTTCACATTATCATCAATCCTATAATTATAGGTTGTTATTCATTATATAAAAATGGATCATTAAGGATTGTATTACATTTTTAAAATGACAACTATATGAATAATTATACTAGACTTCATGATACTAGAACGATAATGTCTAAGATATTCTTAATACTAATCCTATATATTGAAAAGCACAAATGATAAATGGCAAATGTGATTCTAAAATATTTTAATTAAATTGCAAGATCTTATGATCCTTCATTCTAATCCTACAAACAAACTCATATATCTCTTTTTGTTGGTGAATAGAATCTCAGCCCCAACTAGTGACAATCGTCGTTTACTTTGTCTCCGCATGATATGATTTTTTTTCTTCCATCTCATCAGTGACAGAAACACTGGAAAGGAAAGATTTTAAGCTTAGTAGATTAAAGGCAGAATATATAGAATTTAAATTTAGCAATATTAGAAATAATGAGATAATTGTTAAGATAGGAGAAGACGAGTTACCCGGAATCGAGAGATTTAAATATTTAGGATCATTTTTGCAAAACGATGAAGGGATTGAGAGAGATGTGTTACATAAAATACAAGCAGGATGGTTGAAATGGAGGGGAGCGTTGAATGTTTTATGTGACCGTAAAATACCTCTTAAACTTAAAGGTAAGTTCTATAAAACCGCAGTTAGACTTGCTATGTTATATGGAGCTGAATGTTGAGCTATGACTCAAGCACATAAGCAGAAGATGAGAGATGCAGAGATGAGGATGTTAAGATGGATGTGTGGACATACGAGGATGGACAAAATAAGCAATGAGAACATTAGAGAGAAAGTCGGAGTTGCATCTATTGAGGAAAAACTCCGCAAGACAAATTTAAGATGGTACGGACATGTATTTAGATGACCAATAAATGCTTCAGTTAGGCAATGTGAAACTATGATAAACATGCATATTAAACGAGGAAGACCAAAAAAGACTTGATTAGCAACAATAAAACAAGATAAATTTTATTTAAATATAGATGATGATATAGTAGGAGATAGAGCACAATGGAGTAAAAAGATTCATATAGCCGACCCCACCTAGTGGGAAAAGCTTTGGTTGTTGTTGTTGTTATATCTCATCAGTGACTTCAAGATTCCACTCTATTCAACCTTTATACTCCTCTTTAAAATACAAAATCCAGCATATCATTCCTCCTTTGTAAAAAATTCAATTTAATTACTAATATAATGGGTTTAATTTAGATTTAGTTAGTCAAATTGAACTCTTAATGTGTTGCCGCTTTTATTTCTAGAATCGTACAAAATAAAATTTGTATTTTAGTTTAATCCAATTATCATGTTCTTATCATTTCCCATTTACATTTAAGAACTATATTGTTTTACAAGTTAATTGAAACATATATGATATAAATTATGTGTAGAGTATGACTCTAACAGCTAGCCTCTATAAGGTCCAAATAACAGGAGGAATGTGCATTCCTCAAATTAGAAAATGTCTACATCTGAGCTCAAGTGCAATTGATAATGCTTCAAAATAATCAAATGGGGTTCCAATAAGTGTATAGCTTTTTCTAGATTGAATTATTTTAGAATATGGTGGCCAATTTCATGAATCCTCAAATCAATCAAGTAACAGAATTTACTGAGAGGCCACACTAGACATACAGTAGAGACAACAAGTTCATGTACTTTTGGAATACTGGCAAGAAGTCACCTCTTTGATAAAGTTAAGCTAAGAGGTAAATACATATAAGAGAGAATAAAGCAATATAATCTATTAATCGTGAAGATAAAGTTTAGACCATCTATTATATGAATAGCAATATTTGAAAGAAAGAAACAAATTCTATGACCACCCATGTCATGTAGACCAAACTGTTGGACAATTAAGCATAAATATTATCAGAACTAAATCAGTCTCTCCACAGCCAGTTTCTTTTCAGCTATTTTAATGCAAATAGCTCATCCTGCTTACAAGAATCTATGCGTCATATGTTCCAATAAAAGACAGTAGTTGTGAAATTGATTTTTGTTATTAAAAAAAAAAGTACGCAGACACCTAATTCGACCCCAAGAAATATTTCAAAGTCAAATATCGATTAATTCAATGATCGAATTGAAGCAATTGCCCACGACGATGATCCAGTCACCAAAAGGAGTAAAATTTAGAGGGAGATTAGGGCATCCCACATACATCTTATTCACGATTCTTTGGCGCGCCTCGGGCTGGAGTTGGCTCCTCCAGTCACCGGAGCTCGCATCTGGCATGGACGGTGGCTCCCCCTGAGCCGGCCTCCAACTGTTCCCCTCCATCGATCTAACCAGATGCCCTAACCTTATGGACGCAACGACTTAAAATTAATCTCACAGAAAGGAGCTCAAAGGAGATCGGACGTGAGATACAGGGGGAAATGAGTACGGAAGCGGATACAAAAGACGAAGGCTCGACGAAGGGAGGAAGAGACGACGAAGGGAGGAAGGGACGACGAAGGACGTGGGGGAATCAACCGATCGAGGGAAGACCCGTTCCTCATATAAGACGGAATCGTACTCACTAATTATATTCCTTCTTTGTGGGTAAAAAAATCCTGACCTACTTTGCTTATTGATGCAATATAATATAAAAATAATTTTTATTATCTTAATAAAAAAATCTATCCCAATACATTTTTTAACTATCTCAGTAAAAAAATTAATACATTTTTTTAATTAAATAATATTTTTATAATTTTTTTTATTATTTTTAATTACTAAACTAGAAACAAATTAAAATTAATTTTAAATCTTTTGTTTATTTCCTTAAATTATTATTTTTTTACGTCAATTTATTCTCTCATTTGTACAATGGATTATGTAGAAGCAACAAAAGGAAATGAATTTATTAAATTATTTTCCATTATATTCATGATGTCTTAAATTTATCCAATTTGTTATTGGCATTAAAAGTATTATACTATTGCTATAGAATAGCTATTGTTATAATAGCAAATAAATGTCCAATTAATTTTTAGTTATTTTGAAAAGAACTTAAAGGTAAAATAACCACTGAATTATTTCGCTTTTATGTATTTATTCACGAATTTGGATAGTCGAAAGCATATCCACTACATGATATGATACCATATCACATGATATGTATTGATTAAACAATAAGAAATTAATTGTTTTTAACAATTTATTATTCGATAAAAGCTTCAGTTCCACAATTGATGGCTCCGATTCTTTGGTTGTTTTATCAAACGGACAAAACTAAATTTTGCATATAAATCGACCGCTGAATGAGAAGGCATCATGAGTGAACATTCGATTAATTCAGTCTATAAAATAATTGAATTAATTAAAAATCAATTTAATTGATCGATCAAATTGAATTAAAATTTTACTAAAATTAAATTAACCGAATCAAATAAAAAATCAGTTATTTCAGTTAACACCGAATTAATCAAATTTATTTAAAAATAAAAAAATTATATAAAATTAATATCAAATTAAGTTAACACCGAATTAATCAAATTTATTTAAAAAATAATTAAAAATTTATATAAAATTGATACCGAATTAACACAATAGAGATTTTCACACCGCGACCCGATAGAAATGGAGAGATTTTCACACCGCGACCCGATAGAAATGGATGACCAGCTTACCTTCCCTAATGCCTTTCTTTGTAGAAAGGAAGATAGCAGAGAGAAGCGAAGCCCTTGTCTGTGACTGATTCTATCAATCGAGGAAAAATATGTAAATTATTTTGTATTTCTTCTATCAGTTCCTTTTTCTCCTTTGCGACAATTTTCGCTAGTTTGATCTATAATGATGCTTAAATTGTTCCTTCCTTGCTTGTGTTGTGTTGTTAGAATCTTATTAAGCAGTGAAAGAACTTGGTTGGCCAGAAAAAAGATAAAAAAGAATCTCATTCAGAAAATATTGATGTAGGATTTATTTTCTTGAATTCATTGTTACTCTATATAACAAAGATAAAAAAGAATCATCAAGATTGATCAAATTAAATCATCAAATCAAATCAAAATAATATTAGGATTATTCTAATAATTTTGTTATAATTATTGGAATAATTCTCAGAATAATTTTTAGAATTATTCTGTTATTTATTAATTAGTTAATTGACCAAGAACCTTTTTAACCATTATATATTGTACTATTTAGGGTAATCATCAATAGAAAAATAATAAATTTTATTATTCACGTATTCTTTTCTTCTTCCTATTCTTCTTTTACATACTAGAGTCATCTCTTCTTTTCTCCTCTCAATTTTTGTTGAGATAGAGATCTAATAAAAGACGAATCTTGATTAAACGTCTTCTCTCTTCCTTGCTATATCTATGCACTGTTGATTGCACTGTTGCCTTTTTTTAATCTCTTGTTTCATGTTTTTTCGGAATTTCTCCACTGTTTTTAAATTAGCCTTCTCTTCCTCTCTCACACATTTTTCTACGCAACAAGAAGCTTCGGTCTGCCTCCTATTTTGCATCTTGTCTTGGTTTTTTGTCACGAGAAGCTTCGGTCTTCTATTTGCCACTCTTCCCGATTTTCTGCCACGTCAAAGAAATTTACTGTTTATATTACTCACAACTGTAAATTTGTTCCTTTGCTCCTAATCTCTCTTCTATCCTAGATAAGTTATCATTACACAACTCATTATTTTAATAATATCAGAACTTTCTTCTCCAATATCCACCACATAAATAAATTTTGCGACACAACTCTCTTCCTTACTATATCATGTCTTATTTACCCATGAAACTCAGCAATGATAATTATATGCTTTGGAAGATGTAATTTATTTTGCTACTTCGTGTTCATGATTTACTCAGAATTGTTGATGGTACCTCTTTTAAACCACAAGAAGATGATTCAAACTTTACTATATGGAGTAAGAAGGATCAACTAATTATGGCATGGCTGATTTCAACGATAAGTGAGCCTATACTTACTACAATTGTAGGACTTGTTAGTTCTCATCAAATATGGGAAGCTCTTACTCGAACCTTTGCTTTACACTCTTAAGCACGGTTCTTCAACTTCGCATCAGTTATAATCGGTGCAACGAGGAGACAAGTCTATCAATGAATATATGCAATCAATCGAGACCATTGTCAATAATTTGATTGTGATTGGCCATCCAATTTCATATCCAGATTTACTAATACATGTTCTTGCAGGATTGGGGCCTCAATATGACAACTTTATTCCTAGCATAACTATTCGCTTAGATCAAGTGTCCCTTGATACCCTTCATGGATTGCTCTCTTTGTTGGTTGCTACTCGGAATACGTACCATCCTAGTTTCCCTGTACAAAAATTTGTACAAGCATAGAACTATCCTAGCTACCCATATACTCTACTGAAGTTAAATTTGGATTGCAAACGATGCTTAACATTATTAATCCAAATTGTCCTTCAGAAGTTAAACTTGGATTGAAAACGATACTTAATATTTTTACTCCAAGTTTAACCGATATAATCTTCCTAAGTTAAACCATATTACAGAAATTATCAAATATCCATTTCAAAGATCGACTTCCAGGTTAAACATGGCGAGACACTAGGCCTTCTTGGGTATGAGATCATCCACCACTTCCTAGACAAAGCCTCTCAAAGAAATCGTATATTTAACTTCTTACAGTAAATTATGTTTAACTACAGAGACCTCAATAGAAACACATTATCAAAACATAAAATCAAAAAATAAAATTGATAACAAAAATGATAACTTAAAATCGATACTTCTTGTGTTTGGTTTTTCAAGATCTATACAAAAGATGAACTAGTTATGATACGGAAACTAATAACTGGTTATACCTTTTGTAGCTTATAAACCTCTTGATCTTCTGCTGTATTCCTCTCCTTCTCTTGGATGTCGTGTGGGCGATGATCTTCCAAGATGAAATCCACCCAAGCTTCTTCCTTTGCTTCCAAGATCCGGCCACCAACTAACCTCCAAGGGATGCTAGACAAGAGAGCTTCCTTCTCTTCTTCTTCTCCTTCAAGCAACCGACCACCAAGAGATCACCACACTAGATGCCGTCGGCCTCCAAGGAAGAAAACAAAAGGAGAAGAGAAAAGGAAGAGGGTCGGCCACCAAAGGATTGGAAGAGAGAAATAGAAGATGTGTTATCTCATGAGGCACCCCTCCATCTCTTTTATAATCCTTGGTCTTGGCAATAAAGGAAAGTTTTAAACATAATTAAAACTTCCTTATATTCCTTGCCAATGATTAAAAAGGAAAGTTTTAAAACAAAAAATTAAAACTTCCTTTAATGCTTGTCATGGTCGGCCCTATACTTGTGCCCAAAATAAGGAAAGTTTTAAACACAAAATTAAAACTTCCTTATTTGTTTCCGGTAAGAAATTTTAATAAAAAAATTTCTCTTTTAAATCCCTTTTTGGTTATAAAAGGAAAATTTTATAAATTAAAATCTCTCTTTTAAAACATGTGGATTGTTACAAAAAGGAAAGTTTTATCAAAAATTAAAATCTTCCTTTTAACTACAAATAAGGAAAGATATCAAACATCTTTCTTAATCCTTTGTAGAAAGCTATAAAAGAAAAGATTTTAAAATTTAAAAACTCTCTTTTAAAACTATGGCTTCCACAAAAGGAAAAATTTTAAAATTCAAAATACCCTTTTATTTTAATGTTGTCGGCCACCTAGCTTGGGCTCCAAGCTTGGCCGACCATAAACTTGGCTCCAATCTTTGGCTTGGCCGACCCTAGCTTGGGCTCCAATCTTGGCTTGGCCGGCCACAACAAGATAGGTAAGAAGCTTGGCTTTAAGTGAATATAAGACTTTATAAATAATAGGCTACAACAGGGACCGAGAGGAGGAATTGATTTTGGTCTCCCGATGAGCTTAAGCATCCCTTGTTCGCCCCGAACACCCAACTCAAGTTCATCAATAATAACTCATACCACTAAAGAGTTATTATTGCACTACGGCACCAATCCCATATTACAATATGGGCTCCTTCTTATCATGAGTGTGTTAGTCTCTCTGTGTTTAAGATATCGAATGCCCACTAATTAAATGAGTTACTGACAACTCACTTAATTAATATCTAGTTCCAAGAGTAGTACCACTCAACCTTATTATCATATTGGACTAAGTCCACTTGCAGGGTTTACATGACAATCCTTATGAGCTCTTCAAGGGGACATCATCAACCTAGATTAATAGGACACAGTTTCATTCTATAATCAACAACACACCATATAAATAATATCATTTCTCAACTTATCGGGCCTATTGATTTAACGAACTAAATCTCACCCTTTGATAAATTAAAGAAATAAACATTAAGTATACGTGCTTGTTATTATATCATGATTAAGAGTACGCACTTCCATAATAACAGAGGTTTTGTTCTTTTATATAGTCAGTATAAAAAGAAACTTCCTTAAATGGTCTTGCTCAATACACTCATAGTGTACTAGTGTAATTTTATAGTCAAGATAAACTAATACCAAATTATACTACAACCACTCCAATGGTTTGTCTCATTCCATCTTGGTTGCGAGCTACTATTTATAATTTATAAGGAACTGATAACATGATCTTCTATGTGTCTCCTCACACTATGTTATCTACAATATAAATTAAATGGACAACTACACTTAGCATAAATGTAGATATTTGACCAATGTGATTTTTCTTTCTAAATAAATGTTTATACAAAAAGCTAGGCTTTTAGTATACATCCTAACAATCTCCCACTTATACTAAAAGACTATGCTGCCATATATGCTGTGATCCGGTGGTAAGGACGGGGGACCCGCCCAGGAGGAGGTCAGTAACACGTAGGAGTCAAAGGTCAAGAGGGTCAACCCTAAAGTCCTGCCGAGCGGAATCTCCTAAGCCGGACGAAAGACAACTCGACCACAGGTCGGGTTTTCGACGCAAGGTAAAGGAATTTCTGTGCCGAGCGGCCAAGCCGCTCGGCTGAGTCACAGATCAAGGTGCCGCAATCTCATCCGAGCACATGACCGGGGGCCTTCCCGCTTGGTCCGATACACTCACATCCCTGCGCACCTGGAGCGTCGGGCGGCCAGCCCGCCCGACCCAGGGATAGACGAAAGACAGAAAAAGACAAAAGGGACAGCTGGGGAGATCAGCCTAGAGACAGCTGCAGCCGACAATCGGCGTGGTCGACGACCAGGCCTACACAGAATCGTACGATGGAAGTTTCCACTGTTCCGTCAGGGATATGCTCGGACGGTTGCGGAATGGCGTCAGACATGCTTTTTCTGACATCCATGTTGGAGGTATGTTTGGGGAAGTGTCCACATCTCGGGAAGCATGCACGCACCTCCCCGGGGTCCTATATAAGGACCCCTAAGCTTCAGCGAAGGTATGCAATCATCCACACTGTAGCTACAGTTCTCATTGTCTTGCTCCAGTTTTCTTCTCGCCTGACTTGAGCGTCGGAGGGTCGTCGCCGGGAACCCCTTCCCGGCCCGACTTTGTTGCAGGTTCGCCGGAGGTCCATCTCATCCCGCCGTCTACACGAAGCCAACAAAGAGCGCCACGTCCCCAGCCTTCATCAACTCATAGTTCGGATAGGATCAAATTGGAGCCGTATGTGGGAACGCACCTGAATTCGAGCAAAGGAGATGGAAGAAGCTGGACGCCAACTCATGGTAACGCTCTCTCCCGAAGAACTCGACACACTCATCCAAGCGCGAGCGGCTAAGATGGTGGAGCAATAGCAGAAGGCTCAAGCCGAGCGAATAGCACAGTAGGCGACGTCGACTTCAGGTGGCCGAGCGGCCCCGAAAGATCGACCGGAGCAGCTTTCGATTTGGGGGCAGAATAAAGGTCCGACCGGCACTCAAGTGGAAGCACCACCCGCCCCGATACCATTCCATCGGGTTTTGTTCCAGACACCATCAGAAGTCACGCAGGTAAACCTCGACCGAGGGTCTTCATCTGACGAGGCGCCTATCCATGACATCCGGAAGGGCAAGGCACCCCGAACGGAGTCATCCCCTGAGCGGATCAACCGTCAATTTTCTGAAGCCATCCTAAGAGACCCACTACCGAGGCACTACACGCCCCAGCGATCGGAGAATACAACGGGACCAGCGACCCGGATGACCATCTGGGTAAGTTCGACAACACTGTCACACTACATCAATATACAGATGATGTAAAGTGCCGAGTGTTCCTCACCACCCTTTCGGGATCGGCGCAACAGTGGTTTCGGAGGCTGCCGGATGGATCGATCACCATTTTTAAAGAGTTCCGAACGGCTTTCCTCCATCATTTCGCGAGCAGCAGGCGATACCAGAAGACCAGCGTTAGTCTGTTCGCCATCACACAAGGCTCGAGGGAGTCGCTCCGAACTTACATCCAGCGCTTCAACCAGGTGGCCATGGATATCCCGACGGTCACCTCGGAGACCATGATGAACGCATTCACGCAAGAGCTGTGGACGACGACTTCTTCCGATCGCTCATCCGAAAGCCACCCCGCAGCTACGACCACATGTTGAACAAGGCCAATGAATACATCAACGTGGAGGAAGCCCAGGCGGCGAGGAGAAAAGAAGTGTCGTCCGAGCCGCCGACAACCTCCGAGTGGAAGCCCCCAGCCAGCCACCAACCACCGAGGGGACCTCGGGCCGAGGGAGCCAGGCCACACCACGAACCCCGGCCGCACGCGGTCCAACATGTGGCAGCCGATCGACCCAAACCGAAGGGAAAGGTATGGACTCCCATGTTCGTTCGCTTCACCAGTCAGCCGCCCACAACACCCGAGATTGTCGAAGCCTTCCGCCGATCGCTCACCCCACGCCCCGAAGCTATCGTCGTCGATCACCTTCACCCGATCGGAGACACCGACACCAGGATATCGGACGACGTGGGGCTAGGGAATCACCCGAGCGGCATCAGCAACCGAGGGTTAATCACCGAACTTCGCAAGAGCGAGCAAGACCTTCCACTCAGGAGGAAGAGAATAGAAGCAACACAGCTCGAGGTGAAATCAACATCATCGCCGGTGGCCCCACTGGAGGAGATTCGAACCGGGCCAGAAAGTCACACGCTCGACAGCTCAGGATCCACGCGGTCGGCTGCAGCCAGGAGCAGGCGAGCGGACCCGAGATCAGCTTCGGGCCCTGGGACCTCGAGGGAGTCGAAGTCCCCCACGATGATGCTCTCATCATCCGAGCGATAATAGTTAATTACACTATTCACTGTATATTTATTGATACAGGCAGCTCGGTCAACATCATTTTCAAGAAGGCGTTCGATCAACTTCAAATTGACTGAGCCGAGCTATTGCCAATGACGACCCCGTTATACGGGTTCACGGGCAATGAGGTCCTCCCGATCGGCCAGACCAGACTGGCTATCTCGCTAGGGGAGGAGCCGCTCAAGAGAACGCATACCACTAACTTCATCGTGGTCGACGCCCCTTTCGCATACAATGTGATCCTGGGACGGCCGACTCTCAACGAATTCCGAGCGGGCGTCTCAACATTTTGCCAAAAGATAAAATTCCCCGTCGAAGATCAAGTGGGGGAAGTCCAAGGAGACCAGCTGGCGGCCCGACGATGTTATGTGGAAATGGTCAGAGTCGAGGCAAAGGCCGCTCGGAAAGCTCCACGGATCGAGGTAAATGCTATAACTGAAAAAGCCACCTTCCTTGGTTTATGAAGAAAAGGAAGAGGTATAGATCCACCCTGCCCGACCGGACTCCACTACGTTCGTAGCATCCGACCTAGAGGCGAGCCAGAAGGAGAGGTTGGTCAAATGCCTCCAACAGAACTGCGACGTCTTCGCTTGGTAAACTCCCAAGTTGCCGGGAGTCTCGCTGAGCATAGCGCAACACGAGCTTCATGTTCGGTCGGACGCTCGGCCGGTGAAGCAGAGGAAGAGGGACTTCAGCGCCGAACAGAATGTCATCATCCGAGCGGAAGTCGAGAAGCTCCTATAGGCCGGCCATATACGGGAGGTACAATTCCCAAGCTGGCTCGTAAATGTGGTGCTAGTCTCCAAGCCAGGCAACAAATGGAGGGTCTGCATCGATTTCCGTGACCTAAATAAAGCATGCCCGAAGGATTTCTACCTTCGCCCTGAATCGACCAACTAGTAGACTCCACCGCTGGGTGCGAGCTGATATGCATGCTGGATACATATCAGAGCTATCACCAAGTGTCGCTCGCCCGGGAAGATCAGGAAAAGGTGAGCTTCGTTACTGCGGACGGGACTTACTGCTACAATGTAATGTCATTCGGGCTGAAGAATGCCGGAGCTACATACCAAAGGCTAATGAACAAAGTGTTCTGGGAGCAAATCGGGCGCAACCTGGAGGTATACGTGGATGATATACTTACTAAATCTTTCCGGGCAGCGGATCTTTGTGCAGATATAGAGGAAACCTGCCGACGCTGAGGAAGTACGGAGTTCAGCTGAACCCACAAAAGTGTTTGTTCGGGGCAAAAGGCGGACGCTTCCTCGGTTACATCGTGACCGAGCGGGGTATAGAGGCGAACCCTAGTAAGGTGAAAGCGCTACAGGATATGTCACCTCCCAAAAAACTGAGGGAAGTGCAGTGTCTTACCGGTCAGATAACTACGTTATTACGATTCATCTCCAGAACGACCGATCGGAGCCTACCTTTCTTCAAAATCCTGCGTAAAGCTACCAAGTTTCAGTGGGACGGGGAGTGTGATCGGGCGTTTGAAGACTTGAAAGCCTATCTGAATTCGTTATCTGTACTGGCTAAGCCGAACATAGGTGAGCCGCTCCGTATATACTTGTCATCAACCGAGCATGCTGTTGGCTCGGCGCTGGTGAAAGAGGACGGGGAAGAGCAACCCGTGTATTTCCTTAGCCACATTTTAAAAGACGCTGAGTCCCGCTATACCGGTCTCGAGAGGCTCGCTTTCTTGCTGGTCTTGGCTGCATGGAGGCTCCACCCTTATTTCTTAGCACATACGATCATCGTCATGACGAACAACCCTCTGGGAAGAGTGCTCCTAAATCCAGAAGCATCCGGGCGGCTTATCAAGTGGACAACGGAGCTCAGTGAATTTGACATCCAATATCAATCCCGCTCGACGATTAAGCCGCAGTCCTTGGCGGATTTCGTAATGGAGGTACAGGATCTCGAACCTGAAGCTTTATGGAAAGTATTTGTAGACGGATCATCCACTCGGCTTGGAAGCGAGATTGGTATCTTGCTACTTTCTCCTCAAGAAGAGCGGATGCATCTGTCTGTCCGGTTGGACTATCGAGCAACAAATAATGAAGCAGAGTATGAAGCCCTTATAGCTGGCTTGCAGGTCGCCCGACATGTGGGGGGCGGCCGAGTAATCCTTTACTCGGATTCTCAGCTTGCCGCCCAGCAGCTCTTAGGCACCTTTGAGATAAATAATGCGAGGTTCAAGATCTACGCGGAAGCCTTTGAAAAGCTTAAACCCAACATCAGGCATACAGAAGATACCCCGAACGGAGAACCAGGCGGCAGATGAATTAGCTAAACTTACCAGCTCGATAACACCGGTGGTGATCCAGCAACTGATCGAGCAAGTATCCTTGGTGGCTCATATCGACAAGATGGAAGGCCTCATGTTCCCAGATGACTAGAGAACGACCATAGTCGAATTCCTGCGATAAGGAGCCACGCCATCCGATTGGGGCGAGGCCCAATTATTAAGAAGAAGAGCCGGTCGGTTCACCCTTATCGGGGATCAACTCTACAAAAAGGCTTTTTCTCGACCGTTGCTGAAGTGCGTCAGCTCAGAAGACGCAAAGTACATACTGGAGGAAGTGCACCAGGGGACTTGTGGGGGACACCGGGGCGGTCGATCATTGGCGAGGAAGATTCTGCTAGCCTGGTACTTTTGGCCCACCTTGCACGAGGATGCTGGGCGGACCGTCGCTGCTTGTTTGTCCTGCCAGAAGTACCACAACTTCTCCCATCGGCCAGCGGAGGAGATGAAGACATCTACAGTGTCCTGCTCGTTCGATCAGTGGGGCATGGACATCGTGGGACCTTTCCCCATGGCAATCGGGCAGCGGAAGTTCCTACTAGTGGCGGTCGACTATTTCTCCAAGTGGGTCGAGGCCGAACCGCTGGCAAAGATAACTGAGCATATGGTTAAGAAGTTCATCTGGCAATATATAATATGTCAGTTCGGCGTTCCTCGTAGGCTCATGTCTGATAATGGGTGACAGTTCGTCGGTCAGCAGCTTGGAGAATGGTGTGCGGGGTATGACATCGAGTAGCATTTCACTTCTGTGGCATATCCTCAGAGCAACGGTCAAGCCGAAGTAGCCAATCGGGAAATCCTTCGAATTCTTTGTGTTTGGCTCGATCACATTGGGGGAAGTTGGGTGGACGAGCTACCAGGCGTAGTCTGGGCGATCCGAACGACCCCAAAGGAAGGAACGGGTGTTACTCCGTTCCACTTGGTATACGGAGGAGAGGCGGTCATCCCGGTCGAAGTGGGCATAGAGTCCGATCGAGTGCAGAACTATGACAGAGACAATGCCGAGCGGAGATTACTCGAACTAGATCTAGTGGACGAGGCGCGAGCCAAAACAGTCGTCCGGTTAATGGCATACTGATAGAGGATGAAGCAGAACTACAACAGGCGAGCAATTCCCAGAGCATTCCAGGTCGGCAACCTGGTGTGGAAGAAGGTGAAACCGGTCGGCAATGTAAGGAAGCTGGAGGCCCCCTGGGCAGGGCCTTTCAAAGTCATCGAGAAGCTCCGATTGGGCGCCTACTACCTGGAAGATGAGGACGGACGACGGCTAGAGTGACCATGGAGCGCCAATCATCTCCAGCCATACCGAGCTGGGTGAAAGGTATGCCAGTGTAATGCATTTCATGTATGTTCCGTTCATATGTATCCTTTAGCTGCTGGAGTAAAGATTAGAAAAAAAGGCAAAGGGTATGAGCCATGTGTGCCAAACAGCGAACCCCCATGAAGTCGGACCGGTAACTATAAATCCCCCGGCCCGAAGACCGTCGAGCGACGACGTTAAACTCTAGGGTCGAAGCGGCGACCATAAATATCCCGCTTGGAAGACCGTCGAGCGGTGACGTTAAACTCTAGAGTCGAAGCGGCGACCATAAATATCCCGCTCAGAAGACCGTCGAGCGGCGACGTTAAACTCTAGGGTCGAAGTGGCGACCATAAATATCCCGCTCTGAAGACCGTCGAGCGGCGACGTTAAACTCTAGGGTCGAAGCGGCGACCATAAATATCCCGCTCAGAAGATCGTCGAGCGGCGACGTTAAACTCTAGAGTCGAAGCGGCGACCATAAATATCTCGGAAGACCGTCGAGCGACGATGTTAAAGCCTAGAGTCTAACCAGCGACTATGAGCCCCCCCTGGCTTGAGAATCCCCCAAAGGCAACATTGAAGCGCAACGGCTAACAAGAGACAAGTGGCAATTATTAGAAGACAGGAGGAAATCAACACAGCCCGCTCGAGATATACGACTATCTATGTTAGACCAGAAAGAGTAAACCAGCAAAGCGCGAGAAAATTTTCATAAAACAAAAGGGGAAGTTCACCGACCGAGCGACATAACTACAAAAACACTTCATTCTAGAAAGTCAAAAACATCCTTCGGCACAGTGGTAAGAAGGGCAACATGCTCGCGGATGGGAAACAGGAAGGACTCTGGAAGATGACCCTTTGCCTTCAGATAATCTGCCATTGCTGTAATAGCCAACTCGAAGGCATGGACGAGCCGATCGCAGACCTTCTGAACGAACTCATCCGAGCGGATGTACTTTTGCCTCAGTATAGCGAACCGGCTCGGCTCAGCCTCCTGATACTCCTTGAGAGCAGAGCGAGAGGCCTCAAGGGCCTCCCACAAGGTCTTCAGCTCGTCCTTGAGAGCCACCACCTCGGCCGAACGACCCTTCTTCTCGCTGTCCGACAGGTCCGCCAATTCCTTTACCCGTTGTTCCAGGGCGCAGGCCTCCACATTCTTCGCTTCCAAATCGGCGATAGCGTTATTCTTCCGAGTGGTCGCAAGTTCTATCTTGCGGTCATAAGTTTTGACCTGCTTTTCGAGCTGGTCCAGCATGCACGCCTGATCGGCTGTCTTCTTCCGCTCGGCCTCTAGCAGCTCCTTGGTCTTGGCCAGCTCCTTCTGCAACTCGACATATGAAAAGCCCTGAGAAGAGGACGGCCCGCCAGAAGTCTTGAGATGCTTCAGCTCTTCTTCCAGCATCGCCAGACGAGTGGCAACCGCTACGTCTTCCACCCAACGCTAACGAAAAAGGAGCTTTTTAGTGCTGAACGGGGAGACGATGCAAAGAAGTTTGGGTGGACAGAAGACTTATGCAGGTGGCATGACACATGTTACTGTTAGCTAGCAGACCGGGAGGCATTACGGCAATGCGAGCTCGGGCATCCGCCCATAGCTCGGTGAGCGGCCCCCGGATGGTGATCATGTGCTCAGGAGCCGTGGGCCGATCAGACTCCGCAAGATAATCCTCGGTGGGAAGATGCAGAGTAGCCTTAATGGTGCGGCGCCTGCCCGGCGTCGTGTGAGCGGACGCGGAGGGATCAGATGCTGGGGCGGACGACGCGGAAAGTATGGCTGGGCGGCGAGGCCTACGAGGCAGGGAGTGGACCGGCTGAGCCGCGATGGGATCTGCCGACAATTCCAGCTGGGAAGGGGTCCGGTCGGAAGAGATAGCCTCAATAGACGGCACTTGCTCTCTCGGGGAAGGAACGCCCGCCCGCTCAGACGCTTGTATCGTGGAAGTGGTCGAGTGCAGGGGCGCCTCCATCCTGCGTCTCTTCCGGTTGAGGGGGAGATCATCTTCCGGTTCGGAATCGCCGGCAGTCGGACCCCTGCTGGTGGTTGCCTCGCCCGTCGCCTCCATAGGGGCGGTCGAAGCGGCCGACTCCCGAGCGTCCGCTTCGCTCTCACCTTCCTGAGAGCCGACCGAAGCGATGTTCAGCTGCTCCATTTCCTTGGCTGCTGCTGCCTCAATTGTCGCCTTCTTCTTCTTCAGGATACTGAACAGGATGGACTCCATCACAATGTTAACTGTGAAAGAAAAATAAGAAAATCAGTTAGACGCAAATTACAGACAAAGATGAACTTCTTACCGAAGGTGTTCGGGAGCTTGGTTCGGCTCGGACTCAGGCCGAACATATACATCACCCCTTCTGGTAGAAGCTTATTGATATCGAACTTGAGGCCGGCCAGCATATTTGCGGCCTGGAGATAGTCCGGTCGGGTCTTGTAACACTTCAGCTCGGGGGAGGTCGGTGGTCCGACCTGCCACTTAGTCAAGAAGGGGAGCCATCCGGGAAGACGAAGGAAGAAAAAATATTCCTTCCAATGTTGGTTGGAGGTAGGCATCTTATCGAAGAAGACCAAGCCGATCCGAGACTAGAACAGATAAGTGCCCATCTCGAATTGCTTGGGGTAGTAGAATTAGTAAAAAACCTCCGGGCGGAGAGGAATATTGTGGATTTTGAATAACACAACAACTCCACACAAAAGGCGGAAGGAATTCGGTACCAGCTGGCCGAGCGGAATACGGAAGAAATTACAGACTTCGACGATAAATGGATGAAGAGGAAAGCGCAGACCGGCCACAAACTGATCGCGGAAAAAACAAACAGTGCCGAGCGGCGGTTTGTGCGGCCAGGTGGAAGGCGAGGGCAGAATAAGTTCGAAATCAGAGGGAAGATCAAAAGCGTTAACTAGGCCCTCCGCGTCACGCTGATCGAACCGTGACTCCATGGTAATATACCACAGGCCGGGGGCGAGGTCTGAGGGCTGGGAAGAACTAGCCATGGCCGGAATAGTGGAAAAGGCGAAGTCAGAAGAAAAAGCAAGGGGCTCAATGGGGAAGATGATCGGAACAGTGACCAAGAAGCAAGAACACGGCGAAGAATGCAAAGAAAACATGAGAACCAATGAGCAAGAGGGAAGGGATCCTTACAGGAAAGAGGACAGACGAAAAAAGAGGACGAGGAGTCGCCGGAATGCCAGGGAGCAAGTTCGCCGGTGCATTGAGCACAAGCGGAGGCTTCTGAACGCAAGACTACGAAATTACGGCGGAGAAGGGTGACGAAGGCTTTATAAGGATGAGTTCGATTCTCCCGAGCCGTCGGATGTAGGTCACAAGACCCGAAGCCTTCATCCAGCCGCTCATTTTAAACCGCCGAAGTCCCATCGGACGCGACGTCATCGCCGTACGATGACGGCAGCGGTGACACATGGCATCAGGTCACAGGGGCACATTTAATGAGCCCCATTACTGTTGGGATCGAAAAGTAGCTAGAGGGGGGGGGGGGGTGAATAGCTCGTCGCGTGCTCTTTGCTCAGCGTTGCTTGTTTCTTCAAAGATGCACAGCGGAAAATACAGAAACAAACCACACAACGCTAACAAGGTTGGTTTACTTGGTATCCACCTCACAAGAGGTGACTAGTCCAAGGATCCACACCTACACACACACCCTCCACTAATAAAACTCTTCTTTATGGTAACTACCAAGGGCGGAGAAGCCCTACAAGACTCAATACAAGAAGAAAGGGAAAGGTAATGAAATACAAGCTTACAAGCTTACAATGAGAGCAAAAACCCTAACCCTAGTTTCTTCTTCTTGCTTTGATCCGCCTCTTGACTTGGAAGAACCTCCAAGAGCCTTCAAGAACTGGCGATCTCGAGCTTGAGAAGAGCTGTGGAGAAGCTGGTGAAGATCTGAAATGAATCGGTGAAAATCTTACCGCAACCAACGCACGCCTGCAGCTCAAATACGACGCAACGGTCGGATCCCGATCGATTCGAAAACTCCCAATTGATCGGGGAGGCTTTGGATCGATCCACGGATCGATCCAGAGCGCCTTTGTGCTCTGGAGAAAACGCCTGGATCGATCCACGGATCGATCCAGCGTTTATCGCGTGAACCAGCAGCGTCCCAATCGATCGGCTGATCGATTGGGACCTCTGGATCGATCCAGTGATCGATCCAGAGGCTCTCTATTCGCTGGGAAAGGCCTGGATCGATCCACTGATCGATCCAGCTCCTGGATCGATCCACTGATCGATCCAGCTCTTGGTTTTTGCTCAAAACCAAGTCACAAGCCTCTCAAACCAACATTCGGTCAACCTTGACCTGTTGGTATATCATGCCTAGCATCTGGTCACTCCCTTGACCTGCCAAGACTCCCCACCAAGTATCCGGTCAATCCCTTTGACCCACTTGGACTTTTCTCCTCTTGCCAAGTATCCTGTCAAATCCTTTGACCTACTTGGACTTTCCTTCATCATGCCAAGTATCCGGTCACTCCCTTGACTTACTTGGACTTTCACCAGATGTCTGGTCAATCTTGACCCATCTGGATTTTCCCGTGCCTGGCTTCACTCACCAGGACTTCCAATCTGCCTAGCTTCACTCACTAGGACTTCTCTTCTGCCTGGCTTCACTCACCAGGTCTTTCACCTAGCTTCACTCACTAGGATTTTCACCTGGCTTCACTCACCAGGATTTTCTTCTGCCTGGCTTCACTCACCAGGATTTTCTTCTGCCTGGCTTCACTCACCAGGACTTTCACCTAGCTTCACTCACTAGGATTTTCACCTGGCTTCACTCACCAGGACTTTCACCTAGCTTCACTTACTAGGACTTCCCACTGCCTAGCTTCACTCACTAGGTCTTTCCTTCTGCCTAACATCCCAGTTAGGACTTCCCAGTCAAGTATCCGGTCATCCTTGACCTACTTGACTCTTCTTCAATCAACCTTGCATTGTCAAACATCGAAACCCAAACTAAGACTCAAGCTTGGTCAACAAAGTCAACCTTGACCTGAGGGATGTTGCACCAACAATCTCCCCCTTTTTGATGTTTGACAATACCAACACTATCACTTACAATACCACATGTAAGTTAGGCTAATCCCATAGCCTAAACCTTCTTCATGCCACTAGGTAATGAATACATAAGTTAAGCCCTTCATTCTCCCCCTAAGAGGGCAAACTCCCTCTAGGTGATAAAAGCCTAACTTACTCCCTTTCATTCTCCCCCTATTGGCACACATCAAACCATGTCCCATTTTTGGGCACACATCAACAAATTCACTTGTTGAAAAACTCTCCCCCTGAAGAGTTACTCATCGTTGTTCACAACTTCACTCGTTGTGATCAACACGATAATGAAGATCCCATACCCTTCATTATCCTTAAACCTACATTCTCCCCCAATGTAGGCAAATACCCATCCTTGAGCATTATCCACTTGAAACCACTTGAACAATGAGGATATCCACTCCCCATTAAAGTTCAAACGCTCAAACTTGAACATGTTCTTAACGGAAGGTTAACCACCTTCCAAAGTCCATGAAAAATAATTTTCATGTCTTTAAAGAGTCCCTCCCCCTAAAGACATGGTGGTAACTTCTGTCATTGCACCAACAATGACTTGGAATCCCTAAAACTTTAGGAAACCCAATTTTAGAAGTTTTGAGGTTTAAATATTCAAAATTTGAAACAAACCTCAACCTAAACTTCAACTTAGCCTTCCTTAACTAATCCATCCTTGTTTTCCATACGAAAACACCCTTTTTATGTATACAAATGTATTTTCAGGGGTTTGGAATGGTTACCTAGACTAAAATAGGTTCAAAATGCTGAAAATAAGCTTTCCCAGCCAAAATCAGCATCTTCAATCGATTGGAGTTGGGTTCTAATCGATTGAACCCTGCTGAATCGATCCACTGATCGATTCAGTCTTCTTGGATCGATCGGCTGATCAATCCAGCGAGCTTCTGCTCGCGAGAAATGCCTTCTCAATCAATCGGCTGATCGATTGAGGCACTCCAATCGATCCACTGATCGATTGAAGGCCTGAAATTGCTGAAATTCAATTTCAGCCAATTTCAGAAACCCCTAGAAAATTCTACAAAATTCCAAAAATCGTAAAAATTTGTGTAGACATTATTTAGGGTATAATTTATCATGGAAAAATAGTTTTCTATGAAAATACATCATATTTTCAAAGATTGACACAAACTTGAGAACTTGCAAAAACTTTAGTGTTTTCTTCAAGTTTGTGTCTAACTATTCAATGGTGATTACTATCAAAAGATAGCCTTCACCAAGATTTTCCAAAATTATTTTGAAAACATTTTCAAAACCAATATCCCACCATGTTCCTTGGGATTAATGCACATGACTTGTACATTAGCTTTCCCAATGATGGGAAAACACATAATTATGTGTTTTGATGAACTTAAAACTCAAAGAAATGCACTAAATCAACATGTTGAGTTTTGTTCATCATCCTAACATTTCACTTGTATATATTGTGGATAAAACACATACAAGTCATCTTATAGGTCTTTGTGAGATGTAAAATTTGGTTTTACCATATTCTAGGGATCATGCATATCTATCTAGGTATTTTAGAGATATTAGACATCCACCTAGGATGTCACTTGTTAATAAGTGTTGTTAAATGCCATTTGTCCTTAATTACAAGGAATTAAACTTAATGCATGATTATGTTATGACATACATCAAAAGGAAATAATTTTCAAAAGAAAATATCCTATAACTACATGATGTATGAATGTCATGACATGGTATTTTTGGATTTTTCATAATAAAACATGAATGCAAGAATAGACATGATGTCATGGCATATGATGGGCAAACAATCATGGCAAGGTTTAGCATAAATAAAATATACCTAGATTACCTATCTAAGTATCCTTAACCACTTAGCTAACTCAAAATATACAACTTGTTTTAACTTAAAACGTTAAACCTAGATTGCCCTAAATGCTTCAAAGAAATGTCAAAACCTAAATTGACATTTATATTTCTCTTGATTTGTTTATGCCACTTAAAAATTAAGCATATCCTCAAATGTTGGCATATTCCATTTTTCCTCAAGAGTAATCACATAAATCAAGGCCTGGATTGCCTTAAATTTCTAAGAGAATACCAAAATCCCAACTTGGTATTTCTCTAGGTTTTTCCAATTTATGCCATTTTAAGATAAAATCAATTTTCCACCATTAGGCACATTTTACTCTTTCAAGGAGTAAATAATAATTTCATTTCATTTTCAAAGGTTAACAAAAACCTTGAAAATGCTCCTTGAGTGTCAATTTCCTCAAAGTTGGGTTAACTACCCTTCTAATCGGAGTTGACACTCTCTAACCCATCTATGGGGTAGAGAAAATGCTCCTAGGAACCCAACACCTATTGGTGCTCCTTCGATGCTCTAGGTACTCACTAGGGATAACTTCCCTAGATACCTTCCTAATGACCTTGTTGGGCTTCTTAGAAGCCTTGGTCACATTTTCTAGGTCAACTCTAGGGATATTCTCCCTTGTGACCTTGTTAGTGACTTTCTTAGACTTCTTAGAAGTCTTAGTCACTTTGGTTGCAAAGATACTTCTAGGGATATCTTTCCTTGTATCCTTGACTTGACCTCTAGACTTAGGGTTTGTTCCATAACTATATGGAACCCTATGATAACTAGGCACATCATTTTTTGCTTTGGTTTTGTATCCCAAACCTCTATGGCCATTTGATGGCTTTTGTACCCCTAAACCTAGGTTATGCTCATTTTGCCCTAATAGGATATTTTCCAATCTTTTTATGGTCTTTTCTAATTTATCAAGTCTTGACCTCAAGCCTTGATTTTCCCTCACTAAGTCCTTAGTATTTGATTTTTCATTTGATCCATGAGCATTTTTATTCTTGGGCTTGTATCTATTATCCTTAGTGTTCTTGCCCAAATATCTATCTACCTTCCTAACCTTAGGTTGGGTAGTCTTGGCATGTAGGGCCACATGCTTTTCCTTAATGCCCTCATGCTTTCTATTCTTATGGTAAATTGCATTAAAATGATAAAAATTAGAACTATCATGCTTTTTACCATAACGTAAAGGGGTAGGCTCAATAAATGTTACCTTCTTCTTTACCTTGGAGGCTCCCCCTTGACTAGTGCCTCCTTGAGCCTTGACCATCTTCTTCCCCTTGGAGCATTGACTTCGGTAATGCCCTTTTTGTTGACACAAGAAGCACACAATGTGCTCCTTGCTCTTCTTTGTCCCATGGGTGGTCTCCTTGGGCTTCTCCTTGCCCTTTTGTGTCACTTGACCCTTATTCTTGGCCAAGTTGGGACACTTGCTCTTGTAGTGCCCACTTTCCCTACACTCAAAACATATTATATGATTTTTATTTTTAATTGAAACATTTATACCTTCTTGTGTAGGGATGGCACTTGCTCCTCCATTTGATATTTCTTGAATTTTGGAGGTGGCACCATCTTCTTCTTCTTCACTTGACCCGGATGTGGAGGCCTCTTCTTGCTCCGGGTTCATTGATCTACACTCCCCCTCAATCCTAGAGGTGGAGGCTTCACCTTCTTCTTCATCTTCATCCTCTTGTACATGAAACAAGGAATATACTCCTTCCTTGCTCTTTTGATTGCTCTCCTTTGAGGATGAAGCTTCTTCGTGTTAGAGTGTATACTAAAAGCTTAGCTTTTGGTATAAACATTTATCTAGAAATAAGAATCACATTGGTCAAATGACTACATTTATAATAAATGTAGTTGTTCAATTAATTTATATTGTAGATAACATGGTGTGTGGTGTCACACACAGAAGATCATGTTATCAGTACCTTATAAATTATAAACAGTAGCTCACGACCAAGATGGAAATGAACAAACCATTGGAAGGTCGTAGTGTAATTAGGTATTAGTTTATCTTAACTATATAATTACACTAGTACACTTAAAGTGTATTGAGTAGGACCATTTGAGGTCGTTCCTTTTATACTGACTTAATAAAGGAACAAAGACCTCAGTTATTATGGAAGCGTGTGCTCTTAATCCTAATATAATAACAAGCACATATATTTGATATTTATTTCTTTAATTTATCAATGGGTGAGATTTAGTTCGATGAATCAATAAGCCCGATAAGTTGGGAAATGGTATCACTTATAGTGTGTGTTGTTGATTATAGAAGGAAACTGTGTCCTAGAGATACTAGGTTGATAATGTCCCCAAGAGGAGTTCATAAGGATTGTCATGTTAAACCCTGCAGGTGGACTTAGTCCGACATGACGATAAGGTTGAGTGGTACTACTCTTGGACTTAGATATTAATTAAATGAGTTGTCAGTAACTCACTTAATTAGTGGACATTCGATATCTTAAACACAGGGAGACTAACACACTCATAATAAGAAGGAGCCCAAAAAAATGTAATTTGGGATTGGTGCGGTAGTTCAATAATAGTTCTCTAGTGGAATGAATTATTATTGATAAAATTAAGTTGTGTGTTCGGGGCGAACACGGGATGCTTAATTTTATCGGGAGACCAAAACCAATTCCTCCTCTCGGTCCCTATCGTAGCCTCTTATTTATAGAGTACTATACCCACCTATACCCACCTTCATACCCATGAGAAAGGGGCCGGCCAAGCTAGCTTGTGGTTCAAGCTAGGGACGGCCAAGCCTTGGTTCATGGGTGGCCGGCCCTAGCTTGAACCCAAGCTTAGGTGGCCGACCCCCATTAAATTAAAAAGAATTTTAATTTTAATTTTTATTATGTGGAAGATATAATTTATTACAGAGAATTAAAATTAAAATATCTCTCTTTAAAAAGATCTACAAAAAGATTAAAAGAAAGAGATTAGATCTCTTTCCTTATTTGTAGATTGGAAAGATATTTTATTTTTTTCTCTCTGAAAAATTATTCACATGTTGAAAATTAAAATTATAGAAATTTCTTTTTATCAACCATAAAGGGATTTTAAAAGGAAATTTTATTTTTTTAAATTTCCAAAGACAAAAAAGGAAGTTTTAATTGTTGATTAAAACTATCCTAATTGCTCTACATGAGGTGGCCAACCACATACAATTAATTAGGAAAATTTATTTAATTTTTTCATAATTAATTGTTGTCAAGGAAATTTAAGGAAATTTTATTATAAATAAATTTTCTTATTTGCCAAAGCCAAGGAATATAAAAGAAGGGGTAGGGGTGCCTTCATTGTGAACAACCTCTATTATTTTTCTCCATCTTTTCTTTGGTGTGTGGCCGGCCCTTCCCTTTCTCTCTTCTCCTCTTGTTGGCCGAAACCTATCTTCTTGGTGGAGCTTTTGTTTGTGGCCGGATCAAGGAAGGAGAAGAAGGAGAGAAAGCAAGTCTCATCTCTAGCATCCCTTGGAGCATTGGTGGTGGCCGAAATTATTCATCCTTGAAGAAAATTATTGTGGCCGACCATCCTCTTCCTTTCTTCCTCTTTTGTGGTGGCCGAAACTTATCTCTTGCTTGGAGTTCTTGTGGTGGCCGGATACTACTTGGAGAAGAAGAAGAAGAAGGAGAGAAAGCTTGTATCCCTTGGAGCTTGGTTGGTGTTTTGTTCTTCGTCCTTGGTGAAGCTTCTTTGTGTTGGCCGAACCTAGCTAGGAGAAGAAGAAGGTGCTTGGTGGTTTCTCATCTCGGAAGATCATTGCCCACACAACGTCCGAGGTTAGAAGAGGAATACGGTAGAAGATCAAGAGGTTTTTTACAAGGTATAACTAGTAATTTTTCTTTCCGCATCATACTAGTTATTTATGGAAATAATACCAAATACAAGAGGCTTACGATTCTAGAATTTCGAATATGTTTTTTCGATGTTGTGTTCTTTTGTTTTTCTTTTCCTTGTGATTTGATTGTTCTTTTCGGTTAACCTAAAGTTATTTTAGGAAATTAAATATTAGCTTTCCATAAAAGGTTTTGTCTAGTCGGTGGTGGTTGCTCCCATATCCAAGAAGGCCATGTGCCTCGCCACGTCAGTACTGGGAACCAATTATGGAAATTAATATTTAATGGAATTAATAACTTAAGGAGACTTGGGTCGAACGTGTTAAGTTCCGCAGGAGATCCAAGTCAAAACCTAAAAGAACAAATAGATTAAGTTTTGGATCAAACGTGTTAAGTTCCGCAGGCGATCCAAAATTTAATTTAAAAGAACACATGGTAGCTAGGAAAGGTTCGACCTTTGTACAAAATTTTTGCAGTGGAACCTTAGGTTTTCAGTAGCAACCAACAATTGGTATCGAGCTAGGGTTTGCCTCTGTATTTGGTATTAGTTTAATTATGCACATGTCATACATAATTTAGGCGGATAATAGTAGGATGTGCTAACTTTGTGGACGCAGGATCCAACTATTATGGCTTTTAGTTATTATGTGTGATTGGACCCTTGGACATGTCAAGGGCATTTATATGTGTGTGCATGATTGTATTATAAAATACAGCAGGAGCTGTATTTAGTTTGATTAGGATTTTATTTTGATCTAGATACATGTACATTCCTTTTATGGAATATAGGATCAAAATGTAAAATTCTATTTATGTCATGGATCGAATCTTGCAAAGCGTGGAACCTTCTAAGGACCGAGGCGCAGCGGAACTAGGAGCAAGATGGATGCGACGACCCAGTGGCGGTGGCCAAATATGGCAGCAGCTTGGGATGACAACACTGGAGGATAACTAGAGATAAAAGCCATAATAGTTGAAAATTAGATTTTCTATTTATTGCTTTTATATTGTGCTGCGTGTTTAGTTACATATTTAGTAGGCTAGCATAGTTAAAATTCCTCATTTATAAATAACTAAGTGGGAGAGGGATTTTTAAGTAAATCCCATGGTCTCCATTACTGGTTTGTAAGTGATGCAAACAAGCTTGCGCGTTGGCTCTGAGTGCCTTCCTCCATAACGGATGAGCTTGTTTGTGGATCACTAGAACAGACTTCCATTTTTGGATGACTATAGGAAGTTAATTAAGAGCGTGTGATCTTCCCCAACGGAAGGGGCATAATCTTATTAATGGACTTAGTGTCAAGTAATGGTATACACTTAGACACATTTAATAATATCCTCCCCAACGGAGTCACTACTATCACTTGTGTGACCAAAGGGAAACCAACTATTGATTTGTCATAAAACTAGATTGGCAATATAATAAAATTAATAAACCCCTCTTACAAATGTTTGAATTTGTATACGTTCACACTAATGTGGCATACAAGATTCATGGTGTTTGAGGTAATTTTATTTGTCAAAGGTTATATTGACAAGATAGTCAATGGGTAAAACCCTCCTCTTACAAATGATGAATTTGTATACGTCCACACTAACGTGGCATGCAAAATTCACGGTGTTTGAGGTGTTGGTGAATTTAAATAATATTGTTTGAGGAATCAATGTTATTTTAAATTCAAAGAGTTTTGACCAAATATTTGATCAAAGACAGATCAACTATTAATTTTATTCGTCATAAAGTAAAGTTGACGAGATAATAAAATTAATGAATAAAATCTCCTCTTCGATTTTGTATACGCAAAATTTATGGAGATTTTAAGGAGTTGATCTTCACCAAATATTTTTGTGATTCTTAGGATGTTTGTCAATCCCTAGTAGTCATACTATAGAAAAAGACTTAGTAGTCCCAATTGTAATGATTGGAAATAGGACTTGGACATTAAGGTAGACTGTCTTCTTAGAACTAAGAACAATTTAGGTGTATTTAATTCATTAGTTGAAACATGTCTAGTGGTGTTATCTACCAGAACCTGGAGTGTAGATACAAGATGCCATTAATCATGTCTGCAATTCATTGCAGAGTTCCAGGAAACCCGACAACTAAATGAAAGGTAAATCACCATCCACATGGGCACTACTGTAAAAGTGGTAGCTATTACAGTGGGAGATGTTTATCTTTTGATAAGAATAAAATATGGATTTTAAGTAATTGTCTTTACGTACCAAGTTTAGAAAGAACCTGATTTCAGTTTCTAAACTATTATAGATATTGTGTCTATTTTGATAACAAAGTTGTTATCAAGAAAAATAGGGAAGTTATCTATTCTGGTATGATGGTTGACAATTTATAATCCAATAACTCCCACGATGCAACAAATGGAAATTAGTAACACATCTTCTAATTTTAAGAAAAAGCAACCTTCAGAAATGAACCAATAATATCTTTGGCATCTAAAAGCTAGGTTATACTTGAGTAGGATTCATTGGCAGCTAATGAACTTTTGGGTTCATTAGTAGTGGAAATATTTCCAACCTGCGAGTCTTACTTGGAAGGAAAATAACCAAGAAGCTTTTAAGTCCAAGGGGTATGGAGTCAAAGATATGTTGAAATCGGTTCATTCTGATTTGTGTGATCCTATGACTATCCAGACAAGAGGTAGTATTGAATATTTTGTCTATTTTATAGACAACTATTCAAGATACAAATAAATTTACTTAATGTACCGCAAGACTAAGTACTTTGATTAGTTCAAAGAGTACAAGGTTACGTTGATGCAGAGAAATGTTAAAGTAAAAAGTCACTATGGAAGATCGTAGTGGCAAGTACCTCTTGAGAAATTTTAGGAGTCACTTATCAGTAGTTGGATTTCAATCCCAACTAACTGCATCTGGTACACCCCAACAGAATGGTGTAGTAGAAAGAAGGTAAAGGACCCTTATGGAATAATTAGATAGATGATGAGTTATTCAGAAAATTACCAAATTTATTTTAAGGATAAAACTCTGAAAACAAAAGTGAACATAGTACCTTCCAAGTTAGAACTCTCTACTCATATAGAATTGCTGAATAGGCGTAAGCCTATTTTGAAGCATATTCGGATTCGGGTAATCCAACACATATGTTAAAGAGAGATAATAATAAGTTGGATAGGAGTTCACTTGTTTGTAAGTTATCCTAGATAAACAAAAGTAGGTTTATAGTCTTAAAATCAGAAGGTCATTGTTAGCATCAATGACTGATTTTAAAAGGACTATATAATGAACCACGTGCTCATAAGTAAATTTGTTCTTAAGGAAATAATAAAAGACATGTCTAATCTAGTACCAACTGTACAAGATGAGATACCACAAGAAAACTGCAACACGTATCACAAATGATACACAATTGCAGAAAATGCCTTGTCGTAGTGGGAGGGTTGTTAAGCAACCTTAAAAGATTCATGTTTTGGGAGAGTTTTTGAACTCGATCCCTGAAGGACATGAACCTGATCTCCGGACATATGACGAAGCACTCCAAGATAAATATGCAGCATCTTGGCAAAGAGTAATGAATAATAGAATTAGAATATATGTATTCTAATAAAATCTGGAAGCTTGTAGAACCACCAAGTGGTGTAAAAGCCTTTGGGTGTAAAAGGTCTATAATAGGAAAAAAGAGGGATAGACAGGGAGGTAGAAACCTTCAAAGCAAGGCTTGATGAAAAAGGAAACTTTTTTCACTGGTAGCCATGCTTAAGTCTATCCGGATTCTTTTATCTATTTGGCAAGTGGATGTCAAGATAGCATTCCTTAATGGAAGTCTTGATGAAAGCATCCATATAAAGCAACCAGAAGGGTTCATTGCAAAGGGCTAAGAGCATCTTGTGTGCAGGCTCAATCAGTCTATGGACTGAGGCAAAGCTTCAAGGTCTTGGAACATCCGGTTTATCAAAGTAATCCAGACCTATGGATTTATTGAGTAAACGGATAAGTTTTGTGTATACAAAAGGTGTGATGGAAACGTGGTGGTATTTCTTGTACCATACGTAGATAACATTTTTGGTAGTTGGAAACAATATCAAAATATTGTCAGAAGTTAGGGTATGGTTGTCCAAATAATTTGATATAAAGGACTTGGGAGAATGTATATATTCTTGAGATCAAAGTAATAAGGGATCGCAAGAAAAGAATATTTTACTTATCCCAAGCTTCATACATCGGAAAAATCCTTGCTCGTTTTAAGCATACAAAATTCCAAGAAAGGTTTCTTACCTTTTCAGGATGGAGTAACTTTATCTAAAGATATGTCTCTGTAGACATCAAAGGAGATAAAGGAAATAAAGGCAGTTCTTTATGCTACGGCTGTTGGAAGCCTAATGTATGCTATGCACTGAGATCAAAAGTTGCCAAGGGCATAGTTAGCAGATATCAAAGTAACCCTGGACAAGGACAGTGGACTGCAGTAAAGCATATATTGTAGTACCTTAGAGGCACTAGAGATTATATGCTAGCTTACAAGGCAGTTAATTTAGTCCATGCGGGTTGCATGGATTTTGACTTCCAATCAGATAGGGACAATAATAAGTCAACCTCGGGGTTTTGTGTTTACTTTAGAGAGGTAAAGTCATAACTATGGAAGAGTGATAAGCATAGGTGTTTTTCTGGACTCCACCATAGAAGCTTAGTATATGGCAAGCCTCTGAGGTAGCCATAAAAGCTGAATGACTCAATAACCTCAAGATAGACTTAGATATGATTGCTGGTTTGTCCAAAAATTATTACAATTTATTGTAATAATGTTGGTGCAGTAGCAAACTCGAAGAAACCATAAGTCTATAAGGCAAGTAAACACAATAAAGCGCAAGTACCACCCAATACGAGGAATCGTATAAACGAGGAGAAGTTGTTGCCGCCTAGATTGCATCAGGTGATAACCTATAGATCCTTTCACTAAGGTCCTTAAGGCAAGAGCTTTTGATGGGCATGTTGAAGGGATGAGAATCAGATGTATGGCAGCAGATATGACAACTTAGTCTTTTAGTATAAGTGGGAGATTGTTAGAGTGTATACTAAAAGCCTAGCTTTTGGTATAAACATTTATCTAGAAATAAGAATCACATTGGTCAAATGACTACATTTATGATAAATGTAGTTGTTCAATTAATTTATATTGTAGATAACATGGTGTGTGGTGTCACACACAGAAGATCATGTTATCAGTACCTTATAAATTATAAACAGTAGCTCACGACCAAGATGGAAAGGAACAAACCATTGGAAGGTCGTAGTGTAATTATGTATTAGTTTATCTTAACTATATAATTACACTAGTACACTTAAAGTGTATTGAGTAGGACCATTTGAGGTCGTTCCTTTTATACTGACTTAATAAAGGAACAAAGACCTCAGTTATTATGGAAGCGTGTGCTCTTAATCCTAATATAATAACAAGCACATATATTTGATATTTATTTCTTTAATTTATCAATGGGTGAGATTTAGTTCGATGAATCAATAAGCCCGATAAGTTGGGAAATGATATCACTTATAGTGTGTGTTGTTGATTATAGAAGGAAACTATGTCCTAGAGATACTAGGTTGATAATGTCCCCAAGAGGAGCTCATAAGGATTGTCATGTTAAACCCTGCAGGTGGACTTAGTCCGACATGACGATAAGGTTGAGTGGTACTACTCTTGGACTTAGATATTAATTAAATGAGTTGTCAGTAACTCACTTAATTAGTGGACATTCGATATCTTAAACACAGGGAGACTAACACACTCATAATAAGAAGGAGCCCAAAAATGTAATTTGGGATTGGTGCGGTAGTTCAATAATAGTTCTCTAGTGGAATGAATTATTATTGATAAAATTAAGTTGTGTGTTCGGGGCGAACACGGGATGCTTAATTTTATCGGGAGACCAAAACCAATTCCTCCTCTCGGTCCCTATCGTAGCCTCTTATTTATAGAGTACTATACCCACCTTCATACCCATGAGAAAGGGGCCGGCCAAGCTAGCTTGTGGTTCAAGCTAGGGCCGGCCAAGCCTTGGTTCATGGGTGGCCGGCCCCCATTAAATTAAAAAGAATTTTAATTTTTATTTTTATTATGTGAAAGATATAATTTATTACAGAGAATTAAAATTAAAATATCTCTGTTTAAAAAGATCTACAAAAAGATTAAAAGAAAGAGATTAGATCTCTTTCCTTATTTGTAGATTGGAAAGATATTTTATTTTTTTATCTCTGAAAAATTATTCACATGTTGAAAATTAAAATTATAGAAATTTCTTTTTATCAACCATGAAGGGATTTTAAAAGGAAATTTTATTTTTTAAAATTTCCAAAGACAAAAAAGGAAGTTTTAATTGTTGATTAAAATTATCCTAATTGCTCTACATGAGGTGGCCAGCCACATACAATTAATTAGGAAAATTTATTTAATTTTTTCTTAATTAATTGTTGTCAAGGCAAGTTAAGGAAATTTTATTATAAATAAATTTCCTTATTTGCTAAAACCAAGGAATATAAAAGAAGGGGTAGGGGTGCCTTCATTGTGAACAACCTCTATTATTTTTCTCCATCTTTTCTTTGGTGTGTGGCCGACCCTTCCCTTTCTCTCTTCTCCTCTTGTTGGCCGAAACCTATCTTCTTGGTGGAGCTTTTGTTTGTGGCCGGATCAAGGAAGGAGAAGGAGAGAAAGCAAGTCTCATCTCTAGCATCCCTTGGAGCATTGGTGGTGGCCGAAATTATTCATCCTTGAAGAAAATTATTGTGGCCGGCCATCCTCTTCCTTTCTTCCTCTTTTGTGGTGGCCGAAACTTATCTCTTGCTTGGAGTTCTTGTGGTGGCCGGATACTACTTGGAGAAGAAGAAGAAGAAGGAGAGAAAGCTTGTATCCCTTGGAGCTTGGTTGGTGTTTTGTTCTTCGTCCTTGGTGAAGCTTCTTTGTGTTGGACGAACCTAGCTAGGAGAAGAAGAAGGTGCTTGGTGGTTTCTCATCTCGGAAGATCGTTGCCCACACAACGTCCGAGGTTAGAAGAGGAATACGGTAGAAGATCAAGAGGTTTTTCTACAAGGTATAACTAGTAATTTTTCTTTCCGCATCATACTAGTTATTTATGGAAATAATACCAAATACAAGAGGCTTACGATTCTAGAATTTCGAATATATTTTTCGATGTTGTGTTCTTTTGTTTTTTCTTTTCCTTGTGATTTGATTGTTCTTTTCGGTTAACCTAAAGTTATTTTAGGAAATTAAATATTAGCTTTCCATAAAAGGTTTTGTCTAGTCGGTGGTGGTTGCTCCCATATCCAAGAAGGCCATGTGCATCGCCACGTCAGTACTGGGAACCAATTATGGAAATTAATATTTAATGGAATTAATAACTTAAGGTGATTTGGGTCGAACGTGTTAAGTTCCACAGGAGATCCAAGTCAAAACCTAAAAGAACAAATAGATTAAGTTTTGGATCAAACGTGTTAAGTTCCGCAGGCGATCCAAAATTTAATTTAAAAGAACACATGGTAGCTAGGAAAAGGTTCAGACCTTTGTATAAAATTTTTGTACAGTGGAACCTCTAGGCTTTCCGAGTAGCAACCAACACTTCGGAGGTTGAGCATCTCTCAACCTCAGAGTCCTCCTCTTCTAGGTTTTGATCCATTGAGTCGCCCTCTTTGGATTCTCCTTGATTTGGTACAGTGGAGGGGATCTCATGAATCCTTGCCAATTTGCTCCAAAGTTCCTTGACATCTTCAAACTTTCTAATTTGCTCCAGGATGTTGCTTGGCAATAAATTGATCAAAAGCTTGGTCACTTTGTCATTGGCCTCACATCTTTGGATTTGGTCTTGGCTCCACTTGCTCCTCTTGAGTACTTTGCCCTTTGAGTTTGTTGGAGTCTTGAAGCCTTCCATAAGAGCAAACCATTGCTCTATCTCCATCATAAGAAAATTTTCGATTCTTGATTTCCAAGAATCGAAGCTCGTGGAAGTGTATGGTGGAGCCACCCTCGTGTCGAATCCGAGCCCATCTCGGAATTCCATTGTAGAAGTTGAGCTTTTGAATTTCTTTGACTTTGACAATTTTGCTTCAACTTCTTCACCCTCTAGCTCTTCTTGTTATGCTTGACCCTTCCGGCGATGATTCCGGTGAAGAGCGGCCTCGCTCTGATACCACTTGTTGGGACCGAAAAGTAGCTAGAGGGGGGGGGGGTGAATAGCTCGTCGTATGCTCTTTGCTCAGCGTTGCTTGTTTCTTCAAAGATGCGCAGCGGAAAATACAGAAATAAACCACACAACGCTAACAAGGTTGGTTTACTTGGTATCCACCTCACAAGATGTGACTAGTCCAAGGATCCACACCTACACACACACCCTCCACTAATAAAACTCTCCTTTATGGTAACTACCAAGGGCGGAGAAGCCCTACAAGACTCAATACAAGAAGAAAGGGAAAGGTAATGAAATAAAAGCTTACAAGCTTACAATGAGAGCAAAAACCCTAACCCTAGTTTCTTCTTCTTGCTTTGATCCGCCTCTTGACTTGGAAGAACCTCCAAGAGCCTTCAAGAACTGGCGATCTCGAGCTTGAGAAGAGCTGTGGAGAAGCTGGTGAAGATCTGAAATGAATCGGTGAAAATCTTACCGCAGCCAACGCACGCCTGCAGCTCAAATACGACGCAATGGTCGGATCCCGATCGATTCGAAAACTCCCAATCGATCGGGGAGGCTTTGGATCGATCCGATCCACGGATCGATCCAGAGCGCCTCTGTGCTCTGGAGAAAACGCCTGGGTCGATCCATGGATCGATCCAGCGCTTATCGCGCGAACCAGCAACGTCCCAATCGATCGGCTAATCGATTAGGACCTCTGAATCGATCCACTGATCGATCCAGAGGCTGTCTGTTCGCTGGGAAAGGCCTGGATCAATCCACTGATCGATCCAGCTCCTGGATCGATCCACTGATCGATCCAGCTCTTGGTTTTTGCTCAAAACCAAGTCACAAGCCTCTCAAACCAACATTCGGTCAACCTTGACCTGTTGGTATATCATGCCTAGCATCTGGTCACTCCCTTGACCTGCCAAGACTCCCCAACAACTATCCGGTCAATCCCTTTGACCCACTTGGACTTTTCTCCTCTTGCCAAGTATCCTGTCAAATCCTTTGACCTACTTGGACTTTCCTTCATCATGCCAAGTATCCGATCACTCCCTTGACCTACTTGGACTTTCACCAGATGTCTGGTCAATCTTGACCCATCTGGATTTCCCCGTGCCTGGCTTCACTCACCAGGACTTCCAATCTGCCTAGCTTCACTCACTAGGACTTCTCTTCTGCTTGGCTTCACTCACCAGGTCTTTCACCTAGCTTCACTCACTAGGATTTTCACCTGGCTTCACTCACCAGGATTTTCTTCTGCCTGGCTTCACTCACCAGGACTTTCACCTAGCTTCACTCACTAGGATTTTCACCTGGCTTCACTCACCAGGACTTTCACCTAGCTTCACTTACTAGGACTTCCCACTGCCTAGCTTCACTCACAAGGTCTTTCCTTCTGCCTAACATCCCAGTTAGGACTTCCCAGTCAAGTATCCAGTCATCCTTGACCTACTTGACTCTTCTTCAATCAACCTTACATTGTCAAACATTGAAACCCAAACCAAGACTCAAGCTTGGTCAACAAAGTCAACCTTGACCTGAGGGATGTTGCACCAACAATTACGAGGCAGGGGTCGTGTGCTCAACCTTAATGGTAAGGATTTGCACGCATTCTAGGGAGATCCTAGGGACGTCGGCGTTGACCGCCAGCGGGTTGGCAGGGCAATCATCAGTAGGAGGCCGAACGACGATACTTATCTTCATTTTGGCCGAGCGGAATGACATTTTCGAAAGGGGGAGAACGGCTGTCACTCGGCCCAACTCACAGTCCAGTTAGTCGGACTTAACGCCTCCTTCGACTAGACTTGAGGGGGAGGCATGTGATCTGGTGGTAAGGACGGGGGACCCGCCCAGGAGGAGGTCAGTAACACGTAGGAGTCAAAGGTCAAGAGGGTCGACCCTAAAGTCCTACCGAGCGGAATCTCCTAAGCCGGACGAAAGACAACTCGACCACAGGTCGGGTTTCTGATGCAAGGTAAAGGAATTTCTGTGCCGAGCGGCCAAGCCGCTCGGCTGAGTCGCAAATCAAGGTGGCGCAATCTCATCCGAGCACATGACTGGGGGCCTTCCCGCTTGGTTCGATACACTCACATCCCCGCGCGCCTGGAGCGCTAGGCGGCCGGCCCGCCCGACCCAGGGATAGACGAAAGACAGAAAAAGACAAAAGGGACAACTGGGGAGATCAACCTAGAGACAGCTGCCGCCGACAATCGGCGTGGTCGACGGCCAGGCCGTACACAGAATCGTACGATGGAAGTTTCCACTGTCCCGTCAGGGATATGCTCGGACGGTTGAGGAATGGCGTCAGGCATGCTTTTTTCTGACATCCATGTTGGAGGTATGTTTGGGGAAGCGTGCATGCCTCGGGAAGTGTGCACGCACCCCCCTGGGTCCTATATAAGGACCCCTAAGCTTCAGCAAAGGTATGCAATCATCCACACTGTAGCTACAATTCTCATTGTCTTGCTCCAGTTTTCTTCTCGCCTGACTTGAGCGTCAGAGGGTCGTCGCCGGGAACCCCTTCCCAACCCGACTTTGTTGCAGGTTCGCCGGAGGTCCATCTCATCCCGCTGTCTACACGAAGCCAACAAAGAGCGCCACATCCCCAGCCTTCATCAACTCATAGTTCGGACAGGATCATGCTGTCATACATCTGATTCCCATCCCTTCAACATGCCGATCAAAAGCTTTCGTCAGAAGGACCTTAGTGAAAGGATCTTGTTGGAATGTATACTAAAAGCCTAGCTTTTTGTATAAATATTTATTTAGAAATAAGAATCACATTGGTCAAATGTCTACATTTATGCTAAGTGTAGTTGTCCATTTAATTTATATTGTAGATAATATGGTGTGAGGAGACACACAAAAGATCATGTTATCAGATCCTTATAAATTATAAATAGTAGCTCACAACTAAGATGGAATGGACAGACCATTGGAGTGGTTGTACTGTAATTTGGTATTAGTTTATCTAGACTATAAAATTATACTAGTACACTATGAGTGTATTGAGCAGGATCATTTGAGGTTGTTCTTTTTATACTGACTACATAAAAGAACAGAACCTCAGTTATTATGGAAGTGTATACTCTTAATCCCGATATAACAACAAGCACGTATACTTAGTATTTATTTCTTTGACTGATCAATGGGTGAGATTTAACTCGTTAAATCAAAAGGCCCGATAGGTTGGGAAATAATATTATTTATATGGTGTGTTGTTAGTTATAGAAGAAAACTATGTCCTAGTAATCTAGGTTGATGATGTCCCCTTGAGGAGCTCATAAAGATTGTCATGTAAACCTGGACTTAGTCCGACATGACAATAAGGTTGAGTGGTACTACTCTTGGAGTTAGATATTAATTGAGTTGTCAGTAACTCATTTAATTAGTGGACATTCGATATCTTAAACACAGGGAGATTAACACACTCATGAAAAGAAGGAGTCCATATAGTAATATGAGATTGGTGCGGTAGTTCAATAATAACTCTTTAGTGGTATGAGTTATTATTGATGAACTCAAGTTGGGTGTTCAGGGCGAACATGGGAAGCTCAAGTTCATCGGGAGACCAAAACCAATTCCTCCTCTCGGTCCCTGTCATAGCCTCTTATTTATAAAGTCTTATATCCACCCAAACTCAACTTCTTACCCACCTTAAGGTGGTCGGCCAAGCCAAGCTTGGAGGCCAAGCTAGGGCCGGCCAAACCAAGGCTAGATGGGTTCAAGTGGTGGCCGACCCTAGCTTAGAGCCCAAGTAGGGTGGTCGGCCACATTAGATTAAAAGGAGTTTTAATTTTTAAAATCTTTCCTTATGTGGAAGCCATGATTTTAAAAGAAAGTTTAAAATTTAAATCTTTCCTTTTATAACTTTGTACAAAAGATTAAGAGAAAGATTTGATATCTTTCCTTATTTGTAGTTGAAAAGGAAGATTTTAATTTTGGAGAAAACTTTCCTTTTTGTAACCATCCGCATGTTTTAAAAGAGAGATTTCAATTTATAAAAGTTTCCTTTTATAACCAACCATAAAGGGAATTTTAAAAGTGAAATTTCTATTTTAAAAATTTTCGGAAACAAATAAGGAAATTTTAATTTTGTGTTTAAAACTTTCCTTGTTTAATGCACATGATGTGGTCGGCCATTGAAAGATTAAAAGGAAGTTTTAATTAAATTTTCCTTTTTAGTCATTGGCAAGGAAAATAAGGAAGTTTTAATTATGTTTAAAACTTTCCTTATTTGCCAAGACCAAGGAATATAAAAGAGAGGGTAGAGGTGCCTCACCTCACAACACATCTATTATTCCTCTCCTCTCTTTTCCTTGGTGGTGGCTGACCCTCTCTCATTCTCTTCTCTTCTTCCTTGGAGGTCGGTGGCATCACATCTCTTGGAGCTTTTGGTGGCTAGATCTTGCTTGAGGAAGAAGGAGAGAAAGGAAGCTTTGTTTCCTAGCATCCCTTGGAGCTTGGTGGTGGTGGCCGACCCTCTTCTCTCTTCTTTCTCTCTTCTCCTTTTGTTGAGGCCGGTGACACTTGGAGGTCTTGTTTCATCTTGGTGGCCGGTTGCTTGTGGAGAAGAAGAAGAGAAAGAAAGCTTCCCTTGAAGAATAGTTGGTGGCCGAAATTTGCAAGGAGAAGAAGAAGGCTTGGGTGGATTCTCATCTTGGTAGATCGTCGCCCACACGACGTCCGAGATAAGAGGAGGAATACAACAGAAGATCAAGAGGTCTATAAGATACAAAAGGTATAACTAGTTATTAGTTTCCGCATCATAACTACTTTATTCTTTTGTTTAGATCTTGAAATACCAAACACAAGAGACTTACGGTTTTTACGTTATCGTTGTGTTATCGTTTTTTCGATTTCATGTTCGATATTGTGCTTCTATTGAGGTCTCCATAGTTAAACCTAGTTTAATGTAAGAAGTTAAATATCTAACTTCTTTGAAAGACTTTGTCGAGACAGTAGTGGATGATCCCATACCCAAGAAGGCATAGTGCCTCGCCATGTTTGACTTGGGAGTCGATCTCTGAAATAGATATTTGATAACTTTTGTAATATGGTTTGACTTAGGAAGAACACATCAGTTAAATTTGGATTAATAATGTTAAGTTCTATTTGCGATCCAAGCTTAACTCCTGAAGATTGAACTTGAATCAATAATGTTAAGTTCTGTTTGCGATTGAAGTTTAACTTCAGTATAGCACAATGGTAGCTAGGAAAGTTCTGTGCTTGTATAAAATTTTTATACAAGGGAACAGAACGGTATCCAGGTGTAGCAACCAACAGATCTGCCAGGTTATCTGCTGATGTAATCTTGGCGACAACAACTTCTCCTCGCTTTACGATATCTTGTATCAGGTGGTACTTGTGCTCAATGTGTTTACTTGCTTTATGGGTTCATGGTTCCTTCGAGTTTGCTACTGCACCACTATTATCACAATAAATTGTGATGATTTTGGGCAAATCAGGAATCATATCTAAGTCCATTAAAAAGTTCCTGAGTCACACAACTTCTTTGGCTGCCTCAGAGGTTGCCACATACTCAGCTTCCATGGTTGAGTCTAAAACGCATTTCTGCTTAACACACCTCCATGCTATAACTCCACCTCCTAAAGTAAACACATAACCTGAGGTATACTTACTATTGTCCCTATCTGATTGGAAGTCAAAATCCGTATAACCCACAGAGAGCAAATCATCTACTTGGTAAACCATCATATAATCTCTAGTCCTTCTTAGGTACTTTAATATATGTTTTACGGCAGTTCAATATCCCTGTCCTGGATTACTTTGATATCTGCTAACCATGCCTACGACAAAACAGATATCCGATCTTGTACATAACATTGCATACATTAGGCTTCTACAGCTGAAGCATAAGAAACTGCCTTCATTTCCTCTATCTCTTTTGATGTCTTAGGAGACATCTCTTTAGATAAAGATACTCCATGCCGAAAAGGTAAAAACCTTTCTTAGAGATTTGCATGCTAAAACGAGTTAGGATAGTATCGATATATAAAGTTTGGGATAAGCACAACATTCTTTTCTTGCGATCCCTTATTACTTTGATCCCAAGAATATATGCGCATTCTCCCAAGTCCTTCATATCGAATTGCTTGGACAACCATACCCTTACTTCTGACAACACTTTGATATTGTTGCCAACTAACAAAATGTCATCTACGTATAGTACAAGAAATACCATCACATTACCATCACACTTCTTGTATACACAAGACTCATCCGGACACTGAATAAATCCATAAGACTGGATTACTTCATTAAACCAGATGTTCTAAGACCTTAAAGCTTGCTTCAGTCCATAAATAGACCGATTAAACTTACATATAAGATGCTCTTTGCCCTTTGCAATAAACCCCTGTGGTTGCTTCATATGAATGTTTTCTTCAAGACTTCCATTAAGGAAAGTTGTCTTAACATCCATTTGCCAAACCCCATAATCCAATGAGCAACAATAGATAAAAGAATCCGGATAGACTTAAGCATGGCTACTGGTGAAAATGTTTCCTCATAATCGATTCCCTCTTTCTGAGTATACCCTTTCGCAACAAGTCTTGCTTTGAAGGTTTTCACCTTCCCGTCTGTCCCTCTTTTTCTTTTGTAGATCCATTTACATCTAATAGCTTTTACATCATTTGATGGTTCTACTAGCTCCCAGACTTTGTTAGAATACATAGATTCTATTTCTGAATTCATTGCTCTTTGCCAAGATGCTGCATCTTTATCTTGGAGTGCTTCGTCATATGTTCAGGGATCAGGTTCATGTTTACCTGGGATCAAGTCCGAAGACTCTCCCAAAAATATGAATATTTCAGGTTGCCTCACAACCCTTCCACTACGACGAGGCACTGTCTGTAGTTGTGTATCATTTGTGATACGTGTTGCAGTTTCTTGTGATATTTCATCTTGCACTGTCGGTACTAAAGTAGATGTGCTCTCTCTCATTTCTTCTAGACCAATTTCACTCATGTGCTTGTGGTTTATTGCATAGTCCTCTTCTAAAAATCGGGCATTAGTGCTAACAATGACCTTATGATCTTTAGAACTATAAAACAAACCACCTTTCGTTCCTTTAGGATAACCTATAAACAGGCGAACTTCTGTACAAGATTCCAACTTATCAGCATCTCCCTTCAGCACATGTGCTGGACTACCCCAAATCCAGACATGACTCAGACTAGGCTTACACCCATTCCATAATTCCGTGGGAATAGAGGGTACTGATTTAGAAGGTACCAAGTTCAGAATGTACACTGTCGTTTCTAAAGCATATCCCTAGAATGAATTTGGTAATTCTAAATAACTTATCATCAAACTAACTATTTCCATAAGAGTTCTATTCCTTCGTTCTGCCACACCATTCTGTTGGGGTGTACCAGGTGCAGACAATTGGGATTAAATCCCAACCTCTGATAAGTAATTCCTAAACTCTCCTGAGAGGTACTCGCCACCACGATCAGATCGTAGTGTCTTGATACTTTTACTGTGACGTTTCTCCACATCAGCCTTATACTCTTGAACTTATCAAAGTACTCAGACTTACGGCGCATCAAGTAAATGTACTCATATCTCGAATAGTCATCTATAAAAGAGATAAAATATTCGAAACCACCTCTTGCCTGGATAATCATAGGTCCACACAAATTAGAATGAACCAATTCCAACACATCTTTTGCTCTATACCCCTTGGCCTTAAAAAGTCTCTTGGTCATTTTTCCTTCCAAGCAAGATTCGCAGGTTGGAAAGTTTTTCAACACTAATGAACCCAAGAGTCCATCGGCTATTAGCCTTTGAATCCTACTCAAGTTAATATGACCAAATCTTAGATGCCAAAGATATGCTTGGTTTATTTTCGAAGGTTCCTTTCTCTTATTAGAATTAGAGGATGTGTTATTAATTTCCATTTATTGCTTTATGGGAGTTATTGGATTTAGAGTATACAAATTGCCAACTAATGTACCAGAACAGATAACTACCCTATTTTTCTTGATAACCACTTTGTCATCAAAAGAAACAGTATATCCATCCAAAAATAGTTTAGAAACTGAAATTAAATTCTTTCTAAAACTTGGTACATAAAGACAATTTCTCAAAATCAAAGTTCTATTCCTATCAAATGATAAGTAAACATCTTCCACTACAACAACCGCCACTTTCGTAGCATTGCCCATGTAGACAATTATCTCTCCTTCATATAGTTATCGGGTTTCCTGGAACCCCTGCAATGAATTACAGACATGATCAGTGACTCTTGTATCTACACACCAGGTACTGGTAGATAACACCGCTAAACATATTTCAACTACTAGAGAATAGGATATACTTTTATTGTTTTCTTTCCTATGAGGACAGTCCACCTTCCAATGTCCAGACTGCTTGCAAATGAAGCACTTGCCTTTCGACTTCTTCACTCATGCTTTTAGTCCAGTACCTAGAGATCAATTCACTTTCTTTGTCGAGCCAGCTTGCTTCTTCTTCTTCTTCTTGCCTTTCAACTTAGAAGTAGAAACATTTTTAGCAAAGTGAATTTGAGAATTATGACGAAATATCCCTTCTGCTGCCTGAAGTTCTGTCAGTAGTTCCGCCAATGAATAAATCTTTTTATTCATATTATAGTTCAGACGGAACTGCTCAAAACTTTTGGGTAGCGTTTGGAGAATAATATCGACCTAGGTTTCCCCATCGATTTCAACTCCAAGGATTTGTATCTCGTTCAAGTAAGCCATCATTTTGAGGATATGATCCCTTACGGGTGTTCCCTCTTACATGGTGACTGCCATTAAGTTTCTCATAGCCTCTTGCCTAGCAGCCCGATTCTGGTGTCCGAAGAATTCCTTGAGATTGTACATCATGTTATAGGCAGTAGGCATGGACTGATGCTAATGTTGCAGCACATTTGACATAGAAGCCAAAATGTAACACCGCGCCATCTCATTTGTCTTGACCCATTTCTTATGATACTCAATCTCCTCTTCACTAGAATCACTATTAGGCTCATTAGGGCAGACCTCTAACAGTACAAACTTATAGCTTTCAGCAGTTAGGACAATGCCCAGGTTTCTTTTCCAATCTATGTAATTTGGACCAGTAAGTTTGTTCTCTTTCAGAATAATAGCAAGTGGGTTGAAAGTCATCCTAAGAATCACAAAATAAGTTTTGGTCAAAATTTAATAATTTAGAATAATATTGATTCCTCAAACAATATCATTTCAATTCACCAATACCTCAAAACACCGTGAATTTTGTATGCCACGATAGTGTGGACGTATACAAAATCAAACATTTGTAAGAGGAGGTTTTATCCATTAATTTTATTCTTGTCAACCTAACTTTATGACAAATAAAATTAATAGTTGGTATTCCTTCGGTCACACAAATAATAGCAGTGACTCCGATGGGAAGGATTATATTAAATGCGCCTAAGTGTATACCATTACTTGATACTTAGTCTATTAAATAGGATTGCGCCCCTTCAGATGGAGAAGATCACACGCTCCTAAATAATTTCCTATAATCATCCATAAAGGAAGTTTGATCTAGTGATCCGCAAACAAACTCATCCGATGTGGAGGAAGGCACTCAGAGCTAACACGTAAGTTTGTTTTCATCACTTACAAACTAGTAATGGAGACCGTGGAATTTATTTATAAATCCCTCTCCCACTTAGTTATTTAAGATGAGGATTTTAACATGTACACACACACATCACAGCAAATAAAAGCAATAAATATGGGAAAACAATTTTCCAACTATTATGGCCTCTTCTATCACTGTCCTCCGTGTGCTGCCAGCCCTAGTAGTCGTCAAAACTAGCCGCCAACCCTAGGGCTCATGTCGTCGTTCCCATCGAGCTTCCTTTTCTGCTGCGCCTCTGGTCCTCAAATAGCACCACGCCTCGCAAGGATACGATCCGCGACAAAAATAAAATTTTACATATATCGATCATATATTCCACAAAGGAATGTACATAAAGTCTAAATCGAACAAAATGTAAAACCTAAAACTAATACAACTCCTGCTGTATTTAATAAATACAATCATGCACACTGGTGTTGGCCTTTTTGCATGTCACAAGGCGCTCCAAATTAATAAAGATTGGAACCCATTTAAGCTAAAGAAAATGCGTGTAGTAAGGAGTCCCAAGTCATATTTTTCCAAGGATAACTAATATGTGTGTGCATTCTAGAATTGGTTCCAATCAAAAATCTAATTTAACTTGAATACAACTAAACCCCAAAAGTACACTAGAACAATTTAGAATGACTCAAAGAAATGTGTTTCTTATCCAAACATTTTCCACTTCATCTCAACACATTAGGATCAATTTAGTATCAATGAATCGAATTCTTCCACTAACGAATTATCCAATCTCACACATGATCAGCAACATATAACTGAGGTAAACAATCCGAATATCAAGTTAATCATTCAACAATAAGCTCCATCTCAGTTTCACAAATTGAATGTAGAAAATAAAGATTAGCTAACTAAATTACCGAAACTAGAAAACTTATATTAATTCAAACCTCTAATTCCAAACTAAAACTAAATTACAAACTAATTGGTTAGCTTAATAACATTCAGATTGCAAAAGTTCAACGAATTCAGAATTGCAAGTAAGAACATCAGGATTGGGTTTTGCAGCAAGAAATTCAGAAAGGAATTGCAATAAATTGAAACAAGAAGCAATGATAAGGAAGATGAATCAGATCTGATGATCTGAGCAAGTTCAAAACAAATCTAAAAGACAAGGATAAAGAAAACAAAACCCTAAACATTCCTTAATTCAAATCCCGTAGCAAACTTCTCTAATCTGCTGTAAAACCAACAGAAATGCTCTCGGAACCCCTATAAGCATTCAACAACAATCTCTGAGCTTCCAGCTATTACCAGGGAACGATCCTAGCATCTTGGAAACCTCCCTTCTGCTCACATTTGTCTGATAACCTCACCAGCCGAAATAGAGATTGAGTCGCAAATCAGATCGAGTCACTGATCGACCAGATAAGTCGATCGAAAAGCGGTCGAGCGGGTTTAGAGACCTCGTCTCTGGTCGGGCAAAGATCGCCGATTGGGAGACCTCCACAATCGGAATCGCGGCAGTGAAGCAGAACCTGAGTCGCGTCCGAGAAACCTCTCTCAACACTCTCTGATCACCGGAAGATGAACGCCGGCAGCTGATGATCGTCGTCGTCGAAGAAATCTAGCTCACGGATCTGGATCGAGGAATGGGAGCGTCGGCATCGCGGCGAAGAAGAAGATGAAGGCACTGTAGCAAAATCGCGAACCGAGCCCAAGTGTTCCTGTAGCTTCTCGCGGGATTTAAACCCCTTCTTATCTTATCGGACGGTCCAGAACAATCCGGGCCTTAATCAACGGCTGGATGAGGTCAGATCTGGATCAAAACTTTTGGATATTCATCAATGGACGAGATATGCTCCTCATTAGGTCGGATGGACCAGATGCTTGACGGATGGCTCAGATCTCTCCAATCTTAAATGGACGGCTCATAATGCTCCAAGGTTTGATCGCCTCATTAAGCCCTTGATTTGAGCCCAAATGCGGTCTGATTTGATCGGGTCCATGACCCTTTTGATGCCTACAAAATAATAATCAAAGATTAGCATCAAATACCATGATAATTAGCTAAATTACAATTAAGTCCAAAGTCACATGCAATTATGAAATATAATGTATATGTGAGATTTGTTGGTGCAACATCCCTCAGGTCAAGGTTGACCTGGGTGACCAAGCTGAGTCTTGGTTTGAGTTTAGATGTTTGACAATAAGAAATTGATTGAAGAAGAGTCAAGTAGGTCAAGGTTGACCGGATACTTGACAGGGAAGTCCTGGTGAGTGAAGCCAGGCAAAAGGAAAACTCTAGTGAGTGAAGCTAGGTGAAAGTCCTGGTGAGTGAAACCAGGTGAAAACCCTAGTGAGTGAAGCTAGGTGAAAGTCCTGGTGAGTGAAGCCAGACAGAAGGAAAACCCTAGTGAGTGAAGCTAGGTGAAAGTCCTGGTGAGTGAAGCCAGGTGAAAGCCCTAGTGAGTGAAGCTAGGCAGATGGAAAACCCTAGTGAGTGAAGCTAGGTGAAAGTCCTGGTGAGTGAAGCCAGGCAAGGGAAAATCCAGATGGATCAAGGATGATCGGACATCTGGTGTTGGGAAGTCCAAGTAGGTCAAAGGATTGACTGGATACTTGGCACGAGGAAATACAGATAGGTCAAAGAGATTGACCAGACATCTGATGGAAGTCCAAGTAGGTCAAGGGAGTGACCAGATACTTGGCATGAATAGAAAAGTCTAAGTGGGTCAAAGGGATTGACCACACTTGGTGGGAAGTCCTAGCAGGTCAAAGGAGTGACCAGATGCTAGGCATGATGTACCAACAGGTCAAGGTTGACCGGATGTTGGTTTGAGAGGCTTGGAACTTGGTTTTGGGCAAAAACCAAGTGTTGGATCGATCAGTGGATCGATCCAGGATCGATCGTGGATCGATCCAGACTTTAAGCACAGAGCCTCGGATCGATCCGTGATCGATCCAGATGTTCCAATCGATCGCTGATCGATTGGGACGGTCCTCGGCGATAAGCGCTGGATCGATCCGTGATCGATCCAGCGTTTCGAGAGCACGAGGCGCTCGGATCGATCCGTGGATCGACCCAAAGCCTCCCGATTGATTGGGAACATTCGAATCGATCGGATCCGACCGTTGGCGTCGATAAAGGCCGCAGGCGTTCATTTCCTTCGCATCTCTTCTCCGATTCACTCCAGATTCTCGCCAGCTCCTCCACACCACTAAGCTCAGATCGCCGGTTCTTGAAGGATCTTGGAAGTTTTCCAAGTCAAGAGGCGGATCAAAGCCAAGAAGAGAAGCTAGGGTTAGGTTTAATACTCATTGTAAGCTTGTATTTCTTGTATCCTTTCCCTCTCTTCTTGTATTGAGTCTTGTAGGGCTTCTCCGCCTTGGTAGTTACCATAAAGGAGTTTATTTAGTGGAGGGTGTGTGTGTGGTGTGGATCCTTGGATTAGTCACCTCTTGTGAGGTGGATACCAAGTAAACCAACCGTGTTAGCGTTGTGTGATTGTTTCTGTATTTTCCGCTGCACATCTTTGAAGAAACAAGCAACGCCAAGCACCGAGCGAACGCGACGAGCTATTCACCCCCCCTCTAGCTACTTTTGGTCCTAACAAGTGGTATCAGAGCGAGGCCGCTCTTCACCGGAATCATCGCCGGAAGGGTCAAGCATAACAAGAAAAGCTAGAGGGGTGAAGAAGTTGGAGCAAATTCTTCAAGTTCAAGATTTTATCAAGCTCAACTTCAAGATGCAATTCCAAGATGGACTTGGATTTGACACAAGGGTGGCTCCACCATATTCATCTACAAGCTTCGATTCTTGGAAATCAAGAATCGAAAATTTTCTTATGATGGAGATAGAGCAATGGTTTGCTCTCATAGAAGGTTTTGAAGCTCTCACTAATTCCAAGGGCAAAGTACTCAAAAGGAGCAAGTGGGGCAAAGACCAAATCCAAAGATGTGAGGCCAATGACAAAGTGACCAAGCTTTTGGTCAATTTATTGCCAAGCAACATCTTGGAACAAATTGGAGAGTTTGAAGATGCCAAGGAGCTTTGGAGCAAATTGGCAAGAATTCATGAGATCCCCTCCACTATACCAAATCAAGGAGAATCCAAAGAGGGCGACTCATTGGATCAAGACCAAGAGGAGGACTCCGAGGTTGAGAGATGCTCAACCTCCGAAGAAGAAGTTCAAGAAGAAGCTTCATCTTCAAGGGAATGCAACGAAGGGAACAAGGAGGGAGCATACTCCTTGTTTCATATTCAAGATGATGAAGCCTCCACCTCTAGGATTGAGGGGGAGCAATCCTTGGTGACACCGGATCAAGAAGAAGGAGAAGCTTCTACATCCGGGTCAAGAGATGAAGATATTGAAGAAGCTTCTACCTCCACGAGTCAAGAAAAATCAAATGGAGGAGAATCAAGATCGGATCAAGAGGAAGCTTCTACCTCCGGATCCAAAGGGAAAGATGCCACCCCTACAAGCAAAGGTATAAATATTTCAATTAAAAATAAAAATCATATTATATGCTTTGAGTGTAGGGAACATGGGCACTACAAGAGAAAGTGCCATAAATTGGCCAAGAAGAAGGGCCAAGTGGCACAAAAGGGCAAGGCGAAGCCCAAGGAGACCATCCCCGGAATAAAAAGGAGCAAGGAGCACATTGTGTGCTTTTCTTGCAACCAAAAAGGGCATTACCGAAGTCAATGCCCCAAGGGGAAGAAGATGGTCAAGGCTCAAGGAGGCATTCGTCAAGGGAGAGCCTCCAAGGTATATCATTTTAATGCTATTTACCATGAAAATAGAAAGCATGATAGCGTTAAAGAAAAACATATAGCTTTTCATGCTAAAACTACTACACCTAAGGCTAGGAATGTAAGTAAAAGTCTAGGCAAGAACTCTAAGGATTGTATCTACAAGCCTAGGCACAAAAATGCTCATGAACTTAATGGAAAACCAAAAACTAAGGACTTAGTGATGGAAAATCAAGTCTTGAGGTCAAGACTTGATAAAATGGAAAAGACCCTAAAAAGGATGGAAAATATTCTATTAGGGCAAAATGAGCATAACCTAGGTTTAGGGGTACAAAAGCCATCCAATGGCCATAGAGGTTTGGGATACAAACCAAAGGCTAAGAAGGATGTGCCCTCTTACCATAGAGTTCCATATAGTTATGGAACAAACCCTAGGTCTAGTGGTCAAGCCAAAAATACTAGGGAAGTCATCCCTAAGAGTATTTTTGCAATAAATGTGACTAAGACTTCTAAGAAGTCTAAGAAAGTCACAAACAAGGTCACAAGGGAGGTTATCCCTAGAGTTGACCTAGAAACTATGACCAAGGCTTCTAAGAAGCCCAACAAGGTCACTAGGAAGGTATCTAGGGAAGTTATCCCTAGCGAGTACCTAGAGCATCCAAGGAGCACCAATAGGTGTTGGGTTCCTAGGAGCATCTTCTCTACCCCATAGATGGGTTAGAGAGTGTCAACTCCGATTAGAAGGGTAGTTAACCTGACTTTGAGGAAATTGACACTCAAGGAGCATTTTCAAAGTTTTTGTTAACCTTTGAAAATGAAGTGGATCTTTGTTTACTCCTTGAAAGAGTAAAATGTGCCTAATGGTGGAAGAATTGATTTTAATCTAAAATGGCACAAATTGGGAAAACCTTGAGAAATACCAAGTTGGGATTTTGGTATTCTCTTGGAAATTTAAGGCAATCCGGGCCTTGATTTATGTAATCACTCTTGAGGAAAAATGGAATATGCCAACATTTGAGGACATGTTTATTTTCAATTGGCATACATTAAATCAAGGAAATTAGAAATGCCAATTTAGGCTTTGGCATTCTCTTGTAGCACTTTAGGGCAATCTAGGTTTAAGTTGTAAGTTTAGCTAAGACTTTAAGGATACTTAGATAGTTAATCTAGGTATATTTTATTTATGCTAAATCTTGCCATGATTGTTTGCCCATCATATGCCATGACATCATGTCTAGTTTTGCATTCATGTTTTATTATGAAAAATCCAAAAATACCATGTCATGACATTCATACATCATGTAGTAATAGGATATTTTCTTTTGATGTATGCCATAACATAATCATGCATTAAGTTTAATTCCTTGTAATTAAGGACGAATGGCATTTAACGACACTTATTGACAAGTGACATCCTAGGTGGATGACTAATATTTCTAAAATGCCTAGATAGATATGCATGATCCCTAGATTAGGGCAAAAACCAAAATCTACATCTCACAAAGACTATAAGGTGACTTGTATGTGATTAGTGCACATTAGATACAAGTGAGATGTTAGGATGATGAACAAAACTCAACATGTTGATTTAGTGCATTCTTTTGAGTTTTTAGGTTCATCAAAACACATAGTTATGTGTTTTCCCATCATTGGGAAAGCTAATGTACAAGTCATGTGCATTATGCCCAAGGAACATGATGGGATATTGGTTTTGAAAATGTTTTTAAAATGTTTTTGGAAAACCTTGGTGAAGGCTATCTTTTGATAGTAATCACCATTGAATAGTTAGACACAAACTTGAAGAAAAACACTAAAGTTTTTGCAAATTTTCAAGTTTATGTCAATCTTTGAAAATATGATGTATTTTCATAGAAAGCTATTTTTCCATGATTAAGTATGCCCTAAATAATGTCTACACGAAATTTCATGATTTTTGGATTTTTGTAGAATTTTCTAGGGTTTCTGAGTTGACCGAAATGGAATTTCAGCAACTATCGAGTCTGATCGATCCATGGATCGATTGAGTGCCCGAATCGATCCGTGGATCGATCTGAAGCCAAGTCTCAGCAAAGCTCGATCGATCGACCGATCGATCGGGTAGTCCGAATCGATCGGTGGATCGATTCGGAAAGGTTCAATCGATTGAACCCAACTCCAATCGATCCAAGTTGCTGATTTTGGCTGGGAAGGCTTGATTTCAGCATCTTTGAACCTCTTTGAGTCTAGGTAACCATTCCAAACCCCTAAAATACATTTGTATACACACAAAGGGTGTTTTCATGTGAAAACAAGGATGAATTGGTTAAGGAAGGCTTCATTGAAGTTTAGGTTGAGGTTTGTTTCAAATTTTGAGTATTTGAACCTCAAAACTTCTAAATTTGGGTTTCCTAAAGGTTTAGGGATTCCAAGTCATTGTTGGTGCAATGACAGAAGTCACCACCATGTCTTTAGGGGGAGGGACTCTTTAAAGACATGAAAAATTATTTTTCATGAACCTTGGAAGGTGGTTAACCTTCTTTAAAGAAAATGCTCATGTATGAGCTTTTGAACTTGAAATGGGGAGTGGATATCCTCATTATTTCAAGTGGGAACTCAAGTGGTTAGAAAATGCTCAAGGTTGGGTATTTGTCTACATTGAGGGAGAAGTTAAGGATAAATGAAGGGTATGGGACCTTCATTATCGTGTTGATCACAACGAGTGATGTTGTGAACAATGATGAGTAACTCTTCAGGGGGAGAGTCGTCAACAAATGGATTTGTTGATGTGTACCCGAAATTGGGGCATGGGTTGATGTATGCCCAAAGATGGGTTGATGTGTGCCAATAGGGGAGAATGAAAGGACCTATGAATGGGTGTAAGTTAGGCTTTCATTACCTAGAGGAGTGTGCCTCGTAGGGGAGAATGAAGAGATTAATTTATATGTTCATTACCTAGTGGCATGAAGATTGAGGCTATAGGATTAGCCTAACTTACATGTGGTATTGTAAGTGTTATTGTGGTATTGTCAAACATCAAAGGGGAGATTGTTGGAACCCAGTCAAGGTTGACTGGGTGACCAAGCCGAGTCTTGGTTTGAGTTTAGATGTTCGACAACAAGAAATTGATTGAAGAAGAGTCAAGTAGGTCAAGGTTGACCGGATAGCTGAAAGTCCGGTGAGTGAAGCTAGGCAAAAGGAAAACCCTAGTGAGTGAAGCTAGGTGAAAGTCCGGTGAGTGAAACCAGTGAAAACCCCAGTGAGTGAAGCTGGTGAAAGTCCCGTGAGTGAAGCCAGGAGGAAAACCCAGTGAGTGAAGCTAGGTGAAAGTCCCGTGAGTGAAGCCGTGAAAGCCCTAGTGAATGAAGCTAGGCGGATGGAAAACCCTAGTGAGTGAAGCTAGGTGAAAGTCCCGTGAGTGAAGCCGGGCAAGGAAAAATCCAGATGGATCAAGGATGATCGGACATCCGGTGTTGGGAAGTCCAAGTAGGTCAAGGGATTGATGGATACTTGGCACGAGGAATCCAGATGGGTCAAAGAGATCGACCGGACATCCGATGGAAGTCCAAGTAGGTCAAGGGAGTGACCGGATACTGGACAAGAAAAGTCTAAGTGGGTCAAAGGATCGACCACACTTGGTGAAGTCCTAGCAGGTCAAAGGATGACCGGATGCTAGGCATGATGTACCAACAGTCAAGGTTGACCGGATGTTGGTTCGAGAGGCTCGAACTTGGTTTTGGGCAAAACCAGTGTTGGATCGATCGCTGATCGATTCAGAGCCGGATCGATCGCTGGATCGATCCGGAACCTCAGCGAGCAGCCGATCGATCGATCCGTGGATCGATTCAGATGTTCCAATCGATCGCTGGATCGATTGGGACGCCGCTTCGCGCGATAAGCGCCGGATCGATCCGTGGATCGATCTCCAGCAGGGCACTGCCGATCGATCCGTGGATCGATCCAAAGCCTCCCCATCGATTGGGAATATTCGAATCGATCGGGATCCGACCGTTGCGTCGATAAAGCCGCAGGCGCTCGTTTCCTTCAGCATCTCTTCTCCGATTCATTCCAGCTCCTCCACAGCACTCACAAAGCTCAGATCGCCAGTTCTTGAAGGATCTTGGAAGTTTTCCAAGTCAAGAGGCGGATCAAAGCCAAGAAGAGAAGCTAGGGTTAGGGTTTATACTCATTGTAAGCTTGTAAGCTTGTATTTCTTGTATCCTTTCCCTCTCTTCTTGTATTGAGTCTTGTAGGGCTTCTCCGCCCTTGGTAGTTACCATAAAGGAGAGTTTTATTTAGTGGAGGGTGTGTGTGTTGGTGTGGATCCTTGGATTAGTCACCTCTTGTGAGGTGGATACCAAGTAAACCAACCGTGTTAGCGTTGTGTGATTGTTCTTTGTATTTCCGCTGCACATCTTTGAAGGAACAAGCAACGCCGAGCACCGAGCGAACGCGACGAGCTATTCACCCCCCCCCTCTAGCTACTTTTGGTCCTAACAAGATTAAGCTATGAATAAATCATCAAAAGCATGCATTATGAATCAAGATAATATAGCCAAAATCATGGTTATCAAATCCCCCACACTTAGTCTTGGACGTCCCGTTCAAGTCAAGAAAACTAAAAATCATCTTCACACAATTTCCTAGCAATACCTAGAAGATAGTAAAAGGTAATTAACTGAGGTCATCTTAAAGATCACAAACATTCATGAATACAATCCAAACAATAATTAGTAGGTATGGTGGTTTCAATCCAATTGAAAAATTAAGCAAGTTGCAAACTCACAAGGTATTAATCTATTCTAGCCCTCACACTCAAAAATACATATTAGTGGAGCTCACTCAATGCAACTCACAACATTTCACTACCATAAACTTACTTATTTTCTAATTCTCCACCACTATAAACATAGCATACATGAATCAAAAGGATTTAATCAACAAGAATTGAAATGGAAACAAAAAGAACAATGAAAGTGAATGAAAATGGCAAAAGAAAAGTATTTAATGAAGAAAATGAGAAGATAAGAGTATTGGAAGAATATATTTGATGAGTTGACCAATTTGATGTGAAAAAGAGTTGTATACCATTTGTCATTACCAATTCAACATATCAAGCTAACCTCCCCTTCAATTTGATGGCTAACATAGAATCTTGATACTCTATCTTCCATATTTGATACTCTTTTGATGTGCCATTTTTTCAATTTTCTCCTTCACTGTTTTTGCATTTCCCATTTAAATTTCAGCATTTGGAAGCTTATCTCACATCATGTATCCAACATCCTCCCCCACACTTAATCCATTGGCCGTCTCGGGCAATGAAACTCAACAAATTCCAATGTCTTGATATTCATTAAGCCACTGTTTTCCCTTTTCATTCTGCAAATTTCATTTTCTGACTTCAATTCTAGAAACACAATTCATTTCCTGTTTCTGAGTTCCTATAAGCTTCAGATTTTGACTTCAGAAATTTAATTCTATTCTTGGTAAACAAATTTCTGCATTTTACAACACTCCATCCTTTAACAATTTCCTACATTTGTCTTTAACACTCGTTCCTTGGTTGAATGGAAAATGATCTCATTTTGTGATCTAGGAAACAACAACTTCATTTCCATAAGCATTTTTTTCATCCACAGATATTCACAGCTACAACTTACTTGAAAACTGATTAGGAGTCAACAAGCATCTAGTAGAACAACCATTATTCCTTTGTATACACAGCTCCTTAGAATTACTGAACTCCTTGGATTTAAATTCAGTTCCTGAAAATTCCAGCAAATGAACACTCAGTTTCAGCTTCAGAAATAGCAAGACACTTTCCAGATTTAGTATCAGAATTTTGATATCAAAAAGTTTTGCACACTATAAGCTAAGTTAATTCTTCAATTTCAGAAATGATTTTCCTAGTAAATGAGTGTTCTAGAATTAGAAATATCAGAAACCAGGGCTGTCTATGCTATTCTCACTGCCCCTCCTTATGAACCACCTCAAACTCTACACAAGCAATGGAAACGATGCAAATTCTGTACAATTATTCTTCTAGCTGGTAGATTATCATTTGTCTCTTCACATTAACAAATTCCACTGAACTTCACTTTTTACTTGTCTCTATTTCCCCATTCCGATACAAATCTGATACAAACATTCTATTTTACTTTTAATGCTTGAGTTTCTGCCTCTGAAATTCCCAGCATTTCTGCAAACTCCCAGCTCTTTAAACCTCCTTACAACTGCTACTTTCTTGACTCCAAGCTCACTGTCAAGTCTATTAACCAAAGGATAGTCAAGTACAATCCTTACTCACTTTCAAAATGCATTTCCCATCGAATTCTTCATTTGCCTTTAATACCTGTTCCAGTTCAACTCAGAATTGTTTACAATTCATTTACAATTGTTGGGCAAAAATCAGAATCAGAATTCTGTTTGCATACATCAGCTTCAACAACAAAATTTGGTCCTATAATTAGAAGTAATTATAGGACACTGCAGCATCCCATAAAAATTCTGCATTCATAGAATTAAAGCTAACTTTGGAAAGAAGAAAACACCAATTGATACAATTCAGATGTTCCAAAACAGTTTTCAAACTCCATGCACTTCATATGATCTTTCCACTTATCATGAACTTGCCACAAGAATTTGGTACGCAACATGTCAAGGTTGATACTTCAATTTCTGATTATTGGCTATTCAAAATGCCTTCTATTGCTCAAATACAGCACAACAATAATTAACTCTGGAATTGGAAAAGAACACAGCTAGATTGGCATGGATAAAGTTTGCATCATGCAGATTCATCTTCTGAAATTCCTGTGCTAACTGCTTCAAAATTAGAAAACATTCCCAGAATTTCAGTTTCACAGTTCATAGCTTCACTACCCATTCCGAATTCATCTCTTGAAACTCATACCAAATTTCTGATTTCTACACTGCAGTGTCTAACAGATTTCCCTTCAATTCTAGATAACTTGCAGATTCTTGACAAATTCATTTGATAGCAAGGATATCAAAGTCTTATATACTTTTGATTCATTCCCATCTGCTGCTGCATTTAAGTTCTTCAATGACCAGAGAGTTTCAATGAAAACTTGGCACGCAACATGTTGAAAAATCAATTACAGTTAGATTAGTTTAATTCTGGACCTTGAAATTTCATTCACAGATTGTTTCCAAAACTGCATTCCTGTTTTGAAGAGATTCCAACTTCTACATTTCATTTCTGTAGAGCGAACACCTACAGCAATCTAAGCAACTTCAGAACCCAGCAAGTTGATGCTGTCACAATCCTGTCCAGCAGGTTTGTAGAGTATGGAAATAAGCTTGTGTAATGAAGAACTTTCACTGAATTTTGAGATTCACAATTCTCAATTGATACTACCTTGATACTTCACTAAACTGAATTCTGCTCACTGCATTTACAATGTATGAATAAGAAGTTTACAGTTTCAGCAACTCTATATTGTTATGATCCATTTCCCAATTTGGCACAAAACTGCCCTATTCCTGCAAAATCTGCACTTCATGAATTCTGCACTATATTCATTCCTGTCATTCCAGCAATCTTCCTCTTTGTTTCATTGTTCAATTTCAGATTTGATACCCCATTTCTTGAATTGAATATCACTTCACAATTCGAGAGCTATCACTGTTTTCTTTTTCTCTTCTCATCCACCAAAATTCAGCCCTTAAAATCACTAACCAATGTCATTACCACTCCCTCTTGCAGTGTTAAAATGAATTGTGTTAGCAGCTATTTTCTCCAACATTCCATTTGTTTCTTCACCTTTTACAACTTCCTTCAAGCTTCTTCCTTCCTTGATATCACTTTTGAAATTTGATACTCCATTCATTTCCAACATTCTGAATTTCAGCTTCCAGCAGGTTTCAAAATTTCTCAATTCTGCAGTCTTCTCAAGATTAATTCAGAATGTTAGCTTAATAACTTGGCATCCACAACTGATGTCATTACTACCTCACCTAAAGCTTCAACAATTTATTCACAAAGAACTAAACAATCATTAGATTAAATGATAGCTTGAATTCTCATTTTGTCTCAGCAAGTAACATGAATTAGAAAGTTACTGCAATTAAGACTTCTGGAATTTTGATATTATCAGAATTAACAATTGTTGCTGCTGAAATCCAAGAATTTCAAGGGCTGCTAATGAAAGAACTCAGAATGTTCAGAAAGTTGCACACATTTATTTGATTCTGACAATTCCCTCACTGTTTAAGTTCACTTGCTGCTCCATTCCTTCAATTTCTCACAATAATTGATACTCCATTCAAGTACTCTCACTGTTGAATGCAGATGCCATAAAATATTGTATACCATTTGTTTCCACATCCTCTCACATTCCAACTAAGCTTCCACTCGTTTGGATATTGCATTCTAATTTTTGATACAAACATGATACAAACTTTTCAGCCCTGCACTTCAATTTCTGCTTCTTCATCCAGCATCAGCCTTCTTTTAATGTCAATGGTCCTCACTGCTTCATCTTTTCAGTAATTGGATTTTAAATTTGTAGAGGTGAATGATGCAAGAATACCATTCATTCCTTCACATTTTCCAAACTCCTTCTCAACACCTCCCCCACACTTCAATCTTTGTTCATCTAGTCAATCCAACTCATCAAGAATTCAACCAAAACTTCTAATGGAATGAAGGCAAGGCAAAGTGATCAAGGGTTAAAATGCTAGATAAGAATATTGGAAGAAAATTGTGGAGAAAGGAATTGGAAAGTATGAAAGGGAACAAAATCGATAAAACCCTCAATTTCCATGCACACATATGCTATTGTGACTTTGAAAAGAAGCAAAGCAAGTTCTAGAGTTCAATTGCTATGAGTACATGTCACACAAGAGAATATAATAGTGAATAGGCTTAAAGTGGTCCTCACTAGGTAATATTCATGCAATCATGCCTAATTGATCAAATTGAAATCCACCATCAAATTAACCAATATCATGCAAGAAAAGCATCCAATCATGTCACATGACCTAAAATTGATGATCAAATTTAAGAAGCTTTTACCATCTTAAAAATATTACTAGAAACTTCCATGGAGAATTTATTAAAAATTAAATGCTATGTACTAAACAAAAATGCATAGTATAGAAGCAAAGTGTGAAGTAAAATGCAAAATGCAAAGTATGTAACTAAAGAAATGCATAACAAGAATTTTATTAGCAAAGCAAGAATTAAAATGCAAAAGAGAGCTAAATTAGAACCAACTCCCCTTTAAATTCCGGTAGTCGAAGAAGATTTAGAAGAAGAATCCACGCCGGAAATGGAGTAATCGTTGTTCCACTAAAATTCTTTTTATTCTTCATTTTTCCTTTCAAATCTTTTTCTAGAGGATGGAGGCGGTTCAGTTCAAGCATCCACTCCGGAAGCTTATGTTCTCCTACAACATCATTAAAAGAAAATCCCTTCCAAACACATATGGGATCAAAAAAAAATAGGAGAACTTTAGTGTGGCTAGAAAATTTAGCAAGAAATGATTCAAAACTAATGAAATCAATGAACGGCACCTCTATTGAATTTTCTGATGAATCACAAAAAATACTTACCTTGTCACTTTGAACGGTACCTAGAGTGGTGATTGTTACCTCTTCTTCATCATGTGAATACTCAAGTTCTGGTTCAAGTGATGGTTCAGGTGAATGTACATCCTCATGTAGTGATTCTTGGGTACTTGGCTCCATAGCATAAGTCCCTACACTTACATCTTCAACTCTTGGTGATTCTTGAGGTAATGCTTCCACTAAGCAATCCCCTACACTTAAATCATCTTCAAAAATATGTTCAGAACCTGAATCACTAACAACATCTTCAACAACAAAATCATTAGGATCAGAAATTTGCATAATTACATAATCATCAAAAAAAATATTAGAAAAATCATGTGAAGTAATGGGAGTAGGGTCAGGCCTGACAGAATCGCTACTTTTCATCTCTCCACTGGAGTTTTGTGCTTGCGGCTGATTAATGGATGATGTAATTTGATCTAATTGAATCTGTATGTTCTGAATCCTTGAAAATTGTTGCTCTTGATGTTCGATCATTTGTTGCATCATCTCCCTGAGTTTCCATGTTGATTCATCCATCTGAGATTCGTTTTGTTGAAAAAAATTTGGCATAAAATTTGTTGAAACTTCCTGGAACCCATATGAACTTTGGTAAGCTGGATATGGCTCAATAAATTGTTCTCGTGCACTTTCATACCTGAAACATGAATTATCCACCCAATTAGCATTAAAACCATTTGAAAATGACTCATACCTATTTCGTTGATCCATGCTTGGGTAAATTTGATACTCGGGTTGAAAACACTGATAACTCTCCATTCCACCTCCAAAATTCTGAAAATATGGATCCATGCTAAAGAAATCTCCTGTTCTCACACTACAACACTAAAATTCAACGTTAGAAGATTCAAGAGCATAAAATTTCAATCACATGAAAACATGAACAGTAAAGGCACTTAAAAATTCAAGAATAAACCAACATGAAATTACAAAGAGAAATAAGCAATCAAATCAATCAACATTCTAACAAATAAAATCAATCAATGCACAATCTAAAATAAAACACACATTACTAGTTAGTTGCTCCCCGGCAACGGCGCCAAAATTTGGTGTTGGCCTTTTTGCATGTCACAAGGCGCTCCAAATTAATAAAGATTGGAACCCATTTAAGCTAAAGAAAATGCGTGTAGTAAGGAGTCCCAAGTCGTATTTTTCCAAGGATAACTAATATGTGTGTGCATTCTAGAATTGGTTCCAATCAAAAATCTAATTTAACTTGAATACAACTAAACCCCAAAAGTACACTAGAACAATTTAAAATGACTCAAAGAAATGTGTTTCTTATCCAAACATTTTCCACTTCATCTCAACACATTAGGATCAATTTAGTATCAATGAATCGAATTCTTCCACTAACGAATTATCCAATCTCACACATGATCAGCAACATATAACTGAGGTAAACAATCCGAATATCAAGTTAATCATTCAACAATAAGCTCCATCTCAGTTTCACAAATTGAATGCAGAAAATAAAGATTAGCTAACTAAATTACCGAAACTAGAAAACTTATATTAATTCAAACCTCTAATTCCAAACTAAAACTAAATTACAAACTAATTGGTTAGCTTAATAACATTCAGATTGCAAAAGTTCAACGAATTCGGAATTGCAAGTAAGAACATCAGGATTGGGTTTTGCAGCAAGAAATTCAGAAAGGAATTGCAATAAATTGAAACAAGAAGCAATGATAAGGAAGATGAATCAGATATGATGATCTGAGCAAGTTCAAAACAAATCTAAAAGACAAGGATAAAGAAAACAAAACCCTAAACATTCCTTAATTCAAATCCCGTAGCAAACTTCTCTAATCTGCTGTAAAACCAAGAGAAATGCTCTCGGAACCCCTATAAGCATTCAACAACAATCTCTGAGCTTCCAGCTATTACCAGGTGATGATCACGGCATCTTGGAAACCTCCCTTACACTCACATTCATCTGGTAACCTCATCGGCCGAAGAAATAGAGCTCAAGTTCTGTTGAGTCACAAATCAGATCGATCGGCCAAATCGACCCAGCTTTGCTGCATAATGAAGATCGGAAAAGGTCTAGTAGCTCTCAGGAGACCTCCCTCTAAGCTCTGGTGGATGCGAAGATCGCCGATTGGGAGACCTCCACAATCGGAATCGCGGCAGTGAAGCAGAACCTGAGTCGCGTCCGAGAAACCTCTCTCAACACTCTCTGATCATCGGAAGATGAACGCCGGCAGCTGATGATCGTCGTCGTCGAAGAAATCTAGCTCACGGATCTGGATCGAGGAATGGGAGTGTCGGCGTCGCGGTGAAGAAGAAGATGAAGGCACTGTAGCAAAATCGTGAACTGAGCCCAAGTGTTCCTGTAGCTTCTCGTGGGATTTAAACCCCTTCTTATCTTATCGGACGGTCCAGAACAATCCGGGCCTTGATCAACGGCTGGATGAGGTCAGATCTGGATCAAAACTTCTGGATATTCATCAATGGATGAGATCTGCTCCTCATTAGGTCGGATGGACTAGATGCTTGACGGATGACTCAGATCTCTCCAATCTTAAATGGATGGCTCATAATGCTCCAAGATTTGATCGCCTCATTAAGCCCTTGATTTGAGCCCAAATGCGGTCTGATTTGATCGGGTCCATGACCCTTTGATGCCTACAAAATAATAATCAAAGATTAGCATCAAATACCATGATAATTAGCTAAATTACAATTAAATCCAAAGTCACATGCAATTATGAAATATAATGTATATGTGAGATTAAGCTATGAATAAACCATCAAAAGCATGCATTATGAATCAAGATAATATAGCCAAAATCATGGTTATCACACACGCATAAAATGCCCTCGATATGTCCGAGGGTCCAATCACACACAATCACAATAGGTCATAATAGTTGGAGCCTGCAACCATAGAGTTAATCTATTTGCATTTCCTACTATTATCCTGCCTAAAATATATATGACAGGTGCATAATTAAACTAAAAACCAAACACACAGAGGTATAACCTAGCTCTGATACTAATTGTTGGTTGCTACTTGGAATACCGTCTTAGTTCCCATGTACAAAAATTTGTACAAGCATAGAACTATGCTAGCTACCCATGTGCTCTACTGAAGTTAAATTTAGATTGCAAATGATGCTTAACATTATTAATCCAAATTGTCCTTCAGAAGTTAAACTTGGATTAGAAATGATACTTAACATTTTTACTCCAAGTTTAACCGATGTGATCTTCCTAAGTTAAACCATATTACAGAAATTATCAAATATTCATTTCAAGGATCGGCTTCCAGGTTAAACATAGCGAGACACTAGGCCTTCTTGGGTATGAGATCATCCACCACTTCCTAGACAAAGCCTCTCAAAGAAATCGGATATTTAACTTCTTACAGTAAACTAGGTTTAACTACAGAGATCTCAATAGAAACACATTATCAAAACATGAAATCGATAACAAAAATGATAACTTAAAATCGATAACCTCTTGTGTTTGGTTTTTCAAGATCTATACAAAAGATGAACTAGTTATGATGCGGAAACTAATAACTAGTTATACCTTTTGTAGCTTATAGACCTCTTGATCTTCTACTATATTCCTCTCCTTCTCTTGGATGTCGTGTGGGCAACGATCTTCCAAGATGAAATCCACCCAAGATTCTTCCTTTGCTTCCAAGATTCGGCCACCAACTAACCTCCAAGGGATGCTAGACAAGAGAGCTTCCTTCTCTTCTTTTTCTCCTTAAGCAACCGACCACCAAGAGATCACCACACTAGATGTTGCCGACCTCCAAGGAAGAAAACAAAAGGAGAAGAGAAAAGGAAGAGGGCCGGCCACCAAAGGATTAGAAAAGAGGAATAGAAGATGTGTTATCTCATGAGGCACCCCTCCATCTTTTTTATAATCCTTGGCCTTGGCAATAAAAGAAAGTTTTAAATATAATTAAAACTTCCTTATATTCCTTGCCAATGACTAAAAAGGAAAGTTTTAAAACAAAAAATTAAAACTTCCTTTAATGCTTGTCATGGTCGACCCTATACTTGTGCTTCAAACAAGGGGACATCATCAACCTAGATTACTAGGACACAGTTTCATTCTATAATCAACAACACACCATATATAAATAATATCATTTCCCAACTTATCTGGCTTATTGATTTAACGAACTAAATCTCATCCTTTAATAAATTAAAGAAATAAATATTAAGTATACGTGCTTGTTATTATATCATGATTAAGAGTACACACTTTCATAATAACAGATATTTTGTTCTTTTATGTAGTCAGTATAAAAAGAAACTTTATTAAATGGTCCTGCTCAATACACTCATAGTGTACTAGTGTAATTTTATAGTCAAGATAAACTAATAACAAATTACACTACAACCACTCCAATGGTTTATCCCATTCCATCTTGGTTGTGAGCTACTATTTATAATTTATAAGGAACTGATAACATGATCTTTTGTGTGTCTCCTCACACCATGTTATCTACAATATAAATTAAATTGACAACTACACTTAGCATAAATGTAGACATTTGACCAATGCGATTCTTATTTCTAAATAAATGTTTATACAAAAGGCTAGACTTTTAATATACATCATAACACTCTTTACATGAGATACTTCTACAATTACAATCTCAAAGGGTCCCGGATTCTCTTGCTCTTTCGGCACACAAGATTAATAGTACTGCTCATCGAGGAAATCAAGGTGGACAAGGATGAGGACGAGGGCGAGGCCGAGGACAAGGTCGAAGACGAGGTCAAGGACAAGGTCGAGGACGAGGACGTTGTCAGATTTGTTTCAAGAATGGTCACTTTGCTCATCAATGTTATAAGAGATATGATTTAAATTTTACTGGAGGTTTTGCATCCACAACTCAAGCATCTACCTCAACTCCATCATATCCCCAAGAACATTTTCTCTTGCAAGCAATCCTTATATACCTATGACAAATTCTTCAATCTCAAGATGACATCCAGATTCTGGAGCAACTCATCACGTTACATCAGATTATGACATTCTTACAGAGGCCTCCTCCTATCATGGTCCTGACATTGTATAAGTAGGCAACAGTTCAGGTTTGCAAATTGCTCACCTTAGAAACATATTTTTTCATCCATCAGGTCGACTCATTTCCATGCGTAATACACTTCATGTTCCTTCCATCACTAAAAATTTACTCTCAATTCGTCAATTTACTCTTGATAATAATGTATTTTTTGAATTTCACCCTCATTATTGTTTTGTGAAGGATCTCACAACCAGAACCACCCTGCTTAGAGGAGAAATTAGAGATGGTCTTTACTACCTTCAACCTACATCCGCCAAAGCTCTAATTGGAGAGCGCACAAATAAAACCTCTTGGCATACACGACTTGATCATCCATCTTTACATCTTGTTCAAGGAATCATTAATCAGTTTGACTTACCGACATCTCTGTCATCCTCATCTCATTCTTGTGAAGCATGTTTGAAAGCAAAAAGTCATAAATTGCCCTTTGTTTCTTCTTCTCATATGTCCAGTTTTCCTTTATAAATAATTCACTCTGATGTTTGGGGTCATGCTCCTATTTTTTCAAATCAAGGTTTCCTTTATTATGTAGTTTTTATTGATGACTTTAGCAAGTTTCTTTGACCGTAAAATACTCTCTCTCCACTCTAATTGGGGTGGATAATATCAAGCACTTCATCGTCATCTAGGCTCTTTGGGCATTCTCCATCGAGTCTCATGTCCTCACACTCCCAAACAAAATGGCTCTGCAGAAAGGAAACATCGTCATATAATCGAAAGTGCCTTAGCTCTTCTAAATCATGCATCAGTTTCACTTAAATTTTGGGATGCCACAGTTCAAACTGCAGTTTATCTTATTAATCGTTTACCTACTCCATTGCTTCACCATAAAAGTCCCATGGGAAAACTCCATAATCAGTCTCCTAACTATACCTTCTTACTTATCTTCGGTTGCGCATGTTATCCATGGCTACGACCCTACTCTAAACATAAATTAAATCCCCGTTCGCAACAATGTGTTTTCCTTTGTTATAGTAATTTGCACCATGGGTACCGTTGTCTACATATACCGACAGGACGCATATATATTTCTCGGCATGTTATTTTTGATGAATTTCTATTTCCTTTTGCAACCTCTACAACAACCCCATCTTCAAACGATGGTACCTTCTTGACACCACCTAATATCCCATCTGAATTACCACATGTTGCTTATCCAATTAAACCCATGGGAGATGCAAGAGGAGATGACATCCTAGGTACTGCTCCAGAGCTCTCCACAAATTCTCCTAGGTCATCAGAATTAACCTAAATGGCTACTCCATTAAGAACAGTGCATACTGATAAAAGGAATGATGTTATGAAACCTATTCTGTGTCCAACCTTGGAAGCATCGTCGATCGAAGATAATATGTTCTCTAGTTCTGGATCCTCACATAATACAAGTCCATCATCTAAAACACCATGTCAGCCTACTTCCTCGTCACCATCAACAAGTGATTCAGATGATAATGCTCTTCGTCGCATGCTTCTCTTAAGTGACATCTATGCACGTTGCCCACTAATGACAACTCGACATCCTCTTCCACGAGCTCTAGTAGTTTCTTCAAAATCTATTGAACCGACTTGTTTCACACAAGCGAACAAAGATCCAAATTGGTGTAGTGCAATGGTTACAGAATTTGATGCACTTCTCCGCAATGGAACATGGTGCCTAGTTCCGCGCACTCCCTCCATGAATGTTGTAGGCTCTAAGTGGGTATTTCATCTTAAACATCGAGTTGATGGTTCTCTTGAATGACACAAAGCTCGACTTGTAACTAAAGGATTTAGTCAACAACCAGGTATTGATTTCAATGATACTTTTAGCCCAGTCATCAAAATTATATCCGTCAGACTATTAGTATCGGTAGTTGTTAGTTCTAATTGGCATGTACGACAATTAGATATTTCAAATGCATTTCTTCACGACCATCTTGAGGAAATTGTATTTATGGAGCAACCACCTATGTTCATTCATCCACAATTTCAACTCATGTTTGTCAACTCAAGAAATCCTTATATGGTCTTCGACAAGCTCCTGGTGCATGGTTTCATCAATTATCTAGTTGGTTACAAGCTCAAGGATTTTCTAGATCAAAGACTGACTCATCTCTATTCCACAAATATAATGATGGATATATGATATTTTTTCTTATTTATGTGGATGACATCTAATAACTAGCAATGATTACAAGGGTATCATAACTTTATTAAGTCTTCTCAATCAAGAGTTTCCTACTCGAGATTTGGGTATTACTCATTTTTTCTTGGTATTGAAATTATTCCACAAGAGGAAGGTTATCTTCTCTTTCAAAGCAAATATATTACTGGACTTCTTCAAAGAGCTAAAATGGATGGAGCATGTCCGGTCTCTACACCAATTGCTATAAGTAACTCTATAACTACATTCTCTCCTGCTCTGTCTGATCCATAAATTTATCGAAGCATTGTTGGAGCCTTACAATATGTCACTATCACACGCCTTGATATTACCTTTGCAGTAAATCATGCTTGTCAATTCATGCATGCTCCAACTGAACATAATTGGGATAATGTAAAAAGAATACTTCGCTATCTCAAAGGTATTATTCTACATGATCTTCTCTTATATCGTCAATCGTCTCGAGATTTACATGCCTATAGTGATGTGGATTGTGCAAGTTCTCCTGAAGATAGACGTTCTACGAGTGGATATGTAATATTTATTGGATGAAACCTTATCTCATGGAATTCGAAAAAGCAACCTATTGTCTCTCGTTCAAGCACTAAGGCAGAATATAAAGCTATAGCAAATACAACGTCTGAAATTATTTGGCTCCAATCCCTTCTCTCTGAACTTCATCTTGCATCAAATATTGCATCCCAAATTTGGTGTGATAATATTGGAGCAATATATCTCATAGCAAATCCAATCTTTCATGCTCGTACAAAACATGTGGAAATTAATTTTCTTTTTGTTCGAGAGCGTGTGGTGACTCAACAATTATTAGTTTCTTATGTTTCTACAGAGGATCAAATTGCTGATATCTTTACTAAGTCATTATCCAAACAATGTTTTAACAAACTAGCAAGCAAACTCAACGTTAGAGATCTCCCGTTGAATTTGTCGGGGGGAGGGGGGGGTAAAAGAGATAAAAAAGAATCACCCAAGATTGACCGGATCAAATCAAATCAAAATAATATTAGGATTATTCTAATAATTCTGTTATAATTCTCAGAATAATTATTAGAATAATTCTATTATTTATTAATTAGTTAATTGATCAAGAATCTTTTTAACCATTATATATTATACTATGTTCAGGACAATCATCAATAAAAAAAACAATAAATTTTATTATTGTTCTCGTATTCTTTTCTTCTTCCCATTATTCTTTTACAGTATAAACATGTTACTTTTCCTTCATCGTAGTCTTTGATTGTTCTTTAGGTAGTTATAGCTAGATTTAACTTTATAGTAAATGATGCAAAGCTTATGCTTGCAACTTGATTTTTTGATTACGAAGTAATTCATTTTTTCTTCTTGTGGTTTCTGATTGAAGTTAGATACGCTAATTAAAATATGTTAATATTTCCTTATTTGTGATTTTGTGATCCTCCTGCATTTTTTCTTCGTAAATAATAAGTTCGGAAATAGTTCTATATTGGTGTTTTTTTTTTATGATTGAAAAAGCTGCTTTTTGAGTGAAATATATTATGTATATATGAATGGCGTGACCATGACGGATTAGTATACCTCGAAGTTTTGGTGTAATCATGGTTTCTAGTTTTCAGCTGTTGTTGTTCTGTGTTTTCTTTATAGCAAAAAACTAGTATTTTTCTACTCAGAATCAAAGTCGACTAACTTCATCCATGAGTCTTTGTTTGATACATCATAGTTGTGATGTGCTTATATCTACTGAACACTGTGCAAGTTGTGTTGATTGGTTCTCTGCATGAGTTAGTTTATATTTGTCCTCTCGGATGTGTCTAGTGGCTAGTGCATGAGATGTTGTCAAATGAAGTCTGAGATTCGAATCTCGGCAAAGCCGAGGTAAATACTTCACTTATGTGCTAGTCACTATTCCAAAGGCTAGTAGCCGCCCGTGATTTACCTCCTCCGTATTGACCCTGAGACGGGTTGACAAGGACGAATGTATTCACCTTTTGCCACAATGAGTTAGTTTATATTTTATCTATAGCGATAGCAAAAAATGATTCGCTCGTTCCAGTGTCTCCGTCAATCTATCTTCAGGTAAAGAGGTAAATCACATATGACTATTAATATTGGGCAATTGAATAACGCATATATATTTTATCTATAGTTCTACTACTTGAAGCGGTAAGATTATCCTTTTTTTCTTTTTTTTTTCTTTTTTTTTCCTCCTAGTTCAATTAAAATTTTATTTAATGGCCTCTGAATTCTTATTCTCATCTTCATTTGGATATTGTTTTTGATGATAACTAGAAGAGGGTACAATATACACAACAAAAAAAAAATGGCATTTAGCGACGGAATTAGAGACGGAAATATAGTTTCGTCTCTATTTAATAGAGACGACACTGTATTTCCGTCTCTATTTTGGCAGTTTTAAATTTGAAAAAGAATGAATCTGTAAATATTAGCGACGGAAATAAATTATCCGTCTCTAAATAGAGACGAACATTTTGATTCCGTCTCTAATTAGGGACGAAATATCGCTATTTAGATAGCGAATTAAGCCCCAGGCGAACTAGCGACGGAACTTATAGTCGCGTCTCTAAATAGCGACGGAACTTATAGTTCCGTCTCTAACTAGCGACGGAACTAATAGCTCTATCGCTAGGGTCATGATTTAGGGCTCGCGCTCCTCTCCTCTGTTGGTTGGTCCTAGGAAGATCGTACCGGTTCCACTGTACAAAAATTTTGTACAAGTGTCGAACATTTCCTAACAACCTATTGTGTTCTTTAGAAATTAAATTCGGAATCGCAAACGGAACTTAACATTATTGATTCCAAATTTAACTTAACTGTTCTTAATGGTTTAGACTTGGATCGCAAGCGAAACTTAACACTATTGATCCAAATCTACTTATGTTACAAATTCAATTAAATATTTATTTCGGAAATTGACTCCCAGGTCAAACATAGCGAGGCACATGACCTTCTTGGGTATGGAAGCATCCACCACTGCCTCGACAAAGCCTCTTAACGAAATTCAATATTTAATTTCCTAAAATAACATTAGGTTTAACAAAAAAACAATCGAATCACAAGATAAAATAAAATAAAATAAACTAAAATAAAATAAAAAAACACAACTTCGAATATCTAATCCGAAAATCTAGAATCATATGCCTTTTGTATTTGGAATTTATACAAAGAAAAACTAGCATGATGCGGAAAATAATTACTAGTTATACCTTTTTTTTGTATACAACGACCTCTTGATCTTCTACCATATTCCTCTTCTTATCTCGGGCGTTGTGTGGACAACGATCTATCGAGATGAGAATCACCCAAGCCCTTCTTCTTCCTTCACCAAGTTTCGGCCACCAAAGCTCCTCCAAGGATGTAGAGGTTCGACCACCACCACCAAACTCTAAGGGATGCTAGAAACAAAACCTCCTTTCTCTCCTTCTTCTCCTAGCTAGAACCGGCCACTAAGGGCTCCTTCTTGTGTTGATGCCTCCGGCCACAAAGGAGGAAGAGAAAAGGAGAAGAGCTAGAAACAATGGCCGACCACCACCAAGGAAGAGAGGGAGGAAAAATAGAATAGAGTTCTCTCTCATGAAGGCACCCCTACCCCCTCTTTTATATTCCTTGGTCTTGTCAAATAAGAAAAATTTAAATAAAAACTTCCTTAATTTCTTTGTCATGAAAAGGAAAATTTAAAAGATTAAAAACAAATTTCTTTTCATGAATCAAGTGGTCGGCCACCTTCAAGCTCCCAACAAGGAAAGTTTTAATAACACAAGAATTAAAATTTCCTAATTTGTTTCTGAAAATTTATAAAAAATTTCTCTAATAATTTTTCCCTTCATGGTTGGTTATAAAAGGAAATTAAAATCTTTCTTTTAAATATGTGGATGATTTCCAAAAAGGAAAGTTATCTTTAAAATTAAAATCTCCTTTCAATTTACAAATAAGGAAAGATATCAAATCTTTTCTTAATCCTTTGTAGAAACTTATAAAAAGAAAATTTTATAATTTTAAAACTCTCTTTTAAATCATGAACATGGTTATAAAAAAAGGAAAATTTTCTCAAAATTAAAATCTTCCTTTCAATCTACAAAAAAGGAAGATATCATATCTTTTCTTAATCTTTTGTAGAATGCTACAAAAGGGAAAGATTTAAATTTAAAACTCTCTTTTAAAACCATGGAATCCACATAAGAAAAATTTTAAAAATTAAACCCTTTTAATTTGATTAGGGTCGGGCACTTATGCTTGGGCTCCAAGCATTGGCCGACCACCTACTTGGCTCATCCTATTGGTCTTGGCCGCCCTAGCTTGGGTTCCAAGCTAGCTTGGCCGACCCCATTAGGATAGGTAAGAAGGTGGGTATAATTCTCTATATACAAGAGGCTACGATAGAGGCCGAGAGGAGAAATTGGTTTTGGTTTCCCGATGAAATTAAGCTTCTCATGTTCGCCTCGAACACCCAACTTAATTTCATCAATAATAATTCATTCCACTAAAGAATTATTATTGATCTACCGCACTAATCCCAAATTACATTTTGGGCTCCTTCTTATCATAAGTGTGTTAGTCTCCCTGTGTTTAAGATGTCGAATGCCCACTAATTAAATGAGTCACTGACAACTCATTTAATTAATATCTCAATCCAAGAGTAGTACCACTCAACCTTATCGTCATGTCGGACTAAGTCCACCTGCAGGGTTTAACATGACAATCCTTATGAGCTCCCCTTGGGGACATTATCAACCTAGATTACTAGGACACAGTTTCCTTCTATAATCAACAACATACGCTATAAGTAATATCATTTCCCAACTTATCGGGCCTATTGATTTATCGAGCTAAATCTCACCCTTTGATAAGTCAAAGAAATAAATACTAAATATATGTGCTTGTTATTATATTAGGATTAAGAGCACACACTTCCATAATAACTAAGGTTTTGTTCTTTTATTAAGTCAATATAAAAAGAACTTACCTTAAATGGTCCTGCTCAATACACTCAGAGTGTACTAGTGTAATTTATCAGTCAAGATAAACTAATACCTAATTACACTATGACTATTCCAATAGATTGTTCATTCCATCTTGTCGTGAGCAACTGTTTATAATTTATAAAGAACTGATAACATGATCTTCTGTATGTGACACCACACACTATATTATCTACAATATAAATTAATCGAACAACTATACTTAGCATATAAATGTAGATATTGACCAATGTGATTCTTATTTCTAAATAAATGTTTATACAGAAAGTTAGACTTTTAGTATACATTCCAACATCCTCTGTGCTCCTTGTCTTCTCATCGGCGCTCCCTCGCTCGTCTCCTTCTCCTCTCCGCAGACCACAGTGGTGCTTTCATCTCCTCTCCGCAGCGGCTCATCTCCTTCCCAGTTCCCTCTCAGTAAGTTCGCAGCAAGATACGCCCTAGCCTCCTTCTCCTCTCCTCTGCGCTCCTTGTCTTCTCATCGACGCCGCCTTGGTTTGTCTTCTCCTCTGCGCTCCCTCACTCGTCTCCTTCTCTCCGCAGACCGCAGTGGTGCTTTCATCTCCACTCTGTAGCAGCTCGTCTCCTTCCCAGTTCTTGTTAGAGTGTATACTAAAAGCCTAGTTTTTTATATAAAACATTCATTTAGAAATAAAGAATCACATTAGTCAATTGTCTACATTTATACTAAGTGTAGTTGTTCAATTAATTTATATTGTAGATAACATGGTATGTGATGTTACACACAGAAGATAATATTATCAATTCCTTATAAATCATAAACAGTAGCTCACGACTGAGATGAAAAGGAACAAACCATTGGAATAGTCGTAGTGTAATTAGGTATTAGTTATCTTGACTGATAAATTACACTAATATACTCTGAGTGTATTGAGCAGGATCATTTAAGATAAATTCTTTTTATACTGACTTAATAAAAGAATAAGACCTTAGTTATTATGAAAGTGTGTGCTCTTAATCCTAATATAATAACAAGCACATATATTTAGTATTTATTTCTTTGACTTATCAAAGGGTGAGATTTAGCTCGATAAATCAATAGGCCCGATAAGTTGAGAAATGATATTACTTATAGTGTGTGTTGTTGATTATAGAAGGAAACCGTGTCCTAGTAATCTAGGTTGATAATGCCCCCAAGAGGAGCTCATAAGGATTGTCATGTTAAACCCTGCAGATGGACTTAGTCCGACACGACAATAAGGTTGAGTGGTACTACTCTTGGACTAAGATATTAATTAAAGTGAGTTGTCAGTAACTCAATTAATTAGTGGACATCCTACATCTTAAACACAGGGAGATTAACACACTCATGATAAGAAGGAGCCCAAAATATAATTTGGGATTGGTGCGGTAGTTCAATAATAATTCTTTAGTGGAATGAATTATTATTGATGAAATTAAGTTGGGTGTTCTGGGCGAACACGAGAAGCTTAATTTCATCGGGAGACCAAAACCAATTCCTCCTCTCGGTCCCTATCGTAGCCTCTTATTTATAAAGTATTATACCCACCTATACCCACCTTTATACCCATCCTAAGGTGGTCGGCCAAGCAAGCTTGGAACCCAAGCTTGGGTCGGCCAAGCAAATAGGATGAGCCAAGTTGTGTGGCCTACCCTAACTTGAATCCAAGCTTGGTGTGGCCGACCACATTAAATTAAAAAGGATTTTATTTTTTAAATCTTTCTTATGTGGAAGCCATGGTTTTAAAAGAGAGTTTAAAATTTAAATCTTTCCTTTTATAACTTTTTACAAAAGATTAAGAGAAAAGTTTGATATCTTTCCTTATTTGTAGTTAAAAGGAAGATTTTAATTTTTGATAAAACTTTCCTTTTATGAAACCATCCTCATAGTTTTAAAAGAGAGTTTAAAATTTAAATCTTTTCTTTTATAGCTTTCTACAAAAGATTAAGAAAAGATTTGATATCTTTCCTTATTTGTAGATTGAAAGGAATATTTTAATTTTTGATAAAACTTTCCTTTTATGAAACCATGTTCATGATTTTAAAAGAGAGTTTTAAAATTAAATCTTTCCTATTATAGTTTCTACAAAAATTAAGAAAATATTTGATATCTTTCCTTATTTGTAAATTGAGAGGAAGATTTTAATTTTAAAGATAACTTTCCTTTTTGGAAATCATCCACATATTTTAATAGAGAGATTTTAATTTATAAAAAAAAATTTTATAACCCACCATGAAGGGAAAATTAATAGAGAAATTTTTATTTTAAAAATTTCCGGAAACAAATTAGGAAGTTTTAATTCTTGTGATTAAAACTTTCCTTGCTTGGAGAATTAGAGGTGGCCAACCACTTTAATAAAAGAAAAGGAAATTGTTTTTTATCAATTAAATTTTCCTTTTCATGACAAAGAAAATAAGGAAGTTTTTATTAAAACTTTCCTTATTTTTTAAGACCAAAGATTATAAAAAAGAGGGAGGGGTGCCTTCACAAAGTGAACTCTTTTCTATTCCTCTCCTCTCTTCATTGGTGTGGCCGGCCCTCTTATTCTCCCTTTTCTTTTTTCTTTCTTCTCCTTGGCCAAACCTCATCATCTCTTGGAGCTTGGAAGGTGGTCGGATCTTACTAGGAGAAGAAGGAGAAAAAGGAGGCTTTGTTTCTAGCATCTCTTGGAGCTTGGTGGTGGTGGCCGAGACTTGCTATCTCTTGGAGAAATTTTCTTGGCCGAAACTTGGAAGAAGGAAGAAGAAGGGCTTGGGTGGTTCTCGTCTTGGAAGATCGTCGCCCACACGACGTTCGAGATAAGAAGATGAATACGGTAGAAGATCAAGAGGTTGTTGCATACAAAGAAAGGTATAACTAGTAATTATTTTTCGCATCATACTAGTTTTTCTTTGTATGAATTCTTAACACAAGAGGTTAGAGATTCTAGATATTTAGATTTGTTTCGAATTTGTGTTTCTTTTATTTTTCGATCTTGTGATTCGATTGTTCTTTTTGGTTAAACCTAGAGTTATATAAGAAAATTAAATATTGAATTTCGTTAAGAGGTTTTGTCGAGGTAGTGGTGGATGTTCCCATACCCAAGAAGGCCAAGTGTCTCGCCATATTTGACCTGGGAGCCGATTTTTGAAATAAATATTTAATTAAATTTGTAACATAGGTGGATTTGGATCTATAATGTTAAGTATCGTTTGCGATCCAAGTCTAAACCTCTAAGAACAGATAAGTTAAATTTGGAATCAATAATGTTAAGTTCCGTTTGCGATTCCATATTTAATTTCTAAAGAACACAATAAGTTGTTAGGAAAGGTTCAGGACTTGTATAAAATTTTTGTACAGGGGAACTGGAACGATATTCCTAGGACCATCCAACAATTGATATCAGAGCTAGGGTTTGCCTCTGTGTGTTTGGTTTTTCAGTTTAGTTATGCACATGTCATACATAATTTAGGCAGGATAATAGTAGGATATGCTAACTCTATAATTGCAGGCTCCAACTATTATGGCTTATGGTTATTGTGTGTGATTGGACCATTGGACATGTCAAGGTCATTTTATTGTATGTGCATGATTGTATTTAACTAATACAACAGGAGTTGTATTAGCCCTAGGATTTTACATTTATGTTCGATCTAGACTTGATGTACATTCCCTTGTGGAATATAGGATCGATGTATATAAAATTTTATTTTTTCTGTCGCGGATCGTGTCCTTGCGAGACGTGGTGCTATTGAAGGACCAGAGGTGCACCGGAAAAGGAAGCTCGATGGACCCGACAACATGAACCCTAGGGCTGGTAGCACACAGAGGACAGTGATGGAAAAAGCCATAATAGTTGGAAAATTAATTTCCATATTTATTGCTTTATTTACTGTGATGTGTGTGTGCATGTGATGTTTGCTTGCATAATTAAAATTCCTCACCTTAAATAACTAAGTGGGAGAGGGATTAGTAGATAAATTCCATGGTCTCCATTACTGGTTTGTAAGTGATGCGACAAACTTGCGTGTTGGCTCTGAGTGCCTCCCTCCCTATCGGATGAGTTTGTTTGCAGATCACTAGATCAAACTTCCTTTATGGATGGTTATAGGAAATTAATTAGGAGCGTGTGATCTTCCCCATCGGAAGGGGCACAATCTTATTTAATAGACTAAGTATCAAGTAATTGTATACACTTAGGCACATTTAATAGTATCCTCCTCATCAAAGTCACTGTTATTATTTGTGTGACCAAAGGAAAACCAACTATTAATTTGTCATAAAGATATGTTGACAAGATAATAAAATTAAAACCCCCTCTTACAAATGTGTAATTTTGTATACGTCCGCATTATCGTGGCATACAAAATTCACGGTGTATGAGGTAATTTTATTTATCAGGTTGACAAGAAAATAAAATTAATGGGAAAACCCCCTCTTACAAATGTTTGGTTTTGTATACGTCCACACTATCGTGGTATACAAAATTCACGGCATTTGAGGTAATTTTATTTGTCATAAATAGAGATTGATAAGATAATTAATGGGTAAAACTCTCCTCTTACAAATGTTTAAATTTGTATACGTCCACACTATCGTGGCATGCAAAATTCACGGTGTTTGAGGTGTTGGTGAATTTAAATGATATTGTTTTGAGAAATCAATATTATTTTAAATTCAAAGTTTTGACCAAATATTTGATCAAAGAAAGACCAACTATTAATTTTATTTACCATAAAGTTAAGTTGACAAGACAATAAAATTAATGGATAAATCACAGGGATTTTGTGGTGTTGGTCTTGACCAAATATATTTGGGATTCTTAGGATTTCAAATGTTTGTCAATCCCCTAGCTGCTATACTATAGAATAGACTTAGTAGTCCTAATTATAATGATTGGAACAAAACTTGGACTCTAAGGTGAACTGTCCTCTCATAAATGAGAACAATAAAAGTGTATTTTATTTATTAGTTGTTGAAATATGTTTAGTGGTGTTATCTACCGGTACCTGGTAAGTAGATACGAGAGCCACTGATCATGTCTGTAATTCATTGCAGGGGTTCCAGGAAACCTGACAACTATATGAAAGGGAAAATACCGTATACATGGGCATTGCTATGAAAGTAGCAGCTATTGCAGTGGGAGATGTTTATTTATCTTTTGATAAGAATAAAATATTGATTTTAAAAAATTGTCTTTATGTACCAAGTTTTAGAAGGAAATTAATTTCAATTTCTAAACTTTTTAAGGATGGATATTCTATGGATGACAAAATGGTCGTCAAGAAAAATAAGGTAGATATCTGTTCTGGTACAATGGTTGACAATTTGTACACTCTTAAATCGATAACTCCCACGATGCAACAAATGGTAATTCATCTTCTAAATTTAATAAGAGTAAAGAGCCTTTGAAATGATCCAAACATATCTTTGGCATCTAAGGCTTGGTCATATTAACATAAGTAGGATTCAAAGGCTTATAGTTGATGAACTTTTGAGTTCATTGGTGGTGGAAAACTTTTCAACCTGCGAGTCTTATTTGGAAGGAAAAATGACCAAGAGGGCTTTTAAGTCTAAGGGGTATAGAGCCAAAGATGTGTTGGAATTGGTTCATTCTGATTTGTGTGGACCTAAGACTATCCAGGCAAGAGGTGATTTCGAATATTTCGTCTCTTTTATAGATGACTATTCGAGATACAGGTACATGTACTTGATGCGCCGCAAGTCTAAGTGCTTTGATAAGTTCAAAGAGTACAAGGCAGATGTGGAGAAACGTCAAGGTAAAAGCATCAAGACACTATGGTGAGATCGTAGTGGCGAGTACCTCTTAGGAGAGTTTAGGAGTCACTTATCAGAAGTCGGGATTCAATCCCAGCTGACTACACCTGGTACACCCCAACAGAATGGTGTTGTAGAATGAAGGAATATGACTCTTATGGAAAAAGTTAGATCAATGATGAGTTATTCAGAATTACCAAATTCATTTTAGGGATATACTCTGGAAACAGAAGTGAACATAGTACCTTCTAAGTCAGAACCTTCTACTCCCATAGAATTGTAGAATGGGCGTAAGTCTAGTCTGAAGCATATTCACATTTAGGGTAGTCTAGCACATGTGCTGAAGGGAAACACTAATAAGTTGGGCAGGAGTTCACTTGTTTGTGGGTTATCCTAGAGAAATGAAAGGAGGTTTATAATCCTAAAAATCAAAAGATCATTGATGCCTGATTTTAGAAGAGGACTATGTTATGAACCACAAGCTCATAAGTAAAATTGTTCTTAAGGAAATTAGAGAAGACATGTTTAAACTAGTACCAACTGTACAATATGTGATACCACAAGAAACTGCAACAGGTGTCACAAATGATGCACAATTATAGACAGTGTCTCGTCGTAGTGGGAGGGTTGTTAGGCAATCTAAAAGATTCATGTTTTGGGAGAGTCTTTGGACTAGATCCCTGGTAAACATAAACTTGATCCCCGAACATATGACGAAGTACTCTAAGATAAAGATGCAACATCTTGGCAAAGCGCAATGAATACAGAAATAGAATCTATGTATTCTAATAAAGTCTGGGAGCTTGTAGAACCACCAAATGATGTAAAAGCCATTGGGTGTAAATAGGTCTATAATAGAAAAAGGACAGGCGGGAAGGTGAAAATCTTCAAAGCAAGGCTTGTTGAAAAAGGGTAACCTTTTCACCGGTAGTCATGCTTAAGTCTATCTGGATTCTTTTATCTTTTACCACTCATATGGATTATGAGATTTGGCAAGTGGATGTCAAGACAGCTTTCCTTAAGGAAGTCTTGAAGAAAACATCCATATAAAGCAACCAGAGGGGTTCATTGCAAAGAGCAAAGAGCATCTAGTATATAAGCTCAATCGATCTATTTATGGACTAAAACAAAAGCATCAAGGTCTTGGAACATCCGGTTTAATGAAGTAATCCAGACCTATGGATTTATTCAGTGTCCGGATGAGTCTTGTGTATACAAGAAGTGTGATGGAAACGTGGTGGTATTTCTTGTACTATACATAGATGACATTTTTGGTAGTTGGAAATAATATCAAAGTGTTGTCAGAAGTAGGGTATAGTTGTCCAAGCAATTCGATATGAAGGACTTGGGAGAATGCACACATATTCTCGTGATCAGAGTAATAAGGGATCGCAAGAAAAGAATATTATGCTTATCCCAAGCTTCATATATCGATACAATCCTAGCCCGTTCTAGCATGCAAGACTCCAAGAAAGGTTTTCTACCTTTTAGATATGGAATAGCTTTATCTAAAGAGATGTCTCTAAAGACATCAAAAAAGATAGAGGACATGAAGGCATTTCCTTATGCTTTGACTGTCGGAAGCCTAATGTATGCAATGCTGTGTATGAGACCGGATATCTGTTTTGCCGTAGGCATGGTTAGCATATATCAAAGTAACCCTGGACATAGACATTGGACTGCTGTAATGCATATATTGAAGTACCCAAGAGGGACTAAAAATTATATGCTAGCTTACAAAGCAGATGATTTGCTCCCTATGGGTTACACGGATTTGGACTTCCAATCTTATAGGGAAAATAGTAAGTCAACCTCGGGGTTTTGTATTTACTTTAGGAGGTGAAGCCATAACAATGGAGGAGTGTTAAGCATAGGTGATTTTTCGGACTCCACTATGGAAGATAAGTATATGACAGCCTCTGAGGCATCCATAGAAGCTGAATGACTCAGTAACTTCATGATGGACTTAGATGTGATTCCTGGTTTGCCCAAAATTATTTGGTGCAGTCGCAAACTCGAAGGAACCATGCGCCCATAAGATAAGTAAACACAATAGAGAGTAAGTACCACCCAATACGAGACATCGTATAACGAGGAGAAGTTGTTGTCGTCTAGATTGCATTAGATGATAACCTGAGAGATCTTTTCACTAAGGTCCTTAAGGCAAGAGCTTTTCATGGACATGTTGAAGATTTGGGAATCAGATGTATGACAAGGTATATGGCAGCATAGTCTTTTAGTATAAGTGGGAGATTGTTAGAGTGTATACTAAAAGCCTAGCTTTATGTATAAAACATTCATTTAGAAATAAAGAATCACATTGGTCAATTGTCTACATTTATGCTAAGTGTAGTTGTTCAATTAATTTATATTGTAAATAACATGGTGTGTGGTGTTACACACAGAAGATAATGTTATCAATTCCTTATAAATCATAAACAGTAGCTCACGACTGAGATGGAAAGGAACAAACCATTGGAATAGTCGTAGTGTAATTAGATATTAGTTTATCTTGACTGATAAATTACACTAGTACACTCTGAATGTATTGAGCAGGACCATTTAAGGTAAGTTCTTTTTATACTGACTTAATAAAAGAACAAGACCTTAGTTATTATGGAAGTGTGTGCTCTTAATCATAATATAATAACAAGTACATATATTTAATATTTATTTCTTTGACTTATCAAAGGGTGAGATTTAGCTCGATAAATCAATAGACCCAATAAGTTGGGAAATGATATTAACTATAGTGTGTGTTATTGAAACCGATAAGAATCCTCGGATATAACGTGGGAAGTGGGACCGGCTGGCAGTATACTCCAAGCAGCTCCATATCATCTACCTACTAGCTGAAATCAAAATGGGATAGACGGGGTGGTGAGTATAGGAAACTCAGCGGGTAGTAGATAGAATAAAGCATGGAGTATATAATGATATATAAATCAATGAATACAATCTCCATAAGTAAAGAATAGAATCATGCTGTCAAAAGTATGATACATCTAACTATATCTAATACAACAACGGTATATGAATAAACCTGATATAATAAATGCACGTAACATAAATGTACATACCCGAAAAGAATCAATACCATGTTACCATGATCCGTAAACTCACCGAGTCAACAACATACTCCTGACACCTGTGTAACACATATACGACTGCAAATATATGTAAAGTAAATGACATGTATGCGGCATGACATCCAAATGTAACAACCATAGCTCAATCAAGTGCAACATATCACAAACACATGCAACTAGTATCTACTAGATATGTATGCAAACATAACTCCACAGATGCACCGCGCATCATATGCAAAAGTGCATGCATGCTCCATGGTCACCCCGACACCTCTCCAGACACCACGACCCCTGTATGGCCAAGAGGCTTGGGTCCGTGATAAACCATACTAACCTCAACGTACGTAACTGCTATAGAGCGGCTGAGGCGTTCGGTACGCTAAGTAGTTATCTAACTACTTAGCATCAGAGTCCCTGACTACTCACATCACATGCCCCCTAACTACTGAACTCTCTAGACCCACTACCCAAGAGTGATCAAGGTAGACAGAGTATGAAACTGAGCAGCCTAGTGAGTAGGACATGACTAGCTCCACTCCTAGCTACCACTCTCCCTCAGTGGCCGAATGGACAGCTAATATGTCTGAAGACTAGCTCATACCTAAAGGAGTTGGTGGTCTTCAGACCATCCACCATAATGACTGGTGACTAGCTCATACCACAAGGGAGCAAATGGTCATCAGTAATGTAGTGTATGATGACATGATGTAATAATCATAATATAAGCAACGTCATCATCAATGCAAACTCTCTAAACCTCGTAAACACCTCCCATAATCATAACAGACATGTATGCATGCACCACAACACAAAATGGTCAATCAACTATACACCTCCAACAATACATACTCATCACGTGTAGACTCAAACATTAATATGCATGATCAACACGCTAACCGAATCAACAGGATACTCCTATGATACAAACTCTACATGTGCATATGTACAGAGTCCAGATATCAAGAGTCGAGACTGTAGTGAATTAAACAAGATTATATCAAGGTCAAACAAAATGACAAGCAGGAAAGCAATCAGTAATCAGAGTTAAGGAATGCAACCTAAATATCTAATTATAACCATGCTTTATAGTTCAAAGAACTAAATAGGAGATAAAAAAGAAGTACCCGCCTCAATATATCCCGTATCGACAGAACCACCCACATCACGTAGAACGTCGCCAATCAAGGTCCTGTATCACATATACAATTTCATGTAACTATATATGTGTACTCTACAAATAGATGAATTAATTTACAAGTAACTAGCCAACTTTCAAGCAATAGCTAACCACGATTTCTACTCCTTTCTACTGGTAAGTGTAGATTAAATTTCAACTTAGCTTACCCATCCAAAATCAAATTCCCATTACCGATCTTAGCTATCACTAATCCTTTCTATATCACCTAACAAGAAATGAACCTAAACATCATGGAAATCCCTTTCATATTTAGATTCATCCACATTTTCCCCCTAATTACCGAAACAGAAATCAAACAGAACCACACAACATTTTAGTTTGTAATCCAAACACTGATAATAATCAAAACAGCCTACTCTTAACCCTCAAACAACTAATCCGAACAATTCACAGCTCTTGTTGTTCCATCACTGATCTAGATCAAGTAATTCACTGAACTTATTGCAACTAAGGCTCGCACAAGGATAAGGAACAAGAACTAACAGTGTATCAATTTCCTACACGCAGTGAACTATACAGTGCACCTTCACTGGTCGGATCAAAAGAAAGAACAGCAAGAACTAGAAGATTTAATCCCTACAACTGTAATACTAAAAATTACTCTCCTTACCTCTTCACCCTTCAATCGTCAGAGGTAATCACAGATCTGATGAAGAGATCGATCCAACCGAGCTGTGGTGGCCGGAAATCAAACACAAATCTCAGCTTCTAACAAGATCGTCCAAATCAACACAAGAAAAGGGAATCGGGAACTCGAATTCATGACCAAAAACCCAAATGCTTACCTCAAAGATCACAGCTAGGGCACGATCAGTTTCCTTGTCGACGAACAGAGAAGGAGATCGGGAGGGAGCGATGGTCGTTACCTCCCCCAAGCGGTCGACGCTGGCCAGATCCGAATCTCAATGCCCTCGATCCTCTTCCGACAGCCGGTGTGATCCCCAAATCGAGATTCATCGCCGTTGTTCACCGAGATCAGAGAAGGGAGGAAGGGATCGGGGAGAAAGAAGGTTCGGCTGAAACTAACCTCTCTTCCTCTCACCGCTCCAAGGTCCGCTCCTCGCCGGCGCCACCGAGAGAAGGAGAAGTCGTCGTTCCCGATCGCGTGAAGTCCGAAGTCGCGAGAAGCAGAGGAAGAACCGAGGAGAAAGTCGGGGGAAAAAGAAAAAGGCTTCGGCGCTTTATAGCGAGGTTAACCCAAACCTTAGGTTAGCTCAATTAAAACCTAAGTTTAACCTAAATCAATTCCCACTTAATTTGGGTATTCTAAACCTGCCTCTACCTCGCCCCATCGATATATCCCTCAAAACGAGTCATATGGACTCCGTTTAACTCCAGAAAAACTTCTAAAAATTCTTAAAAATTTTCCTAGGGTTATTCCACGATAATCCTAAATATAATTTCATATATATTGCACAATAGGTTGTTAGGAAAGATTCAGGACTTGTATAAAATTTTTGTACAGGAGAACCGGTACAATATTCCTAGGATCAACCAACAGTTCCTTGCCAGAAGTGTGATTGGTAATCTCTTCAATTGATTTTACTAGTTTATGCTTCAGTTTAAAGCTAGTTTCTAAAGCTAGTTTACTAGTTTACTTAGTACCTCAGGTCTCTCTCTAATCTCAATGTCATTCATGCTGCCTGAGTGCTAATTTTTGTATTGATTTTACTAGTTTATGTTTCATGTTGTTTCAATTTAAAGTTCGCAGAAACCTCAGCTAGCTTGAATTGTGTTTGATTTAATCAATGTTTTCTTGTTTGTTTTTTTTTGTCATTCGACTAATTGTAACAATTTGAATGTCTATTTCAGAACATTTTCTTTCCATTTTGATAAAGTTGATCAAATAGGCGAGTCAGGTTGGACAATAGGATTGTTTGCCCGAGTTGTGCATACAAACCAAAAGGGTTGGGCAAGCTTAAATGACTAAAAGGTTTGGGAGGCACTGAGATGACAATTATGTGAACAAGAGATTATTGTTTCTTATCACTTTTGCAAGAAGTAGAAAACTTTAGCCATCTATCATTACTCTTTTAAAAAGTGGGTTAGATTGTCCAGTTCAACTAGTTCAACTGGGAGAAATAGAAATCTGATTCAGTTTCATATTCAAATTCTAGAATTCAATGAAATAAGATAGGTGAACCGGACGAATCTAGAAAGGTGAATCAAATGGATCGAGTGAGGTGACAAACTAACTCTTGTTGCTTTTTGTTTCATGCTTTCTACTCGCTCAACTAACCTTTTTGATCGAATAGATATTGATGTAGAACAATATTTAGGGAGAAATAATATTATGATCAAATGTAAGCTGGTTAGTATTTTTTTCTTATGTCATACAAGTAAATAAGATCCATGAACAATACTTCATAATGTTGGAATCGTTGGCATCAGTTGTGCTGGTGTTTGTAGTTGAGGGATCAGAGGGACTCAAATCTAGTATTTAAAGAGACACTTTAAGTTGCATCTGTCCATTATTACTAAACATTTGATTAAATTTGGAGCAATGCCCTTCTCAATTTCTGATATGGCAATATGTTTAAGTTGGCACAGAAATTTTTTTTATGCCTCTACTGTCTACCACATACAAACTAAAACTTTTCTTCAACAGTTTGGTTGTTGTTTTCCTCCTATTCTTATCTCTATCCCTCTACAACATGCATTCATGAAAATTCTTACCTTTAGCTTTACTAAGATGACTACGTTCTTACTTGTAGTTTTAGGTTAGAATAATTGATTTCTTGTGAAACATACCTACTTTAGACTCCTAGCATGGACCTAGTAGTTAAGGACAACTTCTTAATTATATACTTAATATTTTATATTCATGGTATGGTTTTTGAATACATTGAATCATATGTGTAATACCTCTATTATATTAATTGCATACTTACTAAGTAATCAATCTTATGTTTATTAGGATACAATGTACTTAAACAAAGATTGGATGTATAATAGATTAGAAAATGGATTTATCCGAGATGACTATTTTGCTGAAGTTGAAGAGTTTGTGAACTTTACGAAGAGTCATCCAGAATGTATGGATGGTGTCATGTTACGTTGTCCGTGTAATCATTCCAAATGTAGAAATAAAGCTTTCCATGACGAGGATACTGTCAAAGTACATCTATGTAAAAAAAGGATTTGTTCTAAATTACTACAACTATTACTATCATGGAGAGCCTTATTTGTCTCACCGTATTGGAACTTTGGATGCTTCATCAACAGGCACAACTCCTTTAGGGGAATCATCATCTAATGAGAATGCAATGCAATCAATGGTTTATGACACTATGAATGCTGTTGATGATTCAAATATAGATGATGTACCAACCATTGGAGTTCAGCAAATGTATGACATGTTAAAGGCTAGTGAAAGAGAAGTGTAGGAAGGGATTCCGTCTGGTCATTCTCAATTATCAGCTACTGCAAGATTATTGAACATAAAGGCAGAGCATAATTTTTCAGAAAGATATTACGATGACATCTGTCAATTGATGTCTGAGTTACTTCCTACTGATAACATAATGCCTGATAGCTTCTACAATACAAAAAAATTGGTGAGAGGTTTATGGTTGCCGGTAGAGAAGATTGATTATTGTATTAATAACTGCATGATATTTTGGAAAGAAGACAGTGAATTGATTGAATGCAGAATCTGTACTCACCCTCGTTATAAGCATAGTAGTCAAATACCAGGGAAGAAAAATAAAAAGATTTCATGGAAAGTTATGTATTATTTCCCGTTAACTGCTAGACTCCAACGCTTGTACGCATCTACTACAACAGCAAGCTACATGAGGTGGCATCATGAGCATATGCACAAAGAAGGTATAATGTGTCATCCTTGTGACTCGCCTGCATGGAAACATCTTGATACAACATTTTCCTCATTTGTAATGGAGCCACGTAATGTGAGACTCGGACTTTCTGCAGATGGATTTCAACCTTTTGGTCAATCTGAACAACAATATTCATCTTGACCATTTATAATAACACCTTACAACTTACCGCCATAGATGTATATGAAAGATGAATTCATGTTCCTTACTATACTTATTCCAGGGCCAACTAATCCAAAAGAGAAGATTGATATTTTCTTGCAACCTCTGATTGTCGAGTTGAATGAATTATGGAATGTAGGGTCAGTGACTTATGATGTTGCAAGCAAAACTAATTTTAGATTGCATGCTACATTATTATGGACGGTCAGTAATTTTCCAGCATACTCAATGTTGTCAGGATGGAGCACGTCTGGTAAATTAGCATACCCACACTGCATGACAGAGTCTGATGCATTTTTATTACCTTGCATTGGGAAGATATCTTGGTTTGATAATCATCATAAATTTTTACCAGTTGACCATCCTTTCAGGCAAAATAAGAAAATTTTCATTAGGAATGTTGTAGTCAGAAAACTTCCTCCAACAATCAAGTCAGGTGAAGAAATCCTTGACCAAGTAGACAGTTATGGTTTTCTACCAGTAGTTGAGACTAATTCTGATGAGATAAATAAGTACATCGTTAGGCAGTGCAAGTGTGGTTGGAAGAAAAGGAGTATTTTTTGGGAGCTACTATATTGGAAGTATCTACTTATTCGACATAATTTAGATGTAATGCATGTTGAGAAAAATTTATTTGATAATATTTTTAATACTGTGATAAATGTGCATGGAAAAACTAAAGACACTGTAAAATCACGTGAGGAATTAAAAGAACTAGTTAACAGACCAGAGTTGCATTAGGATGAAACAACCAATAAATTTCCAAAGGCTTTTTATACATTGGACAAAGACGGTAAACAAATTTTATGTAATTGGTTGAAAGAAATCAAATTCCCAGATGGATACGCTTCGAATATGGCTCGATGTGTGGATATGAATGTTAGAGTGTATACTAAAAGCCTAGCTTTTGTAAACATTTATTTTTTGAAATAAAAGAATCACATTGGTCAATATCTACATTTATTTGTTAAATGTAATTGTTCAATTAATTTATATAGTAGATAACATAGTGTGTGGTGTCACACACAAAAGATCATGTTGTCGGTTCTTTATAAATTATACACAGTTGCTCACATCTAAGATGGAAAGGAACAAACCATCGGAATAGTCGTAGTGTAATTAAGTATTAGTTTATCTTGATTAATAAATTACACTGGTACACTCTAAGTGTATTGAGTAGGACCATTTTAGGTAAGTTATTTTTGTACTGACTTAATAAAAGAACTAGACCTTAGTTATTATGGAAGTGTGTTCTTTTTTTGAATTTGTGATTCAATTGTTCTTTTTGATTAATCTAGAGTTATTTAAGGAAATTAAATATTAGTTTTCCTTAAAAGGCTTTGCCTAGGCGATGGTGGTTGCTCTCATATCCAAGAAGGTCATGTGCCTTGCCATACAGTCCTGGAAGCCAATTTTGGAAATTAATATTTAATGGAATTTATAACGTAGGTGGATTTGAATCAATAGTGTTAAGTTCTGCTTGCGATTCAAATCTAAACCATTAAGAACAGATAAGTTAAATTTGGAATCAATGATGTTAAGTTCCGTCTGCGATTCCTAATTTAACTTCTAAAGAACACAATAGGTTATTTAAGGAAAGGTTCGACACTTGTACAAAATTTTTGTACAGTGGAACCGGTACGTTTTCCTAGGACTAACCAACACCCCCCTCTAGCGGGCACATCGGCCCCAACAATTGGTATCAGAGCAAGGTCGCTCTTCTATGGACTAACCGCCAAGAGAGCAAGAAGCTAGAGGAAGAAGAAGATGGAGATTGAAGGACCACTCGGATGAGATATCTGAATTCCACCTCCATATGACAAAGAAGATTTCAACTATTGGAGGACAAGGTTGGAAACTTGGTTCCAAATGGATTGGAACCAATGGGTTGCATTGGAAGATCCATTTGAGCCTCCAAAGGACAAACAAAGGGAAGCGCCTCCTGTTGGTGCAACCTTAGGTCAAGGTTGACCTGGTTGACCCGACTCGAGGTGACTTGACTCGAGTTGTATTTTGATGTTTGACTTGGGAAGATTGTCGGAGCAACCTTAGGTCAAGGTTGACCTAGTTGAGTTGCATGTCGATGTTTGACGAGAAGAGAGTTGTATTCTTGATGTTTGACAAGAATAGGTGTTTAGGAGATTGTAGGTGCAACCTTAGGTCAATGTTGACCTGGTTGACCTGATTCGCGAAAAGTCCAAGTATGGAGACTTGGCACTGGAAAAGTCCAAGTACGGAGACTTGACACGGGGAAAAGTCCAAGCAGGTAGCTTGGCACGCGGAAAGTCCAAGTATAGAGACTTGGCACGGGGAAAGTCCTAACTGGGATGTTAGGCAGTGTGGAAAGTCCTGGTGAGTGAAGCCAGGCAGTGGGAAAGTCCTAACTGGGATGTTAGGCGGTTGGAAAGTCCCGTGAGTGAAGCGTAAAGGAGAAAGTCCTAATCGGGATGTTAGGCGGTGGAAAGTCCCGTGAGTGAAGCCGGGGGAAAGTCCAAACTGGATGTTAGGCGGTTGGAAAGTCCCGTGAGTGAAGCTAGGCAAGGAGAAAGTCCTAACGGGATGTTAGGCGGTGAAAACCCTAGTGAGTGAAGCTAGGTGAAAGTCCCGTGAGTGAAGCCGGCAGGAAAATCCAGATGGATCAAGGATGACGGACATCCGGTGTTGAGAAGGTCAAGTAGGTCAGTGACCGGATACTTGACACGAAGAGAAAGTCCAAGTGGGTCAAAGGGATTGACCGACACTTGGTGAGGAGTCTTAGCAGGTCAAGGGAGGGACCGGATGCTAAGCATGATGTACCAACAGTCAAGGTTGACCGGATGTTGGTTTGGGAGACTTGGGACTTGGTTTGGGCAAAAAGCTCGGATCGGTTCGCATCGATCCAGTGATACGTTGGTATCCGATCGGTCCGTGACCAATCGATAACAAATGTAAGGTCAGGCTTACCGATCGGCCGGGACCAATCGATGGAGCTCGATCGGCCCCGGACCGATCGGGATAGTGGATCGGTCCGGACCGATCAGATTCTGACGCAGAGTTGGGCAACTCTCGGAAGTTTCCGATCGGTGCGGGACCGATCAGGAGGCCCGATCGGTCCCCACGACCGATCGCAGTTCGCACCGATCAAGCCACCGATCGGTCTGACGCCCCAGCCGCCGTAGCAACCGCCAGTTTCTTCGCCGCCTTCTTCGCAGGTATGAAAGGGTCGAGGCCGCCGCATCGTGACTTCTTCTTTCTTCTAGAACTTCGTTTTCAAGCTTCGCTCAACTGAGCTTTGATTGAGCTCGCCTCAAGCTTCGCGTGAGCTTCCACGGCCGACTACTGCGTTTGGGTTGTGAAGTTGCTGCTTCACCTCCAGTTGACAAGAAAGCAAGCAATTGGTAGAGTGCTATTGTATTCATATTGTATTGCTTTCTTACTGTTCTTGTACTCTTTGTTTGCTGTTGCAAACGTTTGTGGCGAGGTTTCTCCACCCACAAGGAGTATATTGTATTAGCCGGTTCTCCGGGGGCTTATCCACCGACGGATTGACTGGACTCGTCCACCTTACGGACACGCCGAGGAGTAGGAGCCCTAATCTCCGAACCTCGTTACATCCTTGTGTTAAGGTTTGGTTTTCTTCTCTTTCGTTTCTTTGTATTTTCCGCTGCGCTAACACGTTTTGTAGAAAGAAACGACGATTTGGGGTCGGCTATTCACACCCCCCTCTCTAGCCTCCGTACGAAGGATCCTACACCTCCAACCTCAACATTGGACCGAGGAACAAAGGCAGTAAGCGGAGGCGGGTAAGGAGGTAACAAAAATTTTGTTAAATCTATTACCGTCTAACATAATTTTGAGTGTAGGTGAATGCACGAGTGCAAGTGATCTTTGGAAAAAGGTCATTGCCTATCATGAGAACCCCACTCAATATCAAGGAGTGGATGAGCCTACGGAGAAGGGCTCATTGGTCCAAGAAGAGAAGGACCAATCCGATGTTGACATAAGGTCAACATTCGAGGAGAAGAAGGAAGAGGAGGAGAAGGAAGAAGATGAGAGATCTTCTACATCTTCAAGAGAGGAAGAGGTGGAAGCATCCACATCCTCAAGGGTTGAAGAGGTGGAAGCACCCACATCCTCAAGAGGAGAAGAAGAAGAAGATGATGCAACCTCCACAATTCAAGCTACATCAAATGGAGAATCAAGCATCATCCCTACAAGCAAAGGTATAGAAACTTCAATTGTAAATAACAAAAACCGTATCATTTGCTTTGAGTGTAGGAAGCGTGGGCACTACAAAAGCAAGTGTCCTAAACTGACCAAGAAGAAGAGTCAAGTAGTACCCAAGGGCAAGGAGTAGCCCAAGGAGACAATCCCCACAACAAAGAAGAGCAAGGAACACATTGTATATTTCTTGTGCAACCAAAATGGTCATTATCGAAGCCAATGCCAAAAGGGGAAGAAAACAACCAAAGTCAAAGGAGGAAGCACAAGTCTAGAGGGAGCTTCCAAGGTATCATTTAATGAATCTATTCCTAGAAATAATTCTTACCATATTAATGCAATTTATCATGAGAATAGGAGGCATAATGGCTTTAAGGATAAATATATTCCTTCTCATGCTAGAACTACTACACCTAAGTTTAGGAAGGTAGATAGCAACTTAGGCAATAATTCTAAGGACTTTAGATATATGCCTAAAAATAGAAATGCTCAAGGATTCAATGAAAAACCAAAATCTAGGGATTTATGGAGTGAAAACCAAGTCTTGAGGACAAGACTTGATAATTTAGAAAGGACTCTAGCAAGAATGGAAAACATGCTTAGGGGTCAAAATGAGCATAACCTAGGAAAAGCTAGGCAAGAGCCATCCAATGGCTATAGAGGTTTGGGATACAAACCTAAAGTCAAGAAAGATGTGATTTTTTTTCATAGAATTCCATATAGCTATGAGACCAACCCTAGGTGTAAAGGTCAAGTCAAGGATACTAGGGAAGGAATCCCTAAAGGTTCTTTTGGCAAGACCAATGTGACTAAGACTTCTAAGAAGTCTAACAAAGTCACAAAGAAGGTCACAAGGGAGGTCATCCCTAAAGTTGATATAGTAAAGGTGACTAAGGCTCCAAAAAGGCCAAATAAAGTCACAAAGAAGGTTACAAGGGAAGTTATCCCTAGGAGTGACCTAGTAGAGGTGACCAAGGCTTCTAAAAAGCCTAGAAAAGTCCTTAGGAAGGTATCTAGGGAAGTCACCCCTAGTGAGTACGTAGAGCATCCAAAGAGTACCTGTTAGCTAGAGCCCTAGAGCTAATCATTTGATGATTATATTATGGACTTGTTGTATCATATTCTATATAAATAAAGACATTTGATTTTTGGTTATTATACTTGTATTGATGCCAAATAAACTAAGTATAATAACGTCCTTGAGTAGAAGGTTCTTACCTATATCAATCAATTGGTTGAATCGATAGTGAGATGATATAGGGAACACTAATCTTAATCATTCCTAGTCAAATATTAACATTCAGGGATAATGTTAATGCAATAAGACTAGCATGTAGGTCAACTCGATGACTTGATCTCACAAGTCATGGATATAGAGATATCAAGTTGACACATGGGTATGCATTAGAGAATGTATACTGAATGACCCGCCATGAGAAAGTATCATGGATCGTTATATGAGTGTCATATACTTTCTCATGTGGCTATTAGTATGACTACTAGTCCTTAGACCTGAAGTCACCATGGTTCCCTACATAAGGAGTTATATAGTTTAGTTTCGTCAAACGTCACTCGTAACTGGGTGGACTATAAAGGCGATTACTGGGTATGTAACAAATTATGCTGAGGGATGTGAGTGATGTAGATGGGATATATCCCTCCTATATGACGGGAGTGACATCGATATTCTTGATAGAGTGAGACCACGAAGTGCATGGCCATGCCCAAATGAGTCAATATGAGATATTGAGCTCATTTGATTGAGTGAGTCTACTTGGAATTCAAGATTTAGATTGATCAGAGGATGACACAGTCTATGCCTCACATTGATCAATCTAGATGTCTAGGATAGAAGGACACTTGTCATATATTGTGAGGAGTCGCAATTAGTAGTCACAAGGTGATGTTGGATCTCAACATTCTTGTAACTTGGGTAGTAATGATGTATTGCTAGATACCGCTCATTACTTATGCTTCTAAATGAGTTTAGGGGTATTGCCAACGTTACAAGAACCTATTGGGTCACACACAAAGAACAAGTGGATGGAGATTAGGTTCATATGATGAACCAAGAGGATTAGATTCATTTGATGAATCAAATTGGATTAAGAGTAATCCTAATTGAGCTAATTGAGTTGGACTCAAGTTGATTCATGTGTTCAATGAGTCTAATTTAGATTATGACTCATTGAATCAATTTAATTAAATGAATTAGATTCATTATATTAAATTGGCTTGAATTAAATGGTTGGATTAGATCAACCATGAAAGAGATTAAGTCAAGTTTGACTTGACTTGAGAGGAAAAGGAAGAGTCAAGTTTGACTTGACTTTATGCCACATCATTTGTGACTTGGCATTAGGAGAACTAATGATGATGCGCCACATCATCACATGTGCCACCTCATGGAGGTTACAACTATTCTCTTTAATGGCCTCCACATTAATTGTGATTAATGTGAAGGGGGTTACACCACTTGATGGGAAAAAGAAGTTTTCTTTTGGTGAGTAACTCTCATTCAAGTCATCTTCCTCCTCCTAAGCTCTCTTCTTGATCCTTCTCTTCTCTTGGTCGTGGGTTTCAAGCAAGGGAGAAGAAAGGAGAGTGAATCTAATCCAAGAAGAAAGGTTAGTGAAAGTCACATAGAGTTTTTAGAGGAGTGTGTTCTCTTCTTTTCCTTTCTTCATCTTCCAATCCTATCCGAGAGCATCAAGAAGTGCTAGCACACTTGTGGTGTTCTCTTCTCCATCCTTGAGTGTTAGAGAACACTTCTTGTTCGTGTGGATACTACTAGAGGTGTGTACATTTGAACACACTCGAGATCCGGCATACCTTGGAAGAGCGGGATTTGCAAAGGGCACGCAACAAGGGTAACTTTCTAAACATGTAGATCTAAGTGTAGATCTAGTAAGTAAACTCATACATGTAAATTTTTGTTCTATACTCTTCGCACGGATCCGGTGGCATGGGGGTTTCGGGGTTTCCGCGACGCAAAAAAGCGATTTTTGCGGCCCGAAAAACCCAACAGTGGTATCAGAGCCACGTGCGAAGACATGTACGATTTTATTTTGTATTTTTATGAAAAATATAGCTTCTGTGAATTTCTATAATTTCATGATTTTTATAGTTTTAAAGGGTATTTTTCTCGTAGAAGCGAAGCACAAGTGTTTAGACACTTAATTGTAGGCTTCAACTACCGAGAAGATTTTTCCGTAACGGCAATGTTTCGACCCAAAAATTTTTGGGACAGCGGGCTAAGGCGCTGTAGGATCGCTTAGGAGCAACTTGCGATGGTTAGATCGTGGGTAGGGGTACTGCCCCTAACCCCGCAAGGGGATTTGCTCCGCGATTGCGCCCGAAATCTCTAATCGGGACCGCCGGGAAAAATTTACTCATAAAATTGTAAAAATTATGAAAAATTACAGAAAATTATGAAAAATATATAATTTAGAATTATATATTATTTTTGTGATAGTCATGGCCCAAAAAGACCCAATATGATTGGATTTGTGTTGTAATTTATAATACGGCCTGCGTGTCGTCATGTGTTTGTGTGTGCTGTATTTGATACGCGACCTGCGCGTCGTGCCTCCCTATTTATATTCTGATTGTAAATTAGATTTAGACTTGAATATAACTCGAGTTTCAAAATGTAATGTAAATTTTGAAGCGGTGGAAGGTCCATTCAAGACGGAGTTACGAGGAAGGCGCGAGCAACACAAGGTGGTCAAAAGGAAGGCGCTTAAGAAGCTGTTGACCTTAGGTTGACCATCCGATCTTCTCATTGGCTTGAGAAGATCGTAGTAGGGCCATGACATAATCACAAAATTATTTAATTAATTGATTTTGTGTGTATGTGATGCATGCTAGTTAATTAAGTAATTAATTAGTGTCTAACAATTAGATTAGATCTAAATCATGCACATGATGCACCCCACGATTAGATTAGATCTAAATCAAGTATATGATACGCATCATCGATTAGATTAGATCTAAATCATGTCGACTCTAATGCCTACCGTGCCGTGATACCTATCACTACCTCGATCACATGTGTTGTTGAATCTGCCAAAGCAGAGCAACACATATTATCTTGGTAGGGTACGGAGGGACAATCTTGGTCCCGCTTATCAACACATGGGCGAGTACAAACTCAATTAGATTGAGTATTCCTAGTTTACTCGGTTGGATCGAGTACAACTATAGGCATTCTTCCAACGGTTGGAAAGGTAGGACAAAATCACGTTTATATTAATTCTCGGGCGTATTAGCCAAAGCTAACTCGAGTTTTAATATCAATGTGGATCTTGATCCTATAAACAAGAGTTGCATAGAGATCTAATTGGTAATCGTTACCTACCGATCATACTAAAACTTGGGCGTATTAGCCAAAGCTAACTCAAGGGTTAGTATGATGTGGATCTTGTCCCACATGAATTATAGAATTCAGTGGGAGCATCATTTAGTTGAAGGCCTAATTAAATAATTTAAAAGAATATGATATTTATTTCTGCATTTATTTCTGTTGTAGAATTTCCATGACGTCAAACACGAACAACTTCTCTCTGCGTTCTGTCCTTAAGAAGGATAAGCTCAACGGAGCAAATTTTCTGGACTGGTACAGGAACCTGAGAATAGTTCTCACCCAAGAACGTAAACTGTACGTTCTGGAGCAGCCCATTCCGGAGGCTCCTCCTGCCATTGCCACGCGAGCAGATCGAGATGCTTATAAGAAGCATCAAGATGACACATTAGATGTGTCATGTCTTATGCTCGCGACCATGAACTCTGAGCTTCAGAAGCAACATGAGTTGATGGGCGCTTACGATATGGTTGAACATCTTTGTCACCTATATCAAGGACAAGCAAGGCACTGGAAGAGGAACTCCAAAGAATACCTGGAAGATCTTAAGAAGAAGAGAAATAAGATTTCTACTTCAGATATACATGTTATAGAAGTTAACCTCTCTATTTCTTTATCGTGGGTATTAGATACCGGATGTGCTTCGCACATTTGTACTAATGTATAAGTGCTGAGAAATAGCAGGGCATTGGCGAAGGGTGAGGTAGACCTACGAGTAGGCAATGGAGCACGGGTTGCTGCTATTGCTGTAGGAACTTACTATCTATCTCTACCCTCTGGGCTTGTACTAGAATTAGATGATTGTTGTCATGTGCCTGCCTTGACTAAGAACATAATTTCAGTTTCTTGTTTGGACAAGAAAGGATTTTCGTTTACAATAAAGAACAAATGTTGTTCCATCTATTTAAATGATATGTTCTATTGTAGTGCACCTCTGATGAATGGACTCTATATTCTAGACCTTGAGAGCCCTATCTATAACATAAATACCAAGAGGTTCAAGTCAAATGACATGTACCAAACCTACCTCTAGCACTGTCGCTTAGGTCATATAAATGACAAGCGCTTATCCCAGCTCCATAAGGATGGTTTGCTGGACTCATTTGATTTTGAATCATATGAGATATGCGAGTCATGCCTACGAGGCAAGATGACCAAGACTCCCTTTAGTGGGCACAGCGAGAGAGCGACTGATTTGTTAGGACTTATACATAGTGATGTATGTGGCCCTTTCAATGTCGCTGCTAGAGGAGGTTATAGGTACTTCATCACATTTACTGATGACTTCAGTAGATATGGTTATGTGTACTTAATGACATATAAGTCTGAATCCTTTGAAAAGTTCAAAGAATTCAAGAATGAAGTACAGAACCAGCTTGGCAAAAGTATTAATATACTTCGATCAGATCGAGGTGGAGAATACCTTAGCCATGAGTTTCGTGACTACCTAGCTGAGTGTGAGATTCTATCCCAACTCACTCCTCCTGGAACACCACAGTGGAATGGTGTATCCGAAAGGAGGAATCGTACCCTATTAGATATGGTACGATCTATGATGAGTCACACAGATCTTCCGACATTCCTTTGGGGCTATGCTCTAGACACGACAGCTTTTATACTCAACCGAGTTCCATCCAAGGTCGTGATAAAGACACCATATAGGATATGGACTGGGAGAGATGCCCAGGTGTCTTTCATGAGGATTTGGGGTTGTGAGGCTTACGTTAGACGTCAAGTCTCAGATAAATTAGGACTCAAATCCGACAAGTGCTACTTTATAGGATATCCCAAGGAAACTAAGGGATATTACTTCTACATTCCCAGTCAGCATAAGATAGTTGTGGCAAAGACTAGAGTCTTTCTAGAAAGGGACTTTGTTTCTAGAAAGACTAGTGGGAGTACATTCGATCTTGAAGAAGTTCAAGATGCGGATCCTAGCACTGAAGCCTCGATGGAAGTTGAACTGGAACCACAAAGTGTTGTGGATGATGTTGTTCCACAAAGAGTTGAGGAACAACAACCAGTTCAAGTAGACCTACCTCTTCGCAGGTCTGATAGGGTACGTCGTCAACCTGAGAGATACTCATTTCTCTTGTCTGACCATGATGACGTTGTGCTCATAGTGTTGGGTTTTTCGGGCCACGAAAACCTCTTTTTCGCGTCATGGAAACCCCGAAGGCCCCTAGCCAACGGATCCGTGCAAAGAAAAATTTGAAAACATACGAATACGAGTTTCTACCTAGATCTACACTTAGATCTACAAAAGAAAAGGTTATACCTTTGAAGCGAAGCCCTTCGCGTTCCCGCTCGTCCAAATGGTGCCGGATCTCGAAGTTGTCAACGTAGACAACTCTCTATATGTATCCACACGAACACGTAGATGGAAAATCACACAAAAGATGTGCTAGCACCTTTTAATGATTCGGCCAAGAAGGAGGAGAGGGAGAAAGGAGAAGAGCACTTGAGGAAGAAGATGGAATGAATGAGATTAATTCACAAAATGAAAACATTTCCTCCCATTCATGTGGCCGGCCACATTAAGAGGGTGTGTAACTCCCATGGAATGCCAAGAGTCACAACTCTTGGTAACTCCCATGAGGTGGCATCCCACTTAAGCAACCATGATGATGTGGAGCATCATCATTGGCCCACTCAATGCCAACTCACCAATGAGGTGGTATAAAGTCAAGTCAAACTTGACTCTTCATCTTCCTCTCAAGTCAAGTCAAACTTGACTTAATCTCTCTCATGGTTGATCTAATCCAACCATTTAATTCAAGCCAATTTAATATAATGAATCTAATTCATTTAATTAAATTGATTCAATGAGTCATAATCTAAATTAGACTCATTAAACACATGAATCAACTTGAGTCTAACTCAATTAGCCCAATTAGGATTACTCTTAATCCAATTTGATTCATCAAATGAATCTAATCCTCTTGGTTCATCATATGAACCTAATCTCCATCTAATTGTCCTTAGTGTGTGACCCTATAGGTTCTTGTAACGTTGGTAATGCCCCTAAACCCATTTAGGAGCATAAGTAATGAGCGGTATCTAGCAATACATCATTACTACCCAATGTTACAAGAATGTTGAGATCCAACATCACCTTGTGACTACTAATTGTGACTCCTCATAATATATGACAAGTGTCCTTCTATCCTAGACATCTAGATTGATCAATGTGAGGCATAGACCGTGTCATCCTCTGATCAATCTAAATCCTGAACTCCAAGTAGACTCACTAAATCAAATGAGCTCAATATCTCATATTGACTCATTTGGGCATGGCCATGCACTTCGTGGTCTCACTCTATCAAGAATACCGATGTCTCTCCCGTCATATAGGAGGGATATATCCCATCTACATCACTCACATCCCTCCGCATAATTTGTTACATACCCAGTAATCGCCTTTATAGTCCACTCAGTTACGAGTGACGTTTGACGAAACCAAAGTACATAACTCTATGAGGGAGACTTCAGGTCTAAGGACTAGTAGTCATACTAATAGTCACATGAGAAAGTATATGACACTCATATAACGATCCATGATACTTTCTCATGGCGGGGCATTCAGTATACATTCTCTAATACATACCCATGTGTCAACTTGATATCTCTATATCCATGACTTGTGAGATCAAGTCATCGAGTTGACCTACATGCTAGTCTTATTGCATTAACATTGTGCCTGAATGTTAATACTCGACTAGAAATGATTAAGAGTAGTGTTCCCTATATCATCTCACTATCGATTCAACCAATCGATTGATATAGGTAAGAACCTTCTACTCAAGGACGTTATTATACTTAGTTTATTTGGCACCAATACAAGTAAGTATAATAACCAAAAACCAAATGCCTTTATTTATATAGAATATGATACAACAAGTCCAAAAATACAATCATCAAATGATTGACTCTAGGGCTCTAGCTAACACATAGAGGATGAGCCTATCACCTATCAGGAAGTTGTGATGAGACCAGATTCTGAGAAATGGCTAGAAGCCATGAGATCCGAAATGGAATCCATGTACACCAACCAAGTATGGACTTTGGTTGATTCACCTGAAGGGGTAAAACCCATAGGGTGTAAGTGGGTCTTTAAGAGAAAGACTGACATAGATAGACTTATCTATAAGGGTCGCTTGGTAGCTAAAGGTTTCAAGCAGATTCATGGTATTGACTATGATGAAACCTTTTCTCCAGTAGCGATGTTTAAGTCTATTCGGATCATGCTTGCTATTGCAGCATACCATGACTATGAGATATGGAAGATGGATGCCAAAACCACGTTTCTGAATGGAAACCTGCTCGAGGATGTGTACATGACACAACCTGAGGGTTTTGTAGATCCACAGCATACTAGCAGAGTATGCAAGCTGCATAGGTCCATTTATGGACTAAAGCAAGCTTCTCAGAGCTGGAATCTTCGATTTGATGATGCAATCAAACAGTTTGGTTTCATCAAGAATGAATATGAGCCTTGTGTCTACAAGAAGATTGTAGGGGATATAGTTGTCTTCCTCATATTGTATGTGGATGACATACTACTCATTGGAAAAGACATCCCTTTGCTACAGTCTGTCAAGACTTGGCTAGGGACATGTTTCTCAATGAAGGACTTAGGTGAGGCATCCCGCATTCTAGGGATACAGATCTATAGAGATAGATCTAAGAGATTGCTTGGCCTAAGTCAGAGTATATATATTGACAAGGTACTCCTTCGGTTTGCCATGCAGAACTACAAGAAGGGATTTCTGCCGTTGTCACATGGCGTGATTCTTTTGAAGACTCAAGTGTTGGTGCAACCTTAGGTCAAGGTTGACCTGGTTGACCAGACTCGAGTTGACTTGACTCGAGTTGTGTTTTGATGTTTGACGAGTTATGTTTGACAATGTTTGACGTGAACAGAAAAGTTGTATCTTGATGTTTTACAAGGATACAAGCTTGGGAGATTGTGGGTGCAACCCGTGGTCAAGGTTGACCTGGTTGACCCGAGGTGAGTTGACCTGACTCGGAAAAGTCCAAGCAGGGAGCTTGGCACGGGAAAAGTCCAAGCAGGGAGCTTGGCATGGGAAAAGTCCAAGCAGGGAGTTTGGCATGGTGAAAAGTCCAGGGGAGTTTGGCATGGTGAAAAGTCTAAGCAGGAGCTTGGCACGGAAAAGTCCAAGTATGGAGACTTGGCACGAGAAGTCCAAGTATGGAAGCTTAGCACATGGGAAGTCGGAGAGGGCTCGGTAGCTCGCTCCTGATCGGGTCGAGAGAGCTCGGAGCCTGCTCGGACCGGATGGAAGTCTGAGAGGGCTCGAGCTGCTCTCGAACCGTGGTCGAGAGGGCTCTGAGCTCGCTCTCCGGACCGGATGTGGAAAGTCCTTGTGAGTGAAGCCAGACGGATAAGTCCCGGTGAGTGAAGCCATGCAAGGAAAGTTCCGGTGAAGCCAGGCAATTGTGAAAACCCTAGTGAGTGAAGCTAGGTGAAAGTCCCGTGAGTGAAGCCAGGCGGTGGGAAAGTCCCGTGAGTGAAGCCAGAGGTGAAAGTCCCGTGAGTGAAGCCGCAGATTGGAAATCTGGTGAGTGAAGCCGTGAAAATCTTAGTGAGTGAAGCTAGGTGAAAGTCTTGGTGAGTGAAGCGGGCAGGGAAAATCCAGATGGATCAAGGTGATCGGACATCCGGTGTTGAGAAGGTCAAGTAGGTCAAGGAGGACCGGATACTGACACGAAGAGAAAAGTCCAAGTGGGTCAAAGGATTGACCGGACACTGGTGGGGAGTCTTAGCAGGTCAAGGGAGTGACCGGATGCTAAGCATGATGTACCAAGAGGTCAAGGTTGATCGGATATTGGTTTGGACTTGGTTTGGGCAAAACCAAGACCGGATCGGTCGTGACCGATCCATCGATATCAGGTTTCGATCGGTCCGAGACCGATCGTAAAGCGATCGATGTGCTCAGAGCTACCGACGGCCGGGGACCAATCACAGAGCTGATCGGTCCCCAGACCGATCAGAGACGCAACAGAGTTGGGCAACTGATCGACTTCTGATCGGTCCGGGACCGATCAGGATAGAGCCCGATCGGCCTCCATGACCGATCAAGAACCTCGACCGATCGTGGTGGAGCTCGATCGTTCAGACTAGCCGCTGTGACTCAACGGCCAGGTTATTTCGCCCGTGTTCGCCTTTTGCTTGCGTGTTCGCAGTTGGCTCGTGATATCGAGGTTATAAAAGGAGATCGAGGTCTTCTACATCTTCTTCTTCGCTTCTCCGCTTCTTCGTTCCTTCGCTTCTTCTCTTCTTGTTCTTCTTCTTCTGTTGAGCTCTTCGTTCCTGAAGCTTTTTGTGAGCTTCCACTCACCGGGACCAACCGATCGCTTGTCGCTGTGTGGTTGGATCCGAGAAGTCGCCGCTTCATCCATCAAGAGAAGGCAAGTGAAGGTGTTTCATACATTTGTATTGTATTTTGCTTCTTCGCTTTCTACTCCTGTATTGCTTTTGCAAAACATTGTGGCGAGGTTTCTCCACCCAGAAGGAGTGATTATTAGCCGGGTTTCCGGGGTCTCATCCACCGACGGATTGATAGGCTTCGACCACCTTACGGACACGCCGAGGAGTAGGAGTATATCTCCGAACCTCGTTACATCGACGCGTGTTGAGGTTTGATTTCTCCGCTTTCGTTTCTACTATTTCCGCTGCGCTAACCCTAATCGTAGGAAGAAACGCGAAGAATTTGGGTCGGCTATTCACACCCCCCTCTCTAGCCGAGTACGACGATCCTAACAAGTGGTATCAGAGCAAGGTTGCTCTTCGACGGATTAACACCCTAGGGAGCACGAGCTAGAGAATGGAGTTATTTGGAGAAGACGTCACAATTCCACCTTTCTACGATCGCGACGACTTCGCGTTTTGGAAGGTAAGAATGAAGTACTTTCTTATGACTAACCTTGTAAATTGGAGTTGTGTTCAATTAGGTTTCAAGCCTCCGATGGACAAGAAAGGAGAAACCCTAGAGAAGAAGGAGTGGACCAAGGAACAAGTCCACCAATCCCTAGTCAACGATGAGGTATTGAAAATTTTTGAATTTTCTTTACCTAATGATGTTTTGTGTAGGATAGGTGGATATAACGATGCCAAGGAATTGTGGAACAACTTGGCAAAGTTCCATGAGGAGAACTCCACTTCAAGTCATGAAGAGGAGTCAAGTGAGCCAAGTAGCTCACTTCATGGAGGAATGAATTTAAAAGTTGAGGGCCACTCAACATCTAAAGAAGAAGAGGAGGAGAGTTCTTCTTCAAGTTCGGAGCAAGAAGAAGAAGCTTCTACCTCCGGAAGGGATGAAGGAGAGAGCGTTCATCCATCCTCAACTCTAGGTAACTCAAGCCATTTAGTTTCTAGCAAATTACACATAATGTGCTTTGAGTGTAGGGAATTTGGACATTACAAGAGTAAATGTCCAAAGAGGGTTAGAAAGACTCCACCGGCGCCAAAGGTCAAGGAAGCCGGAGTCCCAACACGCAAGGGCAAGGAGCACGTGGTGTGCTTCCAATGCAAGCGAAGGGGACACTATAGGAGTCAATGTCCGAGGGGGAGGCAACCTCACAAGGACAAAAGACCGAGCACGTCAATAGGGGGAGCGAAGGCAAACCCTAAGGTAACATTTAAGTCTCACTCTTGCAATAAGACACATGCTAGTAGTTTTGTTGCAATTGTTAATAATGATAAGCATGTTAACTTTAGGAACCAATATATGTGCTTAGGTGCTAAACATGTTAGCCTAGGTAAGGACAACACTAGAAATGTCAATCCTAGGATTAACTCATCTAAGGTTAGGGAGAACCTAGGTATAAATCCCAAATCAACTAGACATATGCCTAGGAATACCTCAAAGAAAAAGGATAAATTAAAGCTTGAGGTATTAGAGAAAGAAAATCTAGTCTTGAGGTCAAGACTTGACTCTCTAGAAAAGGCTCTTAAGGATTTGACTCTAGGGTCTAGGGGTCAAAAACCCAAGTCCAAGGACAAGAAAGGTTTGAGTCACAAACCTAAGTCCCAAGTGGTCAAGCCCACTTATCACAATGTTCCATTAGATTATGGAACAAAATCTAGGGCAAGGAAGACCATCACCAAGGTCACAAGGGGAGTCACCCCTAGAGTTGATCTTGATGAGTCCCAAATGACCAAGGCTTCAAAGCCTAGGAGGGTCATTAGAAGGGTTGCTAGGGAAGTCATCCCTAGTGAATACTTAGTGAACCCAATAAGCTCCAATAGGTATTGGGTTCCTAGGAGCGTGATTCCATCACACTAGATGGTTTAGGGTGTGCCAACCTTACTTGAATAGGTAGTTAACCTAATCATGGCAAAAGGTGGCACCTTAGGAATTTTCAAGGTCTAATCAAGCCTTGAAAATGAAAGTGAAAATTATTCCTAAGATAATTAGGATGTGCCAACCACATTTGAGGAATTTTTCTAGAGTCAATCTAGTTGGCACATAGTGATCTAAAAGTCTTGAGGATATGATTTTAGGTCTATTACACTTAGGAATATAGAATTTATGGTAAAATGATCAAAACTATCAAAAATGGCAATTAAGGCTAGAATTAGGTATCTTCTATACCTTTACATGTTATTTGCCATATATTGTTTGTCATATGCCATGTCATGACATCATATTTAATTTAGTATCATTTGAAATGTCATGATAATGCTTAGGTTATTTATATGTCATGCTTTAGTTAGAGTTTCACACTTTATGCCATGACATCATGACATTGGCACATGTTCCATTTATGATACTATTTTATGCCATGTCATCATCTCATGCATTTATAATCAATGAAATTGATTTAAGGACTAAAACACAATTTGATATGGAGATCAAATTGTTATTTAGAAAATGCATGAGAACCTAGTTAAGATAACCTAAATCCATATCTCACATCAAAATTGACTTGGATGTGTTTGATACACCTTAGATGTGTGTGAGATATTAGGATGATGAGTTAGGATCAAGGTTCATAGTTCTTGTACCTAGATGAGCCTAATTTGAAATTGAAGGATCATAGGGAAAACTTGCGTACAAGTCATGTACATTTAGCCCTAAGATTGTGGTCCCAAATTAAAGGGTTTAAAATCATTTTAAAATTGATTTGAAAAACCTTGATGAAGCTTTTCTAGTGATAGCATTCATCATTGAACAAGGTGATACAAAAATGAGTTAACTTTGAGCTATTTCAAAGACTTGTGAACTTTGTATCATGATTGAAAAATGGAAGTTATTTTCATAGAAAACTATTTTTCCATGATAGTATATGTTATGAGGAATGTATCCTCAAAATTTTACAATTTTTGAAATTTTCTGTGATTTTCTAGAGGTTTCTGAATTTCGGGAGAAGAAAAATTCAGAAATCAGAGGTCGTGGACCGATCAGGAGGTTCCCTGATCGGTCCAGGTCTGTGTGGATCGGTCACTGGACCGATCCAGAGGGAGCCTGATCGGTCTGGTGACCGATCAGGGCGTGCCAAATTGCTGAAATTCGACTGGTTGTCTGAAATTTCAGCTCGGGAGTTGGTATTTTGAAGGTTTGAAACTCTCCAAGACATTGTTGGTGCAATGGTCAAGGGGGAGTTGACCTTTAGGGGGAATTTTACCTATTAGTCAAGGGGAGTTGACTTTTAGGGGGAGTTTTTACTCCTAAAGACTTGAGTGATATGGGATTATCACTAAGTTAATTGTTGACCTTAGTATCAAGGGGGAAATTAAGGGTTTCAATGAAAGGTATGAGACCTTCATTAGAAAGAAACTCTTGACCTTGATTCACTCTTTTTGATGTGTGTCAAAAAGGGGGAGAGTGTAGGTTTGGGGAGAATGTTCAAGGAAGAACATTAGAAAACCTAAGTTTGATTATGAGTTTTGTCAAACATCAAAAAGGGGGAGATTGTTGGTGCAACCTTAGGTCAAGGTTGACCTGGTTGACCAGACTCGAGTTGACTTGACTCGAGTTGTGTTTTGATGTTTGACGAGTTATGTTTGACAATGTTTGACGTGAACAGAAAAGTTGTATCTTGATGTTTTACAAGGATACAAGCTTGGGAGATTGTGGGTGCAACCCGTGGTCAAGGTTGACCTGGTTGACCCGAGGTGAGTTGACCTGACTCGGAAAAGTCCAAGCAGGGAGCTTGGCATGGGAAAAGTCCAAGCAGGGAGCTTGGCATGGGAAAAGTCCAAGCAGGGAGTTTGGCATGGTGAAAAGTCCAAGCAGGGAGCTTGGCACGGGAAAAGTCCAAGTATGGAGACTTGGCACGGAGAAGTCCAAGTATGGAAGCTTGGCACATGGAAAGTCGGAGAGAGCTCGGTAGCTCGTTCTCTGGACTAGGTCGAGAGAGCTCGTTCTCCGGACCGGATGGAAGTCGGAGAGGGCTCAGAGCTCGCCTCGAACCGTGGTCGAGAGGGCCTGAGCTCGCTCTAGACCGGATGTGGAAAGTCCCGTGAGTGAAGCCAGCACGGATAAGTCCCGTGAGTGAAGCCGCAAGGGGAAAGTCCCGTGAGTGAAGCCGGGCGGTGGGAAAGTCCCGTGAGTGAAGCCAGGCAGGAGAAACCCTAGTGAGTGAAGCTAGGTGAAAGTCCCGGTGAGTGAAGCCGTGCAGTGGGAAAGTCCGGAGTGAGGCAGTTGGAAAGTCCCGTGAGTGAAGCCGGGCAGTTGAAAGTGAGTGAAGCCAGGTGAAAATCTTAGTGAGTGAAGCTAGGTGAAAGTCCTAGTGAGTGAAGCCGGAAGGAAAATCCAGATGGATCAAGGGTGATCGGACATCCGGTGTTGAGAAGGTCAAGTAGGTCAAGGGAGTGACCGATACTTGACACGAAGAGAAAAGTCCAAGTGGGTCAAAGGGATTGACCGGACACTTGGTGGGGAGTCTTAGCAGTCAAGGGAGTGACCGGATGCTAAGCATGATGTACCAAGAGGTCAAGGTTGACCGGATATTGGTTTGACTTGGTTTGGGCAAAACTAAGACCGATCGGTCTGACCGATCCATCGATATCAGGTTTCGACGGCCTCGAGACCGATCGAAAGCGATCGTGTCAGGAGCTTACCGACGGCCCGGGGACCAATCAGAAGCCTGACGGCCCCGGACCGATCAGGTACGCATGCAGAGTTGGGCAACTCTCGCGAAAGATTCGATCGGTCCGGGACCGATCAGCATAGAGCCCGATCGGCTCCATGACCGATCGAAGAACTCGACCGATCGGGGTGGAGCCCGATCGGTTCAGGACTAGCCGCTGTGACTCAACGGCCAGGTTATTTCGGCTTCGTGTTCGCCTTTTGCTTGCGTGTTCGCAGTTGGCTCGTGATATCGAGGTTATAAAAGGAGATCGAGGGTCGCTACAGTTATCTTCTTCGCTTCTCCGAAGCTTCGCTTCTTCTTCTTCCTCCTCTGCTGGCTGCAGTTCTTCTGAAAGCTTTGCTCTTGAGCTTTTGTGAGCTTCGAAGCTTCGTGTGAGCTTCTTCGACTGAGTTGCTGGTTGAAGTTGCTGCTTCATCCAGTCGAAGAGAAGGCAAGTAAGCGAAGGTGTTTCATACATTTGTATTGTATTTTGCTTCTTGCTGCTTTCTACTCCTGTATTGCTTTTGCAAAACATTGTGGCGAGGTTTCTCCACCCAGAAGGAGTGATTATTAGCCGGGTTTCCGGGGTCTCATCTACCGACGGATTGATAGGCTTCGTCCACCTTACGGACACGCCGAGGAGTAGGAGTATATCTCCGAACCTCGTTACATCGACGCGTGTTGAGGTTTGATTTCTCCGCTTTCGTTTCTATTATTTTTATTTCCGCTGCGCTAACCCTAATCGTAGGAAGAAACGAGCAATTTGGGGTCGGCTATTCACACCCCCCTCTCTAGCCGAGTACGACGATCCTAACATCAAGGTCCCTCTTCCAGAGAGGAGAGAGACCGCATGGATCAGATCCCTTATGCCTCAGCCATAGGATCTATCATGTACGTCATGCTATGTACTTGACCTGATGTCTCGTATGCTTTGAGCATGACGAGCAGATACCAGTCAGATCCAAGTGAAAGTCACTGGATAGCGGTCAAGAATATTCTTAAGTACTTAAGAAGGACTAAAGAATATTTCTTGATATATGGAGGCGATGATGAGCTAGTTGTAAAGGGTTACAGTGATGTTAGCTTCCAGACCGACCAGGATGATTATCGATCGCAGTCAAGGTTCGTGTTTTGCATAAATGGTGGTGCTGTGAGCTGGAAGAGTTCGAAGCAGGACACAGTAGTTGATTCTACGACAGAGGCCGAGTATATTGCTGCATCAGAGGCAGCAAAGGAGGCAATTTGGATTCGCAAGTTCGTCACTGAACTTGGGGTGATTCCTAGCATTGTTGACCCTATTGAGCTCTATTGTGACAACCTATAGCACAGGCGAAGAACCTCGCTCACACCAGCGGACCAAACACATACTACGGCGCTTTCATCTCATTCGAGAGATTATTGAGAGAGGAGATGTGAAGATTTACAGAGTACCCACAGAGGCTAACATCGCAGATCCCTTGACCAAGGCTTTGGCACAGAGGAAGCATGATGGTCACACTAGGTCATTGGGGCTTAGAGCCTACATTGATTGTCACTAGTGCTAGTGGGAGATTGTTAGCTAGAGCCCTAGAGCTAATCATTTGATGATTATATTATGGACTTGTTGTATCATATTCTATATAAATAAAGGCATTTGGTTATTATACTTACTTGTATTGGTGCCAAATAAACTAAGTATAATAACGTCCTTGAGTAGAAGGTTCTTACCTATATCAATCGATTAGTTGAATCGATAGTGAGATGATATAGGGAACACTACTCTTAATCATTCCTAGTTGAATATTAACATTCAGGGACAATGTTAATGCAATAAGACTAGCATGTAGGTCAACTCGATGACTTGATCTCACAAGTCATGGATATAGAGATATCAAGTTGACACATGGGTATGCATTAGAGAATGTATATTGAATGACCCGCCATGAGAAAGTATCATGGATCGTTATATGAGTGTCATATACTTTCTCATGTGGCTATTAGTATGACTACTAGTCCTTAGACCTGAAGTCACCATGGTTCCCTACATAAGGAGTTATGTACTTTAGTTTCGTCAAACGTCACTCGTAACTGGGTGGACTATAAAGGCGATTACTGGGTATGTAACAAATTATGCGGAGGGATGTGAGTGATGTAGATGGGATCTATCCCTCCTATATGATGGGAGTGACATCGATATTCTTGATAGAGTGAGACCACGAAGTGCATGGCCATGCCCAAATGAGTCAATATGAGATATTGAGCTCATTTGATTGACTGAGTCTACTTGGAATTCAAGATTTAGATTGATCAGAGGATGACACGGTCTATGCCTCACATTGATCAATCTAGATGTCTAGGATAGAAGGACACTTGTCATATATTGTGAGGAGTCGCAATTAGTAGTCACAAGGTGATGTTGGATCTCAACATTCTTGTAACTTGGGTAGTAATGATGTATTGCTAGATACCGCTCATTACTTATGCTTCTAAATGAGTTTAGGGGCATTGCCAACGTTACAAGAACCTATTGGATCACACACAAAGAACAAGTGGATGGAGATTAGGTTCATATGATGAACCAAGAGGATTAGATTCATGTGATGAATCAAATTGGATTAAGAGTAATCCTAATTGAGCTAATTGAGTTGGACTTAAGTTGATTCATGTGTTCAATGAGTCTAATTTAGATTATGACTCATTGAATCAATTTAATTAAATGAATTAGATTCATTATATTAAATTGGCTTGAATTAAATGGTTGGATTAGATCAACCATGAAAGAGATTAAGTCAAGTTTGACTTGACTTGAGAGGAAGAGGAAGAGTCAAATTTGACTTGACTTTATGCCACATCATTTGTGACTTGGCATTAGGAGAACTAATGATGATGTGCCACATCATCACATGTGCCACCTCATGGAGGTTACAACTATTCTCTTTAATGGCCTCCACATTAATTGTGATCATGTGAAGGGGGTTACACCACTTGATGGAAAAAAGAAGTTAACTTTTGGTGAGTAACTCTCATTCAAGTCATCTTCCTCCTCCTAAGCTCTCTTCTTGCTCCTTCTCTTCTCTTGGTCATGGGTTTCAAGCAAGGGAGAAGAAAGGAGAGTGAATCTAATCCAAGAAGAAAGGTTAGTGAAAGTCACATAGAGTTTTTAGAGGAGTGTGTTCTCTTCTTTTCCTTTCTTCATCTTCCACTCCTATCCGAGAGCATCAAGAAGTGCTAGCACACTTGTGGTGTTCTCTTCTCCATCCTTGAGTGTTAGAGAACACTTCTTGTTCGTGTGGATACTACTAGAGGTGTGTACATTTGAACACACTCGAGATCCGGCATACCTTGGACGAGCGGGATTTGCAAAGGGCACGCAACAAGGGTAACTTTCTAAACATGTAGATCTAAGTGTAGATCTAGTTAGTAAACTCGTACATGTAAATTTTTGTTCTATACTCTTCGCACGGATCCGGTGGCATGGGGGTTTCGGGGTTTCCGCGATGCGAAAAAGCGATTTTCGCGGCCCGAAAAACCCAACGGTACCTATAGGTTTTGGGTTTCTAGAAGCATATTCTCTATACTCTAGATGAGTTTAGATAGTGTCAACTTCAATTGGAAAGGTAGTTAACCCAACCTTGGTAAAGTTGACACTTGAGAGCATTTTCAAGGTTATTGTTAACCTTTGAAAATAAGAAGGATTATTAGTGTTACTCTTAGAAAGAGTAAAATGTATCAAAATTTGAGGAGTTGAATCTAATTTAAATTAGCACAATTTGGAGAATCATATGAACTACCAAGTTAGGATTTTGGTAGGTTCTTAGGGAGTCAAGGGCAAATCCGGGCTTAAAATATAAGATGATTACTCCTTTGGAAGGATAAATATGCTAAAATTTAAGGAATGTGCTTAATTTTAATTGGCATAAATAAATCAAGAGAGTAAAGAAATACCAAGTAGGGGTTTGACACTTTCTTGATGAAATTGGACAATCTAGAATTTAATTTTAAGATTAGCTAAGGTTTAAGGATACTTAGATAGGTAATCTAGGTATTTTATTTATGCTAATTTATCATGCTTTGTTTGCTCATCATATGTCATGACATCATATTTATTTTTGCATTCATGATTATTATGAAAAATATAAAAAAAAATATCATGTCATGTCATATATATATCATGTAGTTATAGAAAATTTTCTTTTAAAAATTATTTCTTTTTAATTTGATATATGTCATAACATATTATGCATCATGTTTAATTTCTTGCAATTAAGGACCAATGACATTCACTAACAAGTAACATCCTTGGCGGATGTTCATAACCATCAAAATGCCTAGATAGTTATGCATGATCCCTTAGTTTAGGGCAAACCAAATATACATCTCACAAAGAACCATAAGGTGACTTGTATGTGTTTTAGTACACATTAGATACAAGTGAGATGTTAGGATGGTGAACAAAACTCAAGATGTTGATCTAGTGCATCTTGTGAAGTTTTAGGTTCATCAAAACACATAGTTATGTGTCTTCCAATCATTGGGAAAGCTAATGTACAAGTCATGTGCATTGAGCCCAAAGAACATGGTTGGATATTGGTTTTAAAATATTTTTAAAAAAGGTTTTTGGAAAACCTTGGCGAAGACTATCTTTTGATAGTAATCATCATTGAAAAGTTAGACACAAACTAGGAGAAAACATTGAAGTTTTCAAGAGTTTTTAAATTTGTGTCACTCTTTGAAAATAGGAAGTATTTTTCATAGAAAACTATTTTTTCTTGATAGAATATACCCTAAATAATGTCTACATGAGTTTTCATGATTTTTAGAAGTTTGTAGAATTATTGGGGAGTTTCTGAAGTCTGCTGAAATTGAATTTCAGAGAAATCAGAAACTCAATCGATCGATTGGGATGGTTTTAATCGATCAGTCAATTGATTGAGAAGCCAATTCTCGTGAACAGAGAATCAGTGGATCGATTGACCCAGGCTGGATCGATCAGTCGATCGATTCAGAAGGAATTTCTACAAGCAGAAGCTTGTGGAATCGATCAATGGATTGATTGAAGTAGCTTCAATCGATTGAGTCCCAACTTCAATCGATTGAGAAGTCTGATTATGGCTGAAAAAGCCTGATTTCAATACATTAAGCCACTTCAAGTTCCAATAACCATTCCAAATCCCTTGAAATACATTTGTATATATTTAGGGGGAGTTTTCTTGATGAAAACAGGTATGGATTGGTTAAGATAAATCAAAGTGAAGTATAGAATGAGGTTTAGTTTCAATTTCAAATTTTGGAACCTCAAAACTTCAAGTTTTGGTTTTCAAGGGTTATTAACCATTCCTAACCCTTTGGAATACACTTGTATACTTTTAGGGGGAGTTTTCATGATGAAAGCAAGTATGGATTGGTTAAGGTAGACTTAGGTGAAGTTTAGGTTGGGGTTTAGTTTCATTATTGAAGTTTGAACCTCAAAACTTCAAGTTTTGGTTTTCCTAATTGTTTAGGAACTCCAAGTCATTGTTGGTGCAATGACAGAAGTTTGGCCATATTTTTAGGGGGAGTTACTCCTTGACTGCATGAAAATTTATCTTCAAGAACCTTGGAAGGGGGTTAAACCTTCATGATAGATAATACTCAAGGTTAAGTATTGGGGAACAATGAAAGATTGGTTATCTTAATTGTTAGGATGATAAATACTCTCAGATAAGAATTGTGGAGTAGGTTACTGCTCAAGGGAGAGCATTGGATTAATGAAGGGGATCGGACCTTCATTAGTAAAGTGAAAAATGCTCTTGGATGAGCATTGAGAGGAAGATTACTGCTCAAGGGGGAGCATTGAATACAATGAATGGGAGTTTCATTGGGAAATTGATGCATGCTCTAGGATGAGCATTGTGAAGTGAAGTAGAGCTCAAGGAGGAGCTTTGGCGGCAATGAAGAATATGAGATCTTCATTGTGAGGTTGTTAACAACATATGAGGTTGTAAACAACGTAGAGTTAACTTTTATGAAGAAGAGTTTGTTTTTAGTTTTTGATGTGTGACAAAGGGGGAGAATGGAAGGTTAAGTTAGGCCTTCATCCCAAGCAGGGGGAGTTTACCCTCTAGGAAAGGGAGAGAATGAAGGAAACCTTCATTCATGCCTTGGTATAAAGAAGAGGTTAAAGCTATGGGATTTAGCCTTGTGATGAAGAAGAGGTTAAGACTATATGATTTAGCTTTGGTATAAAGAAGAGGTTAAGGTTATGAGATTTAACCTTGTGATAAAGAAGAGGTTAAGGCTATAAGATTTAGCCTTGGTATAAAGAAGAGGTTAAGGCTATGGGATTTAGCCTAACTTAGAGGTATTGTCAAACATCAAAAAGGGGGAGATTGTTGAGATAATTTCCCTAGGTCAAGGTTGACCAGTTTGACTAAGCTTGAGTTGAGTCAAGTTTGAGTCAGGATTTGAGTTTTAATCTTTGATAATATAAGGAGATTGCTGGAGCAATCGTCCGATTATGGAGATGGTCAAAGCGTTGACCAGGTTAATGAGAATACAAGTCAAGTAGGTCAAGGTTGACAGGAGATTTGACTGGGAAAGTCCTAACTGGATGTTTGACATTTGAGAAAGTCCTGGTGAGGAGCCAGGCAACGGGAAGGTCCTAGTGAGGAGCTAGGCAGGAGAAAGTCCTGGTGAGGAGCCAGGCAGTTGGAAAGTCCAAGTGTGATCTTGGCAAAGGAGAAAGTCCTAGTGAGGAGCCAGGCAACGGAAAAGTCCTAGTGAGGAGCTAGGCAGGAGAAAGTCCTGGTGAGGAGCCAGGCAATTGGAAAGTCTAAGCATGTGGTCTTGGCAAGATAAGTCCTTGTATGACTTAGCAAGGAAGACCCGACAACTAGGATGAGGCCGAAGGAAGCTCCTGAAGGCAAGACATGAAAGATGGGGAGATATCCGAGGGACACAAGGCTGATGGAGGAGGCTAGAAGGCTAGTTCGAGGTTGGTCGGGTGTAGCCAAATGCTAGGCATGGAGACCCAACAGGTCACGGTTGACCAGAAGTTGGGTTTGGGACTTTGGACTTGAGTTTGAGTCAAGTTCAGAGTGTTCAATCGATCGGGCAATCAATTAAACAAGGTCCAAATCGATCGGTCGATTGATTTGAACTGTGCTACGATTGTGGGAAGGCCCAATCGATCGGGCGATCGATTGGGATATGAAATCGCGAGCACAGAGACTTTCCCAATCGATCGAGCGATCGATTGGGAGCTGCCAATCGATCGGCTGATCGATTAGGCAGCAGACGCTCTCGCGTGATCGCGAGAGCACAGAAAGGAGTTGAATCGATCGGCCGATCGATTCAGGCAGTCCCAATTGATCGGTCGATCGATTGGGAAGTGACCGTTGCGCAGGATACAGGTGATGGACGGCTGCGATGGAGCGGTGCTGACGTGGCAATCGATTGGGGATGAATTGGATCGATTGGGAGCACTGTTTAAAGTCTGGGCGGAGCATTTTCTCCATAGAACTTTATGTTCTTCTCTTGCAGTTTTCTGCGATTTTCACCAGCGATCTCCTCCGAGATTCTTGCCAGTTCTTGAGGGTTCTTGGAGTGCATCTCCAAGATTCAAGAGGCAACAACAACTAGCAACAAGTAAGCAAGAAGAAGAGTGTATTTCTGTTATATTCTTGTATTTTCTTCTTATGTGAGTGCTATAGTGTTGTGTGTGTTTGTACGAGGCTTCTCCGCCTCCGGCTGCGACTGAGAAGGAGTGTTTCATAGTGAAGAAGTGAGTCGATGTGTGGATTCTTGGATTAGTGACCTCTTCTTGAGGTGGATACCAAGTAAACCCTAGGTGTTAGCATTGTGAGTGTTTATCTTCTAGTATTCCGCTGCACAACAACAAGATGAAGCAAACTGACGCAAGCGCGACGAAACGCTATTCACCCCCCTAGCGGGCACTTCGGTCCCAACAAGAATCTACACTTGAATATATTTAACTATTAACAATGATTATCTATCATTTTAGTAAATATCTGACAATACTTTTTTTTAATGTAAATAGAAAGAAATTGTTGCTAGGGTTGCATAGGCGTCTCAGCCTAGTTTAGAGGGAGGTGAGAAGCAGACTTTATCCACTGACCATATAAATGAAATTTATTATGACGTGGTTGGTGGAAGGAAAAAGACCTCCACCCTATATGGTCTTGGGGCTCAGGCGAGAGTTGTATATGATCAAGTGATGGCTCCTAGGGCCAGGGGTCGTCCCAGCACATCATCAAGTACATCCGAATCATCTGCTAGAGTAGACGCCTTAGAGCAAGAAAATGCAGATTTGAAGACCCAACTCTCGAGCTTGGTGGCAGAATTTCGAGCAGAGCGGCAATCTCGATTGGATCTTGAGAAAATTGGGCGGGATATACAGGCTTGCTTGGATCAAATGAGTGCAACGCCGCATCGTTTTGCCTCTCAGGAGACTCAAGACCCTGATAATCCCCCTGATCCGTAGATTGCCATAGATATCTTGATGTTTAACTTTTTATTTTTTTTTTCACTATTTTTTTTTGTTTCATGAAACTATGTCTAACATTGTATTATATCTTTTCAGGAACGTTGATATCTATACAACACCATCATCATATATCTAAACTAGCATTCAGGTATGTAAAATAAATTCATAATATTAAATTTAATATGTTACTTATAATTGTGCATTAGTTTGTTCTATGTTTTATGAATAATCTATCGTATTAAAATTTTTGCAGGATTGATTACTACTCGCTAGTTTAGGATTGGATTTTCTTTGCTACAAGGTGTTGTATTGTGCTTTTAAATTTCAGATGTTGTACTGCTATACAATCAGGTGTTTATGGTTAGAGATGTTTGGATATTTATCTTTGTTTTTTTATTGGATATTTAGTTTTAGTTTTGTGCTTGGATTATTGTTATCGGAGATGTTGTAGTAATGTATTTGTGTATTGTGCTTGGATTGGATATTTGGTTCGATATTTACATTCATATATTATTTTGTATTGTCATTGTCTAATTGTGTATGTATTGTGTTGTTTGAAAACCATCGTATGTGATGTTTTAGATTGATATGAAATGTAAACAAGGACGACTGTAGAAACAAAATGTTGCTGCTGGAATTTCCAAGTATTAGAGACGGAATTTTAATATTCCGTCTCTAATTTCTCCCGGAAATTACTGTTATTACGATAATTAACGACGAAACTTTAATTTTCCATCGTTTAGTGCCCTGAAATTGTCTGAAATGTCGATACTTTGCGACGGAATATTAAAATTTCGTCTCTAATTAAAGACAGAAGTTTAATGTTCCGTCTCTAATTATAGACACAATTTTAATATAATTAGAGACAGGATTCTATAGTTAGCGACTGATGATTAAATTTCCGTCGTTAAAATTTTAGAGACGGAATATTAAATTCCGTCTCTAAATATAGTCAGCGACAAAACTCGTATCGACGTAGTGATTCCATCGCTAATCTAGTTTAACAACGAAATAGAGATGGAATATTCCATCTCTAATGCTACATTTTGTTGTAGTGATATATGGCCAACAGTAGGGCCACACACTAGTGTTACCAGTGCAGGCAAAGAGTTCGACTTCGTGAGAGGGACAGTGCTTGTTCCAACTATGATTCTGGTTTTGCGTTAGAACTTGATGAGATGGAGCCCATGGCGAACCACTTCCTTGGATTGGACTCAGATCAGGATCCACTACTCAGGTTGATGGAAGCGGTATCCAACTCAATGTGAGAGGGAAGGGTACTAAGACGACACCACTTGGGACGAATGAGACCACCATATTTCTGTATGGAATCTGGCTCAGGCCCTTGATTGGTCTTGAGTAGACAGATTCCAGTTCATGCATTCGATGATCATGGTTTGCAAGTGCTTGTTGATGGGCGTCAGGGTGTTGGAGTTGGGCGAGATGACATGGCAGACCTTTTTGTTGGACCTGGGTTAGATGAACTGTTTGCAGTGACGGATCTAAAAATTTAAGTATGGAGAGATCATTTTTACATAAAACAAAGAGCATTATCTTCTATCTCCATCGGTGGAACTCCATACTATTAGGGGTTTCATTATCGACAAAGAAGGATGATCGTCGATGCCGCCCCTCTATTTGGATCTGCGCCTGACTGTTCGAACAACTGATGCAGAATGGTCCGCATGGTCCACCACCTGTCTCACAGTCATCTATTGATGCTATGCCCACCATAAAAATTAACCAGCGGCATCTGCATGTAGATTCCCACTGTCCTATTTGTAAGGAGGTATTATATCACTCAGAGTGCATCCCATGGCTAGAGCAGCATAACTCCTGTCCAGTTTGTCGATATGAGATGCCTGCTCATGGTTTAGGTAGTTGGAGTTCAGGAACAAATAGCCAAAGCTCTAGCAGCAGCACAAGAAGCAATGGGCATCGTAGCAGGAATCTGTTTTCCTACCCGTGGCCTTTTCTAGTTATAACGCCAGTTGAACTCGCTAGATGTGAGCACTCCTATTAGTATATTTGTATGAATGTGACAAAAGGTGATTCGTTCGCCCCCAGTAAATCACGAGTGACTACTAGCCATTAGTGTAAATGATCAAGATATGGGAAAAATTATGTTCGGTCACGCCGAATTTCAACCCCAAGACTTCATGTGATAACACTTGATGTTTTAACCATCGCACCGCCACAAGGGGACTGTTAGTATTTGTATGAATGAATTGTTTATTTGTGCTCTAGTTAAATAATGTTTTATTATCTTTCTATGTTGTTCAAAATTGATAAGGAAGCAATTTCATATTAAGATTTCCTACAGAATGTTCTATGATTGTACAGTCTTATTTGGTTTTGACACCTGACTATTGATTGTCGTTAATAACGGTTTAGATTAAAATTCGATCAGGTTGTGTGACTGAAAGAGGGTTCTAAGATTATCTTTCGTATTCAACGCGCCAAAGTATATCTTAATCATGCAATTATCAATCCCTCTCACAGTTGAGACTCTACCCTACCAAATTTAATGCTTAACCAAAATAGATAAGAGCGTACTTACACGCAATCAATTCTTTCCTAAAACGTGGCTCTTCCTGGGACCGGTCCATCCGTGGTAAAATGTGTTGGCCCGACCAGTTATTTAGCAGGATGAAGTGGGCTGATTTATCGTCTTGGAGTATTGGAAAATCTTCGATCCAATTCAATTTAATATAAGTTGTGAGTTAGACAGGTAACCCACGGATTTATAAAAATTAAAAAAGATTTTATATGTCTAAATTTCATTAATCAAATATATTCAGAAATAGATATTTTAAATATAAATTAATATAAATTATTACTATCTTTAATAAAAAAAATAATATTTTTATTTTAAAATTATAATAAATAATAATAATAAATGGTCATAAAACTAACTAAGCCAATTGTGGACTGATCCGTACGGATCATGGACGTAAACAAGTTGAAAATTTTTAATACAATCTACTTAAATTATAATTTAATAGGACAGACCAATCCGAGAGCCGCTCTACTCTTCCTTGCTAAAACGAAGAAGAAAGAAAATGAGAGGGCTTTCGTTGCAGGTTTGTGTCAACCTCAAAGGCAGCGAGACCGCCAGAAGGTGTCTTTCAACTATTATTACACCTCCATAAGGGCATCACCATGTTCAGTTCATCATCCATCACTCCTGATCAACGTGGCCAGCTCCTAACTTCCTCCACCAACTCTCATTAAATAGCTTTTACATCGTCTACCCAACTCCTTGACCCACACTTTATTAGCTCCTCCTCCCTGCCACCGATTCAGAATGGCTACCGCCACCTCTCCCAACTACAAGCCTTCTTACCACAGGTTAAACAAGCCACCACAAGAAACCGAAGAAGTCGTCCCACGGCAAGAAGCATTATTCGATGGCATCTGGGAGGCATTCAAGCCTTCCAAAGGGAGAAGGAATGGGTTGCTGAGGCTTAACAGGGGACGGAGGTGCCGGCGGCCGAGGCTCCGGGTGGCCGGCCTGAGGAGGCTTCTGACGAAGAAGGCTGCGGCGGCGAGGGCTGCGGTGAGCGTGTCGCTGGACAAGGTGCTCAGGAGGCTCAAGGAGGGAAGGCCTCACCTTGGCGAACTCTTTGCAGGGAACTACATGTTCATGCAAGTGACCCCTTCGCCAACTCTGCACTATCTGGAGAAGACGTTCTTGCCTGTAACTGCTGCCAAAAATCACTACCACCGTAGTCCAGTACTGCCACCAACACCAAGCCTGATCAGGTTCAACGTCCCGAAGCTCTTGCTGCATAGTCACAATTAATTAATCTTGCTATTGAGTAGCAAGATGAATATGGGTATTGTATATAAGCACGGTTGGCTGTTAGCACTCGATGTCTCTCGATCGATATGTTGTTTTTATATTTCACTTGTTCCCTATCTTTCTTTTCTATCTTGCCTCTAATCTTGACTAATCTTTGCTAGATTTGAGCAACCTACTCTTCTGAATGATCAACTTTTAAAAGGAAAGAAATACTAATAGACATTAATTTCTATGTTCTAGAGAAAAGAAAAGAAATCTCAATTATTAAAATAGTACAATTATATAGATAATCTCTAATCCATAAATATTAGAAATAATAAAAAAAAATCTAATAAAAAATCTTAAATACCATAAAAAATTAAAAATTATTAAAAATAATAATAATAAAAATGTTCAGAGCCTTTGAAACGATGCTTTTTGGGTTTGAAATATGATCGTTATGGATTTCTTAGTAACAAATATAAATCTTTAAATTTTATATTATAAGTGTTGAGAGTCTGATTTTAAGTTTCGAGTAAAAAATTATGACCCTCTTAAGTTTAAAATATCATATTGAGTTGTTCTTGCAATTAAAAATATAAAACTCTCAATTTATATGAATGATCAACTTTTGAAAAAATAGATTTAATAGTGAAATGGAAATAAAAATTCTAAAAATTATAATTATTGATCATGTTTGAAATCGATGGAGATGGTGCAATAGACAGATGACTCTGTCGTTGATCGAGAGGAGATTGTGAGATGGAGAAAAGATGACACTTGACACTCCTTCCTTGACACTCCTTCATGTGCACATTGTAAAGAGAGTAAAGGGAAACGTTAGAGCTAGAACCAGTGAAGCGGTTCTTAGCACAGACACTCTAATGCTAAGTCAATACAACAGCAGCCAAGTGAAAAGTTGAGAAGAAGATGAATAGTAAATACGTGTATCTTCCAAAGTGTTGTAAGATGTCTAAAAAAAATATAGTAAGATGTCAAAAAACATGTACATGGTCAACGAAAATAACCCCCTTTTATATTGACTTTCATAATTTTTACAATAATGAGGTGTCAAAGAATGTATGATATTAGAATATGTCGAGTAACCTTCAAGAAAGGTTCCGTTACATGTATATGAATCATCTTTCATAACGTTCACATTAATGAGGTGGTTGAGGATGTTTGATGTCAGAATATGTCAAATAACGTCAAGCAATGGAAGTTGTACAATCACCTTCAGAGGAAGATTTCATTGAATGTATATGCTATGGTGGCAGAATATTCCCTAACGAGTAGTTGTGATTCTCTAACAGATTGTTGGGATTCTTTAACTATGTGTCTTCTAGAGGCAGTTCGACTAACAGATTGTTGTGATTCTTTAACAATGTTGTCTCCTGAAGATAGTCCGACCGACCTTATAGACGATCAGTTGTATAATGGGAGATTTGAAAGAAATCCTACCTATCATTCTTATTCATCTTTGTGAATATATACAGCAGTACATAAGTGTTATTACAAGCAAGGTTGATTATTTGCATTCTAATAATAAAAGATTATGCAGATTATTTCTATAATCTAGCAAAATGATTATTTACATTCTAATAATAAAAGATTATGCAGAGATTATTTTCATAATCTAACACACCCCCGCAGTCAAAGCGGGAGGTTGTCGTACATCGAGGTTGTCTCGAAAATCACCAAAGAGTATGCACGGAAGTCCTTTAGTGAAGATGTCGACAATCTAATAACGGGACTGAACATGAAGAATACGAACCTGCCCACGAGCAACTTTCTCACGTACAAAGTGGATATCCATTTCAATATGTTTAGTGTGCTGATGTTGAACGAGATTGTCTGAAAGATAGATCACACTAATATTATCACAATAAACCAATGTGTCATTGTGGATTGGACAATATAGTTCCAAGAGAAGATTTCGGATCCAACAGGATTCAGAGACAACATTAGCTACCCCTTTGTACTCAACTTCAGCGCTAAACCGAGATAAAGTAGGTTGGCATTTAGAGGACCAAGAGATCAAGTTGTCTCCAAGAAAGACACGATATCCAGAGGTGGAGCGCCTGATATCGGGGCATCCACCTTAATCAGTATCACGGTAAGAGACGAGACCATAAACTAAAGACTTGTAAAGATGTAAGCCATAGTCAAGAGTGCCCCGAATGTATTGCAAAATTTGTCTGAGAGCATTCATATGTTCACCCTACGGGTCATGCATATGTAAGCAAACATGTTTCACAACATAGGATATATCTAGTCTCGTAAATGTAAGATATTGCAATGCTCCCGCTAAACTGTAATAATGTGTAGGATCTTCATAGGGAGATCTTGAAGAGACACTCAATTTAGCCTTAGTATCCACCGGTATAGTTGCAAGTTTACAAGAGATCATGCCGGCTCGTTCAATAATCTCCTCAGTATATTTACGTTGACAAAAAAATAACCCACCTGCATGTCGTGTAACTACAATGCCCAAGAAATAGCTCAAAGGACCCAAATCCTTCATAGCAAATTCAACAGCAATGAAGGACATAATATATTGATGAAGAGTATCAAATGATGTAGTGAGAATGATGTCATCAACATAAAGGAGAATGTATGCCATGTCATTTTCTTATTGATAAATAAATAGAGAGTGATCAGATTTGCTATCGGAAAGACCAATAGTAGAGACAAAAGTCAGCAAATCCTTGATACCAAGCACAAGGGGTCTGTTTGAGGCCATATAGAGACTTTTTTAATAGGGACACATACTCTGGATGGATGGGGTGTTTGAAACCCAACGGCTAATACATGTAGACATTTTACAATCAATAAATTTATTATTTCTAAGTGAGCGTAAAACAAGTGCTCCCGAGTGTCCCAAACGATTATGTCATAAAGCAAGAGAAAGAACTACAAAGGTTGATGGAGAGGTAGTGGTGCGAGGATATAGATCCTCGGTGCTATCACATCTCATTAGTAGCATCCCTGCCCAAAGATCGTTCATAGAAAAATCAAATGGGTCAAACTCAATGGAAACATTATTGTCAATAGTGGAATGACGCACAGAGATAAGGTTTTTCATGAGATTAGGAGCATGTAGACATTATTTAGAGTTAAAGGTGGGTGAGGTGGGGAAACAGATTTTTGTCCATAACCACGAATTGGAATTTACTATCCATTTCTAACAATGATATTTTTGTTATTGCTCATATTAAAATAGGATGTGAGAGTACCTTGAGATGCAATCATGTGTGAGGTAGCACTGGTATCCATGTACCAGTTTTCATCAGGAACATTAAGAGACAAATAGTGCATCACTACATCAATATTAGTAGGTGCATAGCTCGAAGGAGGTGATACTTGGGCATTGTATGCCTGTGGTGGATGATAGCCTCGAATTCTGGGCTGACGAGCAAGAGGTGGATGAGCCCATGATGAGGTGGGGTAAGGACAAGGCAGAGCAACCCATGCTTGTTGTCCCCAAGACCCCGACAGCAAGTGTGGTACCCAATGGTACGGCTGCTGCCACGGATGCTACTGTTGCTGTCCACCAGCATGGTTGCTGCTACCATTATCTTTTCTTTTACCGCCACCATGTTTTTCTTGATTATTATTGCAATTCTGACTATATTTCTGACCATTATTTGTTGTGGTTTGATGTATTACCAGAGCGTGATATCGAACTTCGACCATAGTCAGATGCGGCATCAATGGAACCGTTGGTGGTGAGGAGAGTGGTGCCGGCAGCGCTGGCGACGACGACTACTTGTTTAGCCTTTCAAGTTTCCTTAAGGATTAACCTCGATCGTGCCACGTAAAAAGGCGGTAAAGGATTACTATGTTGAATGAATGTAGCAGCACCATCATAGATTTCATTTAAACCTATAATTAATTGAAGAACTAATCGTTGATTTTAAACCAGTGCACCAGCGTTAGAGAGTTGATCGGCAAGCATTTTGAGTTCTTGGCAATAGGCGGAGATGTTAGGATAATAGTTCATTTAAACATAGGTGAATTGGTTTTCCAGGTAAACGACATGAGAAGTTTTGTTTTCTTGAAAAATACTTTGCAATCATTCTCATGCTTGCTGTGCAGTTGAATCTGATTCCAAGATGGTGTGCAAGAGATTGGTGGATATCGTACCATAAATCCATTGAAGGACTATTGCATCCAAGCGTAACCATAAAATTTTCTCGGTCTCAACAGCCTCTTCTTGTTCCTTCTCGGTTGGCTTTGATTTTAGTAGAATAATATGATCAACAACTTGGTATGCTCGGCAATGAATCTTAAACAACTCCGCCCATGAAGAATAATGCCCCTTTTTCATTTATGGAGTAATGGAGATGAAGTTTTTGATATTGCTAATGGCCAGTAATGGAATTTGGTTTGTTCGGCCATTGACATAGGAAGAGAAGAAGAGAGAAGGATGGGAAGGTGGAGGAGGAAGGAGGTTGTTGGTGTTGGTGCAACCTTAGGTCAAGGTTGACCTGGTTGACCCGACTCGAGGTGACTTGACTCGAGTTGTATTTTGATGTTTGACTTAGGAAGATTGTCGATGCAACCTTAGGTCAAGGTTGACCTAGTTGAGTTGCATGTTGATGTTTGACACTCGTGAGAGAGTTCTATTCTTGATGTGAGACAAGAATAGATGGTTGGGAGATTATTGGTGCAACCCTAGGTCAAGATTGACCTGGTTGACCTGAAAAGTCCAAGCAGGGAACTTGGCACGGGAAAAGTCCTGGTGAGTGAAGCCAGGCAGTGGGAAAGTCCTAACTGGGATGTTAGGCAGTTGGAAAGTCCTGGTGAGTGAAGCCAGGCAGTGAGAAAGTCCTAACTGGGATGTTAGGCAGTTGGAAAGTCCTGGTGAGTGAAGCCAGGCAGTGGGAAAGTCCTAACTGGGATGTTAGGCAGTTGGAAAGTCCTGGTGAGTGAAGCCAGGCAGTGAGAAAGTCCTAACTGGGATGTTAGGCAGTGTGAAAACCCTAGTGAGTGAAGCTAGGTGAAAGTCCTGGTGAGTGAACCTAGGCAAAGGAAAATCCAGATGGATCAGGGATGATCGGACATCTGGTGTGGAAAAGTCTAAGTGGGTCAAAGGGATTGACCGGACACTTAGCGGGGAGTGCTAGCAGGTCAAGGGAGTGACCGAATGCTAGGCATGATGTACCAACAGGTCAAGGTTGACCGGATGTTGGTGTGGAAGCCTTAGATTTAGAAGTGAGGCCATTAGCATGTGAAATTACTGTTTACCACTTTAAGACGGATCGATCGATCGATCGATGCTGCATCAAAATCTCGTATTAGAACTATAGTGCATTATCACATCTGTCGTGCCTTGATCATTCAAGTTTGTGACGTGGTGCAAATTTAGTAACTTGTGTAGGTACAATTGCTGATGATCGCTGTCTTGCAAGTTGATGTACTGTGAGGGCATTGTAGCTCAATAAAAACCATGTGAGGTGGTCTTTAGGGAGTCGTATAATAATTTGGGTGGCAAAGCTCATGGTGGTGGGTTCTATAAATTTTCATTTTTTTAGGAAATCCTGTTCTGCTGCTGTAGCTTCAGCTTCGACTGAGCTTTGATTGAGCTCGCCTCCGAAGCTTCGCGTGAGCTTCCAGTCGTCGACCAGCTGCTGCGTTTGGGTTGTGAAGTTGTTGCTTCACCTCCAGTCGACAAGAAAGCAAGCAATTGGTAGAGTGCTATTGTATTCATATTGTATTGTTTTTCTTACTGTTCTTGTACTCTTTGTTTGCTGTTGCAAACGTTTGTGGCGAGGTTTCTCCACCCACAAGGAGTATATTGTATTAGCCGGTTCTCCGGGGGCTCATCCACCGACGGATTGACTGGACTCGTCCACCTTACGGACACGCCGAGGAGTAGGAGCCCTAATCTCCGAACCTCGTTACATCCTTGTGTTAAGGTTTGGTTTTCTTCTCTTTCGTTTCTTTGTATTTTCCGCTGCGCTAACACGTTTTGTAGAAAGAAACGACGATTTGGGGTCGGCTATTCACACCCCCCTCTCTAGCCTCCGTACGAAGGATCCTAACAGTTGGTATGTCTAAAGCTCTGATACCATGAAAGAAATCCTACGTATCATTCTTATTCATCTTTGTAGAATATATATAGGAGTACATGAGTGTTATTACAATCAAGGTGATTATTTACATTCTAATAATAAAAGATTATGCAGAGATTATTTCCATAATATAACAAGGTGATTATTTACATTCTAATACTAAAAGATAATGTAGAGATTATTTCCATAATCTAACAAGATTGATATATGAGAAATGAGGAGTTTAGCCCCATAGGTCTGCCCGATACTTTGGGCCGACTGGATACATATTGTCTGCCTCGACATTGAGAAGACAAACTTTATTATAATAACAGCTTGTGGAGTTTAGCCCCATAGGGTAGTTTTGTGGAGTATCTAGTTGACTAGAGAGTAACAACTTTATTATAATAAGGCAAGGAGTCAATTCCTGATGGATACACGCGCTCGAAGAAAAAAAATCCTCTCAATCTCTAACCACTCGGTAGTTGGCTATAAGTTGAACTTGTGATTTACCTCCCTTCATAGAGCCTGAGGATGGACTGTGAGGGACGTCTAGGGTGAATGTAATTACTTTTTACTACGGAAACAATGGATAAGGGTAGCCCCACATGCTAGTACATTCAGCATTTTTATATGAAGTTGCTACAATAGGTTATGAGTTGATTTTCAATGTATGTGAAATGCATTGTGGGTCATGCAAAAGGTCACCATGCTGGATGAAACTCTTTATGATTTACCTCATTCCAAATCATATGTTGTAGTCCCGGAGGGGCCCCTGAGTAAGAATTATCATCTTTTGTTACAAAGATAGTATATAAGGATAGTCCTACGGATTGTTGCAATTAGTATCTGTATATATATTTGCTCTAATAGATTTTGGAGTCAATGTTCAATGAGTGTAAAATATCTCGTTGAGTGTCTGAATTCTCCCATGCAAATGATCTCAATGCTAGGATAAAATATCCCTTGTGATTTGCCTACCTATATCACGATAATCTTATCATGGGGCTAATAATATTGAACTATTTGAAGTGATCGATATCACCTTTTACTTCGATAGTAAATAAAGATGAATTCCTTCGAAATATGATACGATGATAAAAAATAGGACGAGCTCATATATAATGAGTATTTGAAACTCACAAAGAATGTCTCATACATATGTAGTGTGAACTATGATTTTTAGCAATCCGCTGGACTCATCGGTGATTTCTAAATTTATATAAATTTTTTTTTTAGGATTTACTTGCACAATTAGGAATGATAATACAAGTTTTTGAGAATAAAATCACAATAAATGTTGTGCTTAACAAACTACAAACAAATTATTAATGAAAAAAATACAAGAAAGAAGCAAATTAAGTGTTACTAGCTAACTCTTCTTGTTGTCATTGGCAATGTCGTACGAGTACAAGAAGGTGCCTAAGATGGCATTGGCGGAGTTGAGGCCATTCAGCGGGTGGACAGGATTCTGGAACACTGCCATGGAGGCTACAATCACCACAGTCTGCTTCATTGTGAAGGGGTTGATTTCGTCAAGCGTCTTGTATGACGACTAGCAGTAGTGGTGGTAGAACACGCCCGACACGATCACCTCCAGGTAGAAGGTCGAAGGGACGGATACCGTCGCCAACGTCGTGTGGAACCCCTCCGCCCACTGTGCGTCCTCCGCGACGATGGCCTCCGGGTAGAGGAGCGAGACGATAGATGCTTATGCAGCCGTAGAGGTTGAGGCCATCGACGTGGGTGAAGTCCTGCAAGCTCTTCTTGGAGTAAATGTTACGGAGAACGAAGCCAACGTTGTTAATGAGAGTGACCCACAGGCCCTCCATGTCGAAGGAGGCCTCAGTGACGGTGGTGAGAGCACCTGGCGACGATAGGGAGGACGGAGAGCCAGATGGGGAGGGGGTAGAGGTGGACTCCGAGGAGCGCGGAGAAACGGGCTCGGGGCCTTGATGACAGGGTTGAAGGAGACGACGACCTTGGAGAAGGAAACACAAGCGGAGATGTGACCGACTGTGTGGAAAAGGGTCGGGCCAAGGATGGCGACGAAGAAAGGGCGGCCGAGGGGACGGGGGAAGGGTTGTACGCCAGAGAGCTAGAGGATTTCCATCCAAAGCGAGCCAACGAGGAGCTAAATTAGGCGACTAGCCACGGGTAGGGAAGACGCAGCCTCGAGGAGCCACTCTTCCTGCTCTCCTCCGGCGGAAGGGGGGCAGCCAGATCTTTATTTGGATCGGCAGAGGTGGCATCTACGGCGACTGATCTGGTGAGTGGAATGGGGTCGGGGAGGTGTCTTCTTATCGCGGATTGACGCAAGAATAAAGGGGAGATTTTGACGAGCAGTTGGAGAGGAGTCGATGAGCGAAGCCAGGTGAAGGCGAATGAAGTGGTGTCGATGAGAGGCCGGTGATAAAAGGGGCGGAGGCAGGAGAAGAGCTAGGATGGAGGCCATGGCAATGCTGAGGTTTCGGAAGTCGATGGTTTCCAGGGTGCAACGGGAATCGCAGGGGAAGGATCTTCTGGTAGCAAATGTTGGACCATCCCCTGGTCCAATATTTATATTGGTGGGAGGTAATGGCCCCCATCTATTTTAACATATGGGGGTCATTGCCTCCCACCAATCCACCTTTCCTGATCTAGGAGCGGATCAGGGAAAGTGGTCCAGAGGATCCCATCCCGAATTGGGGAAGGATCTTCTGGTCCGTAAATGTTGGATCATCCTCTGGTCCAATATTTATATTGGTGGGAGGTAATGGCCTACACCTATTTAACATGTGGGGGTCATTGTCTCCCACCAATCCACCTTTCCTGATCCAGGAGCAGATCAGGAAAAGTGGTTCAGGTGATCCCATCCCGAGTCGGAGAAGGATCTTCTAGTCCGTAAATACTGGACCATCTCCTGGTCCAATATTTATATTGGTGGGAGGTAATGCCCCCGCCTATTTAATGTAGGAGTCATTGTCTCCCACCAATCCACCTTTCTTGATCCAGGGGTGGATCAGGAAAAGTGGTCCAGAGGATTCCATCCTGAATCGGGGAACAATCTTCTGATCCGTAAATGTTGGACCATCCCCTCGTTCAATATTTGTATTAGTGGGAGGTAATCATGTGGGGGTCATTACCTCCCACCAATATAAATATTGGACCAGGGGATAGTCCAACATTTGCAGACCAGAAGATCCTTCCACGATTCGGGATGGAATACTCTGGACCACTTTTCCTGATCCGTCCCTGGATCAAGAAAGGTGGATTGATGGGAGGCAATGACCCCTATATGTTAAACAGGTGGGAGCATTACCTCCCACCAATATAAATATTGGACCAGGAGATGGTCTAGTATTTACGGACTAGATGATTCTTCCCCCACATATTAAACAAGTGGGGATCATTACCTCCCACCAATATAAATATTGCACAAGGAGATGATTCAGTATTTACGGACCAGAAGATTCTTCCCCGATTTGGGATGGATTCTTCTCCAATTTGATATGGGATCCTCTAATCATTTTTTTTAATCTGCTTTTGGATCAAAAAAGATGAATTAATAAAAGACAATGACCTCCACATGTTAAATAGATAGCGATGATTATCTCTCACCAATACAAATATTAGATCAGGGAAGGGGATGATCCAATATTCACAGTGGGATCGGCAAGCTGCCACGGGCATTTTCAGGTTTTTAGCAAATAGAAAATGACCTAAAATTTAATATTTCAAACAGAAAGTGTTTAAAAAGAGAGAGACAATTACCTAAAACTTTTATTCCAAGTATATAGCAATAAATTCGAGCAATTTCAAATATAAGCCTTAATTCTTCACCTGATTTGTTCGATGACGTGGACGATTCCTATGAGTCGTCGTTGATGCCGTCCGCCCTGCGACGGTAACGAAGGTCTCTCGAGCGTTTTCAGTTTCTGGTTCAAAGTTCAAATTTGCTCGCAGGATGATCCCGCCTCCTATAAATACGCCTGCGATTTCACTCCGTCGGCTGAACAAAGCGAGAGAGCGAGCGCGACGATGAAAAAGAGAGCAGCGGCGACGACAGCCAAATCAAAGCCTATGGCGAAAGGGAAGTTGAAGCGGCGGGGCTCGTTCTTCGCTTCTCCAACTTCGATTCCATCTCCCGATTCCTCCTCCAAACCGTACAACCTAGATCTGCCTTCCTTTCCTTCAGCAGCCGCCTCCTCCTCTCTGAACGCCAGCGCCGATCCCTTCTCGCGCCATCACGTCTCTCCTCCTCCTTCCTCCAAGACGAAGACCACTGCCGTAGCTACCATCTCCGATCTGAAGTCATTTGCCGGATCCCGCATTGAGTCCCTCAAGCAGCACTTCGACGTTTGCCACTCTGAAATGGTCAATGAGTTCGATGCTTCCAACAGTCGCCTCTCCAAGCGCTTCAAGGTATTTTCCACCGCGGTACCCTTTGTTCAGATGATTGTTTTGAGATTAGTCTTTCTCTAATGTCTAGGGAATATTTCATGATCTTAGTGTTTCATCAGCCTCACATCTTCCTCTCGCGCCTGTTGGCTTTAGTGTACATCTCATGGATCTTAATTATGATTCTTCTATCCTGCTATTTGGCATCCATTCTAGTGGCAAGAGGCATAGTGGAATACAGGCTACATAAATAATCATTTATGATTTGATTCAAGGTTTGGTCTCTTGACATAGTAAAATTGGCTTTCCATTTGCCCCCAAATTGTTAAGCTTAAAGGAATAGGATCATTAACAAACTCAATCGATTCAACTGTTTGCTATATGCTTGCGAAAATAAAGTTTAGTATGTCATCGAATTAAAGCAGCAGTGCCGATGTAAATGTGCAAAATCATGGATTCAGTCCATGCATCAACCTAGTGTCCAGGGTAGCTGTCAGAAATCTTTAATCATCTTTTCAGTGTTGCAATTTGTATTAGGAATCCATTATTATTTAGAGTGAGCTATCCTGTGAAGGATGGCAATAGATACTGTTTTAACAATGTCACATTATGTCATAATCAAGGGTATTGGGGATCCATCTTGATAATCATTCTTTCTCAAAACACGGGATTATTTGATTTTCATGGATAATTCCAAAGGAAGTTTTAACATTTCTAAGATTGTTCTCAATTTCTATTCATGACTAAGCTGGTGTAAGACTATAAATGTTTCATATAACTAATAGACTTAGGTTGGGAATTTTCTAAGCCTGTGTAGTATCTATTTTTGGAGTTACTATTTTACTTTGACATCTTTGTGGTATTAGCCAGTGGCTTTTTTTCCCTCATGAGATACTAAGCAAGCATTCCATGTGATGCTCTCATTTTATATACAGATCCAGACAAAAGCTTGCCTGCAACTAACTGAGGAAGCAGAAAATGACTGCAAGAAGATTGCTGATAGGATGAATGAACATACAGAAATGATGAAGGTGATGTAGTGGTTGTCATGCCTTTTCTTGTTTTCTCCTTCCAAATGAATTTCCTTGTTTGGTTTTGTTTTCTCAGGCCTCGTATGCAGAAGTCATTAGCAAATCACATTCTACAGCCTCTCATGGTATGCTAAAAAAAAAATTCTAATACCAAAAAATATACTCTCGGATTCCTAATAGAGATTGATAAAGTATATTTTATAATGAAGATAATGTTTAAATAATTTCTGAATCAAAAGGTTTCAATAAGTATTGCATTTTGTAGCAGGAAGAATTAACAGTCAGAATCTCGTCTTTTATAACATAGTTCTTTAGTTTGGAAGTCCAGGTTAGACGTGCTGCTTCAGGATTGACAAGTAGTTTCAACCAGCCAAAAGATCATATGAACTCAAAGACTATATATATGCATGTAGAATGTTCCCAAATTTTTCATTCTTCTCTTTTGTTGCTTTATGGCTCTAACATTCCATCTTTGCTTCTCATCAGTTTGTAAGGTTTCCATTCCTGAGCTCATGCAATCAATGGAGAAAGCCATTGACAGATTCCGCAACCGTTATAAGATACCAACCACTCCAATGTGATCAAATCTTAATTTGTATGTATTGCATCTACTAGGTATCTGCTGAATTTATTGTTTTCTTATTTTATAGTTACCTAAAAATTATTATCTGTGCAATGTTTAATGGTTGATTTTTTTTCCCTTGGGTCTAGCTTTGGTGATGCCAATGTGCATTTACAAATTTTGTTCAGGATCACAAGTTGTATGCACCTTGTATCTAACATCAAACATTTTTGTCAATTTTGCTCATGCCTTTCTTGAATCCACATGTTCCCACTCTTGCAAGTTCTCATCACATAATTTAGGTGTATCTAGGTCTTGGCCTTTGATGCTTTATTTTATTTTATTTTATTTTTGGGTCAACTTTTTATGTTTTCTAGTTTCTACTGAAGAATTCTACGAATTCTTTTGTCCTATATACATTCAATGATATGAACATCGATTGATAGATTCTACTCACATACAAGATCAAGTATAATTTCAGATTCTCTAGTTGAAGGCTTTTCTCAGATAAGAAATGCATGTTTTATTTCTAAAATCACACAACATTTGAAGAATTTTTATATTATGCCTTTTTGGATATCGTAGTAGTAAATTAGTTTTAGATTGACATGAATGGTTAAGAATTTTCATATTATATTACTAATATGTAAACTGGATTAGTTTTAGCAAGGAATTAATTAATAAGAACAGCTATATCTATTTGCCCATACACATTCACATTCCAGACTGCATTGATCAATTTTGTCTCATCCACTTTGTTTTATCCTCATCTTTCTTATGTGACCCTACTTTCATAGGTGAAGTTTGTGCTGGCTGGCATAAGAAATCAATTTGCAGAAATAACATCCTTAAACATGATCATTGCATGCCAAAATTATATTTAACACAAATTTACATACCTGTTACATATTTCCCTTGAGCATTTTTGAGCTACAACTACAATGGTGAACATCGTCCCTCAATATGTTAAATATTTTTAACCTTCATTATCATATTCTTGGATTTAAGTATATAAATATCTTGTGTACATGACAATTCACAAATATATGTTTTCATTTCTAGAATGCTATTTCTGTTATAATTCATGATGATGCTTGTGTTGCGAATTATATTTTTATCACTCATATTTTTCCAACTTGGCAAGTTGGACTCCAGAATCAATATTCCTAAGCTACATAATCCCTATGTTTCAGGTCACAAACTCACGCTATCTGGACGTTTGGGATGCCGCGTCTATATGAGTGAACCACATGAGTCTATAAATTTTAGGGAAACGTTCTGACGAGAAATGTGATAAATACCTAAAGTTTTGTTTCGTTTGGTGAACCTCGTAAACATTGTCCCTGTCCTTCACTACGATGTGTTCAACAACTATTATCCATGAACTAAATAAAAATCCTAACATGTTGGACTAATATTGTTATTCCACTTGCATACTTCAGAGATCAAGAACCTAAACGGACAATTTCTATTCGAATACAGGCAAATTTCAGGGCTCCACTGCAATTTCTATTTGAATATGTAAAACTTAATAGAAATGGAAAATAATGGCTGTTGGACTAAAAACTCTTTCAGCTAATTTGTAAACTAACTAGTTAGAATTCATTTGTCACAAGGCACGTGCAACTCTTTTCGCTTATCAAACCAAGACTTGAAACTGTAGAAACCCGCAACACCTTTCAACTCTTAAATTGTTTAAAATGGTCACACCTCAAATGACCAATTGATAGTGTAAGCGGTTTAATTTAGTGTGTTTAAGATTAATAAATAATTTTAGTAAAAAGTATCCGCTACTTCTGAAATTTCACTAATTAACAGATTGAGACAACAAACCCAGTTCTTTGAAAGAAATCCTGGTACAAACGTAATATTAAGTAGCATAACAATTTTTTTTTTTTATAATCTAGGCATCTAGTTCATTGAACCAACTAATCCTAGAGATGATCGAGAAGTAGCCCATCAAGGTCAACGTTTTTAGATTTGTCATCCCATTGAAGGAAAAATATTTGCAATGCGCCAATTTGAACCATGATTGGTCGTGACAGGCCTAACCATTGCACCATAATCCCAGAATCCTAATTTGTCATAACTTTTTTTTGATAATATAGGTATCTAATTTTTCAAACCGATTAATCTTGAAGGAGATCGATCCAATTCTATGAAAATTTTCAACCGGTTATCAAAACAAATCGAGAAGTGCTTGAAGAGGTCATCCAACCGGACAACATTCTTAGAGTTGTCATCTTAATGGAAAAAAATCTTTCCAGTATGACAGATAGAATTCAACCCTTAAATATCTGATCAACCACTGAAAAAGGACATAATCGCTGCACCATTATCCCGGGCCACTAAGGTTACTATCTAGGAAAATGCACAGAAGAGCCCACTATCTAAAAAAACGTATAGAAGTCAACAACACAGTAAAATCAGAATTGTCATACGTGAATCACCACAATGTCATTATACCTGCATCTACAGAATTCTGGTTAATAGTTGAGATATTCTGTTGAGATGTGACGCCAAAATGTGCAGATAATGACACAGAACCATGTTGCATGTTTTGCACAGCAGGTGTCTGCATTGAATTTGAGGAACCCTGAATATTATTTTGCTGATTTCCATAGTTGTTGTGTTGTTGCAATTGAGAAACTTGAGTTTGTTGCTGCTGTTGCACTAATTGAGAATGGCTACTGGGATGCTGAAATTGTTGCTGTCCATGTGGCTGCGAACGGATAACTTTTTTCTTATTCAAAGCTAGAATATTTTGAACTTGCTTCTCATACATAGGAATTTTATCCTTCAGACTTGGACTGATATTAGCCTTGGATAACTGCAATACATGCAATGTGCGTTCTAACATCATCTTAAAACCTTTCATTTTCCCAAATTGTTCTGCAGCCTTTGCTGTCGGCAGAGCATCATTCTGAAACTCAAAATACAAGACAAAGCACAAAGCAAAGTGATATCAGAACAGTTGGATTTATTTGCTTACTTCTGATTAAAGTAGGTGCAAGTATCTCAAGAACCAACAGGACAATTACCTGCTGCAACTTCAGAGAAATTCGTTGGTGAAGCTCATTTAGGCCAGCAAAGTAGAGATCCTTCATGGACCTAATCTGACACAAATGAAGAATATATTGGTTACCTTCAACAATCAATGAATAAATAATTTCATCAGTAAGTTTGATTTATGCTGACACTGAAATGGAAGTAATTATGTAAATAGCAAGTATATGATAGGACTTTAGAATGCCAATTTAGAGAAAGTAAATCTGGATGGAGTATTTGATTTTTCTATGGTTTACCATTCCTATGCCCTATTCAATAAATTATTTGAAACAAGGAAGCTGCTAAAAACAAACTTAACTTATCACAACAAGCCATATATCCCCAAAAATACACACTCCTCAAAACTGTAGCCTTATTGATTCAACTTGTTCAATTAAAAAATAGATCAATCATCTTTCAAAGCCATATGCACAGAAAAGAGACAAAATAAACGAGATGGCTTGTTATACATTTGCCAGAAGATCGTAATGTTTGACAGGATGTCAATTAGCAAAAACTAAATAAATTATGTATCAAAACCCAGATGTGTAATTAAAAAATTATATACAGTTACTACCATGACATAAACATAACATTTTGCCTTCAGGAATTCATGTAACGAGCTAATAGGCCAGTTGAAGAATTGGAAACATATTTTATATAGCATAAGTGAATTTGAAAGAGCATATTTTGAAGTCTTCTGGAAGATTTAAGTGTCAATACATATAACATATCTACATAATCAATTGTATGAGAGTAAGTACAAATTCTGAGAAAGACTAATTTAAACTACCTACCAATGTATCTCCAGGCGCACTGCTATATTCCACCAAAGACAACGTCATGGATCATTTTGAAGAATCTATGCTCCATATAGCTTGATTAATAAAGATACCACAACTATTTTGCACCTTCCAGGTGCATATACTTTGCTATGCCATTGAATTTTCTCTTACAATTTGACAATCAAATCTTTTTAAGAAATAAAATGAAAAGAAAAAAAAAAAAGAATAACTAGAACTAAGTAGACAACTTCAACTTCAAATAAGTATAACAAATGAACTCAATGATAATGGATAACTTAAGGAGCAAAAGGTCAGCAACAGATGAAAAAAGTGAAATTTCATTTGTTTACAAACCTTTTGGTAGACCTCCTTCTGCAAATCAGCAACTGCCACATGTCCTGTTGGTGCTATTAAATCCAGTGTTGCTGTAGAAATGAGAGCAGTTCAAGGTCAGCAACCAACCAACAATTGCACTCGCCAGACCACTAGGGTTACTGCACAGAAGAGACCACTATCTAAAAACCGTACAGAAGTCAACAGCACAGTAAAAATCAGAATTGTTACAAACGAATCACCAGAATGTCAATTCATTGTAATAATGAGTGTCCTAATTAACTTTCCTAATAGCAGGGATGTTCCAGCTAAGTGTCACTACTTATTTAGGAAGTAGTTCAGTGCCAGGGCTGTTAGGGTGTTCTGGTAAGTAGCATAAATCACTGCCAAACAGTCTCAAAAGGTGTCATTCTGACACAGAGCGGGATAGTAATTATCCTGCGGGCTATTGAATCGGTTGATTTACGCACAAATACCGAAAGTAATTTTCTACAATTTATTAATTCAAAAAGGAATACCAAAAAATAGGAAAATAACATGACTATCAAAAAATATTATTAATCAAAAAACTTCTCCTAAACAAATCCTTATATATACAAAAAAATTCTACGGCGCGCAAGGAAGAAAAGATCCTAAAACTTCTAAAAGGATTAAAAATCCTAAAATACAAAAGATAGAAATTACCAAACATACCTAAAATATCAAAAAAAAATAAAAAATTACAAAAAAGAATAATTTACTAAAAATAATAAAAAAAAGGTCCAATGAATCCTCTTGTGTCAATCACCCCGTGTTGAAAATGTTGGACCCTGTGATTGTTTTGATGTGATCAACCAAGTTAATTAGGTCCTGTTTGTTTTTGATCCCTGTATCTAAGTGTGTAGAAGCTTAGGAGTACAGGAAGTCGAGCGGAAGACGCAGCTAGCGAGAAGGATGGCACGGGAAGGGAGTCGACGCACTCGGTGCGTCCGAAGGACGAGAGAGCTGCGGAAGAGTACACCGGTGGACGAGAAGAATGTGCACGACGTTCGAGGGACATAAAGCCGGGACGGAAGACTGCTCGAGGAGAAGGCCAGAAATTGGATTCGGGTGAGCCCTATTTCGGTTGGCCGAAATCACTCAAACGCATGGAGCTTCGGAAATCAAAACAAAGGAGAAAGTGAGCTGGAAGTAAAGCCCAAGGCGCCTTCATTGATCAATGGAAATAACAGGACTGCCAAAAAATATTATTAATAAAAAAACTTCTCCTAAACAAATCTTTATATATACAAAAAAATTCTACGGCGCACAAGGAAGAAAAGATCCTAAAAATTCTAAACAGATTAAAAATCCTAAAATACAAAAGATAGAAATTACCAAACATACCTAAAATATCAAAAAAAAAATCAAAAATTAAAAAAAAAAGAATAATTTACTAAAAATAATTTTAAAAAAAGGTCCAATGAATCCTCTTGTGTCAATCACCCCGTGTTGAAAATGTTGGACCCTGTGGTTGTTTTGATGTAATCAACCAAGTTAGTTAGGTCCTGTTTGTTTTTGATCCCTGTGTCTAAGTGTGCAGGAGCTTAGGAGTACAGGAAGTCGAGCGGAAGACGCAGCTAGCGAGAATGATGGCACGGGAAGAGAGCCGACGCACTCGGTGCGTCCGAAGGACGAGAGAGCTGCGGAAGAGTACACCGGTGGACGAGAAGAATATGCACGACGTTCGAGGGACGTAAAGCCGGGACGAAAGACTGCTCCAGGAGAATGCCGGAAATTGGATTCGGGTGAGCCCTATTTCGGTTAGCCGGAATCACCCAAACGCATGGAGCTTCGGAAATCAAAACAAAGGAGAAAGTGAGCTGGAAGTAAAGCCCGAGGCGCCTTCATTGATCAGTGGAGGCGCCTTCACCTTGAAGGCGCCCTCATTGCTTAACGGAGGCGCCTCAGACAGGTCAAAAATGACCGTTTGCGCAATGGATAAAGTTTTATCCATCCACTCGTTGGAGGCGCCTTGGACTTCTGTTGGAGGTGCCTTGGACCTTCGATATAAGATTTTCAGGAGCTATAAAATGACCCCTAGAGCTAGGATATAGTATTCATTCAAGCAATCAACTCTGTATTCATTCCTAGCAATAGTTCTGAGCTTCTAAGTGTGTAAAAAGCTTCTCCGTCTTCAGAGAAGGAGATCGTTAGTGCGCTTTTCACCGCCTTAGATTAACAACCGTCTTGGTTGTAACCAAGTCAACTTCTGGTCTTCTCTAATTCTTTTGTTTTATTATTTTATTATTATTGTTATTTATTTTGAGTTGAAAAATCGAGGAGGGTATACTTTTATTTTATAGGCAATTCACCCCCCCCCCCCTCTTGTCGGCCCCGCTGCACCAACAAGTGGTATCAGAGCCCGACCGCCTCAGAAGGACTAACCGTCAACTAAAGCACAATGATCAAGACGATGGCTAGAGCGAATTCATCCCCCGAAGTTCGACGGAGACTTCGCTACGTAGAAACGTAAAATGGAGGTATTTTTTAAGACCGAATTCGATATTCTTTTAATAATGAAATATGGATATACAGCGCCAAAAGACAAAGAAGAATGCAACTGGATAAAGAAGGAGCAGGTCGATTTCGTGGCCAACGGAAAAGCAGAATTTTACCTGCTCAGTGTTCTGCCGCCCCAAGAGGTAAGTCAGATTGGAAGCTACGACTCCGCCAAAGACCTCTGGGATAAATTACTGGAGCTCCACGAAGGCACCTCAGAAGCAAAGCTAGCGAGGCGTGACATCCTCCGGACTCAGCTGACGAATCTCCGGATGAACACTGACGAGAAAGTAACACAACTCCAAGCGAGAATAAAGAGCTGATAACGCAACTGACAAATCTCGACGAATCGGTAACAAATCGAGATTCCATCCGGTATGCACTCAACGCCTTCCCAAGGACTCCAGAGTGGGCGTCCTTAGTAGATGCTTACTACATCTCTAAAGACTTTGAGGTAAGTAATTTAGAAAGTTTATTTTCTACCTTCGAACTTCACGAGTCTCGACTTGCAGAGCCTCAACAAGTAGAACAGTCGAACCTCAACATTGCCCTACAAGCCGAAAAGGACGATCCCGACTCCGAAGCGTCGATCGACGAAACCGAAGCGGCGCTACTGGTAAAATGTTTCAATAAATTTCTTAAAACTAATAAATTCCGATCACAGTCGAGAAATCATCATCGCAACAGAAGAACGGTCCGGTGCTACAATTGCAACGAAGAAGGGCATATCAAGGATGACTGCCCAAAAACAAAACAAAAGACAAAAGACAAGGTAAAGTACAAGTCAAATTCCTCCAAGCACAAAATCCTGAAGGCCACGTGGGATGATTCAACGTCCTCCGAATCTGAAGTCGAAGCCTTCTTGGGACTAGCGCTGATGGCGAACCACCAGCTAGAAGAAGAGTCAAGTTCAGAAATGAGCATCGATGAAGGGGGAGGAACATCAGAAGAGGAAAGCTATGATGAAGGGGGAGCATCACAAAGTAAGGTAAGTAAGGTAGATACTCTAAACCCTAAAGAGTCGTTTCAATTTATTAAAGCTCCTTCTAAAGACTTAGCTGAATCAGAAAAAGAAATTGCTAATTTAAATAAAATGTTAGTGAATATGAAATATGAAAATGATGAATTGAAACTCCAAATTGAAAAGTTAAAATTTGATGCATGTATAAAAACTAATGTCTTTCAAAAATCAAAAATTAAGGTTTATGGAAAATTAAGTTGGTATATAAGAAAACATCAGGGTCAACTTAGAAGAATACCTAAAGGCTATCTACCTCATAAGTTTTTAACTAACCCTGTAACAAGGAATCTATACTAGGTTCCAAAATCTTTATTGGATTAAAATCTCTTTAAGTTAAGGTTTTCAGAAGAAAATTAAACATTAAAATTTTTTATGAGGCTTTGACTAAGGAAGTAGTTGTTGCTCCAATAATCAAGAAGACCTAGTGTCTTGCCATGACCTGAAAGCCAAAATATTGAAAATAAAATGTTCAGTTAACTTTCTAATAAAAGTATTAAAATTAAAAATAGATAATACTTTGAAAAGTTTTTAAGTACTTTTTTTGAAAATTCTTCAAAAATATTTTTTTTAGAAAAATGTTTCTTAACTAAATTTTTCTGAAAAAGATTTGTTATTCTTTAGCAAATGCTTTAAAATGTTTTTTCTAAGAACATTGTTAACTTAAAATATTTTAGTCTTTAAAAACTTATTTTAAAAAAAAATGTGTTAACATAGAATTTTTTTTTTTATATATTTTGTTCCCCACTCTTTTTGCTGTGATCAAAGGGGGAGATAGTTAAGTACAAGTTTAAGTTTAGGGGGAGTTAGGAAAATTATAAATTTTTTCTAACTTATGTTGCAAATTCAATTATTGTAATCTTTGTATTTAAAATGTAAGTTTAGTAATTTACTTAAAATTACTATTTGTTTGCTTTTTCGCTAACTTGAACTTGGGTTGATGCACATCAAAAAGGGGGAGATTGTTGGACCCCGTGGTTGTTTTGATGTGATCAACCAAGTTAGTTAGGTCCTGTTTGTTTTTGATCCTTGTGTCTAAGTGTGCAGGAGCTTAGGAGCGCAGGAAGTCGAGCGGAAGACGCAGCTAGCGAGAAAGACGACACGAGAAGGGAGCCGACGGGCTCGGTGTGTCTGAAGGACGAGAGAGCTGCGGAAGAGTACACCGGTGGGCGAGAAGAACGTGCGCGACGTTCGAAGGACGTAAAGCCGAGATGGAAGACTGCTCGAGGAGAAGGCCGGAAATTGGATTCGGGTGAGCTCTATTTCGGTTGGCCGGAATCACCCAAATGTATGGAGCTTCGTGTTGGTTGCTACTCGGAAAGCCTAGAGGTTCCACTGTACAAAAATTTTGTACAAAGGTCTGAAGGCTGCGGAACTTAACACGTTTGATCCAAAACTTAATCTATTTGTTCTTTTAGGTTTTGACTTGAATCTCCTGCGGAACTTAACACGTTCGACCCAAATCACCTTCAGTTATTAATTCCATTAAATATTAATTTCCATAATTGGTTCCCAGTACTGACGTGGCGAGGCACATGGCCTTCTTGGATATGGGAGCAACCACCACCGACTAGACAAAACCTTTTATAGAAATCTAATATTTAATTTCCTAAAATAACTTTAGGTTAACCGAAAAGAACAATCAAATCACAAGGAAAAATAAAACAAAAGAACACAACTTCGAAAAACATATTCGAAACACTAGAATCGTAAGCCTCTTGTATTTGGTATTATTTCCATAAATAACTAGCATGATGCGGAAAGAAAAATTACTAGTTATACCTTCTAGAAAGACCTCTTGATCTTCTACCGTATTCCACTTCTAACCTCGGACGTTGTGTGGGCAACGATCTTCCGAGATGAGAAACCACCAAGCACCTTCTTCTCCTCCTAGCTAGGTTCGGCCAACACAAAGAAGCTTCACCAAGGACGAAGAACAAAACACCAACAAAGCTCCAAGGGATACAAGTTTTCTCTCCTTCATCTTCTTCTTCTCCGAGTAGTATCCGGCCACCACAAGAGCTCCAAGCCAATAGAGAAGGTTCGGCCACCACCAAGAGGAAGAAAGGAAGAGAGGTTGGCCAGCCACAACACCGAGGAAAAGAGGGAGAGAAATAATAGAGGTTGTACACCATGAAGGCACCTCTACCCCTTCTTTTATAATCCTTGATCTTGGCAAATAAGGAAAATTTAATAAAAACTTCCTTAATTCTTTTGCCATTGAAAAGGAAAATTTATTTAATTAAAAACAATTTTTCTTTTCAATTTTGCAATGGTCGGCCACACCATAAAATCTCCAAGCAAATAAAATTTTAAACACCAATTAAAACTTCCTTATTTGCTTCCAGAAATTTATAAAAATTTCTCAATAATTTTTATCCCTTCATGATTGGTTTATAAAAAGGAAATTTAATAAATTAAAATCTTTCTTTTAAACATGTGGATAAAAAGAAAGTTATCTCTATAAATTAAAATCTCTTTTAATCTACAAATAAGGAAAGATATCAAATCTTTTCTTAATCTTTTGTAGAAACTTATAAAAGAGAATATTTAATTTTAAACTCTCTTTTAAATCATGAACATGATTAAAAAGGAAAGTTTTCTTAAAATTTAAAATCCTCCTTTAATCAACAAATAAGGAAAGATTTCAAATTTTAAACTCTCTTTTAAACATGTAGATGATTTACAAATAAGGAAAGTTTTTACCAAAAATTAAAACCATCCTTTTAAACTACAAATAAGGAAAGAGATTAATCTCTTCTCTTAATCTTTTGTAGAAAGCTATAAAAGGAAATTTTTTATTTTTAAACTCTCTTTTAAAATCATGATATCCACATAAGAAATAATTTTAATAAAAATCCTTTTTAATATTCTAGTGGTCGGCCACCTAAGCTTGGGACCCAAGCTTTGGCCGGCCACCTACATGGCTCATCCACTTGGTCTTGGCCGGCCCTAGCTTGGGTTCCAAGCTAGCTTGGCCGGCCCCATTGGATGGGTAAGAAGGTGGGTATGCGGTGAGTATAAATCTCTATATACTAGAGGCTACGATAGGGACCGAGAGGAGGAATTGGTTTTGGTCTCCTGATAAAATTAAGCATTCCGTGTTCGCCCCGAATACACAACTTAATTTTATCAATAATAATTCATTCCACTAAAGAACTATTATTGAACTACCGCACCAATCCCAAATTACATTTTGGGCTCCTTCTTATTATGAGTGTGTTAGTCTCCCTGTGTTTAAGATAACAAATGTCCACTAATTAAGTAAGTTACTGACAACTCACTTAATTAATATCTAGCTCCAAGAGTAGTACCACTCAACTTCATTGTCATGTCGGACTAAGTCCACCTGCAGGGTTTAACATGACAATCCTTATGAGCTCCTCTTGGGGATATTCTCAACCTAGATTACTAGGACACAGTTTCCTTCTATAATCAACAACACACACTATAAGTGATATCATTTCTCAACTTATCGGGCTTATTGATTTATCGAACTAAATCTCACCCATTGATAAATTAAAGAAATAAATATCAAATATATATGCTTGTTATTATATTAGGATTAAGAGCACACACTTCCATAATAACTGAGGTCTTTGTTCCTTCATAAAGTCTGTATAAAAGGAACGACCTCAAATGGTCCTACTCAATACACTCTAAGTGTACTAGTGTAATCATATAGTTAAGATAAACTAATATCTAATTACACTACGACCTTCCAATGGTTTGTTCCTTTCCATCTTGGTCGTGAGCTACTGTTTATAATTTATAAAGTACTGATAACATGATCTTCTGTGTGTGACACCACACACCATGTTATCTACAATATAAATTAATTGAACAACTACATTTATCACAAATGTAGACATTTGACCAATGTGATTCTTATTTCTAGATAAATGTTTTATACCAAAAGCTAGGCTTTTAGTATACATTCTAACAATCTCCCACTTATACTAAATGACTAAGCTGTCATATCTGCTGCCATACATCTGATTCTCATGCCTTTTAAAAAGCTCTTGCCTTAAGGACCTTAGGTTATCATCTGATGTAATCTAGGCGGCAACAACTTCTGCTCGTTATACAATTTCTCGTATTGGGTAGTACTTGCGCTCTATTGTGTTTACTTGCCTTATAGACTCATGGTTTCTTCGAGTTTGCTACTGCACCATTATTATTATAATAAATTGTAATAATCTTTGGACAAACTAGAAATCATATCTAAGTCTATCTTGAGGTTATTAAGTCATTCAGCTTTTATGGCTACCTCAGAGGCTTGCCATATACTCAGCTTCTATGGTGGAGTCCAGAAAAACACCTATGCTTATCACTCTTCCATAGTTATGACTTTTCCTCCTAAAGTAAACACAAAACCCCGAGGTTGACTTATTATTGTTCCTATCCGATTGGAAGTCAAAATCCATGCAACCCACAAGAACCATATTAACTGCCTTGTGAGCTAGCATATAATCTCTAGTGCCTCTAAGGTACATCAATATATGTTTTACTGCAGTCCAATGTCCTTGCCTAGGGTTACTTTGATATCTGCTAACTATGCCCTTGGTAAAACAGATTTCTGATCTCGTGCATAGCATACATTAGGCTTCCGACAGCCGAAGCATAAAGAACTGCCTTTATTTCCTTTATCTCCTTTGATGTCTACAGAGACATATCTTTAGATAAAGTTACTCCATCCTGAAAAGGTAAGAAACCTTTCTTGGAGTTTTGTATGCTTAAAACGAGCAAGGATTTTTCCGATGTATGAAGCTTGGGATAAGTAAAATATTATTTTCTTGCGATCCCTTATTACTTTGATCTCAAGAATATATACATTCTCCCAAGTCCTTTATATCGAATTGTTTGGACAACCATACCCTTACTTCTGACAACATTTTGATATTGTTTCCAACTACCAAAAATGTTATCTAAGTATAGTACAAGAAATACCACCACGTTTCAATCACATCTTTTGTATACACAAGACTTATCCGGTTACTAAATCCATAGATCTGGATTACTTCGATACACCGGATGTTCCAAGACCTTGAAGCTTTGCCTCAGTCCATAGACTGATTGAGCTTGCACACAAGATTCTCTTAGCCCTTTGCAATGAACCCTTCTGGCTGCTTTATATGGATGCTTTCTTCAAGACTTCCATTAAGGAATACTGTCTTGACATCCACTTGCCAAATAGATAAAAGAATCCGGATAGACTTAAGCATGGCTACCAATGAAAAAGTTTCCTTTTTCATCAAGCGTTGCTTTGAAAGTTTCTACCTTCCTGTCTATCCCTCTTTTCCTAGACCTTTGTACACCCAAAGGCTTTTACACCATTTGGTGGTTCTACAAGCTTCCAGATTTTATTAGAATACATATATTCTAATTTTTTTATTCATTACTCTTTGCCAAGATGCTGCATCTTTATCTTGGAGTGCTTCGTCATATATCCGGAGATCAGGTTCATGTCCTCCAGGGATCGAGTCCAAAAACTCTCCCAAAACATGATTCTTTTTAGGTTGCCTAATAACCCTCCCACTACGACGAGGCACTATCTGTAATTGTGTATCATTTGTGATACGTGATGCATTTTTTTTGTGGTATCTCATCTTGTACAGTTGGTACTAGATTAGACATGTCTTTTATTATTTTCTTAAGAACAAATTTTCTTATGGGCACATGATTTATTACATAGTCCTTTTCTAAAAATCGATCATTGATGCTAATAATGACCTTCTGATTTTTAAGACTATAAACCTACTTTCATTTCTCTAGGATAACCCACAAACAAGTGAATTCCTGTCCAATTTATCATTGTCTCTCTTCAGCATATGTGCTGGACTACCTGAATCCGAATATGCTTCAAAATAGGCTTACGCTTATTCAGCAATTCTATATGAGTAGAGAGTTATGACTTTGGAAGGTACTATGTTCACTTCCGTTTCCAGAGCATATCCTTAAAATGAATTTGGTAATTCATCATCAATCTCCTTATTTCTATAAGAGTCTTATACCTTCTTTCTACTACACCATTCTGAAGGGGTGTACCAGGTGCAGTTAGTTGGGATTGAATCCCTACTTCTGATAAGTGACTCCTAAATTCTCCCAAGAGGTACTTGCCACTACGATCTTACTATAGTGACTTTTACTTTAACATTTCTCCGCATCAGTCTTGTACTCTTTGAACTAATCAAAGTACTTAGTCTTGCGGTACATTAAGTAAATTTATTTGTATCTTGAATAGTTATCTATAAAATAGACGAAATATTCAATACTACCTCTTGTCTGGATAGTCATAGGATCACACAAATCAGAATGAACCAATTTCAACATATCTTTGACTCCATACCCCTTAGACTTAAAAGCTTCTTGGTTATTTTTCCTTTCAAGTAAGACTCGCAGGTTGGAAAAATTTCCACTACTAATGAACCCAAAAGTTCATCAGCTACCAATGAATCCTACTCAAGTTAATATAACCTAGCCTTAGATGCCAAAGATATAATTGGTTCATTTTCGTAGGTTACTTTCTCTTAAAGTTAGAAGATGTGTTACTAATTTCCATTTGTTGCATCATGAGAGTTATTGGATTTATAAATTACCAACCAACGTACCAGAACAGATAACTTCCCTCTTTTTCTTAATAACAACTTTGTTATTAAAAGAGACAGAATATCAAGTTCTTTGAATAGTTTAGAAACTGAAAACTAGTTCTTTCTAAACTTGGTGCGTAAAGACAATTACTCAAAAATTCATGTTTTATTCTTATCAAAAGATAAACATCTCCTACTGCAACAGCTACCATTTTTACAGTAGTGCTCATGTGGACGATGTTTTAATTTTCATTTAGTTGCCGGGTTTCCTGGAACCCTGCAATGAATTGCGAACATGATTAATGGCATCTATATCTACACTCCAGGTTCTGATAGATAACACCACTAAACATGTTTCAACTAATGAATTAAATACACCTATATTGTTCTTAATTCTAAGAAGACAGTCTACCTTAATGTCCAAGTCCTATTTTCAATCATTACAATTGGGACTACTAAGTCTTTTCTATAGTATGACTACTAGGGGATTGACAAACATTTTAAATCCTAAGAATCACAAAAATATTTGGTCAAGATCAACTCCTAAAAATCCCCATGAATTTTGTATGTCACGATAGTGTGAACGTATACAAAATCGAAGAGGAGATTTTATTCATTAATTTTATTATCTCGTCAACTTTACTTTATGACGAATAAAATTAATAGTTGATCTGTCTTTGATCAAATATTTGGTCAAAACTTTTTGAATTTAAAATAACATTGATTCCTCAAACAATATTATTTAAATTCACCAACACCTCAAACACCGTGAATTTTGCATGCCACGATAGTGTGGACGTATACAAAATTAATCATTTGTAAGAGGAGGGGTTTACCCATTAATTACCTTGTCAATAAATCTTTATGACAAATAAAATTACCTCAAACACCGTGAATTTTGTATGCCACGATAGTGTGGACGTATACAAAATCAAACATTCATAAGAGGGGTTTTTAATTTTATTATCTTGTCAACCTATTTATTTGGCAAATTAATAGTTGGTTTTCTTCGGTCACACAAATAATAACAGTGACTCCGATGGGGAGGATACTATTAGATGTGCCTAAGTGTATACCATTACTTGACACTAAGTCCATTAATAAGATTATGCCCCTTCCGATGGGGAAGATCACACGCTCTTAATTAACTTCCTATAGTCATCCAAAATGGAAGTTTAATCTAGTGATCTGCAAACAAGCTCATCCGATATGGAGGTAGGCACTCAGAGCCAACGCACAAACTTGTTACATCACTTATAAACCAGTAATGGAGACCGTGGAATTTATTTAAAATAAATCCCTCTCCCACTTAGTTATTTAAAGTGAGGAATTTTGACTATGCTAGTCTACCTAACATGCATACTAACAAGCACACACAACACAGCATAAAAAACAATAAATAGAAAAACAAATTTTCAACTATTATGGCTTTTATCTATTGTTGTCCTCCGTGTGTCGCCAACCCTAGCTGCTGCCATCTTTGGCCACCGCCACCGGGTCTAGTTGTCGCATCCAACTTGCTCCTTGTTCCGTTGCGCCTCTAGTCCTCTAAAAGGTTCCACGCCTTGCAAGATTCGATCCGCGACATAAATAGAATTTTACATTTTTCGATCCTATATTCCTCGAAGGAATGTACATGTAAACTAGATCAAAAAATAAAATCCTAATAAAACTAAATACAGCTCCTGCTGTATTTTATAATACAATCATGCACACACAATAAAATGCCCTTGACATGTCCAAGGGTACAATCACACACATAATAACTATAAGCCATAATAGTTGGATCCTGCATCCACAAAGTTAGCACATCCTACTATTATCCTCCTAAATTATGTATGACATGTGCATAATTAAACTAATACCAAAAACACAGAGGCAAAACCCTAGCTCTGATACCAATTGTTGGTTGCTACTCGGAAAGCCTAGAGGTTCCACTGTACAAAAATTTTGTACAAAGGTCTGAACCTTTTCCTAGCTACCATGTGTTCTTTTAAATTAAATTTTGGATCGCCTGCGGAACTTAACACGTTTGATCCAAAACTTAATCTATTTGTTCTTTTAGGTTTTGACTTGGATCTCCTGCGGAACTTAACACATTCGACCCAAATCACCTTCAGTTATTAATTCCATTAAATATTAATTTCCATAATTGGTTCCCAGTACTGACGTGGCGAGGCACATGGCCTTCTTGGATATGGGAGCAACCACCACCGACTAGACAAAACCTTTTATAGAAATCTAATATTTAATTTCCTAAAATAACTTTAGGTTAACTGAAAAGAACAATCAAATCACAAGGAAAAATAAAACAAAAGAACACAACTTCGAAAAACATATTCGAAACACTAGAATCGTAAGCCTCTTGTATTTGGTATTATTTCCATAAATAACTATCATGATGCGGAAAGAAAAATTACTAGTTATACCTTCTAGAAAGACCTCTTGATCTTCTACCGTATTCCACTTCTAACCTCAGACGTTGTGTGGGCAACGATCTCCCGAGATGAGAAACCACCAAGCACCTTCTTCTCCTCCTAGCTAGGTTCGGCCAACACAAAGAAGCTTCACCAAGGACGAAGAACAAAACACCAACAAAGCTCCAAGGGATACAAGTTTTCTCTCCTTCATCTTCTTCTTCTCCGAGTAGTATCCGGCCACCACAAGAGCTCCAAGCCAATAGAGAAGGTTCGGCCACCACCAAGAGGAAGAAAGGAAGAGAGGTTGGCCAGCCACAACACCGAGGAAAAGAGGGAGAGAAATAATAGAGGTTGTACACCATGAAGGCACCTCTACCCCTTCTTTTATAATCCTTGATCTTGGCAAATAAGGAAAATTTAATAAAAACTTCCTTAATTCTTTTGCCATTGAAAAGGAAAATTTATTTAATTAAAAACAATTTTTCTTTTCAATTTTGCAATGGTCGGCCATGTTAGGATCCTACGTACTCGGCTAGAGAGGGGGGGTGTGAATAGCCGCCCCAAATCACTCGTTTCTTCCTATAATTCGTTAGCGCAGCGGAAAAATAAAATAGAAACGAAAGGAAGAATATCAAACCTTAACACAGCGATGTACGAGGTTCGGAGATGATGCTCCTACTCCTCGGCGTGTCCGTAAGGTGGACGAACTCAATCAATCCGTCGGTGGATGAGTCCCCGGAAAACCGGCTAATAAAAACACTCCTTCTGGGTGGAGAAACCTCGCCACAGAAACTTCTTGCAACAGCAAGAAAAGAGTACAAGGAAAACAAGAAATAAAGTACAATACAAATGTAAACTTTCTTGCCTTCTCTTCGACTGGAAGAAGCAGCCGCTTCCAAGCGCCTACAACAGCAAGCTCACGCGAAGCTTCAAAGCAGCTCAACAAAGCTCAACAGCAAGCTTAGCAGCACCAAGAACAGGAAGAAGGAAGAAGAAGAGAGAGAGAGGCTCGCAGCAGCAGCCCTCCTTTTATAACCTGCGAAGAAAACGAAGAAACACAGAAGAAATCTAGCCGTTGCGTCGCAACGGCTAGTGCCTGGATCGGTCTGTGGACCGATCAGGCTCCATGTGGATCGGTCCACAGACCGATCCATTCCCTCCTCCTTCGCTTCTGTTCCGTCCCTGATCGGTCCATGGACCGATCAGGGAACCTCCTGATCGGTCCGGGGACCGATCAGGCTTTGTGCTGATCGGTCCCCAGACCGATCAGCCCCTCTTGCGCCTCGCTCCTGTTCGGCTTCTGATCGACTCCTGATCGGTCACCAGACCGATCAGTTAACACACAGTATGCTACTGATGTGTTACTGATCGGTCACCAGACCGATCAGAATATTCGCGGTATCACTGGATCGATCACCAGATCGATCCAGCTCATGGTTTTCGCCCAAACCAAGTCCAAACCAACATCCGGTCAATCTTGACCTGTTGGTACATTGCGCCTAGCATCCGGTCACTCCCTTGACCTGCTAGGACTCCCCGCTAAGTGTCCGGTCAATCCCTTTGACCCACTTAGACTTTTCTCTCCGTACCAAGTATCCGGTCACTCCTATGACCTACTTGGACTTCCCATCACCAGATGTCTGATCACCCTTGATCCATCTGGATTTTCCCTTGCCCGGCTTCACTCACCAGGACTTTCACCTAGCTTCACTCACTAGGGTTTTCACCTGACTTCACTCACCAGGATTTCCAATCTACCTGGCTTCACTCACCAGGACTTCCCAACTGCCTAACATCCCCGTTAGGACTTTCTCATTCACCTAGCTTCACTCACTAGGATTTTCACCTGGCTTCACTCACCAGGATTTTCCCGAATGCCTGGCTTCACTCACCAGGACTTTCACCTTCACCTAGCTTCACTCACTAGGATTTTCACCTGGATTCACTCACCAGGATTTCCCGACTGCCTGGCTTCACTCACCAGGACTTTTCAACTGCCTAACATCCCAGTTAGGACTTTCCCACTGCCTGGCTTCACTCACCAGGACTTTCCACACTGCCTAACATCCCAGTTAGGACTTTTCCGTGCCAAGTCTCCATACTTGGACTTTTCCAGTGCCAAGTCTCCATACTTGGACTTTTCCCGTGCCAAGTCTCCATACTTGGACTTTTCGCGTGCCAAGCTCCTGTTTGAACTTTTCCAGTGCCAAGTCTCCATACTTGGACTTTTTCCCGAATCAGGTCAACCAGGTCAACCTTGACCTAAGGTTGCACCAACAATCTCCCAAACATCTATTCTTATCCCATATCAAGAATACAACTCTTCCACGAGTGTCAAACATCAACATGCAATTCAACTAGGTCAACCTTGACCTAAGGTTGCACCGACAATCTTCCTAAGTCAAACATCAAAATACAACTCGAGTCAGGTCAACTCGAGTCAGGTCAACCAGGTCAACCTTGACCTAAGGTTGCACCAACAGGCCACACCATAAAATCTCCAAGCAAATAAAATTTTAAACACCAATTAAAACTTCCTTATTTGCTTCCGGAAATTTATAAAAATTTCTCAATAATTTTTATCCCTTCATGATTGGTTTATAAAAAGGAAATTTAATAAATTAAAATCTTTCTTTTAAACATGTGGATAAAAAGAAAGTTATCTCTATAAATTAAAATCTCTTTTAATCTACAAATAAGGAAAGATATCAAATCTTTTCTTAATCTTTTGTAGAAACTTATAAAAGAGAATATTTAATTTTAAACTCTCTTTTAAATCATGAACATGATTAAAAAGGAAAGTTTTCTTAAAATTTAAAATCCTCCTTTAATCAACAAATAAGAAAAGATTTCAAATTTTAAACTCTCTTTTAAACATGTAGATGATTTACAAATAAGGAAAGTTTTAACCAAAAATTAAAACCATCCTTTTAAACTACAAATAAGGAAAGAGATTAATCTCTTCTCTTAATCTTTTGTAGAAAGCTATAAAAGGAAATTTTTTATTTTTAAACTCTCTTTTAAAATCATGATATCCACATAAGAAATAATTTTAATAAAAATCCTTTTTAATATTCTAGTGGTCGGCCACCTACATGGCTCATCCACTTGGTCTTGGCCGGCCCTAGCTTGGGTTCCAAGCTAGCTTGGCCGGCCCCATTGGATGGGTAAGAAGGTGGGTATGCGGTGGGTATAAATCTCTATATACTAGAGGCTACGATAGGGACCGAGAGGAGGAATTGGTTTTGGTCTCCTGATAAAATTAAGCATTCCGTGTTCGCCCCGAACACACAACTTAATTTTATCAATAATAATTCATTCCACTAAAGAACTATTATTGAACTACCGCACCAATCCCAAATTACATTTTGGGCTCCTTCTTATTATGAGTGTGTTAGTCTCCCTGTGTTTAAGATAACAAATGTCCACTAATTAAGTAAGTTACTGACAACTCACTTAATTAATATCTAGCTCCAAGAGTAGTACCACTCAACTTCATTGTCATGTCGGACTAAGTCCACCTGCAGGGTTTAACATGACAATCCTTATGAGCTCCTCTTGGGGACATTCTCAACCTAGATTACTAGGACACAGTTTCCTTCTATAATCAACAACACACACTATAAGTGATATCATTTCCCAACTTATCGGGCTTATTGATTTATCGAACTAAATCTCACCCATTGATAAATTAAAGAAATAAATATCAAATATATGTGCTTGTTATTATATTAGGATTAAGAGCACACACTTCCATAATAACTGAGGTTTTTGTTCCTTCATAAAGTCAGTATAAAAGGAACGACCTCAAATGGTCCTACTCAATACACTCTAAGTGTACTAGTGTAATCATATAGTTAAGATAAACTAATACCTAATTACACTACGACCTTCCAATGGTTTGTTCCTTTCCATCTTGGTCGTGAGCTACTGTTTATAATTTATAAAGTACTGATAACATGATCTTCTGTGTGTGACACCACACACCATGTTATCTACAATATAAATTAATTGAACAACTACATTTATCACAAATGTAGACATTTGACCAATGTGATTCTTATTTCTAGATAAATGTTTTATATCAAAAGCTAGGCTTTTAGTATACATTCTAACACTTCGGAAGTCAAAACAAAGGAGAAAGTGAGCTGAAAGTAAAGCCCGAGGCGCCTTCATTGATCAATGGAGGCGCCTTCACCTTGAAGGCACCCTCATTGCTTAATTATGGAGGCACCTCAGACAGGTCAAAAACGACTATTTGTGCAATGGATAAAGTTTTATCCATCTACTCGTTGGAGGCGCCTTGGACCTCTGTTGGAGGCGCCTTGGACTTTCGAGATAAGATTTCCAGGAGCTATAAAATGGCCCCTGGAGCTAGGAAATAATATTCATTCAAGCAATCAACTCTGTATTCATTCCTATCAATAGTTCTGAGTTTCTAAGTATGTAAAAGGCTTCTCCGTCTTCAGAGAAGGAGATCGTTAGTGCGCTTTTCACCGCCTTGGATTAACAACCGTCTTGGTTGTAACCAAGTCAACTTCTGGTCTTCTCTAATTCTTTTGTTTTATTATTTTATTATTATTGCTATTTATTTTGAGTTGAAAACCCGAGGAGGGTATACTTTTATTTTACTGGCAATTCATCCCCCTCTTGCCGGCCCCGCTGCACCAACAGAAAAAACCTCATCCTTGAGTTAAGAGTAATGTCAAGTGGTAGCTCAAGAGGAAGATCATCCAATATCAGCGTAGTAAAATCTATTGACAGCTGCTAGACTTTCACCTCAATACTAGATAACAAAGACTCTTCACTCACAATGATACGGCTAGTGTTGCGGGTCGAATAACGCCTAGAGCTTTTGTGTAGGATAAGCCCCAAGACTACAACAATTCTGCAAGACAAAACCAGATGAGTTGTAGCCTCAATGATACTCTCTTTGATCTTCACCATTGCCATTTCTTTGGTAGCAGCATTAGGATACACATCAGAAAGAAATCGATTAATAGATCTTTCAGAGAAATACCCTCTTGAATATTCAGGTTCACGAGTTAATTGTAATGTCACCCACCCTTGCTCATGACTGATAAGAGAACGAGATGAAGGTGGTTGAGAAAATCCACTTAAACGTGCCAAAGTAGCAACAAGAGCATGTGTTCCTTGTTCATTAGTCAACCTTTGAGCAGTTGGAAGGAAATATTGGATTGAATCTGCGTGAACACCTTGGAGAGTAGCAACAACTTGCTCAGAAGAAGATTCCAATACCTCTTGCATTGAAGGCGGGCTTACAAACTCGAACCTGCATCCAACATCACGTTCAAGAGATTAACTGTTCTCCGCCGGCTACTAGTAAACATCAAGATGGCATTGCCTTCTTTTACGGCAAGTCTAGTATGACCAGAACAATGCACAAATGTCTCTGGATCATTTGGTAGTTCATAATGAATAATCAAATCAACATTCGGTATGTCTAGTCCCCGAGCAACAACATCGGTTGCAACCAACACAGTGAATTTCCCTTGACAAAATCCACCCACAGTTCTTTCTCACTGATGTTGAGATAAATCCCTATGCAGCGCCTCAGATGCAATATTAGCAACTTCAGCAGCTGCCTTTGCTACAGAAGCAATTGCTGCAGCTGCAATTGCTGCAGCTGCAACAGCTGCAGAGACAAGCTTCCCTTCAACCTCCAATGGAAGGCCTGATTTTTGAGCAGTTATCTGTTGCCAAATAGTTTGGCTATGCTTAATAGCAGCAGCAGAAGCACTGTCAGCTTGCACCTTTGACTGCTCAATATGAGTGCAGGTCTCCTTTGAGAAGATATTCTGTTGAGAACTACTGCCCAATATTTGGTAGTAAGGGACAGCTGGTGCTTGAGATGTAGTTGAAACAAAACCAAAAGATGTACTAGGACTTAGAGAACTAGACAATCGAGGAAGGGAAGAAGAACTAGGTAGATTACTAGTGACCTAAGTGGCAGAAGCAGAATCTGGTTGAGGTTGGGGAGTAGATATATTCAAGAGAGGCTCCTCCAATGCAGAAATCTTTTTCCTATTTCTGGACTTCTCCCTAGTAGAGGTGCTTTTATTTCCTACAGGAGCAGCTTCCTTATTTTGAATCTCACTTGGCAATACTGTAGAAATACTTGGAGTATCTTGACGAGGCAGCCAGGCACTTGAAGAGGTAAAATGCATATTTGCTGCACGAAACTTAGAAGTGTCTCTTGCAGGTGTTACTTGAGATGTTTCAGAAGCTATTGCAGAAGAATGATGTGCAGTTGAATCGAAAGGTGAACCTTGTGATGGACCAACCCACGAAGCATGATGAGGACTCGGAAAAAATCAAGGTGCAGAGTCGGTCAAGTACTACTTTGTACTTATCTGTGAGGTCTGAAATGAATGTAAAGGCAGGGGAGATTGATTGGATTCTAACTAGGCGCCTCTTGTGATAAGTAGGTACCTTATCTGTTACAATCGGAGAGGTTGTTAATCCAAAGATGACGTCGCAGTAGTATCTCCTTCAGGTGAAGAAGCCTCTTACAATAGTGAAGCGTAAAAACAAAGAAGCTAATCTAGAAATGAAGCGTACAAGTGTTGGAAATGAATTGCTTGAGTTGAATGTTAAGCTTCTGGATCAAGCATGTATTATAGTCTTGGTCAGGGCGCCCCGAAGGGTTCCAGGCACCCTGGGGGGATACAATTTTATCCCCTAAGCACGGATCACGGTTTGATCGCGATCTGCATAAAGTCCAACTCCTAGCGCCCGGAATGGTTCCGGGTGCCCGAACGATCCGGGAGCCCGGAATGGATCCGGGCGCTCGGAATGGATCCGAGCGCCCGGACCACTAAGCCAACCAAGTTGACTTTCTGGTCCGGACCCTCTGCTCCGGTGTTGCTTGCCTCGGTCTGGGTCTTCCGCTCTGGCTCCGCTTACTTGGGCGATTTCAGCCATCCAGAATAGGGCTCACCCGAAACCAACTTCCGGTCTTCTTGAGCAGGCTTTCGCTCCAGCTTCTTGTCCCTCAGAATCGTCGTGTGCTTCCTTCTCGTCCGCCAGCGTACTCATCCGCAGTCTTCATCCCTCGGTCGCACTCCGTGCCAACCTTCTCGCTAGTTGTGTCTATTGCTCCCCGAGTAGTCTTCCGCTCTGGCTTCTCATCCCTCGGAAACAACGTACGCTTCCTTCTCGTCCGCCAGTGTACTCTTCCGCAGCGCCTCGTCCCTTGGACGCACCGCGTGTCGTCCTTCTCGCTAGCTGCATTTTTCGTTCGACTACCTGTGCTCCTAAGCTCCTGCACACTTAGACACAAGGTTAAAAACACACAAGACCTAACTTAATTTGTTGATCACACCAAAACAACTTTGGGGTTCCAACAATCTTCCCCTTTTTGATGTGAGCAACCCAAGTTAAGATAGGGTAAATAGACATAAAAATAAACTAACTAATTTTGCAATAAAGTGTAACAAAATAGAAAAAATTGGTCTACCTCCCCCTAGATTTATACTTTTCCTTCTCTCCCTTTGATCACATAAAAAATTAGGGTTCTAGGAAAAACTATAATGGTAAAAATTTGAAAACTTTGAAAAATTTTGCAATAAAAAAATTTCTAAGTAAACTATAAGTAAGAAAATTTTTCTAAAAAAACTCTAAGTAAGAAAATTTTCTAAGTGAACCTTTAAGTAAGAGAATTTTTTTAAAAACCCCCTGACTTAGACAGCTTTACAAAAATATTTTTGAAAATTTTCCTAAGTAAAAAAAATTAAGCAGTAATTTCTAATTTCAGAAGAAATTTAACTTATGCAAAAAAAAAATTTAATTTTTAGGAAAAAAATTGTTTGACAAACTTTCAAAAAAAAATGTTAACGAAACTTTTTAAAGCATTATTAAATTTCAACCTTAATGCTTTATCAGAAAGTTAATTAAACATTTTATTTCAATATTTTAATTTTCAGGTTGTGACGAGGCACTAAGTCTTCTTGGTTATTGGAGCAACAACCATTTCCTTAGACAAAGCCTCATAAAGAAACTCATTGTTTAATTTTCTCGCTGAGAGCGCTAGATCCAATTAAAATTTAGATTAAGAAAGACTTAGGAACCCAATATAGGTTCCAACCAACTGGATTAATTAAGAATTTCTTAGGGACATATTTTTTTAAAATGTTCCTAATTTATCCCTTATGATACCTAAAATACCAATTTACATTGTTAAATTTTCTAACATTGGTATTAGATGAGCATGCATGGTTTTTCAAGTTATTTACTTGTACTTTTAAATTATCATTTTCTACTTTTAATTTTTCATTTTCTAATTTAATTCTGTCGAATTCTTCTATGGGGCAAGATTTACCTAATATTATTTTTAAATTCTTAATTTCTTTTTCTAATTTACAGCAATCCTTAGTTAATAATTTAATAAACTTAAATACTTTATCGGGAGGAAGAGATCATATCTGACTTATCTTGTCGATCTCGTTGTTCGTTTCTCCCCTGAACTACTGCTATCTTCCGACATGGCTCCCCCTTCGTCGATGCTCTCGATGATAATTTCGGAAGAACTTGACTCGCAGTAGTCGTCTTGATGACTTGCCATTAGTGCAAGTCCGGAGAAGGCTTCGACTTCCGATTCGGACGACGTATCATCCCACGTTGCTTTTAATGCCTTACGTTTTTGAACAGGCTTCTTACCTTTATCTTTGTCCTTGTTCTTTAGCTTGGGGCAGTTGTCCTTGATGTGCCCTTCTTCGTCGCAGTGGTAGCAGCGGATGGTCTTTTCTTTCTACCCTGCGGATGGTTAGTTTTTCTAGACTTATAAAGATTCTTGAATCGTCTTACCATCATTATCATTTCCTTGTCGTCGAGAGAAGACTCCGACTCAGGTTCGTCTCTCGATGCTTTGAGGGTGACGTTGTTCTTAGGCTCCTTCGTACCTACACATCTTGATTCGTGCACTTCAAATGTCGAGAATAATTCTTCCAATGTAATTTTTTCTAAATCTTTCGAAATGTAAAAGGCATATACTAGTGATGCCCATTTTGTATTTCTAGGAAAAGAGTTTAGTGCGTACCTGAGTGAATCTCGGTTACTTACCTTTTCTCCGAGATTTGAAATTCTGGTGATGATTTCTTTAATTCTCGAGTGCAGATGCGCAACTGTCTCGTCTTCCCCAAGTCGTAGGCTGGTGAGCTGATTGCGAAGTAGATCTCGTCTAGTGAGCTTGGCTTCGGACGTTCCTTCATGCAGCTCTATAAACTTCTCCCAAAGTTCCTTTGCGGAGTCGTAGTTGCTGATTCGGTTGACTTCTTGTGGCAGGAGAACGCTTAACAGATGCTACTCTGCTTTGTCGTTTGCCACGTAGTCATCCTGCTCCTTTTTCATCCAGTGGTATTTCTCCTTACCTTCCGGTGTTGTAAAATCGAATTCCATAATTAACATTAAATAAAAAACGGTTTTAAAAAATACCCGCATTCGCTTTTTCCAGCTAGCGAACTCCCCTTTGAACTTCGGCAGGTAGATACTTGGTCCGACCATTATTTCATTGCTTCGTTCGGCGGTTAGTCCTCCTGAAGCGCCTTGGCTCTGATACCACTTATTGGACCAGTGAGGCCCGCTAGAAGGGGGGTTGAATAACCAACAAAAATAAAGACTAACCTTTCTCGAACTTCTTAAACTAACACTTGTATAATAATTAAATAGACAGAAAGTAAAAGAAGAGGCACACAGGGATTTACTTGGTTACAACCGGAGAGGTTGTTAATCCAAGGAAGATGTCGCACTAGTATCTCCTTCAGGCGAAGAAGTCTCGTACAACAGTGAAGCGCAAAAACAAAGAAGTTAATCTAGAAATGAAGCGTACAAGTGTTGGAAATGAATTGCTTGAGTTGAATGTTAAGCTTCTGGATAAGGCTGTATTTATAACCTTGGTCGGGGCACCCCGAAGGATTCCAGGCCCCCTTAGGGGGATACAATTTTATCCCTTACGCACGGATCACGGTTTGATCTCAATCTAGATAAAGTCCAACTCTGGATGCCCGGAATGGTTCCGGGCGCCCGAACCACTAAGTCAACCAAGTTGACTTTATGGTACGGACCCTCTGCTCCGGTGCTGCTTGCCTCGATCTGGGTCTTTCGCTTCGGCTCCGCTTACTTGGGTGATTTCAGCCATCCAGAATAGGGTTCACCCAAACCCAACTTCCGGTCTTCTCGAGCAGGCTTCGCTCCGGCTTCTCGTCCCTCGGAATCGTCGTGTGCTTCCTTCTCATCCCTCAGTCTTTGTCCCTCGGTCGTACCCCGTGCCAACCTTCTCGCTAACGGTGTCTCTTGCTCCCGAACAGTCTTCCGCTCTGACTTCTCGTCCCTCGGAAGCACCGCACGCTTCCTTCTCGTTCGCCGATGTACTATTCCGCAGCGCCTCGTCCCTCGGACGCACCGCGTGTCGTCCTTTTCGCTAGCTGCATTTTTCGCTCGATTACCTGTGCTCCTAAGCTCCTGCACACTTAGACACAAGGTTAAAAATATACAAGACCTAACTTAACTTGTTGATCACACCAAAACAACCTTGGGGTTCCAACAGAAAGCACACTTGATAACCAATTAAGAAATTATAGTATTATAAATTAAATATCATGAATAAAATTTATATGACTAAGTAAAATATATATGGAATTATATAACCACGGGTTTCTATCTAGACTTGGTATTAAGTTTTATAAATAAAATAAAATAAATGACTTATCATTTATATAAGTTATGAATTTATTTATATGTGGATAAATATGGAAATAGAAATTGAGATCAAGTCCTAAGTTCCCTCTTTTATTTAAACCCTCAACTCCCACATGTTTTCTTATTGCCATAGGCCTAAGGAGGTTTCTCCCACCCTTTGTTTTCTCCGCCGATGCTAGAGTTTCAAAGGAAGACAAGGAGTAATAGCTAAGTACTTAAGGCATGTTCTCAACCATGTTATTGTTTTATTAGCCTCTATGTCTGGTGTAGTTTCGGATTTTTATAGCTTGTAAGGTTGGCTTGTTTCCTTGCTATGATATCATGTTTTGGACCATATGAATTGGGCATGTTTTCAATTATGATAATCCTTCTATAGCCTTGTGAAGTTTTCGATTTTTATAGCTTGTAAGGTTGGCTTGTTTCCTTGCTATGATATCATGTTTCAGACCATATGAATTGGGAATGCTTTCAATTATGATAATCCTTTATATTAGCTTCTATAGCCTTGTGAAGTTTCAGATTTTTATAGCTTGTAAGGTTGGCTTGTTTCCTTGCTATGATATCATGTTTCGGACCATATGAATTGGGCATGTTTTCAATTATGATAATCCTTCTATAGCCTTGTGAAGTTTTCGATTTTTATAGCTTGTAAGGTTAGCTTGTTTCCTTGCTATGATATCATGTTTCGGACCATATGAATTGGGCATGCTTTCAATTATGACAATCCTTTAGGTTAGCTTCTATAGCCTTGTGAAGTTTCAGATTTTTATAGCTTGTAAGGTTGGCTTGTTTCCTTGCTATGATATCATGTTTCGGACCATATGAATTGGGCATGTTTTCAATTATGATAATCCTTCTATAACCTTGTGAAGTTTTGGATTTTTATAGCTTGTAAGGTTGACTTGTTTCCTTGCTATGATATCATGTTTCGGACCATATGAATTGGGCATGCTTTCAATTATGATAATCCTTTAGATTAGCTTCTATAGCCTTGTGAAGTTTCAGATTTTTATAGCTTGTAAGGTTGGCTTGTTTCCTTGCTGTGATATCATGTTTCAGACTATATGAACTGGGCATGTTTTCAATTATGATAATCCTTTAGATTAACTTCTATAGCCTTGTTAAGTTTTGGATTTTTATAGCTTGTAAGGTTGGCTTGTTTCCTTGCTATAATATCATGTTTCAGACCATATGAATTGGGCATGTTTTCAATTATGATAATCCTTTAAATTAGCTTCTATAGTCTTGTGAAGTTTCAAATTTTTTATAGATTGTAAGGTTGGCTTGTTTTCCTTGCTAAGAATAACATGTTTCGGCCTAGATAAATTATGCAAGTTCCCTACCTTGATTCAAGCTCTGGCTAGTGTGGATTTCAGATTCTAAAGATTTGAATTTAGTCGCTGATTTTAGGGGATAGTTCATCCTAATGATACCTCTAGAATGGCTTCATGTTTTCTATGCGTTTACCCCTAGAAGGGGGAGTACCTTGCATGATCAAATGATAGAGTAGGATTCCCATGTTTTGGGTTGTTTGTGGTGAGTTTTAAATTCTATCTAGAACCTTAGTCATCATGATCTTTCTCTACAAGTTGTTCCACGTTCTTTCTATTTGCATACTCTTGGGAACTAGGGAATTGTGCATGCTCAAAATAAGTTATAAACCTTGCATGTTCAGACATGATAAAAGTAGGTTTAAGTTGTGTTCTCAAGAGGTATGTATATGGATGTTGCATTACAATATGAGCCATACTTTTAGTTGCTTTCCATTAGAAGATAGAAAACTTTCCCATGCTTAATTTGACTTACAAAACCAGAAAATTTCATATTCATAAAGGTAGGTTTAAATACTATTTCCAAGAGTTATGTATATGGGTGTTGCATTACAATATGGGCCATACTTTTAGTTCCTTTCTAGTAGAAGATAGGAAACTTTTCCATGCTTATTTCAACTTATAAAGCTTGTAAATTTCATATTTATTGGAGTAGATTAAATTCTGTTGTTGGAAGTTATATAGTTTGAGGTTGCACTTCATGTTTGTTCCATGCTTCTAGTTGTTTTCCTTTAGAAGATAGAAGACCATTTGATGCTCAATTCAAATTGTAAAACTTGTAAATTTCATATTTATAGGGGTAGACTAAATTATGTTTTAAGGGTTTAATCAACATAAGGTTGCTCTACAATGGTTTCATGTTATTCTATTTGTTTTCCATTAGAAACTAGAGATCTTTGCATGCTTATGTTTAGGTTCACGATTATGCCTTGTTTATGTTGCTAAGCATGCACATGCTAAGCTGATGTACAAATCTATTCTTAAGCTTACGATATGAAATTACATATTTATGTTTAGGTTCATGATTATGTCATGTTTATGTTGCTAAGCATGCACATGTTAAGTTGATGCACAAGTCTATGCTTAAGCTTACGATATGAAAATTATATACTTACGTTTAGGTTTATAATTATGTCATGTTTATGTTTATGTTTATGCATGCTCACATTATGTTTATGTACAGAATTACGTTGAAATCCATGCTTAAACTTATGTTGTGAATTTACGATACCTTAAAGTGATAATGATAATGATAAAGATTTAATGAGGATACCATGATGGAAAAGATCCCAGAGGGAGTCCGTTTATGGGAAAAGATTTTAGAGGGAGCTCAATATCGGGTAAGTTGAATATAACAAAGTGATAATGATAGTGATAATAATAATGATAATGATAATGATAGTGATAAAGATTTAATGAGAATATCATGAGGAAAAAGGCCCCAAAGGGAGTTCGTTTACGAGAGAAGGCCCCAGAGGAAGTCCAATATCGGGTAAGTTGACTGTAACAAAATGATAATGATTAAATGGGAACACTGTAAGGAAAAATACCCCAGAGGGATCCCATTTACGAGATAAGGCTCCAGAGGGATCTCAATATCGATTTTTCATGTTAGGTCATAGCTCAGTGACAAGAGTTGCTGACGCCCCACCGCCAAGTATCATGATTTTACAGCTGAGATTGATCAATCAACCATATGATGATAGCTAGTTACTTTCAACGATCCTTACCTTAAAATGATTTTCGATATATTATACTAATGTTATGCTTATATACATGCTCACGATTATGTCTGTTAGTATGTTTATGTTTATACTTATGTTATTCTTATGTACATGCTCATGATTATGGTTGTTCGTATGCTTATATTTATGCTTATGTTATGTTTATATACATGCTCATGATTATGTCTATTCATATGCTTATATTTATGCCCTCATGCTTATGTCGATGTTTATGTATACATTCATGGTATATTAGTAGGAAGGTCTCTAGTTACCTAGAACGTGGTTTCCCTTAGTACACTAGATTAGAGGTGCTAATTGTTGCATGACACGATTTTGAATATGCTGAGTCTCTCGACTCATAGATGTTGGATCGAAAGAGCTAGAGGAGGGGTGAATAGCGCTCGTGGCTTTCACTCTCTTTCGGATTCGTAAAGACGTTAGTAAATCGTTCAAGTAATTAAGAAGCGGAAATGAAATAAAGACAAACACACAGAAACACACCAAGATTTACTTGGTTCGGAGCCTTGAGCGACTCCTACTCCAAGGCCCATGCTCGTTGAGCGTTTATGGTGGGCAACAACTATTTTTGTAAAATCTATTACAAGCTAAGTACAAATAAACTGTAAATGAACTTTATACCGACAACAGCAAAATGGAAACTAAAGCTTCAGGTCGTCGGGAAGTTGATGCAGCACTTCGGGATCGTCTCGTAAGCAGCTTGCAGCGTAATGATTGCTTGGAATTCATGTTTTTGCTGCTGCCTTCGAGACCTTCTTTTATACTGTGCTGAAGGCGCCTCCAAGCATGTCCGAGGCGCCTCCAATGCGCCAAGTCAGTCTCACAGATCAGATCGAGCCAGGTCACACCCTATCTGCTTGAAGGTGCCTTCAAGGCTTCCAAGGTGCCTCTAATGCCTAGTCCAAGGCGCCTCCAGCCTGGTCCGAGGCGCCTCCAGGTCTACTGCGCTAGCTTTTTTTGGCTCGCACTCGAGGCGCCTTTAAGCTCCATGGAGGCGCCTTGGACATTGTTCATCCGAGGTCAAATGTGCTCTTTTGTCCCTACACAATGTGTTAGTCCACAAAATACACATATACCCTACAAGACAAAGTTAGCACACGAAAATATGATTGAAATAGTATTTGACAGTCTCCGAACTGTCCGGGTCTGACTTCGGATTCCAACCGGAAACCCTAGGTCGACCCAACGCCTACTGTTCCCTCCACGGGGAATGTGTCCTCACCTATTCCTCTCAGGAGAGTTACCTGAGGCCAGTCCGGTCCTCCAGACCGACTGGACTTTCCGCCTAGGGTTGCCACCCCTAGGACCTAGGGTTACCGCCCCTAGGGTTTTTCTCCACCTAGGGTTACCACCCCCTGGACCTAAGGTTACCACCCCTTAGGGTTTTTCTCCACCTAGGGTTACCACCCCCTATGACCTAAGGTTACCGCCCCTTAGGGTTTTCTACCACCTATGGTTACCACCCCCCTAGGACCTAAGGTTACCACCCTTAGGGTTTTTTACCTGCCTAACCACAATCAGGACTTTCCTACAATCTCATTTAAGCACATTAGATAACAATTAATCTTAATTTTGAATCCCTTTGCCATTATCAAAACTAAGGTTTGATCGTCGGATGCTTCCCGCACCAACAATCTCCTCCTTTTTTATTACGACAACCGAAATTCAAAGTTAAGTAAAACGATGCAATAAAGAGAAGCATAACTAGCATAAATTTAGCACAAGGAAGAAATAAGTTAGTCCAAGAGTTTTATAAATTTTGTAAAATGCTCCCCCTTAATAAAAGCTCCTCTTAAATTTATAAATTTTCAAACTTTCTTTAATTTCCTTTGAATTTCTTCTGCTCTCCCCTTAAATTTATAAATTTTCAAACTTTCTTCAATTCCTTTGAATTTCTTCTACTTGGTACTTCTGCTCTACCCTCAAATTTATAAATTTTCAAACTTTCTTCAATTTCCTTTGAATTTCTTCTACTCTCCCCCTTTGCCATATATCAAAAATAAACAAGGGAGTAAGAGTGAAGGAACCAATGATTAATGACCTTAGCTTAATTTGAGAACCTTAATTAAAATTAAACAGAGGGTTAACCAAATTTTGATAAACACTTAGCTTTTTCTTTTAAAACTAGGTAAGATAAGATTATATTTACTAGAAGAGTAACTTAGCTAATTTTATGATATCAAAAGATTTAGTTAAACTTTGAAAAAAAACAAATACTTAGCCAATTTTGGTTAAACTCTGAAAGAAAAAAGTCCCACTTAGCCAATACATTATGTTTTCAACTAACATTTCTTGTAGGTTTTAGTTTTTAAAGAACTCTTTTTAGCCAATATTTGTGCAAAGTTAGTTTGTAATAACCTTTTTAATTGGTTTAAAACCTTCTAAAAAGTTGGATTAACTATAGACCTTAATTGTTGAAATAACAAACAAAAAAAATTTGGTTAATTTTGAAAAAGAAATTTTTTAAGATCCTTGAAGGCAATGGAGGAGCAATAACCCTAATGTCCAGGCATGAGTTTGAGAATTAAGCGGTTACTTTTAGCAGGGTATCAGAGCCTTAAAGTGCAAGTTAGTTTGAAGTTTTAATTTCCTTAACCAACTGTCTAACCGTTAGCTACTGGATGAATACCTAGAGGGCACCAGTTTTCTCTTGGTTAGTCAAGTTAAATTAGTAATCCAGTTTAGATTTGACTAGAACTGGATCATTTAACTTGATTAATGTGAATTTAGTTTTTAACGCTCAGACTCACTATGATGCACAGAAATAAGCATTCTGGAGTCCAGATTGTACCTTATGCATCTCACGTCGTTCTAAGTTTCTTTCAAACACAAACAAGTTATGCCTAGTGTGTTTGTGAGATGCTCTAGCTGAAACTAGGGGAACATGATTTCTAGGGGGAAGAACCTAGGCTAAGTCCAAATTTTGAAAGACTAATAAAATTGGAATTTTGAAACCATTATTTTTCTTAGAATTTTAAAAGATTAAGCATTTTTGAAAGAAATATTAAAATTGGATGTAGGAAATTTGTTTGATGATCAAGTTCTATTCTACCCAGTACATACCAAGAATAATAACATAAAAAGACTTGTAAGCAGAAATGAGCAGAGTAACATAAGTATCACTAGACTAGGAACTGAAAGAGTCTATGTCCACAATCCAAGATACAATGCATGAGATGATAGCATCAAAGAGAAGGGTCATCAGCTGGAGGGTCGTCAGCTGGAGGTGGTGGAAGGGGATGCTCGCGTGCAGGTTGTCTCTGGCGACGTATCTCTCCCAGAAGAGAAGTGAATCCGGCAACTATCTTGGATCGTAGGGATCGGAGGAAGCGATGGCTATCTCGAATAGCCCGTCGAGTCTGAATGGACTGAACCTCGAGACGAGCGAGTCTGTCCTCGACGGAAAGTGGTGCCGAAGTCGAAGGCCCGGCTGAAGTGGAAGGCCTGGCGGAGGTGGAGGGAAATGGATCTCCGAAAAACTCCTCGGCTAAGAAGTCGAGCCACTCCTCACCCTCGCCTGGGACAATGTTGTTAGGACCTTAGGACGCGGCTAGAGAGGGGGGTGTGAATAGCCGACCCCAAATTTATGTTTCTTCCTATAATTTGAGTTAGCGCAGCGGAAATAAAAGATAGAAACAAAACAGGAGAATATCAAACCTCAAACGTGACGATATAACGAGGTTCGGAGATGATACTCCTACTCCTCGGCGTGTCCGTAAGGTGGACGAATCCTATCAATCCGTCGGTGGATGAGACCCCGGAAAACCAGCTAATAAAAACTCCTTCTGGGTGGAGAAACCTCGCCACAATCTCTCTTGCAATAGCAAGATCGGAGTACAAAGATAAAGCAAGAAGCCAAGAACAATATGAATGTAAAAAACACTAGTTTGCTTGCCTTCTCGTCGACTGGTGATGAAGCAACCACTTCACGGATGCCAACAACAGCAGCAACTGATCAGTTGGAGTCCAGCCGAGGGAAGCTCACACGAAGCTTCAGCAGTGGAGAGCTCAACAAAGCTCAGATCGCAGGAGCCAGAAGAATAAGTTCCCTGTAGAGGCTCTCCACCTCGTTATATAACTTGAACCTACGAAGAAGACAGAAATCTAGCCGTTGTGTCTCAACGGCTAGGCCTGGACCGATCAGGCTCCACCCTGATCGGTCCAGATGGGTCTGATCGGTCAGGACCGATGCTGATCGGTCCCCAGACCGATCCCAACTCTCACAGAGAGTTGGTTGCGATCCCTGATCGGTCTGTGGACCGATCAGGCCATAGGTGGATCGGTCCACAGACCGATCCTCCCTATTGTTCTCTGAATCTCATCGCTTCCTGATCGGTCTACCGACCGATCAGATAAATTACAGAAAGAATCAGTGTATCACTGGATCGGTCAGCAGACCGATCCAGATACCCATAGTATCACTGGATCGGTTAGCAGACCGATCCAATTTTCCAGCCTTAAACCTAAAGCCTTCCTGATCTAGAGAACGAGCTACTGAGCCCTCTCTGACCTAGTCTGGAGAACGAGCTGCCGAGCCCTCTCCGACTTCCACGTCTGGTCCAGAGAACGAGCTACCGAGCCCTCTCCGACTTCCATGTCTGGTCCAGAGAACGAGCTACCGAGCCCTCTTCGACTTCCACGTCTGGTCCAGAGAATGAGCTACCGAGCCCTCTCTGACCTAGTCCAGAGAACGAGCTACCGAGCCCTCTCCGACTTCCACGTCCGGTCTAGAGAACGAGCTACCGAGCCCTCTCTGACCTAGTCCGGAGAACGAGCTACCGAGCTCTCTCTGACTCCATCCAGTCCAGAGAACGAGCTACCGAGCCCTCTCTGACCTAGTCCAGAGAACGAGCTACCGAGCCCTCTCTGACTCCATCCAGTCCAGAGAACGAGCTACCGAGCCCTCTCTGACCTCCCATGCCAAGCTTCCATACTTGGACTTTTCCCGTGCCAAGCTCCCTGCTTGGACTTTTCCGTGCCAAGTCTTCATACTTGGACTTTTCCCGTGCCAAGCTCCCTGCTTGGACCTTTCCGTGCCAAGTCTCCATACTTAGACTTTTCCCGTGCCAAGCTCCCTGCTTGGACCTTTCCGTGTCAAGTCTCCATACTTGGACTTTTCCCGAATCAGGTCAACTCAAGTCGGGTCAACCAGGTCAACCTTGACTAAAGGTTGCACCCACAATCCCCTAAGTTCCTATTCTTGTCAAACATCAAAATATAACTTCTCTATTCTTGTCAAACATCAAAATATACCTCGAGTCAGGTCAACTCGAGTCGGATCACCCAGGTCAACCTTGACCTAAGGTTGCACCAACAAATGTCGGGTGCATCCTCGTCCTCTGGAGCAATAGGAGCAGCGGCTAGCTGTGGCTGACCCTTCCATGCTAGAATTCCCTCGGCGGTGACATCTATACTGGCTAACCGAAGACTACGCTTCCCTAACTCGTCGTATAGTGTAAGGGGGATAAGTGTCCCTACGGTCGTGTCTATCCTGAGGGAGGAAAAGATCTGAGTCAAGATATGATAGTAGGGCATGTGAACTACTCCTGATGTGACTGTACTAGATGAATGTATGATGTTATGGAACATATGCAGTGCAATATCTATATCTAAACGCTGACTCAGGGCGTACAAAAAGAATGAGTGAGAGGATCGCATCTTCGTGATGTCACGAGATGTGATCGGTAAAATGCATGCAGTCAGGACTCTGTACATAATGTAGTCCTGAACCCTAAGAAGAGTTGACCTGAACTTAGTCAGGCCAAATGGTCTCTCCTCTCCGAAAAGTGCAAATAGATGGTGTCTAATGTGATATGAGAGTAGGGATCACCGAATGGTAGATCTCTACCTGGGTAGCATAGGAATGTGCATGTAGACTCCCTAAGCTCTAAACTCATGCGAATCAGGGAGGGAGTAAACTGGATGTTTGTTCCACCGACTCTGGTGGAATACGTACTATCATCAACCTTCTCGAGGTTGTGATAGAACTGTGCACATAAATCCTGGTTTACTATATTGTTACAGTAAACCAATTTCCCTAACTGATAGTATTCTATCATCTGGACCGCGGGGTGACAGAACTAGGCAAAAAATGACCTACCTACGTACCTAGGTTTAATGGATTCAAATGTAAACCTAGCAAAGTCTACCCTATGCCGCTCAGAGGGGAATCTAGGATCCGTAGAAGGACTCTTAGCCGGTGTAGAATCAGCATGTCGACGTTTTCTTATTTATGCAACATATAACAAAAAATGTATAAAAATAGCATATAAGGACAATATGATGGTTGAAGATATACCTAGGAGGCATTGTAGGGTGATGAAAGGAGTTTGAAGGGGTTGAAGGCGCCTTAGAGGGGAGAAATCGTCGGATTGGGAGAGGAAATCACGTGGGAACGTTGTGCCATGAACGAACAGAAAGTATTCTGTTCGTTTCTGAAATTTGGGATTTAAGGCGCCTTAGACGATGCTTAAGGCGCCTTAAGCAAGCTATTGGAGGCGCCTCGGAGATCATCCAAGGCGCCTTTAGTTAAGGCGGCGGGAAATTTCCCGCCGTGATTTGAGGGTGCCTCCCTCGTGTGGGAGGCGCCTGCGACAGGTGTCTTTTTTTAAAATTTTATTTTATATATATGTATATATTAATATAAAATAATGTTACATCGATTAAGTTGTAAAAGAGATGTTTAGTTAAGTTTTTGAAACACATTTAAGTTAATTAAATTTTGAAAAATATTTAAGTTAATTAAATTTGAAAAATATTTAGTTAATTAATTTTAAAAAATATTTAAGTTAATTAATTTTGAAAAGTATTTAGTTAATTAAATTTTGAAAAATATTTAAGTTAATTAATTTAAGTTAATTAAATTTGAAAAATATTTAGTTAATTAATTTTGAAAAATATTTAGTTAATTAAATTTAAAAAAAAACATTGATTTAATTTTAATTGATTTTAATTTTATTTAATGATTTAATTTTAATTTTTGTCCTTAGCCATCTCACCCAATCTAGATTTTTCAATCAAGGGATCCTATAATTTTGTGAGATGAATTAGATTCAATTTATAGGGTTAGGTCTAACTTTGTGTTAGATTCAGGTTTAGCTTTGGGCTCAACAAATAGGCATTCTTTGGATAAATTTCTGGGCTATGGTGAGTCACTTGGACATCATTAAAGTAATCATGCCTTCGAGGTTTTCCAAATAGTCCTATCCACTGAACTTAGTACAAAACCTTGGTCTAACTAGTTAGGATCCATAAATGGTAGCTTCAGTCAGTTTCACTTAGTCAAATGCACCAGGTCGAAGCCATATCTTCCTAGACATACATAGACTAAGCTTCCCTAACGTACTATCATCCAATACTTTACCAATACCGTGGGTCAAGTTAAACTTAACCCTTTTTATTCTAGTTCTAATTACCCTGTCGGGTAGGTTATGTTCAGTTACCATGTCAGGTAGATTCCTTTTGGAGGTGCCAGTTATTCTGGAGCCTCCATTTGATTTTTCCTTTTTAATTTTATTTGTTAAGGTGTTTTTTTATTAATTGTTTATTTGTTAAGATTATTTTTATTTATTAATTAATTATTTATTTATTTAGATTATACTTATTTATTAATTATTATAGTTTTTCTTTTTGCTCCCCCTGGATTATAGCCTCGATAAGGTCTGTCAAGGTAATGTACTTGATCCTTGGGGACCCAGTATTAACCAAGTCCAACTTGATTGACCAGGTTGGACTTGGGTGCCCATGCTTGGACTAGTTTACTTTTTGGTTTGTTGACTAACGATAGGTAAGATCTATATTCCTTTTTAGATTTAAAACCTAGTCCAGTTTTATTGTAAACAGCTCTTTGAGTCCCAAAAATTAGGTCAAGGTTCTTGGATCCCACAGAGAACCGTTCTAGGGTAGTCTTCAAATCCTTGACTTGACTTCTCAGGTTGGAATTCTCTTCCTCAAGTTTTTAAACTTGAGTTGAGGTTCTAGTCTGAACTGGATCAGTCAAGGATTCAGTATTAGTTACTTCTTTAAGGAGTGTTACCTCCTTTAGAAGTGACTTGATTCGAACTTTAGACTTGGCTACTTTATGCATTAAATAATTTATTAAGATGTAAAGACGATTCATACTTACAGAGGGGTTTGACCCTTCGGAAACGGATACGAATCTGTGGCTTTTCTTGGACTCAGCTTCCGATTCGTCCTCGCTTCCGGATTCGTTGGTGTTGTCCCGGGCCGTCAATGCGAGGAGGCTTGCCTGCTCGACTTCTTCGTCGTCAGATTCCTCGGAAGAAGATTCATCCCAAGTGGCCTTCAGAGCCTTCTTCCTTCTTGGTTTCTTTGGATCCTTTTGGTTCGGGTAGTTCGCTTTGATGTGCCCCTTCTGATTGCACTCATAGCAAGTCACCTCGAATTTAACTTTTGTACTTGATTGAGCTTCTTTGGTTTGAATGACCTTTTTGACATCCTTTTTGTTGAAGTCCTTCTTTTTTGTAGAGTTTTTCCATTAGATTGACAAATTCGGTGAGCTCTTCATCGTCTTCCGAATCTTGTTCCTCTTCTAATTCTTGTTCGGTTCTACGTTTTGATTTTGACTCGCGTGCTTTTACTGTACCTGCAATCAAAGTCAACCCTTTCTCGACCTGACGTGAGTTAGTCTGTTCATGAAGCTCAAACTCGGAAAATAATTCATCTAATTTAATAGTAGAGAGGTCCTTAGAAACCTTGTAGGCATCTACCGTGGATGCCCACAAAGTGTTCCTCGGAAAGGCGTTTAAAGAGTTCCTTATGGCGTCCCTGTTATCTACCTTCTGTCTGATCGCAGGGAGTTCATTTAGTAGTTCTTGAATTCGAGCATGGAGATGGCTAGCCGTCTCACCTTCCTGTATTTTTAAGTTATATAATTTATTGAATAACAAGTCTCGCTTACTTACTTTGGTATCGGAGGTCCCTTCGTGAAGCTCGATCAGCTTCTCCCATAGTTCCTTAGCGCTTGAGAATGGACCGATGCGGTTTAGCTCCTCCTTTGTTAGTCCGCACTGGAGGGTACATGTTGCTCTGGCATTTGCCTCCACCTTCTTGATTAAAGCTGGTTCCCAGTTCTCGTAGGGTGTAGGTTTGTCGTCTTTATCAGTTGGTAGATCCAATCCAGTCTTGACGATCATCCACATCTCGAACTGAATTTTGAGGAAATTCTCCATTCGTCCTTTCCAGTATCTGAAGTCTTCTCCGGTGAAGAGTGGGGGACGAACGGTGTTATATCCTTCTTGTTGAGCCATTTAGTTAATATGCAGAAACACAATAGAAGAGATGTCCTAAAACTAGGTCTTGGATTAGTAGTGTGGGAATAAGTAAAAAAAAGCGAACTCGAGTGGTGTTGCACCGATTTCGAGTTAAAATCGATTCGAAAATGAATAATTAGAATTTAGCTATTAAGCTAAATCTAATTGACTCCGTAAAACTGAAAATGCCACGAAGAAAAATTACTTGAACGGTGATTGCACCGATTCAAAGCGACCCCGCTCTGATACCAATTGTTGGATAGAAAGGCTATGGGGGGTGAATAGCGCTCGTGGCTTTCACTCTCTTTCGGATTCGTAAAGACGTTCGTAAATCGTTCGAGTAATAAAGCAGCGGGAATGAAATAAAGACAAACACACAGAAACACACCAAGATTTACTTGGTTCGGAGCCTTGAGCGACTCCTACTCCAAGGCACACGCTCGTTGAGCGTTTACGGGGGGCAACAACTATTTTTTCGTAAAATCTATTACAAACTAAGTACAAATAAATTGTAAGTGAACTTTATACCGACAACAGCAAAATGGAAACTAAAGCTTCAGGTCATCGAGAAGTTGATGCAGCACTTCGAGATCGTCTCGTAAGCAGCTTGCAGCGTAATGATTGCTTGGAATTCATGTTTTTGCTGCTGCCTTCGAGACCTTCTTTTATACTGTGCTGAAGGCGCCTCCAAGCATGTCCGAGGCGCCTCCAACACGCCGAGTCAGCCGCACGGATCAGATCGAGCCAGGTCGCACCCTATCTGCTTGAAGGCGCCTTCAAGGCTTCTAAGGTGCCTCCAATGCTTGGTCCAAGGCGCCTCCAGTCTGGTCCGAGGCGCCTCCAGGTCTGTTGCGCTGGCTTCTTTTGGCTTGCACCCGGGGCGCCTCCAAGCTCCATGGAGGCGCCTCAGACACTGTTCATCCGAGGCCAAATGTGCTCTTTTGTCCCTGCACAATGTGTTAGTCCACAAAATACACATATACCCTGCAAGACAAAGTTAGCACACGAAAATATGATTGAAATAGTATTTGACAGTTTCCGGACTGTCCGGGTCTGACTTCGAATTTCCAACCGAAAACCCTAGGTCGACCCTGTTGGTGCAATATTCCCTAGGTCAAGGTTGACCTGATTGACTGAGCTTGAATTGGTTCAAGCTCGAGTCTTGATGTTTGGTTTCGATGTTTAACAATACATGGAGACAAGACATGGAGATTGCAGGTGCAATTGTTCATGTGGGGAGATTGTGAAGAAGAGTCAAGTAGGTCAAGGTTGACCGGATACTTGACTGGAAAATCCTGGTGAGTGAAGCCAGGTAAAAGTCCTAACTGGAAGGTTAGGCAGACTAGGAAGTCCTAGTAAGTGAAGCCAGGTAGATGTGAAAGTCCTAGTGAGTGAAGCTAGGCAGGAGGAAAGTCCTGGTGAGTGAAGCCAGGTAGATGAGAAGTCCTAGTGAATGAAGCTAGGCAGAAAGGAAATCCTGGTTAGTGAAGCCTAGTGAAAGTCCTAGTGAGTGAAGCTAGGCAGGAGGGAAATCCTGGTGAGTGAAGCCAGGTGAAAGTCCTAGTGAGTGAAGCTAGGCAGGAGGAAAGTCCTGGTGAGTGAAGCCAGACAGATGAGAAGTCCTAGTGAGTAAAGCTAGGCAGAAGGGAAGTCCTGATGAGTGAAGCCGGGCACGGGAAAATCCAGATGGGTTAAGGTTGACCAGACATCTGGTGAAAGTCCAAGTAAGTCAAAGGGATTGACCGGATACTTGGCATGAGAAGAGAAAGTCCAAGTGGGTCAAAGAGATTGACCAGACACTTGGTGAGGGAGACTTAGCAAGTCAAGAGTGACCGGATGCTAGGCATGATGGACCAACAAGTCATGGATGACCGAATGTTGGTCTAGGGGGCTTTGGACTTGATTTTGGGCAAAATCATGAGCTGGATCGATCAGCCGATCGATTGGCTCATGCCCAATCGATCAGCTGATCGATTGGGAGGGTCTTTGCGACAAGCCCCCTCCCAATCGATCAGTGGATCGATTGGGAGAATCGTCCGATCGCATAGAACAACAATTTCTAGAAGCACAGAGGCGCTCTGCTCTGGATTGATCGGTTGATTGATCCAAAGCCTCCCCGATCGATTGGGAGCAATCCAATCGATTGGGATCCGACCGTTGGCGCAGGATATAGCTGTTGGTGTGCGTTCATCTTCGGTAGAGCTCACGATTTTCATCTCAAATCTTCACAGCGCTTCCACAGCTTCTCGATAGAGTTCTCACCGCCAGCTCTTGAAGTTCTTGGAGGCTTTCCAAGTCAAGAGGTGGATCTACAGCAAGAAGAAGAAAGCTAGGGTTAGGATTTTCTTGTGCAAACTTGCAAGCTTTTGCTTATATTTTGTTTCCTTTCCCTTTCTTCTTGTAGTGTGAACTTGTAGGGCTTCTCTGCCTTCAGTAGTTATCGTAAAGGAGTGTTTTATTAGTGGAAGGTGTGTGAGTGTGTGGATCCTTGGACTAGTCACCTCTTCTTGAGGTGGATACCAAGTAAATCCTTGAGTTAGCGTTGTGTGTTTGTCCCTTTGTATTTTCCGCTGCAATTCATCATAAGAAACAAGCAACGACGAGCACAAGATCGCGCAGAGCTATTCACCCCCCCCCTCTAGCTACATTTCGATCCCAACAGACCCGACGCCTACTGTTCCCTCCACGGGGAACGCGTCCTCACCTACTCCTCTCAGGAGAGTTACCTGATGTTAGTCCGGTCCTCCAGACCGACTGGATTTTCCGCCTAGGGTTACCACCCCCTAGGATCTAGGGTTACCGCCCCTAGGGTTTTTCTCTACCTAGGGTTACCACCCCCTAGGACCTAAGGTTACCACCCCTTAGGATTTTTCTCCACCTAGGGTTACCTGTTGGAATGTATACTGAAAGCCTAAGCTTTTGTAAACATTTATAAAGAATCACATTTGGTCAAATTGTCTACATTTAGTTATAGTTGTTCAATTAATTTATATTGTAGATAACATAGTATGTGGTGCCACATACAGAAGAGGATGTTATCAGTACCTTATAAATTATAAACAGTAGCTCACGACTAAAATGGAAAGGAACAAACCATTGGAAGATCGTAGTGTAATTAGGAATTAGTTTATCTTAACTATATAATTACACTAGTACACTTAGAGTGTATTGAGTAGGACCATTTGAGGTTGTTTCTTTTATACTGACTTTATAAAGGAACAAATACCTCAGTTATTATGGAAGTGTGTGCTCTTAATCCTAATATAATAACAAGCACATATATTTGATATTTATTTCTTTATTTTATCAATGGGTGAGATTTAGTTCGATGAATCAATAAGCCTGATAAGTTGGGAAATGATATCACTTATAGTGTGTATTGTTGATTATAGAAGGAAACTGTGTCCTAGTAATCTAGGTTGATAATGTCCCCAAGATGAGCTCATAAATATTGTCATGTTAAACCCTGCAGGTGGACTTAGTCCGACATGACGATAAGGTTGAGTGGTACTATTCTTGGATTAAGATATTAATTAAATGAGTTGTCAGTAACTCACTTAATTAGTGGACATTCGACATCTTAAACACAGGGAGACTAACACACTCATAATAAGAAGGAGCCCAAAAATGTAATTTGGGATTAGTGCGGTAGTTCAATAATAGTTCTCTAGTTGAATGAATTATTATTGATAAAATTAAGTTGTGTGTTCAGGGCGAACACGGGATGCTTAATTTTATCGGGAGACCAAAACCAATTCCTCCTCTCGGTCCCTACCGTAGCATCTTATTTATAGAGTATTATACCCACCTATACACACCTTCATACCCATGAGAAGGGGGTCCGCCAAGCTAGCTTGTGGTTCAAGCTAGGGTCGGCCAAGCCTTGGTTCATGGGTGGCCGACCCTAGCTTGAACCCAAGCTTAGGTGGCCAGCCCCCATTAAATTAAAAAGAATTTTAATTTTTATTATGTAGAAGATATAATTTATTAAAGAGAATTAAAATTAAAATATCTCTCTTAAAAAGGATCTACAAAAGATTAAAGAAAGAGATTAGATCTCTTTCCTTATTTGTAGATTGGAAAGATATTTTATTTTTTCTCTTTGAAAATTATTCACATGTTGAAAAATTAAAATTATAGAAATTTGTTTTATCAACCATGAAGGGATTTTAAAGGGAAATTTTATTTTTCTTAATTTCCAAAGACAAATAAGGAAGTTTTAATTGTTGATTTAAAATTATCTTATTTGCTCTATATGAGGTGGCCGGCCACATACAATTAATTAAGAAATTTTATCTAATTTTTCTTAATTAATTGTTGTCAAGGAAAGTTAAGGAAATTTTATTATAAATAAATTTCCTTATTTGCCAAAGCCAAGGAATATAAAAGAAGGGGTTGGGGTGCCTTCATGGGTTACAACTTCTATTATTCTCTCCCTATTTTCCTTGGTATTGTGGCCGGCCATCTTCTCTCCCTCTCTTCCTCTTTGTGGTGGCCGAAACTCTTCTTTGTTTGGAGCTCTTGTGGTGGCCGGATACTACTTGGAGAAGAAGAAGAAGGAGAGAAAGCTTGTATCCCTTGGAGCTTGGTTGGTGTTTTTTCTTCATCCTTGGTGAAGCTTTGTTTTGGCCGAACCTAGCTAGGAGGAGAAGAAGGTGCTTAGGTGGTTTCTCATCTTGGAAGATCGTTGCCCACACAACGTCCGAGGTTAGAAGAAGAATACGGTAGAAGATCAAGAGGTTTTTCTAAAAGGTATAACTAGTAATTTTTTCTTTCCGCATCATACTAGTTATTTTTGGAAATAATACCAAATACAAGAGGCTTACGATTCTAGTATTTCGAATTTATTTTCGATGTTGTGTTCTTTGTTATTTTTTCTTTTCCTTGTAATTTGATTGTTCCTTTTGGTTAACCTAAAGTTATTTTAGGAAATTAAATATTAGCTTTCCTTAAAAGGTTTTATCTAGTCGGTGGTGGTTGCTCCCATATCCAAGAAGGTCATGTGTCTCGCCACGTCAGTACTGGAAACCAATTATGGAAATTAATTTTTAATGGAATTAATAACTTAGGTGATTTGGATCGAACGCGTTAAGTTCCGCAGGAGATCCAAGTCTAAACCTAAAAGAACAAATAGATTAAGTTTTGGATCAAACGTGTTAAGTTCCGCAGGCGATCCAAAATTTAATTTAAAAGAACACATGGTAGCTAGGAAAAGGTTCAGACCTTTGTACAAAATTTTTGTACAGTGGAACCTCTAGGTTTTCCGAGTAGCAACCAACATTACCACCCCTAAGACCTAAGGTTACCACCCCTTAGGGTTTTCTACCACCTAGGGTTACCACCCCCTAGGACCTAAGGTTACCACCCCCTAGGGTTTTTTACCTGCCTAATCGCAGTTAGGATTTTTTCTGCAATCTCATTTAAGCACATTAGATAACAATTAATCTTAACTTTGAATCCCTTTGCCATTATCAAAACTAAGGTTCGATCGTCGGATGTTTCCCGCACCAACAATAGACTTTAACCTTTCTTTTTAAGACACTGGAACAAATGAGACAGGAGACGTTGACCAGTGAGCTAGCTCGAAACAATAACAGTACAACCCGAAGACCTTCAAGTATAATTTCCATATTTAGCTATGATATTTTTCAAACCGTCTATGTAATTTTATTTGAACTAAAAACCCACTATGGAAGTATGAGTATGTAGCGCCCGCAGTTTATGTATTATTAAGAAAAACTAGGGGCGTTACAAATATGTTCTAGTCTAACATGTCAAATTTCATCATTAATATCAGTATCACTAGTAAGATCAATGTTTGAAAAATAACCATTAATACCTTAATTAATATCTGGTTCTACATCAAGGACCATGAAACCATTCATTATATAACCACACCCAATTAACATAGAGTTAATACGAAGTTCCACACATTAATTGAAAAAGTTTATACAATAACCTAAATCAAGAAAACTAATAACGAAAACTAGATTCTGCCGAATCTCAGGAGCATAAAGGACATAATGTAGAAACAAGGTATGTTCACCACATAGGTTGAGTTTGTAAGTGATAACTCCTTTAACTTCAATCCTTGCATTGTTTCTCATATATATTTATTTGTTACCAGCTGGTACTCGACGATACTCCACATAGATAATTCGATCATGAGCTGTATGGTTCATTACTCCTGAATCTATAATTCATAAAAGATAAGAATCATCTAACAACACTGAATTAGCAACATAATTCTCATGAAAAAAGGTTAAACATGGATCTACCTTTTTTAGCTCAGTGCAATCTTGAGCAAAGTAGCCATTTTTGCGATAGTTATAGCAAGTCAGCCTGCTTTTAAGTTTCTTTCCATACTTTTTTCCTTTAAGATTCTTCTTGATTGGGCCTTGCCCAGTACCAGCTTCTTTTCATTTTTCCTTTCCTTTCTTGAACCATCTTTTCTTATTCTTAGATCCAAATGCTCTAACAGAATCTTCAGCTACAAAAGCTTGTCTAGAAATCCTTGCAAATTCAATTCTCTCTGACTCAAGTTCAACATGACGTGAGACGTCAGTGAAAGTCTTGATACTCTCATTGTGTATAAGATTCTATTTCATTATTTCCTAAGAATTGGGAATGTAATGGATTATTGTCTGAATATGTTGTTCATCAGTCAACTCATGACTAGTAGTCTTAAGTCTCGAATCATATTAATCATTTACCTCAGGTGTTGGGCCATGATAATATTCGGACGTTTTTTGTAGCTGTCAAATTTTATTATTAGTTGACGAAGCTTGCTTAAACTAACTTCACTATACTTCTCTCTAAGGGATACCTAGACATCATGAGCTGATGGAAATAGCTCATACTCATAGACTAGATCATCTATCATTGAACTAATTAATATATCAGTAGTAGTAGAGTTCTTTTTCTTCCATGCCTTATAGGCATTAAAATCACATTTATGCAGTGTCATAAAACCATTGATTCTTCCATAAACTGATGAACAATTTCTATAACTTCTTGTTCCTCAAGAACATATTGTATCTTGAGGTGTTAGATCTTATAGTTATTCCCATTAAGTTTTTCTTCCTTATTAAGTTTAGTTATGATATTTTTAGTTGTCATGATCTAACATAAATAAACACATTATTTAGTAATTCAGTGTAATTCAAATGCATGTAATTTATGATTGACTTAATGTTAATCTGAGTTGGTTTACAAAATTAAGTGATAACTATGTTTCTACTTATCATTCGTATAATCCAATCAAATCAACATTGATCAATTCTATTGCACACATCCTAATAAATGAACTAATTATGAAATGAACTAATCATTAAATTAAACATGAATTAATTATGAAATGAACTAATCATTTTAAAGTTTGTTAGCATATAACATTTCATAAAATAACTCTATTCATACATAATAGCAAAAATTATCATACGACTCAAAAACTAAATAGACTAATATTGTTCATACATAATGACAATAATAATAGCAGAACTCTAATAAATTAGATAGATCAACATCACTCCCATTAGGACAAACACCAGTATAGTGGTCAACTCAATCCCTTTCAACCTGACTCATTTGGGGCAATCTCAAGTAGACGAACTTCAGGATTTTCAATTTGGTCTATAATCGAATTTACTTCAGAATCCTATGTTGGGACACTTCGGAGCTAGAGGGAGGGTGAATAGCTCATTACGCTTGTTCGCTTGCTTCGTAGATGTTGATTTACAGCGGATAAAATAGAAGTCAAGCTCTCCAATGCTAACAAGTAGATTTCCAATCTTACATTATGTTCCTATGCTCAACCTTGAGCATGCATAACAATGAAGGTTTCCACCTTCCATTGTTTCATTGTTTACAAATAAAAGTAAACCATGTTTTCAAGGAGTAGCTTCCTCTCAAAACATACTCTAAACTTCTGTCATTGCACCAACAATGACTTGGAATTTCTAAATCTATAGAAAATCCAACATTTGAAGTTTTGAGGTTTGAAAATTCAACTTTGAAACTAAATCTCATTCTAAACTCCAGCTTAGTCATCTTGTAACCAAACCTTTCTTGTTTCAACAAGAAAAACTACCCTTAAATGCTTATCTAAGAACTTCCTAGGGTTAGGAATGGTTAACACGACTAAACATGACTTATTCAACTTAAATAATCTTATTTAAGTTAAGCACTTAAATTAAGCCCTTAGTCGCTTAAGACCAGTCGTAATCGGTTAAAGTTGGGATTTAATCGATTCCTGAGTATTAATAGATTGTTGTAATCGATTCCGTAGCTACTGTGCTCACGAGAATTCACTTAATCGATTAGCCTAATCGATTAGAGTTGGAAATCGATTGCTGTAATAGATTACGATTTCTGATTTCTAAAATTTAATTCTGTCCAAATTTCATAAATGCTCCAAAAATTCTATAAAATTCTAAAAACTATGAAAATTCTTATAGACATTATTTAAGGCATATACTATCATAGAAAAATAGTTTTATAAGAAAATACATCTTATTTTCAAAGATTGACATAAAGATAGAAACTCTTGAAAACTTCAATGTTTCTTCCAAGTTGTGTCTAACTATACAATGATGATTATTATTAAAAGATAGCCTTCACCAAGGTTTTCCAAAGTATATTTGAAATCTTTTTCAAAACCAAATTTCCAACTATGATCTTTGGGCTAAATGCACATAACTTGTACATTTGCTTTCCCCATGATTGAATAATACATAACTATGTGTTTTGATGAAATTAAAACTCAAAAAGATGCACTAAATCAATATTTTGAGTTTATCCTCCTAACATCTTACTTGTCTCTAATGTGCACTAAAACACATATAAGTCACCTTATGGTCTTTATGAGATGTAGATTTTGATTTTACGCTAAACTAAGGGATCATGCATTATATTCCTATCTAGGCATTTTAAGATTGATCATCTACTTAGGATGTCACTTGTTGATAAATGTCATTGTCCTTAATTACAAGAAATTTAAAATAAGGCATGATAATTCATGACATACATCAAAATGAATATTTTTCAAAAGAAAAACTCTTTTAGCTATATGATTTATGTATGACATGACATAGTATTTTTGAGTTTTTCATAGTAAAAATAAATGTAAAATATGATGTCATGACATATAATATATAGGGGTGTCAATTCGGATGAGTCGGGTCAGGTTGGGTCGGGTTGAATTTTTTTTTTAACCCAACCCGAACCCGAGTTCAACCCAAAACACCTAAACCCGAACCCGAACCCGAACCCGATCAACCCGAACCCGACCCATATAACCCGAAAATCTGATTCAAAACAACTTTTTTGGCTATTTTCCCTATAATTCTTCACTTTTATCTCAATACTCCATCATTATCATACAAATATGATATTAATATACATAAAAACATCTAAATTTTTAAAATAAAATTTGATTTAACCACACAAAAAATCCACAACCCCCTATATTTAAGTCAACCCGGGTCAACCTGAACCCGACCCGACCCGACCCGAAAATTTTTAACTCTCCAACCCTCCAACCCGAACCCAAAAATGCCCAACCCGAACCTGATTTTTTTCGGGTCGACTCGGGTTGGGTCGTTGGGTCGGGTTCATTTTTGACACCCCTAACATATAATGAGCAAACAATCATGACAATTTAGTATATATAATATACACAGATTATCTATGTAAATCTTCCTAATTGTTTGCTAAATTAAAATTTATCCTAGATTTTCCTCATCTCCCTAAAACAATGTCACAATCCCAATTTGACATTTCTTTTTTTTTCCCTATTTGTACCAATTTAATTAGGTTTAATTCCTCAAATTTTGACACATTTTACTCTACTAACGAGTAAATAATTAATCCTTCATTTTCAAGGTGTAACAATACCTTGAAAATATACCAAAGTGTTAACTTCATCAATGTTAGATTAACTACCCTTCCAATTAGAGTTAACACTCTCTAAACCCATCTAGGGTGTAGAAAATATACTCTTAGGAACCAAAAACTGATTGGTGCTCCTTGGATGTTCTAGGTATTCACTAGGAATGACTTCCCTTGATACCTTCCTAATGACCTTCTTAGGCTTCTTAGAAGCCTTGGTTATGTTTGACTCCTCTAGGTCAATTCTAAGAATAGCTTCCCTTGTGACCTTCCTAGTGACTTTCTTAGGCTTCTTTGAAGCCTTAGTCACATTGGTCTTTGCAAGGTTAGTTCTAGGGATGACCTCTCTTGTAACTTTGGCTTGACCCCTAGACCTAGCATTAGTTCCATAGCTATGTGGAACTCTATGATAAAAAGTCACATCCTTCTTGACTTTGGATTTGTATCCCAAACCTCTATCGTCATTGAATGACTCTTGTCTATCTATTCCTAGGTTATATTTATTTGACCCCTTAAGAATATTTTTCATCCTTTTTAGAGTCTTCTCTAATCTATCAAGCCTTAACCTCAAGACTTAGTTTCCACTCTTTAAATCCTTAGATTTGGATTTTTCTTGATTTCCTCGAGCATTTCTATTTTTAGGCAAATATTAAAAATCCTTAAAATTCTTGCCTAAATTATTATCTATCTTCCTAGCCTTAGGTATAGTATTTTTAGTATGATATGTCATATATTTTTCTTTAATCCTATCATGCTTCCTATTTTCATGATAAATAACATTAAAATGATATAAATTAGAACTTGCATGCATTTTATCATGATTTAGAGGAATTGGTTCAATAAATGATATCTTGGGTTTGCCTTTGAGAGTTCCCCCTTGACTTGTGCTTCCTCCTTGGTTATTAGTTGATTTCCTCCCCTTAGGACATTGACTTCGATAATATCTTTTTTGATTGCACAAGAAACACACGATGTGTTCCTTACCTTTGCATACCACGGGGTTAACCTTCTTAGCTTCTCCTTGCCCTTTGGTACCACTTAGCCCTTCTTCTTGGCTAATTTGAGACACTTATTCTTGTAGTGCCTTTTTCCCCTACAATCAAAATAAATGATATGATCTTTATTATTTATAATTGGAATTTCTATACCCTTACTTATAGGGGTGACACTTTCTTCATTTGATTCAGATGAAGAGACTTCTTCTTGATCTGACATTGATGATCCGCGCTCCCCTCAATCCTAGAGATAAAGGCCTCTTCATCTTCATCCTCATGCACGTGAAACAAGGAGTACACTCCTTTGTTTTTGTCATTGCACTCTCTTGAGGATGGACCTTCTTCAATCTCTTCTTCTTGGTGATCTAATGAGTTGCTTGTAGGGGATTGGTGGTCGGCTAGAAGGGGGATTGGATAGACGGTGCCCCCAAATCGATTGCTTCCTACGATGTTAGCACAGCGGAATACAAACAAAAACAAATAGAAAGCTAATCTAAAGACAATAAAGAAATGCAAATCAATACACGCCCGTTTAACGTGGCTCATAGATAAGGCTCCTACTCCACGATTGTCCGTAAGGTAGACGATCCCTATCATCGGTGGATTACTCCCCGAAAGACCTCCGGCTAGCTCACGTAGCTCCTTGTAGGTGGAGAAACCTCGCCACAATACTCACAAGAACTTTTGAGAAGCTAAGGCACTAGTAGACTACTAATAGGGGTTAACCACTTCTATTTCGTCAGTCTTAACCAAGGTCCAAAGCCTTGGTTATATATGTCACGGTTTGGAAAACCCCGTCTACTAGTCGATTGCCAAAACCATCAGTCGACTACCCTCTATAGAGATTCGACCATTACATCCCAACGGCTCGATACCAGTCGACTGGTAAAAGTACCAATCGACAGCTCCACACTGGTTAAGCGAACAGAAGCATTCTGTTCGCTCCCAGTCGACTGATAAAACCACTAGTCAACTGGTACCCGAGTACAATCTCTCAACACTCGGACCCTCACCCTTACGGCTCACTTGACTCCTTGTTGTAGCTTTAACCTCTTGCCTTCAAGCCTACTTCCTTTGGCTCTCATTTCTCGGATGCACCCAAGCCCGTGGCTCGTCCCAATGTCATCCTTCGTGTATGCCTCGAAGTCGCTTCCCTCGGCCCTTGTCCTTGCTACCTTGTCCATGGTCCCTCGGATGCTCCATCCTTCACCGGACCCGAAACCATCAACCTGAGTCATATATGTATCCTGCAAACTTGCACACTCATATACACATATCAAATATAAGGGTGAATCTATGTTAAACCCTTTGCCCAAATACCAAAACAGATGGTCACATAGACCATCGGAATTGCTCCAACATTGCCCTCTTTAGATTTTTATTGATTTGGTGTAGTGGAGGGTTCTTCATGGATTCTTGCCAACTTGCTCCAAAGATCCTTAACATCTTTATAATCTTCGATTTTGCACACAATAGTGTTAGGCAATAAACTAACCAATAATTTAGTTAGCTTGTCATTTACCTCGCATTTTTGAATTTGCTCCTTACTCCATTTGCCCTTCTTGATGAGCTTGTCCTTGTCGTTTGTTGGAGCTTGAAAGTCTTCCATTAGAGCAAGCCATTGCTCAATTTCCACCATCAAGAAATTTTTTATCCTTGATTTCCAAAGATTGAAGCTTGTTGATGTGAATGGTGGAGGTGCTCTTGTGTCAAATCCAAGTCCATCTCGGAAATCCATTTGAAATTGAGCTCTTGTGATGAAGTCTTTGACTTGATAAAATATGGATTCAACTTCTTCTTCCTTTAGCTCGTTGCCCTTCCGACGATGATTCCGGTAAAGAGTGATCTTGCTCAGCTGATACAATTTGTTGGGACACTTTGGAGCTAGGGGAGTGAATAGCTCGTTGCACTTGTTCGCTTGCTTCATAGATGTTGATTTGTAGTGGATAGAATCAAATCCAAATTCTCCAATGCTAACAAATAGATTTACTTGGTAGTCATCTCAAGAATAGGTGACTAATCCAAGGATCCACACAAGACACACTCTCCACTATGAAAACAACTCCTTCTCGAAACAACTGGAGGTGGAGAAGCCTCATACAACAAAAGAACAAGAATACAACTCTAAACAAGAAGTAAATGTAAAAAAACAACTCAAAATCTCTTCTTGTTTGATCTCTTGTTACTTGTAGATGCCTCTGGACTAGTTGGAAAGTGCTACAACACTTGTCTTCCAAAGCTCAAGATCCGGCGAAATGTGTGGAGACGAATCGTGTAAGCGCTATTGAGAACAGTGCTCAAAAAACCCTTTTCTAGGGTTACCGTTGGCGCCTTAATCGATTAAGAATCCCTTTAATCGATTACCATGTCAGCAACCTGCATAAACAGCTATATTTTTAACCTTAATTGACTACCCAAGTTGATTAGGCATTGCTGAATCGATTAGCTAGATCAATTCAACAACCCTTTATTTAATCGTGAGAAGCCCCGTAAGCATCCCCTCGGATGGGTCTAGTGTCTAGCGCATGAGGTGTTGCCACCATGAGGTCTGGGGTTCGAATCTCGGCAAAATTGAGGTAAATGCCTTCCTTAGTGCTAGTCACTATTCTAAAGGTTAGTAGTCGCCCGTGATTTACCTCCTCCGTGTTGGCCCTGGGACGGGTTGGAGGGGGCGCTGGGGACGAGCGTATTCACCTTTTGCCACCGTGAGAAGCCCCGTAAGCAATTAAACCTTCCTACTTAATCGCTTGCTGAACTGTCTGTGCCTTTTGCAAAATCTAGCTTAAGCGATCACCCTGATCGCTTAAGCTTCGAACAGAACCAACTGTTTGACGCAAAAAGGCATCGTAAGCGATTACCCTAATCGCTTACGGTGTCCTAAACGATTGCACCAATCGATTAGAGAGTCTTTCTCGTGATTTCAAGCTTAAGCGATTACCTTAATCGATTAAGCTACGGTAATCGACTAACCTATCTGATTTCCAAGCCCTAACTTGCCAACCGAAGTCTAGGATTCCTTTACCCAACATCCAGTCAACCTTGACATGTTGGAACTCCTCTTTGCCTAGCATCTGGTCAATCTTGACTTACTGGGACTTCTTCACCAAATATCCGGTCAATTCTTTAACCCACTTAGACTTTTCTCCTTGTGCCAAGTATATGGTCAATCCTTTGACCTACTTGGACCTCTAATCACCAAGTATCCGGTCAATCTTGACTCACCTGGATTTTCACATGCTTGGCTTCACTTACCAGGAATTTCACCTAGCTTCACTCACTAGGACTTTCACCTGGCTTCACTCACCAGGATTTTCAACTACCTGGCTTCACTCACCAGGACTTTCAATTGTCTGGCTTCACTCACCAGGATTTTCAACTACCTGGCTTTATTCACCAGGAGTTTTAATTGCCTGACTTCACTCACCAGGACTTCTCATCTACCTAGCTTCACTCACTAGGGCTTTTCACTTGGTTTCAATCACCAGAACTTTCCACACCAAGTGTCTGGTCAACATTGACTCACTTGGATTTTCTTCTTTTGCTAACCTTCCTGTTGGAATTCCCAGTTAAGTATCTGGTCAACCTTGACCTACTTGACTCTTCTTCACATCAAACTGGTTAACCCTTAACTAGAGGAGAATTGTACCAACAATATCTCCAAATGGGCAATTGCACCTGTAATCTCCATATATTGTCAAACATCAAGACTCAAGCTTGAGTCAACTTAAGCTTAGTCAACCTGGTCAATCTTGACCCAGGAGAAATTGCACCAGCATCCTCCTCAGATTCTTCATGATCATTCTCTGGATACTCATCAGATTCTTTATGATCCTCCTCTAAATACTCATCAGATTCTTCAGGATTCTTCTCTGAATACTCATGGTGAAGTAGCTTTACACACAATTCTGTATATGAGATACGCCATTCAAAGCACCCCCATATATGGTGTGCTACCACCTTAGGATACCCCGATAGTGATTGAATCAAAGCCCATATCCTATAATTATCCTGGACTAGAAACTCTTTTTGTTCCAGTTTTTAGAATAATCGATCAAACTGTCCAATATGTCCTCTGACTCCATAAACTGGGTCATACTCGATCTCCTGAATCTCATACCATTGCTCATTCCATTGTACGTATTAACGAGTTATCGTGTATATCATCCTCAGCATCTGAATTGAAAATAATAATGTCAATACAAAATTGACAAACCAATAACAAAATTGGTTCAATTCAATTCACATATATACATAGAAAAATATACAAAATACATAAGTAAATAAGAAAATTTAATTTTCTTTATTTAAGGAGTTCTAGTGGACTGACACATTGGAGTGGTCGATTGGAAAATCGAACCCTGAACTTTGTCCATTGTTCTCATTAAAATTAATCTAATTAGATAGGGATCTTCTATATCTATGTTCTGTTATTGTTTAATCTAGCCCCCCGGGGCTATGGTGTAGCGGCAAGGTATTCAGATTGTCACCCAGATATTCGCGGTTTGAACCCCAGCTATGGAGAATTTGTAGAAATTTTTCTTCCAAATGGGGCACGCAACTAAAGGATGGTGAGCTTCTGGGCTGCCCACTACGAGCGTTTCCCGATTTACCCTGGTGCCCAGTGGAAAACTTCCGTGGGGCCGAGCCGGTCACCTCAAGCTCGACGTTACCCAGTCTGGTTAATCATTTTTTTTTGTTATTATTTAATTTAGTTTATTTAAGTCAATCTAAGATTTATTAATCAAATTCAGATTTATTTAATTAAAATAATACACATTCGATTAAGTTTGACTCATTAGAATAAATCTAATTATATTGGATTCCATAGAATAAATCTGATCACCAAATATAGTTCAAGCCCAATTAATTGTCCAGCCCAATTTAATTGGACCAATGTAATTTGATTCAAATTTGACCTCTTACCCAGCCCATTTGAGCTTGAACCGGTATGGTTCAAGTGAACCCAAAAAGAACACACGTTGTTTTCACGTGAGATAGTTCTTCACGTTTTTTGTATAAATGTCATTCTATATATATATATATATATATATATACTATTTTATTTGGATGTTTTTTATTCTGTTTTGACTTTCTAAAATCAAAACTTATACCTATCCGTGCATCCCACGTCCATACATGCCCGCGATTATTCGACACCGCTTTTCTTCCATCCCACGCAGCGGCGTGGTTACCGGCTACAAACACCAACCGCCGGCCTTCCGTGGCCGTTTCTAGTGCTGGCCGGCTATGGACGCCAATAGCTATCCTCTCGACTTTGTCATCAATATTTATGACCGTTTCTATGTGACAAACAGATGGTCGACAGCAACCAATTTCCAGCGTCGATGCCGGTTGCCGTTGGTCCGACTGGCAGCATACAACACAACCTTAAGAGGTAGTCGTTGGTGCATGATTCAGTTGCTAGTTCTCGCGGCAATCATTTGCAAGCCATTTGTCGGCTCGGGAGGACATCACCGACGTGAAGTTGTGATTTTCAGGTGAACTGATAGTGCAATCGCAATGAATAAATTTGAGGATTTTGGTATACAATGTTTTCAGAAATTAACTGGAAGATCTCCCTGAAGTAAATGGAGGTTTATTTTACAGAAAAGGGGAAAGGGAGAGTGTGAACTTTAACCACCTAAGCAAAGACCACCGTCAAGTCAAGTCAGCTGCTGCTGCGGATGGATGGGACTTTGGGCCACATGAAAGATATGACGAAGTTCATACTTTAGCAGCATATATTATAGTACTTGATATACCAACCCAGCATAAAGGAATTTCACGTGAGGTACTTAATAGCTAACATTATGTGACATAAAACTTCCCTCTCGATCATAATTCGTAAGTAAATAATTGAGTGAAGAGGACATCAAATATGTGCCTGAATTTAGCATTAAGTGGAATGGATGAGCATCGAGCGAATCTAAATGTTAAAGGAAGCATTGAAGCAACACACTTTCACTAAGCACTGAATGAAAAAAAAAAAGGCAGAGAGTGATCGCTGCACGTTTACACGCCCTAAGTTGAAATTTGAAACCCACTAATGTAATGGGTACTTTAGTGCCAAAAAAACTAATCCGGAATGAGAACTAATAGTTATTCCCGAATTGCATTCCATTCCACAAATCTCTACCACGATACCGATTAAACGACAACCAATTAATTGTTTTCAACAACTTAATATTCCACACAAAAACTCAAGTCCCGTAACTAGTGAATCCATACAGTCATCTTCAAATTGATGGCTCTGACTCTTAATTTGGTTATTCAAAACTGAATTCGGCATACGAATAGCAACTGAACGAGAAGGCATTTATAAAACGCTGTAGATTTCCACATTGCGCTATCCCGGGAGAAATGGATGGCAAGTTTGGCTTCCCCAATCCCTTTGATGCTTTATTTTATTTTATTTTATTTTATTTTTGGATCAACTCTTTATATTTTTTAGAATTCTTCTGTCCTACGTGCATTCAATGATATGAATATCGTTGATAGATTCTACTGACATTCAGGACCAAGTAGAATTTCAGATTCTCTAGTTGAAGGCCCTTCTCGGATAAGAAATGCATGTTTTATTTCTAAAATCACATCATTTGAAGAATTTTTATATTACGTCTTTTTGCATATCGTAGTAGTAGATTAGTTTTAGATTGGTAGGAATGGTTAAGAATTTTCATATTATATTACTAAAATGTAAACTAGATTAGTTTTAGCAAGGAATTAATTAATTCGAACAGCTATATCTATTTGCCCATACACATTCACATTCCAGACTGCATTGATCAATTTTGTCTCATCCACTTAGCTTTATCCTCTATCTTTATATGACCCTACTTTCATAGGTGAAGCTTCTTCTGATGAGCAGTGGCGGATCCAAGAATTTAATCATGGAAGGGACGGTCGCGATTTGAGCGCCGTGAATTTTTTTGGAACAATTAATAACTTCTATATAATTAAAAAAAATATTTTTTAAATAACTTGTCATACGGGAGAAAAAGGTACAATATTATGAAAAAAAATCGTACAATAATATTAAAATATTAAAACAGAGTACTAACGAATACGTGACAATTACATTCTTCGAGACTCCATGTTCTGAAAATGCTATAAAATTGGCTCATTGTCGACAATATTAAAAACATCCTTCTCGATATAAACTACTAAACTATCATTCATCCATTCATCTCCAATCCTGTTTCACAAATCTGTTTTGACAATATTCATTGCCGAAAACACTCTTTCAACGGTTGCAGTAGCAACTGGAAGAAGTAAGGCTAGCTCAATCATCCGATAAACCAAAGGAAACACACGGTTCTTCATTGTTTCAATCATTTTCTTTGCAAGAGCTCCCAAATCTGAAATGTCTTCAAATCGTTCATCTGATCTAACGTTATCAATATATGTTTCAAGCTCTTGTTCAACCAACATACGCTCATTCCAAGAAAAATCATCCTCATAAAAATGAGCCAGACACACTAACTTCTGTACATCAAATCTAGAGAACGAGTTCCTAGGATCAAGGCATGACATATAAATCAACAAATCTGTAGTTGTTTCAGATAAACGACTATCCATCTCATGTAGAATAATATCGATAACTTATAATTTAAAAATCAAACAACAAAAGTAAAAAATTAATAAATATGTTACTGTTTAAAAGAATTTAATTGACGATAAAAAAAAAGAATTATGAAATTACCTCACAAAAGATTTCAACATGGTAGTAGTGATAAAAATTAATATTTTTCTCATCTCTCTTCAAACGACTACGGTTGTTGATGTTATCTGTCATATTAATTATTTCAATGGAATGAGTGTTACAAAACTTCTTCACATCCTCAAGTAAAATATCTCATCCAGAATCTCTCAACTTTTGCAATTTGCATTTCACATTATTGATCAAACGCATCGCATTCACAATATTTTGATCTTTCTCTTGTAGAACGGTTGACAAATGATTTGTGATTGCCAATATACATTTCATCAAAAGTAGAATAAACACAAATTCATACCTCTCCATTCTTTCAACCAAAGTTCTACTTAAACCCTTAGAAGAACGATGACCATCATCAATCAAATTTTGAAGAACCTTTATAACAGATGACCACATCTGTTCAATACGACATAAAGTTGAATGATGAGACCCCCATCGTGTATCTCCGGGTCTAGCTAGACTAGTTTCTTGGTTTAGTCCTCTACCAAAACTAATCTCTCCTCTTTCAAGAAGTTTAACTTTTCTGTCATGTTCAAGTTGTCGAAGTTTGTCGGCCCTTTTGCAAGATGATGCAGATGTGTTCACAATCGAACCAACAATCCACATGAAATCACAAACATATTGATTTGCTTGAGCAACAACTACAACCACTAGCTGGAGTTGATGAGCAAAACAATGAACATACAATGCATATGGATTTTCTTTCATTATCAGTGACTTTAAGTCATTAAATTCTCCAGACATATTTGAAGCACCATCATATCCTTGACCCCTCAATCTCGCCATTGACAAACCATACTTAGCAAATAAAGAGTCGATTGCCTCCTTCAAACAAGCAGTTGTAGTTGTTGCAACATGAACTACGGCCATAAATCGTTCAATCACCTCTCCATATTTGTTCACATATCTAATAACATCTGTCATTTGCTCTTTCACTGAACAGTCACGAGCCTCATCAAGTAGTAAAGTGAACCACCTATCTCCAAGATCAGCTAGAATAGCATTTGTGGTCTCAACTGCACAAGCATTCATCAATGGCTTCTGAATTTTTGGGGCAATCATTTGATTATTTCCAGGTGCATTCATTCCAACAACTGTCGCAACTTCTGGACACTCTGAGTTATACCATTTGAGCAATTCTAAAAAATTTCCTCTATTGGATGATGTCGAAGACTCATCATGTCCCCGAAAAGGCAATCCTTGTAACAACAAAAATCAAATTACTTTTAAAATGGAAGTCAAGCGTTTGCGATAAGCAACTTCAAGCTCATGTTTCCCCGATGAAAATGAATACTCCACACTTTGTCTTTGATTCTTGAAATCCTTAAATTGTATTCTTGCCTCATTGTGCGCACTACCAACTCCACCTACATGCTTATTGAATTTTTCAATTGTTTTTTTTCAATTTATGAAACCAGATCTCGTAAACACATCATCTCCTCCAAACCCTATATTACTAGGTCTAAAAAGATAACACCAGAAACAAAAGGTTGCATCCTTTGAAACACTATACTCCAACCAATCACGGTCTTTAAACCAAACCTCTCTGAAACATCTATTGTCTTTACCCATTTTTTTTTCTTGGAAAATTATGGCCTCGAGGTTGACAAGGGCCCATAGCAACATATTCTTTTCGAATACGATCTCTAGCACCAACATCATACTCTTCAATCAATTTTCGTAAACCAGGATCAGCAACAATTTCTACTTCACTACTCAGATTTTCAATATTTTCAAATAAAATTTGCGGAGGAGGATGTGGTAGTTGTTGTGGTGCAGGAGTAGACTCTTCATCCGGAACACTAGACGATTCAATTGAACTCCTAGGCCTCTTTGCAAAATATTTCAACATTTTTATCAAATTATAACGTATGGGAAAAAATTATCAACATAAAGTAATATGAACAATTTAACAATAACACAATTAAATTATTTAACATCATTCATCGACACAATTCTTTTAAAAAAAATAAAATTAATTTAACATATATTATCAATATTCACAAATTACAATTAACTAACAACTAATAAAAAAACTAACTATATATTCAGAGTTTATACAAAAACTAAATTACAAATAATCCAACCATTAAATATACAAAATCTAAATTTTCAATTATCCAATAATCAAATACAAAAAGCAACTAAACATTTAAACAATCAAAATTTTAAATTGTTAATTGTATCATACATTGTAATCAAGAAAAAATCAAACAATTATTAAAAAAATAAAATAAAATAAACCTGAACAAAGGCTGAAGGCTTCACCTTTGGGCTTTGGCGCAAGAAGATGGATCAGAAGGGTTCCTCCTTTGATCGGCACTCGGCACTCGGCAGAGAGAAAAAAGCTTTGGGCGTAGGGTTTCAGCTTTGCCGCTTTCACGCTTTGGTCGCCGCTCGGCAAAGAGCAAAAATAAAGGGCAATAAATATCACAAGGTTTGTGAGAGATAAATAAAAATATAAAAAATAAACTGAGGAAACGTGTCAACATGATTCACAATTAAAAAAACGAAGGAGAGATAAATAAAAACATAAAAAATAAACCTTTATATATGCTTTATATATGGAAACATGTGGACCGTGTGATGATTCACAATTAAAAAAATGAACTGGCTTCAACTCTTCGTTTTCTTCGTTTACCGTTCGACGCTCACATTTTTTCTCCGGCTAGCGACTGCTACGAGCCTGCGGCCTACGAGTGCCTGCGCCCCGATTTTTTTTTTTTTTGTTCCACCGGCAAGGGGGGGTGAGTTTCGACGCCGCCCCCACCCCGGTACATCCGCCCTTGCTGATTGGTATACGAATCAATTTGGACAAATAACATCCTTAAACATGATCATTGCATGTCAAAATTATATTTAACAAAAATTTACATATCTGTTACATATTTCCCTCGAGTAGTTTTTGAGCTACAACTACAATGGCGAAACATCGTCCCTCAATATGTTAAATATTTTTAAGCTCCATTGTCAGATTCTTGGATTTACATATATAAATATCTTGTGTGCATGGCCATTCACAAGTCTATGTTTACATTTCTAGAATGCTATTTCTGCTATAATTCATGATGATGCTCGTGTTGCTAATTATATTTTCATCACACTCCTGTTTTCCAACTTGACTAGTTGGACTCCCTAGAATCATTCCTAAGCTACATAATCTCTATGTTTCAGGTCACAAACTTACGCTATCTGGATGTTTGGGATGCCGCGTCTACATGAGCGAACCATGTAAGTCAATAAATTTTAGGAAAATGTTCTGACGAGAAATGTGATAAATACCTAAAGTTTTGTTTCGTTTGGTGAACCTCGTAAACATTGTTCCCTGGCTTCTTCACTACGACGTGTTCAAGAACTTTTATCCATGAACTAAATAGAAAGCCTAACATATTGAACTAATATTATTAATCCATTTGTTTACTTCAGAGCTCAAGAACCTAAACGGACTATTTCTAGTCAAATACAGGCAAATTTTCAGGGTTCAACTGAACTCAATAAGGTACAATTGAAATGAATTGGGGATTAGGTTTAGCGAAACGCACCGTAATCAAACATAAGAGAACCGACCTGTTGTTTTTTGAGTGGAACATCTGGATCGAATCCAATTTACAGTCAACAATTCAGATATCATATCTCCATAGGGCGTCCATTTGATTTAAATTGAATTATGTCCAATCGTAGTCCTTTTTTATATTAAAAACATTTAGAACAAACCAATATGTAAACTTATTAGAAATGGAAAATAATGGCTGTTGGACTAAAAATTGTGTTGGCTAATTTGCAAACTAATAGCTACTTTGAATTCATTTGTCACATGGCAAGTGCAACGCTTTTGGCGTCTTATCAAAGCAAGATTTGAAACCGTAGAAACACGCAACACCTTTCTAACTCTTAAATTGTTTAAAATTGCAACACCTCAAATGACCAATTGATTGTGGCAGTGGTTTAATTTAGAGTGTTTAAGATTAATACATAATTTTAGTAATAAGCATCTGCTACTTCGTTGATGAAATTTCACAAATTAACAGATTGAGACAAAACAAACCCAGTTCTTCGAAAGGAATCCTTATACAAACGTAATAGTTAAGTAGCATAACATTTGGCTTAGCCTTCTTGCATGTTAGTCATTCAGGTCAGCCAAGTAGAGATCTTCCAGGGACCTAATCTGCCACAAATGAAGAATATATTGCTTACCTTCAATCAATGAATATATAATTTTATCAGTAAGCTTGATTTATGCTGATACTGTAATGGAAGCATGCATAGCCGTGTAGGTTTGTGTACATCAGGCATAGCAATGCCATGAGTGGAAACACAAAGTAATTATGTAAATAGCAAGTATATGATAGGACTTTAGAATGCCAATTTAAAGAAAGTAAATCTGGATGGAGTATTTGATTTTTCATGGATTCCCATTCCTATGCCCTATTCAATAAATAATTCGAAACAGGTAAGATGCTAAAAACAAGCTTAACTTATTACAACAAGCCATATATCACAATTCACAACTATTAGGGATTATTTAACAAAGATATAATGCTTACCCACAAGATCTAGCTAATGTCATAAGGTTAGTAAAAAGGGTGATGAAATAAATAATTTGGAACAAGGAATGTTAAAAAACAAAATACAGCTTATCACGAAAAGCATTTATCAGCATCGAAAAGTGTTATGGGTTATTTAACAAAAACTTGTTCTGCCAACCAGATCTAGATAGTCGTATGGTTAGTAAAAAATCGCCATTTATATTTGTTGCCTTCCTATTGCAATTCCCTTATTTTACTTGTGGATATTATCCTTCTATTATTCATCGTGGTATTTGTAAACTCTGTAAACGTCAATGTTGCAATTTATGCCTTGGACTCTTCCAAATTACTATTCCTCAAACCCATACGGTTAAACGTAGTACTAGAAATACTTTATTGGAATCTAGAGTTTCTATCTTAGAAACCCTTTTGAACTTATTAGAAACTGAACTTGCTTTGCTTATGGAAGGAACTCCCCAGCCTTATACTCAGCCTATTCCATCCTCTTTTACTCAAAATATTACTCATGATAAAGGCAAAGGCCTTATGCTTTCTGAAGAACCTGACAACACTGAATTTGTTTTTATTCAAACCCCAAACACTTATAATACTAGTCTGACTATTGATATTCAAATACAGTGCCCTTTGAACATTCAAGGTCATGAACTTTACACGCTTTCTTAGATAGTGGTGCAACTACATCCACTATTGATGAAACATTGCTCACTTCTTTTATTCCTACTTCTCTTATTAAAACTACTAATACTCCCTTGTTGAGTACACAGTTTGACAGTTCAGAATTAAGTTGCCATAAATTTGTAAAAAATGTCTATATCCGGTTTATATGAATTGTGGCGTTTTTAGTTCTCCTCTTTCTCTTTCTCAACTTTGGACTCGCCCTATGCCTGTAAGTCCATTTCTCTCATTCTTGGTCTTAATTTTCTTATTTCGCCGGATCGAGCCCTCTTACTAACCAAGGATTATGTTGTTTTTCTTTCCACCCTTATTATTTCGCCTATTCTGTCAGCTTACCCATCAAAGATTCGCGCTGGTAAGCGTGGTGACACCCCTCCTACTGAAACCTACAATCCTACTTCTTCCAATTCTTGTCCTTGCTCTATACCCAATAATTGTAAAATAAAACCCACCGTTAATATTTCGTTACAGGAAAACTAAATATACTTGGCGATAACAGCCCCGAAGAACTAGACGATCTAGTTACTCAGTATTTTAGGAATCTTAACTCAGACACCGATACTTATTATCAGGATTGTTTCAAACCTTCTTACTTGTATACTTTACTAAGCCAACAAAACAATCTAGACACAGTTATCTCTAGATGTGAAAAAATAGAAATCATAGGAGAAACTCCTACCAAATATTGGGAAAAGAGATAAAATATATTGTAAATTGAATATTATCAATCCCGACTTAACCATTAAGGCACGAGACTTAAAATACACCAATTGGGAAGCTAAAGAATGTAAAATGCATATTACTCAACTCCTGGCTCTAAAGGCTATACAAAAGATCAGATTTTAGACATAGAAGTCCTGCTTTTATTGTAAATTAAGGAGCAGAATGAAAAGGAGGACAATCTCGAATGGTGTTTAACTACAACCATCTTAATGAAAATTGTCATGAAAACGGATACAAAATTCCTAATAAGGAGCAACTACTCAATAAAATTCAGAAATAAAAATGATATTCTAAATTTGACATAAAATCTAAATTTTGGCAAGTTAAAATGCACCCAGACTCTATTTCTCGGACCGCATTCTCTTGTCCTGAAGGACATTTTGAATGACTAGTTATGGCATTTAGCCTAAAAATAGCTCCCCAAGTTTTTCAAAGAAAAATGGATGATATTTTTAGGGAAGTAACTACTTTTACTTGTGTATATATTGTTGACGTTCTAGTTTTCTCTAAAACAAAAGAACAATATGCTCATTTACACAGAGTTTTTAACTTATTTGAAAAACATGACCTAATTGTTTCCAGAAAGAAAATGAAATTAACAGTCATACAATTCTTATGAAGCATTATTGGACAAGGAAAAATAACACTCCAAGCTCACATAACGAGCAAATTCTTAACTTTTCCAAATAAAATGGAAGATATTAAAATACTTAGATCCTTTTTAGGATTACTTAATTATGTCAAATCCTATTTAAACGATATTGGTAAAACCAGTGGCCCTTTATATAATAAAACCTCAGGGCAGAGATATTTTAACTAACAAGATGTAGATCTAGAGAAAACAAATCAAAAATATGGTCCAACACTTACCTATATATATAGTTATAGAAACTGATGGTTGTGAAACCGGATGGGGTGGAGCATTATTTAGCAAACCTTCTAAGTATGACCCAAAAACTTCAGAAGCTCTTTGTAGATATGCTTCAAGCAAATATAAAAAAAAGGATCATCTTACTTCTTTGGACTATGAAATTCTAGCCGTCATTTCCTCTATAGGAGCTTTTATGCTATTCATTGTAGTAAACCTGAGTTTACACTTAGAACAGACTGTGAAGTTATAGTAAAATATACCCAACAACCTAAAGATGCTCGAAAAGGACTTGGAACCAAACGATGAATCAAATTTACAGATACTATTCTTAATAAAGGATTAAGAATTAGATGGGAACATATCAAAGGAACTAATAATTTCTTAGCTAATACTTTATCCCGTTTGATAACTTGACTGTTTTTTTTAGGATGGATAAACAAAAGAAAGTCCGTACTTATGATATTAAAACTATGAAATTTGATATACATAAACTTCCTTAGTACTCCGGAAAAGAAGATACTTGTCGGTTCTCTATCAGAACACAATTTGATCCAGTACAACAATGTCTGATTGACAATGTCTGGAATATACCTACTTCTCTAGGAATAGCTAATAAGAAAATAGCTATTACTAATGTCCTTTCAAATTATTTTTTGACAATCTTGCAAAAACCTCTGTCCTGTTATGCTATTCTTTCAGGTTCTTATGCTGCACTATATGCCAACTAGGACAAAGTCAAGGTACTGTTACCTGAAGAAAATAAGCCTTCATATAACGGCATCTACTCAGTAGATGAAGCTTATGACTTACTGAGAACTACTTTGGACCCAAACTTTATAATCAGCCCACTACTATAGACTGATGGAAAAGAACAAGAAGAGACGTCTTACTTACAAGAGCAACACTTTCCACTCCTGCCAGACTTGATACTGATTTATTAGCAGTTCCACAAAAACTAATAACTTATCAATCACTTGAAATACTTCAAGCCAATTTGCCAAAAGATATACGTACTTACATCCAAAGTTTGGGTGATACTAATACTTTTCAACACTTCCTAGAACTGGAAGAAGCACTTAATTGGTTCCATCAAAAAGCTACACCAGGAATCACTATTACTTACGGGGAAGAATATACTTACAAAATTACTTGTACCACGGCTTTCCCTCAATGTTCTAAACCAGACTTGACAGATTTGGGCTGCAGATGTCAATTACTTTTTCAGAAAAGTTAATATCTAGTATGCGCAATTTAAAAAGAAGAACTATAGAGGAAGACTTATTACTCCCTTTACTTTAATGAACTATGAACTTCTACAACTTTGGGTTCAAGATTTGGACGCCATATAAACTTTTCCTAAACTACTTGGGAGTTGGGAGAATTGTGCAACACATACTTGAAGAAAAAGAAGCTCTAGTCTTATGTACTTTTGATAGTTCTCCTCCTGAATGAAGAGACTTACAAACCGAACTAGCCAAACATTTAATAAAACTTGATGTACAAGGACTTAATATCCCATTACTTCCGTTTGAAGAATATCCTTTTCACTCAGACAAAGAATCGACTCCTTCAAAAACACTTGAAAAATAACTTAAACAATGACGAGCTTCTATTCAAGGAAGTTTGTGGCGCTGGGATCCTGATTAGGATCCTTAAGAATATACTTTGTCCAGAAAAACCTTCACTGAAACAATTTATTGGCCAAAAAACTTCGGCACAGTGTTCTTTCCGTTTATCTACTCTGCTCAACATTCAAACCTTTGCAAATTTTACCAAAAAATAAATACGACATGGTTCGAAAAACAAAAAACAAAAACACTATCAGCAACAGCTTCTACATCTACACTACCTCCCTTCATAGGCTCTGTTGAAAAAGCCAATCTCATCACTATGATGGAAGTAGTGACGACAACCAACAATAAAATGGATGCAATGATGTCATTCAGCACTACCTACTGTACAACGTCAGCAATGACGATCAAAAGCACTTCCAGCTAGTAAGAGTCCAAAATGTAGCCTAATCCATTCAACTTGTTCAATTATCTCAAAGCCATATGCACATAAAAGAGACAAAATAAACGCAATGGCTCGTTATACACTTGCCAGCCGATGGTAATTTATGTAGCAAAACCCAAATAGTTATGTAATTTTAAAAAATATACAAATACTACCATCACAAAAATATAAAATTTTGCCTTCATTGGAGCAAAAGGTGATATTGCTCAACCCAAGCGCCCAGTATCGCCGGCCCCACGACAAGATACAAACAGGTAAATCACAAGGGTCCTTTTGCTCTAGTTGCATGAGAGAGGTTAAGCACCCAATAAGATATTTTGCACCGCTGGGAATTGACCCAAGACCTATTGGAGCAAACACTCATACAAATACCAACTGCAGTAACCCATGGAGGCTATCATTTTGCCATCAAGAATTCATGTGACAAACTATTAGATCACTTGAAGTATTGAAAACATAATTTATATAGCATAAGTGAATTTGAAAGTAAGCATATTTTAAAGCCTTCTGAAAGATTTAAGTGTAAATATGTAACATATCTACATAATCAATAGTATGAGAGTAAGTACAAATTTTGAGAAAGACTAATTTAAACTACCTAACAATGTATTTCCAGGAGCACAAGGTCATGGATCATTTTGAATCATCCATGCTCCATATAGCTTGATTAATAAAGATACCACAACTATTTTGCAACTTCCAGGTGCATAAACTTGGCTATGCCAATGACTTTTCTCTTAAAATTTGACAATCAAATCGTTTTGAAAATAAAATGAAAAGAAAAAAGAAAATAAAAATAGAACTAAGTAGACAACTTCAACTTTAAATAAGCAAACTATAACAAATGAACTCAATGATAATGGATAAGTTAAAGAGCAAAAGGATGGCAACAGAAGAAAAAAGTGAAATTGCATTTGTTACAAACCTGTTGGTAGATCCCCTCCTGCAAATCAGCAACTGCAACATGTCCTGTTGGTGCTATTGAATCCAGTGTTGCTGTAAAAATGAGAGATGCCCAAGGTCAGCAACTAACCAACAATTGCACTCGCCAGACCACTAAGGTTAATATCTAGGTACATGCACAGAAGAGCCCACTATCTAAAAACCGTACAGAAGTCAACAACACAGTACAAATCAGAATTGTTATAAGCGAATCACCAGAATGTCAATTCATTGTAATGATGAGTGTCCTAATTATCTATCCTAATAGCAGGGATGTTCCAGCTAAGTGTCCCTACTGAGTAAGTAGTTCAGTGCCAGGACTGTTAGGGTGTTCCGGGAAGTAGCATAAATCACTGCCAAGCAGTTTCAATAGGTGTCATTCAGTACATATGGTTGCAACTGTGTGAAAGTTTATTCGGATCAGGTCCTGTTTAGTCGAGTAGACTAAGCATTTCCATCACAATGGATTAAATCAGGCAAAGGTTCCCTTCGCCAATCCAATAATATGAAAATAAAGGAAAACTCAGAAGCCTTAAATGATCCACTATCAGGTTACAAATTCTACACATAATCTAGAACACCAAAGCATTGAGATCTAGCCATAATAGCCTTCTGTACCATATCAGGTAAATAAAACATTAATGATATCCTAATGCAAAAAAGGAAATCAATTTCAATTTTAAAATTTGAATTTGTAGAAATAGAAACAAATATGATCTATGATTTCCATCAAAAATTATTCACATCCACATGGACATCAGTCTTGGATGAAAGTGAAAATTTCTCATACCTGGATCTGCAGGATTCTGGTTAATGGATGGGTTGATTTGTCCAGGTCCTTCAGGATGTTGAGACTTGCTCTCCATTGACAGCAATTTTACAGAAATTTTTCTCAAATAATCAGACTGAGATATTGTAATGTTAGAGAAATACATCAGAATATTAACAAAAAATTAGGCAAGAAAAAGAAAGCATAGACTACTGATTCTCCCTCTTGGAAATCGCATACTTAAAGAATAACTAATAGTTTAGAAACCTAAGTAATCATCCAAAAGGATCTAGACAACAAATCTGCAGTAAACTAACACCAGTACAATTTGATCATCAAGCCTACAGGTTGTGGTTGTGAGCGCTGTGAAGTTCTTTATGAAGGATAAATTTCTAAGATAGAGCATATTCAGTTATTTGAGGGCACAAACCTCATATTCAGTTATTTGAGGACACAAAGAAAAAGAAGACAAAAACAATTACTAATGAAAGGTTATAAAGAAAGCTACTGATCCTATTCAAAAGCAGAGAAGACGGTAGACTGGGAAAGTGGCTTTGCGATTAAATAGTTAAAGACTCCTCGCTATCCTGCAAAACCAGGAGCGTTAGTGCTGGGCCGGGAAAGGGTTCTCGACGTTGACCCTCTAACGCTCAAGTTAGTCCTCGGCTCAGTGGAGAAGAATAATAGAAATAAACAGTGGCCTAGAGCAAGTAAAATAGCAAAATATCGCATACCTCCGCCTGCGGATGGAGCCCCCCTTTTATGGTGTCACTCCAGCATTTGTGCACGCATCCCAAAGCATATACATATTTCCCAAAATGTCCTAGGAAAAGACAAGTCAAAAAGTGTCCAGACATCTTTCCTTAAGCGAGCACACAAATCTCTGTCAAAGTGTTCAGACATCTTTCCTTAAGCGAGCACACAAATCTCTGTCCAGTGTTCAGACATCTTTCTTTAAGCGGGCACACAAATCTCTGATGTGACATGCTAGAAGCTTCTAAAGTACTATTTGCTTGCTGGGCATTCTCTGTTGCCGACGACATAAACTTCCAAAAAAGTATTGTAAGATATGTATATGGGTCCCACTATGAGTCGACCGGATGTCGCTCGACCGTACTGAATGGAACTATCGGCCTGTTCTTCACTTGGCATTACTGTTGTTGCAGAGGTGTTGTGTCCAATCGGACATGAGGTCCAATCAGCCAAGACGGTGGTCCGGGTAACTTAGCACCCGACTCATAACCTCAGCTGCAGGTTGCGAAGGGCTGCCGTTCGGATGGTCCAGTTGGGCTTTTACGTCTGACCGGCTACGTTGATCCACTTGGCCAACTTTGCCTGATCCGCACTTTGCCAGACCCTACAACTTTGACCTTGACCTCTACGTCAACCGGTCTCTACTGCTTTGACCTACTTTTGAGGGGTCCATTTTCATCACCCGATCACAAGTCTTCTCCTCAAATCTAGTCGAAGAAGGCTACAAGTCCGACCGACTGAACAATTAGTATTTTTTTTTTGCAACTCTCCTTCCTGACCGGGCGTTCTAGGGTTTAGGGTCACCGCTCGGCTTGCACAATCGTTGCTCTTACGGTAATTCCAAAAGTTGATCTCTTCCCGATCGGGAGACTGCGAGGTTGATGCCGCTCGGACCCGACACGGGCAACACTTAGCTGCTTGTTGGCATTTTTCTGAACTCTTTCTCGATCGAGGGACTCCGAGGTTGATGTGGACCCGACGGGGACGACACTTAGCCGCTTGTTGGCCCTTTTCTGATCTCTTTCCCGAACGGGGGACTCCGAGGTTGATGCCACATGGCCTTGACGGGGATGACACTTAGCCGCTTGTTGACCTTTTTTGATCTCTTTCCCAAACGGACACCCATACTAGTGCCTTTTAATTGTTGCCGACGTCATCCCGATTTCTCGAGAATCGCTCAAATCTCTTGTAATTAATGTAAAACATGTCGAGCATGCCTTTTAATCATACACCTGTCGCTAATTTCCATTCCTCATTAATGTCACATGTAATTGGATATTACTTGTCGCTTTTTCCTACCACCAAACATGTGATGTGATTGGCAACTATTAGAATCTGACGTGACAACTGCCTTTTTGAATTCGACGACCCAGATTAAGCCTCGTTTTCCCAAGCCCATTATCAGGCTGCTCTGGATAACCTTCGACCGGGCTTTTAAAGCCTTTACTTCTTCTTTTCAAGTATCGCATTCATCTTCTTTGTCCGCCGCCTTGATCTCTGCTTTCTGTTTCTCGCCAACGATTTTCTTTCAATAAGTCTGCTCTTTTTTCTCCTCTCGATCTTCGAATCTCATCCTCTTTGCCATAGCGCGCTCTCTTTCTTCACCCCAACTGTTCCCGACTATGGTATACCTCCACCGAGTCGGACATCAACGATGGCGAGGTGGACCAAATGAAAATGACCTACCACATTCCTGACGATCACAAAATCCCTATCCCTTCTGCATGTGACCATCCCCACACACCTTCGGACGATTTCCTTTCTTTAAAGACCAATTATATGTTGGCCTATGATTTCCTATTCATCTTTTCTTTTCTAACTGCTTAGACATTTTCACATTTCATTATCACAGTTAGTACCTAATTTATTAAGGTTACTGTGCGGGGTTGTGATACTATTCCGTGTACGGAATTCTTCTTTTACCCCGCATTTTACACTATTTTTATTACCCAAAATTGTCCCAGTCGGGCACCTTCCTTTTTAAAGCCCAAGTAAGCGCGGTCTATTTTGAAAAGATGTCCACGTCCAATAAGGGTTAGAAGTCTCACTACTTCTATATCCGACTTCCCGACCGGCCTGCTTTTCCCACAGGCTGGTAAAAGGACCTACCAAACTCCCCTAGGCTGGGAAAACGCCGATGGGAGCCGACCTACCTCCAAGCAGCCACGCAACTGGCCGGTCCGATATATGTTCGAGCCGAGTCTGATCGAGCCCGATTGCCCGACTATCTAGGTAAGTCATTTCTCCTTTTGTCATTTTTTTATCGAACTAATTTTTTTTTCTTTTTTGCAGCCCAAGTCATGTTCAGGATGCTGCTCAACGGCTCTAGCAGAGTAAACGACACAGAAATCAATGCTAGGAGGGCAACAGAGTTGGAGAGTCGCGGGCGCTTGCCGGTCGGGCAGTGCGAAGAGCAAACCGACGAAGCAAAAGTGAGCCGGGCGGGAGCCAGTGACGCCGCAGCTCACACAGGCGAGCTACCACACGAGCGCCTCTCCATGGTGTCCATAGCAATTCCTTCGGAATCTGCTACATCTGGTGAACTGTTAATCCAGCACCGTCACAAAAAGCCCCGGACGAAGGCTTCTTCTAGCTCAGAGAGCTCTGTACCACAGAATTTCGCTGCCACATCCGCTCTGCAACCTCCATCGGAGCGAGGCGAGAGTTCTTCATATGTTGTCCCTGAGAAGGCGGCCGGTCTACCAACTCCCCCATCATCCGATCGGACTCCTCTGTCCAAGCTACCGGCCGAGGCGACCATAGCACAGCCAATATCCTACCTGATGCCCCCATCGGCTCACCAGCAACCCCAACATCCATCATCCGTTCCACCCCAGTGTCCAAGTCCAAGGGCAAAGCTACCTCAAAGCCCTCGGATCGAGTAGCCGTAAGCATATTACGGCCATCATCAAATTACCAACTGACGTCTAGCGCCATCCAGACGACGTCAAACCGCGCTCCCCCGAACACTAGATCAAAATACAAGGGCCTTTAGCCCGGACTTGGGCAGATGTCAAGACTAGAGCGGTTACAATTCCACTAAGGGAGCTTGTTGACAACTTTAGAAAAAAATCCACCGGGGAATTATTTTTTTTTATCCTGACAGTTCTGAGTGGAAGGCCTGGCACTTTGCCAGAGACTGGCCTACTTGGAGCACGAAATCAAGCAGTTACAAGGTCCAGCTAGGCAAACAAGCACTTCACAAGCTCCGCTCGAGAAATTAATAGTTGAAGTGACCCAACTGAAGAAAGACTTGGACACAACATTCAAGCAACTCTTAGGGTCCAAGCGGGCGCTGATAGTGAAAAAACAAAAATCATAGAAGAACAAAGAGGCCAGGATCTTGGCCAAAAAACTTAAGGAAACTGAAGCCACCTTGGTCACAGAGTCGGTCAGTCGTACGGTCGAACAGCCGGTTCACGAACTCCAGATCGACGAGCAGAAAAGGACAACCGATGCAAAAGACGGCGAGCTGCGCTCCTTGAAGACTGAATTTGCTAAGTACAAGGAGAGAGAGCCCGATCAATTGGAAACCTTTAGGGTGGAGTACCTTTGCTCCCAGGATTTCAACCAAATGTTGACCGATCGAACCCTCCAGCTCTTTGGCCATGGCATTGAAGGCACCCTTAAGCAATTGAAGGAGGGCGGCCATCTTTCTACAGAGGTCCAGGCATCGTTCATCAAGACGGAGAAGATTATAGACATGCTCCCCGATGATATAATTATCGATCTGGCGTAGTTTTTCTCATAGGTTTGTTAATAACTTTTTGTACCACCCAAGTACTATCTGTAAAAATTTTCTAAGTTCGTTTCAATGCGCGCCCGTCTGCACTTTAAAGTTCTCGCTATGTAGATCTGCTAACTTATAGCTTACTTTTAGTATCTTAGCTTTTCCAATTCACTTAGCGTGAGAGCTCAGCTCACTTATAACTCGGTCAAACGATGCGAGACTCTTTGACACTTGGCGAGGTATTTGCTCGCTTATAACTTGGCCGAACGGCATGAGAGTTTAGAGGCGTGAGAGCATGCTCATTTATAACTCGGCTGAAAGACGCGAGAGTTTTAACACTTGGCACGAGGGCTTTGCTCGTTTATAACTCGGTCGAACGACAGGAGAGTTTGACGGCGCAAGAGCATGCTCACTTATAACTCGGTCGAATGACAGGAGAGTTTTTGACACTTGACTCGAGAGCTTTACGCGCTTATAACTCGGCTGAACAACACGAGAATATAAAGACGTGAGAGCATGCTCACTTATAACTCGGCCGAACGGCGCGAGCGTCTTTGACACTTAGAGCGAGGACTTTGCTTGCTTATAACTCGATCGAACGGCGTGAGTCTTTGACACTTAGCGTGAGGACTTTGCTTACTTATAACTTGGCCGAATGACATGAGATTTTAAAGGTGTGAGAGCATACTCACTTATAACTCGGCCGAACGACGTAAAAGTCTTTGACAATTGGTGTGAGGGCTTTGCTCGCTTATAACTCAACCGAACGACACGAGAGTCTGGAGGCATGAGAGCATGCTCACTTATAACTCGACCGAACGACGCGAGAGACTTTGACACTTTACGTGAGGACTTTGCTTGCTTATAATTCGGCTAAACGACGCAAGAGCCTGAAGGCGAGAGAGCATGCTCAGTGATAACTCGACTGAATGCGTGAGAGTCTTTGACACTTGGCACAAGGGCTTTGCTGGCTTATAACTTGGCTGAATGGCACGAGTCTGGAGGCGCGAGAGCATGCTCACTTATAACTCTGCCGAACGACGTGAGTCTTTGACACTTGGCGCGAGAGCTTTGCTCGCTTATAACTCGACCGAATGGTATAAGTCTGGAGGCGCGAGAGCATGCTCACTTATAACTCGGTCGAACGGCGCGTCTTTGATGCTTAGCACGAGGGCTTTGCTCACTTATAACTAGGTCGAATGGCACGAGTCTGGAGGCGTGAGAGCATGCTTACTTATAACTTGGCCGAACGGCACGAGAGTCTTTAACACTTAGTACAAGGATTTTGCTCACTTATAACTCGGTCGAACAACACGAGAATTTAGAGGTGTGACAACATGCTCACTTATAACTCGACCGATTGGCGTGAGTCTTTGACACATGGGGTGAAGGCTTTGCTCGCTTATAACTTGACCGAATGACGTGAAAGTCTGGAACACTTAGTAATTTTTCATTTATGTCTTCTTGCATTCATATAATAGATATTCTTACAATTTACATGAATTCAATTAGAAACTTACTACCCGGGCCGATAGGGCTGTAAATGGTTTGCATTCCAAGGCCAATCTAGATTCCTCCAATTTTCATCTTGTAGATAGTAAGATCTTAAGCTGAGCTGCTGTAACTTTATACGGTCCACCTCATGGGGCCTCCAACTTACTAACGTCACCGACTAGCTTGACTCTTTTCCTTATCAGATCGCCGACCTGAAATGATCTCAGAATAACCCTTCTGTTGTAACTTTGCTTTATTCTCTGCAGGTACGCCATCAGCCAAGCGATTGCTTTATCTCTGATTTTTTCTGTTAAGTCCAGCTCCATGAGACGTCGTTCAGAATTTTCTTCATCATATAGTTGCCTCCGATCTGACTCCACGCCTATTTCGACCTGCAACATTACTTCTCCTACATACACCAAATGAAATGGAGTTATGCCGGTGGCTTCTCAATGAATGGTACGGTACGCCCACAGTACACTTGGAAGCTCATCGACCCAACTTCCTCCGAGGTGGTCGAGCCGAGTTCTGAGTCCTTTAAGGATTTCTATGTTGGTGATCTCCGCCTGGCCATTCCTTTAGGGATAGGCTACCAAAGTGAAGGCCAGCATAATACCATAGCCGGCACACGATTCTTTAAGCCTCCGTCCTTGAAATTGCTTTCCGTTGTCAGAGACAAGCTTGTGAGGAACGCTGAACCAATTGCCATAAGAATTTGATAATCATCTGTTCAGTTATCTTAGTGAGCGATTCGGCCTCCACCCACTTAGAAAAGTAGTCCACCGCTACGAGAAAGAATTTCCCCTATCGGTCGCTATGGAAAAAGGTCCAACGATATTCAAGCCCCACTGGTTGAACGAGAAAGAGACAATGGATGCTTTCAACTCTTCGGTAGGTCGGTGTGGAATGTTCTAGTGTTTCTGACACGACAGGCAAGTTGCTACTGTCTAAGAGGCATCAGCTTGCAAGGTAAGCTAGAAATATCCAGCCAATAAGATCTTCCGTGCCAATGATCGACCGCCTGCCACAAGAGCCTTGGTATACGTCTTGCAAGATGCATTGAATATCTTCCAATCCGATGTATTTGAGCAATGGCTTCAAGAAAGCTCTCTTATATAAGTGATCTCCTATTAATGTGAACCGTCCGACTCTTTTTTTATCAGCCGAGTTTGCTCCCGGTTGGCTGACGCGTTGCCCGATCGAAGGAACTCAATCAAAGGTGTCCTTCAATCACTCGGTGCTCCTATTTCAGCCACTCTCTTGATATGAGCTACGAGTATCACCTGCTCGATTGGCTTATCCAACACTACGGGGTTTAAAGAACTTGTTAGTTTAGCCAGCTCGTCTGCATACTAGTTGTTCATCCGGGGGATCTTTTGCACGATTACCTCTTGGAATCTTGCCTTTAACTTTTCGAAAGCCTCAGAATATAATTTCAACCAGACATTATTTATTCCGAAAGTACTTGAAGGTTGTAGGGCGGCCAATTGGGAATCCGAGTAGATAAGAACCCGTGTGGCTCCCACATGTCTGGCTGCTTGCAGACCGACGATCAGGGCTTCGTACTCTGCCTCATTGTTTGTAACCCGGTAGTCTAGCCGAACGGACAGTTGCATCCTATCTTCTCGTAGAGATATTAGAAGTATTCCCACTCCACTGCCTTGCCGAGTGGATGACTCGTCCACATATACTTTCCATGTTGCCTCTGGCTCGGAATTCTGTATTCCATTAACAAATCGGCTAAGGCTTGCGCCTTGATCACCGATCTGGGTTGATACTGTATATCAAATTCGCTCAGTCCATTTGATTAGTCGTCTGGATGCCTCGAGGTTAAGGAACCTCGTTGGTGTGTTGTTAGTTAATACAATTATAAGATGCAAAAGAAAATAAGGGTGTACCCTCCGAGCAGCCAGTACCAGCCTATAGGGTAGCTTCTCCAAACGACATCTTTCAATAAATGGCTCAAGAAGTACATCGGTCGTTGTTCACTACCATTCTATTGCACCAAGGCCGATCCGACCACTCGCTCTGTGGAAGACAAGTATATCCAGAACGACACGCCAACGATGGGCTTCGCAAGTACAGGTAAAGAAGATAAATAATTCTTGAGTTCCAACAGGGCCTTGTCGCATTCAGCGTCCCATTGAAACTTGATAGCTCAACGTAGAATTTTGAAGAATGGTTGACTCCGAACAGACGATTAGGAGATGAATCTTGACAAGGCTGTAATCCGTCCGGTCAGGCGCTGAGCTTCCCTCAGATTACGTGGAGGGGGGATGTCCTAGAGTGCCCTCACCTTGCTCGGATTTACTTTAATTCCCCGCTCGATTACGATGTAACCAAGGAAGCGTCCGCTCCTTGCTCCGAACAAGCACTTGCTGGATAGAGTTTGACTCTGTATTTCCTCAAGGTCTGGCATGTCTCTTCTATATTTGCACACAGGTCGACAGCATGAAGAGATTTTATTAATATACCATCGACGTATACCTCTATATTTCTGTCGATCTGTCGTCGGAACACATTGTTCATCAATATTTGGTAGGTGGCCTTGGCATTCTTCAGCCCGAACGACATGACGTTATAGCAGAAGGTTCCGTTTGTCGTGATGAAGTTGGCATTTTCTTGATCTTCCTTGGCGAGCGGAACCTGATGGTAGCCTTGATATGCGTCTAGCCTGCATATCAACTCGCAGCCCACCGTGGAGTCAACCATCTGATCAATGCGCGACAAGGGGTAGCAGTCCTTCAGGCATGCTTGTTTAGATCTCTGAAGTCGATGTAGACCTACCACTTGTTACTCAGCTTGGAGACCAGCACCACATTGGCGAGCCAACTCGGGAACTGTACTTGTGGATGTGCCCGGCATCCAGCAACTTCTCCACCTCCGTTCGGATAATCTAATTCTGTTCCGCGCTTAATCTCTTCTCTTCTGCTTCACTGGCCAAGCGTCTGGTCGGACGTGTAGCCCAAGCTACGCTATTATTGGCGAGATATCTGGAGTTCATGAGTTGCCCACGTGAACACATCAAGATTTTGCCTTAGACGGCCAACCGGTTTAGCCTTTTTTCTGTGCTCAAGACCGCGATAAAGGTAGTGGCCTCCGATCGGCTGGGATGCGCTTGAATCTCCTATTTTTTTTCATAGACCAACATAGGAGGTTCCTTCAGAATTGCATTGGCCTCCAGCCGTTGGGCCTTCTGAGCGGCTCGCGACTCGATCTTCACCGTCTCCACATAGCATCGACGAGCTACGAGCTGGTCGCCTTTAACTTCTCCGACAGAGTTATCCACAGAAAATTTGATCTTTTAGGAGAATATGGAGACGACCGCTCGAAACTCGTTCAGTGCCGGTTAACCCAATATAACATTATAAGCGACGGAGCGTCCACAATGAAATTTGTCGTCCTTGTCTACATGAGTAGCTCTTCCCCGAGTGATATGGCCAACTAAACTTGGCCGATCGGCAATACCTCATTACAGTGAAGTTATATAAACGTGGCGTTGTCATGGGCTGCAATTCGCTCCGATCAATCTGCAGCTGATCAAACACCTTGAATATAATACACCGAACCACCTGTGTCGATAAAAGTGTGATAAATGTTATAGCTAGCAATTACCGCTTTAATGATCAAGGCGTCATCGTGAGGGACTTCTACCCCCTCCAAATCTCGGGAACCAAAATTGATTTTTGACCCTTATACCTTCTCTTTGCTACACCCAACTACATGGATTTCCAATCGCTTGGCGTGTGACTTCCGAGCGCAGTTGGAATCACCATCGGTAGGGCCTCCCGCAATCATGTCAATGTCGCACCAGGCGACATTACCGTGATTCTCTTCCTCTTGGGATGATGGGCATGGCCGCTCGACAGACACCCGAGTGGGCCTCTGATTATCTCTATATTGAGGCTGTGGTCGGTGCTGCTTGGCTGGCGCATGGCCTTCATCATGTTGTCTTCCCGATCGACGATAAGGGCGACGTTCCAGAGATAGCGATCGACGGCGGAGTGCTTGGGAGTCGGTTGGCATGGCTTTGGGTTGAGATGGTAACAGTCCTTTGTACTATGAGTTGTCGAACGATGACAACATTGATAAGAACAAAAGAGCGGGGTTCACGGTCGAGGCTCAGTAAATTTTACCCGCTCGACCTCCACATGCTAGACTACATGGCCTCAACGCTCCTAATGTTGTTGCGATACGGCCGCTCGAGACCCTTTTGGTGGTTAATGGGTGTGGGCCACTCGGTGCTTTGGGATAGATGTCGGCTCGAGAATCACTTCTTTTTTCTGAGCTGACTAGGTCTCTTCAACATTGATGTACCTCGTGGCTCATCCAAGCAGACAATCAAAGTCTCTCGGAAGCTTCCTGATAAGTGAACGAAAGAAGTTGTTATCTGTAAGTCCTTGGGAAAAGGAACTTACTAAGATTTCCTAGGTAGCTGATGGGACGTCCATGACCACTTGATTGAATCTCTTAATGTAGGTCGTAACGCTTCCTTGGGCCGTGTTTGGTTGTGAGCAGGTACACATTCGTCTTTTGGTAGCGGCGACTACTAGCAAAATGCTGAAGGAACGTCGTTCAGAAGTTTTTGAAGCTGCAGATGGAGCCGATCGACAAGCGTTTGAACCACTTCTACGCAAATCCGGAGAGCGTGGTGAGAAATACTCGACACTTGACCCCATGAGTGTACTGGTAAAGCATGGTCATGTTGTTGAATTTGATTAGATGGTCCTCTGGATCTATTGACCCTGTATACTCTCCGATCATCAAAGGTCTATAGTGTGACGACAGTTGATCGTCGAGAATCTCTTGGGAGAACTGTCTGTTGATCCGCTCGGAAGAGTTATCGAATCGAGGTGCTTTGCCTTTCCACGCATCCTGGACGGGCACATTCTAGGAAGATGATCCTTTCGTCCTTTCCGCTCGGTCGTGCTCTTCCTTGGGAGTGCAGAATACTGCCCTGTGGTACGGAATCGGCGCATTTGGCGCTTGCTGGTTCACGCACTTTGGTCAACTCGTTTACCTGTCTGCCGATACAGCTAGATCGTTTAGCGCTCGGCAGTCGATTGTCATCTCCTATTATTGCTACACCATCTTTGCGGCTCGGGCATTGATTAGCATCTCCAACTCTTCTTGGATTAACGTCACAGTGATAAGTCGTCCGGCATCTTCCATCTTCACGATTTGAATGTTGGTGAAGTTTTCACAGACGACGCCAAATATGATCCTGTCCGAAAGCGAAAAAGACGGGTAGGCTGGGAACGCATGGCTTTGCGGTTGACTAGATGAAGATTCTTCACTGTCTTGTAAAACCAGGAGCGTTAGTGTCGGATCTGGAAGGGGTTTCAGCGTTGACCCTCCGACGCTCAAGTCAATCCTTGGCTCGGTGGAGAAGAATAATAGAAATGGGCAGTGGCCTAAAGCATGTAGAATAGTAAAATATCGCATACCTCTGCCTGTAGATGAAGTCCCCTTTTATAGTGTCACTGCAGCGTTTATGCACGAATCCCAAAGCATATGCACGTTTTCCAAAGCGTCCTAAGAAAAGACAAGTCAAAAAAGTGTCTCTGATATCATTCCTTAAGTGAGCACGTAAATCTATGATGTGAAAGGCTAGAAGTTTCTAAAATACTATTTGTTTGCTGGACATTCTCTGTTACCGACAGCATAAACTTCCCAAAAGTACGGTGAGATATGTGGGTCCCGCTATAAGCCGACTAGATACCGCTCGACCGTACTGAATGGAGCTATCGGTCTGTCCTTCACTTGGCCTTACTGTTGTCATATAGGTGTGTTGCGTCCAATCAGACATGAGGTCCGATCGGTCAGGACGGTGGTCCGGATAACTTAGTACCCGGCTCGTAACCTCAGCTGCAAGTTGCGAAGGGCTACCATTCGATGGTCTAGTCAAGGTTTTACATCCGACTAGCTACGCAGGTCCGCTCAGCCAACTTTGTCTGATCCGCACTCCGCCTAGCCCTGCAATTTTGACCGTTTGACCTTGACCTCCACGTCATCTGGTCTCCACTGCTTTGACCTAATTTTGAGGGGTCCATCTTCATCACCGTATCAGCTACATTATTACATTTCACTTTGTTGATACTGAAAATTTTCATAAGAATAGTGTTCATTTTTATAAGAAATGAAATAACATTAAAGCAAAAGTTAAGCATTAACCTAGCAGAGTAAAAGCATGCAAAAACAAGCCAGGCCACGACAGATGAGTAAATGAACAAGATAACAGGATCTACCTGATTTGCAGCTGCAGTATATATCTTATCCTCAAACCGAAAAGCAATTTTCTGAAGTTCATTTAGACCTTCAGGCGCAGAGATTGGCAAATGACGCTTCAACGTCAACATTCTAAAATATAAATTATTCAAGTATTACATTACAAAAATTATGGGCACAAAGATTTAAGGACCAATAGAATAGTAGATACTTGATAGGTGGAGAAGAGTACAAAGATATGGTCCAAAATGCACATAAAATGAACAAACCATGTTTAGAAATTGAAAGTCTAAGAGATAATGATTGAAGAAAGAACCAAATGTAAAAGGCTACCATATTGCAGGTTCAGTTTATTAAAAGAAAATAGCACTTTAATTTTAATTAATAAATAAATTGTACTGAAAACTGATGAAGGCAGTTGTATAACTTAAGAAAAAGCACATATAAATTATATAACATTAGTAATTTAGTATAGTTCATCAGGGAAAGGGGTAAAAAAAAGCATAGAGAACAAGAAGCATGAAAGATGCCGCTAACAAGTTCGTCAAATTTAGGTTCATATCGTAAATCATTTTGGTGAATTTCTGAATTATAAACCATATCAAATTGTGAATTGCAAAGTTTAAATTACAAAATAGTTCTATTTTATTCAGAACAGTTAAGGAGAAACTTGATTTATAACAAAAATATATTGGTCCATATGTTCTGATCCTGTCCGAACGCTGAGTCGACGAATGCTGGGGACGTGGCGCTCTCCCCTATCTCCGACCAGTTGCACAAATCTCCGGCGAACCTACAAGGAAGTCGAGCCGGGAGGGGGTTCCCGGCGACGACCCTCCGACGCTCAAGTCAGGCAAGAGGAAAACGATGAAGTGACTCCAAAGATGAGAGATCGCGTACCTCCGACGAAGTTTGAGGGCTCTTATATAGAGCTGTGGGGAGGCTTATGCACACCTACCGAGGCGTACACGTGTCCTTTACCATACCTTAGTATGGGCTTACCAGAGAAGCATGTCTGACACCATACTGCTACAGTCCGAGCACCTCTCTGATGGGACAGCAGAACCTTCCGTCGTAGGATTCTGTGTATGGCTTGGTCGTCGAACATGCCTGTTGTCAGAAGATGTTCCCCAATGTCCCCTTGTCCTTGTCTCTGGTCCGACCGGGCGTAGGTATCGGTCCGACCGGGAAGATTTCACTCCATCGCGTGCTCGGCTGAGACTGTTCCTTCACAGCATTGATGCTTTACGCTTCGGCCGAGCGGGCTACCCGCTCGGCCCGGCGACCCTGTTCACCCTGTTTACAGGGTACTCTTGGTAACCCGCCCGCTTGCACACTTGGTCAACCGGACCCGCTTAGTTGAATACATGCATAGCTTTAACTGGAATTACCGCTAAACAGCATTACTTCCGGTCGGAGGGTTTATAGTCGCCGGTCCGACTCTCGATATTTAACGTCGGAGCTCGACGGTCTTCCGACCGGAGGGTTTATAGTCGCCGGTTCGACTCTCGATATTTAACGTCGGAGCTCGACGGTCTTCCGATTTATATGGCCGGTTCGACTCTCGATATTTAACGTCGGAGCTCGACGGTCTTCCGGCCGGAGGGTTTATAGTCGCCGGTCCGACTCTCGATATTTAACGTCGGAGCTCGACGGTCTTCCGGCCGGAGGGTTTATAGTCGCCGGTCCGACTCTCGATATTTAACGTCGGAGCTCGACGGTCTTCCGGTCGGAGGTTTTATAGTCACCGGTTTGACTCTCGATATTTAACGTCGGAGCTCGACGGTCTTCCGGCTGGAGAGTTTATAGTCGCCGGTTCGACTCTCGATATTTAACGTCGGAGTTCGACGGTCTTCCGGTCGGAGGGTTTATAGTCGCCGATTCGACTCTCGATATTTAACGTCGAAGCTCGATGGCCTTCCGATTCGGCTGACGATGCCCTATACTTGCGCTAATTTTCTGATTTTTTACTCCTGCATATCAAGTATACAGCCGAACGGAAAGTATACAGCATACATTACATTAGCGCACCTTTCACCCCGCCCAGTAAGGCTGGAGGTGGTTTGCGCTCCATGGTCGATCCAGTTGTCGTTCGTCTTCATCCTCCAGATAATAGGCACCAAAGCGGAGTTTTTCGATGACTTTGAAGGGGCCCGCCCAAGGAGCCTCCAGCTTGCCAACGTCCCCGACCGGCTTTAGTTTCTTCCACACTAGGTCGCCGACCTGGAATGCTCTAGGGATCACGCGTGTTTGTAGTTCCGCTCATTCTCCGCAGACGCCATCACCGGACGGACGCCTGGCTCGCTCTTCACGATCAGTCCAACTCCATCTTCCTCCGCTTCGGCATTGTCATCATAGTTCCGGATCCGGACGGACTCTCGCCGACTTCAATTGGGATAACGCCGCCGTACACTAAATGGAATGACGTGACGCCTGCCCTCCTTTGGGGCCGATGCGGATAGCCCATAGACGCCCACCGTCCCACCCACCTTCCTCCTGTGGTTAAGTCGAGCTCAAGAATTCTAAGGATTTCTCGGTTACTTCACCGCCGTTGTTCGGGATACGCCACGAAGTAAAGTGTTGTTCGATACCATAACTTTTGCACCATTCTTCGAGCCGCTTCCACTAACCGTCGTCTGCTATCATATATGAGCCGCGAGGAATGCCGAACCGATGATTATACGCCAGATAAACCTTTACCATCCGCTTCGGTGATCTCGATGGCTCGGCCTCCACCCATTTGGAAAAGTAGTCGACCGTCATTAGAAGAAACTTCCGCTGACCGGTCGCCATAGGGAACGGACCTACGATATCCATTCCCCACTGATCGAACGGACAGGACACTGTAAATGCTTTCATCTCCTCCGCCGGTCGGTGGGAGACGTTGTGGTACTTCTGGCAGGAGAGGCATGACGCGACGGTCCGAGCGGCGTCTGCTTGCAAGGTTGGCCAGAAGTACCCGGTCAGCAGGATCTTCCTAGCCAGCGATCGCCCACCCGGATGTCCTCCGCACGATCCTTGGTGCACTTCCTGGAGGATGTACTCCGCGTCCTCCGAGCTCACACACTTCAAAAGTGGGCGGGAGAAAGCTTTCTTGTAGAGTTGATCTCCAACGGGTGTGAACCGACCGGCTCTCCTCCTCAATAGCTGGGCTTCCTCCCGATCGGACGGTGTCGCACTCGAGCGCAGAAACTCTATGATAGTTGTCCTCCAATCGCTCGGGAATGCGAGGCCCTCCATCCGATCAATGTGCGCCACCAAGGATACATGCTCAATTGGCTGCTGGATGATGACCGGTGATATTGAACTTGCGAGCTTGGCTAACTCATCTGCCGTCTGGTTCTCTGCTCGGGATATCTTCTGGATAATGACTTCTCTGAAGTGGGCCTTGAGCTTTTCGAAGGCCTCAGCGTAGAGCTTGAGCCAAGCGTTGTTAATCTCAAAAGTGCCCGAGAGCTGCTGGGCGGCCAGCTGGGAGTCTGAATGGAGTGTCACCCGACCGGCTCCTACATGTCGGGCTGCCTGTAAGCCGGCTATGAGGACCTCATACTCCGCTTCATTATTTGTGGCTTTATAGTCCAGCCGGATGGATAGGTGCATCCGTTCTTCTTGGGGGGAGAGTAATAGCACACCAATTCGGCTCCCGCGCCGAGTGGACGATCCATCCACAAATATTTTCCAGATAGCTTCGGGTTCAAGATTTTGCACTTCGGTAACAAAATCTACTAAGGACTGCGCCTTTATCGCCGAACGAGGTTGATACTGAATGTCAAATTCACTCAACTCCGTTGTCCATTTGATGAGCCGTCCGGACGCTTCTGGATTCAGCAGCACCTCTTCCCAATGGGCTATTTGTCCGGACGATGATTGTATGTGCCAGGAAATAAGGACGAAGTCTCCGAGCGGCGAGGACCAAAGCAAAAGCCAGCTTCTCGAGCCCAGTGTAGCGAGATTCAGCATCTTTTAGAATATGACTCAAGAAGTACACGGGTTGTTCTTCACCGCTCGTCCTCACTAATGCCGAGCCTACTGCCCGCTCGGTTGAAGATAAATAAATACAGAGCGGCTCACCTACAGCTAGCTTGGCTAACACGGGCAAGGAGTTCAGGTATGTCTTCAGCTCCTCAAACGTCCGATCACATTCCTCGTCCCAATGAAATTTAGTAGCTTTGCGTAGGATCTTGAAAAAGGGGTCGGCTGCCTTAGAGATGAATCTTGACAACGCAGTTATCCACCGGTCAGCGCTGACTTCCCTTTGGGGGCGATATCTTGCAACGCTTTTACCTTGCTTGGATTTGCCTCTACCCCCGGTCACTATATAGCCCAAGAAACGCCTGCCTTTCTTCTGAGGGTTCAACTTGACTCCATACTTCCTCAAGATTCGAAGGTCTCCTCCATGTCTGTAAAGATCACGGAGAGACTTGATGAGAATATCATCCACGACACTTCTAAATCAAGGTCCGATCCGCTCCTTGAATACCTTGTTCATTGTCACCGTAGGTTGCTCCCGCTCTTCATCCGAACGGCATTACATCAGAAAGAAGTGTCGCCTACCGTGACGTAAACCGACCTTCTCGATCTTCCTGCCAGCAGGCACTCATGGTAGCCCCGATAGCGCCTAACATGCATATCACCGCACCCACCGCGGAGTCCACCACTGATCAATCCAAGTAGGGTAGAAATCCTTTAGGGTACGCTTTGAGATCCCGAAAATCGATGCAAACCTCCACTTGTTGCCCTTTGAGACTAGCACTACATTTGCGAGCCACCGGAACTGGACCTCCTATAGCCGGCCTCCAGGAGCTTCTCGACCTCCGCTTGATGATGGCGCTTGTTCGCGCTAAAGTCCTCTTCCTTTACTTCATCGCCGAGTGTCCGGACGTGAAGCTCATGTCAGATATACTGCGAAATTCCTGGCTCACGCTACGACCAAACGAAGACGCCGCAGCTTCTATGACATTTGATCACCTCCTTTTTCCGGCTTGCCTCCCGCAATGAATGTGGTGGCCTCCGATCGGATCGGGTGGATCTGCACCTCCTCTTTTCTTCATAAACCAAAGAGGGTGATTTTTCGATTGCGTTCACCTCGATCCGTGGAGTCTTCCGCGGAATTAGCTCCGACCATTTCGACGTAGCATCGCCGAGCCGCCAGCTGGTCTCCTCGCACTTCTCCAACTTTATCTTCAATCGGGAACTTAATTTTCTGGTAGAAGGTGGAGACAGCCCAAAATAACATTGTACTTTGAGGGAGAGTCGACCACGATGAAGGTAGTCGTCCTTGTTCTTCCGAGCGGCTCTTCTCCCAAATAAATAGCTACCGGATCCGTCCGACCGATAACTTCATCGCCTGTAAACCCGTAGAGGGGGTCACATGGCAAGAACTCACCGATCAATTTGCAATGGTCGAAAGCCTTTTAAATATAATGTTGACGAGTCGCCAGACGATGAAAATGCGATGAATAGTATAGTTAGCTATTACCGCTGACGATGAGGGCGCCACGGGACTCGACTCCCTCAAGGTCCCCGGCCTCAAGCGATTTAGGGTCCGCCACCCGCTTCGACCGCACCACCGCATGGATCTTGAGCCGCCGACACCGCCTTCCTCGCCTCGTTGAGTCGCCCGGCCGGTCCGCCAGAGATGATGTTGATTTCGCCCCGGGACGTGTTGCTTCTATTTTCTTCCTCCCGTGCGGACGGTCTAGGCCGCTCCTTGGATACTCGGGGATTGTCGTCGTGCCTCTAAGGATGATACCGCTCGGGAGACTTTCTGGATATCCGCCGACCGGCTTCATGGTGTCGTTGTCGCCCGTCGGGCGATGTCGATCGACGACTACCACTCCGGGGAGCGGGGTGGGCAATCAGGGGAAGGCTTCGGCAATCTCGTGTGTTATGCGTGTCGGTCCGGTGGAACGAGCAAAACTTGGGGGTTCATACCTTCTTTTTTGGTTTGAGTCGCTCGGCGGCTACCTCTTGGATGGCGTGGGACCTTGCGTGGTGAGAGCGGACTGCTTCGGCTCGCGGTCCTCTGGACGGCTGGTGGCTAGTGACCGGCTTCCGCTCGGCAGGGGCTAGCCGCTCAGTTGGAGCTTCTTTCCTTCGGGTCGCCTGGGCTTCCTCCACATTAATGTACTCATTGACCCGGTGTAACATATGATCATAGTCTCGGGGCGGCTTTCGAATAAGTGAACGGAAGAAGTCACCGTCCACAAGGCCTTGCGTGAACGCATTTATCATTGTTTCTGAGGTGGCCGTTGGAATATCCATGCCCACCCGGTTGAATCGTTGGATGTAAGCTCGGAGCGACTCCCTAGGCTCACGGCAACAGATCGACACCGGCCTCGTGCGCCGATTGCTCGCAAAATGATGGATAAAAGCGATGCGGAACTCTTTAAAGTCGGTGATGGATCCGTCCGGCACCCTACCATCGTTGTACCGATCCCGAGAGGGTGGTAAGGAACACACGGCATTTCACTCCGTGTATTGATGTAGTGTAGCCGTGTTGTCGAACTTTCCTAAATGGTCGTCCGGCTCTGGTTCCGTTATATTCCCGATCACGGGGCACATAATGCTCGGGCGAGGGTCCCGCAGACGGCCTCAAAACCGCCGATGATCCGCCGGGAAGCGTCCGCTCGGGAGCCTTGCCTTTTCTCAGTCTCGCTCGGCGCCTGCCTCGGATGAAGATCCTCGATCAAGGTTACCGGGTGTGACTTCAGGAGGCGTACGGAATAGGGCCCGGTGAAATGGAATCGTGCCAGGCGGTGCTTCCGCTTGGCCTCCTGACGCCGACGTCGCTTGTTGCTCAAGCCGCTCGGCTTGCGCCTTTTGTTTTTGTTGTTCCACGAGCTTAGCTGCTCTTGCCTCGATTAGAGCATCGAGCTCCTCTGGGGAGAGCATCACGGTGTGAGGTCGTCCAGCTTCGTCCATCTATTCCGCTCGGATGCAGGTGCGTTCCCACAGACGGCGCCAATTTGATCCTATCCGAACGCTGAAATCTCCGGCGAACTCAAGGAAGTCGAGCCGAGGGGTTCCCATGACACCACGCCAAGTCGCAAGAGGAAAACGATGAAGTGGCTTCAAAGATGAGAGATCGCATACCTCCGGCGAAGTTTGAGGGCTCTTATATAGAGTTGTGGGGAGGCTTATGCACACCTACCGAGGCGTACACGTATCCTTTACCATACCTTAGTATTGGCTTACTAGAGGAGCATGCCTGACACCATACTGCTACAGTCCGAACACCTCTCTGATGGGACAGCAGAACCTTCCGTCGTAGGATTCTGTGTATGGCTTGGTCGTCGAACATGCCTGTTGTCAGAAGATGTTCCCCAATGTCCCCTTGTCCTTGTCTCTTTTTTCCCCGAGTCGAGCGGTCATCCGCTCGGCAGGCATCGGTCCGACCGAGCGTAGGTATCGGTCCGACCGGGAAGATTTCACTCCATCGCGTGCTGACTGTTCCTTCACAGCACAGATGCTTTACGCCTCAGCCGAGCGGGCTACCCGCTCGGCCCGGCGACCCTGTTCACCATGAGCGTCGGAAACCCGACTCCCCGTCGGGTTGTCTTTGATTCCGCCCGGATCCGTTCGGCCGGTTGACCCGATCCTTCTCCGATCGGATGGACCTCATGCTGACCCTTTTGACTTCTGACCTTCACGTGTCCTTGGCTCCCCACAAAGGGGGTCCCCCGTCCTTACTGCCGGATCATGTTCCTTTGATAATGTGCAAATTATTGTTTGTTTCATTCCATTAAACATTGAAATGAAATAAGCAACATAGAAAAATAATTGTTGTAAATGATAGACGAGTGAGACATAACATGACTCCTAAGTCAGTATCAATTCACCTCTCATTCTATGTATGGATGTGACGGTGAATCATACTTCTCAATGATGATTAAATGTCAAGTCCACAATAATTACAGTCAAGGTAGTCAAGATTGCAATTTAGACTTTAGGATCTTATGATCCACTCTAATCTTAACAACCCACATCATAAATAGGATCTAAATTATGCAGAATCGTATAAACTCACATTCAATTCATTTGTCTACTTAGTGTTCCTACATATGAATTTTTTGCCATATCATTTGAGAAAGCTTTTTTAATTATATTTAATTCTTTTAAACTCTTACGTAAAATAATCATTTAAAATCATTGTCATTATCATCAATCCTATAATTATAGGTTGTTATTTATTATAAAAAAATGGATCATTAAGGATTGTATTACATTTTTAAAATGACTACTATATCAATAATTATATTATACTTCATGATACTAGAACGATAGTGTCTAAGACATTCTTAAAACTAATCCTATAGATTGAAAAGCACAAATGATAAATTATAAATGACAAATGTGATTCTACAATATTTTAATTAAATTGCAAGATCTTATGATCCCTCATTCTAATCCTACAAACAAACTCATATATCTCTTTTTGTTCTTCAATAGAATCTCAGTCCCAACAGTTGGCAAGCGTCGTCTACTCTGTGTCCACATGATATAATTTTTTTCCTCCTTGTCATTAGCAACTTCAAGATTCCACTCTATTCAACCTTTAAAATACAATCCAGCATTTCTTTCCTCCTTTGTAAAGAATTCAATTTAATTACTATATATAATGGGGTTTAATTTTATAACTTAATGGTTTAAATTTAGATTTAGTTAGTTAGATTGAACTCTTAATGAGTTTCCCCTTTTATTTCTGGAATCATACAAAATAAAATTTTTATTTAATTGTATCTTAGTTGAATCCAATTATTATGTTATTATCATTTCCCATTTACATGTAAGAACCATATCGTTTTACATGTTAATCGAAACATATATGATATAAATTGTGTAGAGTATGACTCCAACTAGCCTCTGTAAGGTCAAAATAAAAGGAGGAATGTGCATTCCTTAAATTAGAAATTGTCTACATCTGAGTTCAAGTGCAATTGTTAATGCTTCAAAATAATCAAATGGGGTTCCAATTAGTGTCTAGCTTTCTCTAGATTGAATTATTTTAGAATATGGTAGCGCAATTTCATGAATCCTCAAATTCAAACTCCCAGACCAGGATTGATGTATACAATATTAAATCAATCAAGTAACAGAATTTGCCGAGAGACCACACTAGACCTACAGTAGAGACATCAAGTTCATGTACTTTTGGAATACTGGCAAGAAGTCAACTCTTTGATAAAGTTAAGCTAAGAGGTAAATGCATATAAGAGACCGAATAAACAATATAATCTCTTAATTGTGGAGATAAAGTTTTAGGCCATCTACTATATGAATAGCAATATTTAACAGAAAGGAACATATTCTATTATCACCCATGTCATGTAGACTAAAATGTTGGACAATTAAGCATCACTATTATCAGAATAAGAATTAAATCAGTATTTCACAGCCAGTTTCTTTTCAGCTATTTCAATGCAAGTACTTGCACATCCTGCTTACAAGAATCTATGCGTCATATGTTTCCAAGAAAAGACAGTAGCTGTGAAATTGAAAAAAAAAAAAAAACTACGCAGACACCCTATTCGACCCTAAGAAATATTTCAAAGTCAACTATCGAATAATTCAATGATCGAATCGAAGCAATGTCCCATTACGATGATCCAGTCACCAAAAGGAGTAAAATTTAGAGGGAAATTAGGGCATCCCACATACATCTTGTTCACGATTCTTTGGCGCGCGCCTCGGGCTGGAGTTGACTCCTCCAGTCACCGGAGCTCCCATCTGGCATGGACTGTGGCTCCCCCTGAGTCGGCCTCCAACTGTTCCCCTCCATCGATCTAACCAGATGCCCTAACCTTGTGAACGAAAAAGACGCGTTCCTCTTATAAGACGGAATCGCACTGAGTTATGTTTTACCTAAGAGGAGATAGGACGGCCTTGTTTACCTGGAGGAGTGGACGGTGGACTTAGATTGCTTACGTTATCAATCCATTAAACTATTTACTTAAATAAATATAAAGGAAATTAAATTATATATTATCCCAATTATTATCCTTCTCGACACATTTTTTTCTCAATATAAATTTAATATCCTATTACCTATAGATTATCAAATGATGTCACCCCTCCCAATACTCAAGTCGGTTTTGCTATGAATGAATGTTCAATTAATTTATAATGAATTCATACGGCTGTCGCCAAATTGACGGTTCTGACTCTTTGGCTGTTTTATCAAACGGCCAAAACTGAACTTTGCCTACGAATCAGCCCCGGAGTTTAATTTAGTAAATAATTTAGAATGTTTCAGATTATTAAATAATTTTAGTAAAAAGTACTTGCTACTTCGTTGATGAAATAAATGGAGGTTTATTTAACACAAAGGCGCAATGAAGAGTGTGAACTTTGACCACCTAAGTAAATATCATCGTCAAGTCAACTTCTGTCAGCAGATAAATGAGACTGGGGGCCAAATGAAAGATATGACAAAGTTCATACTTTAGCAGCCTGAAGGAATTTCACGTGAGCTACGATGAGTGAGTAAATAATTGAGACATAAAATTTCCCTATCGATCATTCGGAAGTAAATAATTGAGATTGAAATGGTATACGATGAGTGAAGAGCACATCAAATATGTGCCTGAATTTAGCATTAAGTGGAATGGATGAGCGTCGAGCGAATCTAAATGTTAAAGGAAGCATTGAATTTGGAAGCAAAACACTTTCGCTAAGCATTGAATGAAAATAAAGGCAAAGAGTCATCGTACACGTTTACACGCTGTAAGTTGAAATTTCAAACCTAATAATGTAGTCGGTACTTTAGTGCCATAAAAACCTATTTCCGAATGAGAACTTATAGTTATTTTGAAAATAACTTAAAGTAAAAGAGTTCCCGAATTATTTCGAGGGAATATCCATGAAATGTTGGTTGCTACTCGGAAAATTTAGAGGTTACACTGTATAAAATTTTTTTACAAAGGTCTGAACCTTTTCCTAACTATCATGTGTTCTTTTAAATTAAATTTTGGATCGCCTGCGAAACTTAACACGTTTGATCCAAAACTTAATCTATTTGTTCTTTTAAGTTTTGACTTGGATCTCTTGCGGAACTTAACATGTTCGACCCAAGTCACCTTAAGTTATTAATTTCATTAAATATTAATTTTCATAATTGGTTCCCAGTACTGACGTGGCGAGGCACATGACCTTCTTGGATATGGGAGCAACCACCACCGACTAGACAAAACCTTTTATGGAAAGCTAATATTTAATTTCCTAAAATAACTTTAGGTTAACCGAAAAGAACAATCAAATCACAAGGAAAAAAAAAACAAAAGAACACTATATCGAAAATAAATTCGAAACTCTAGAATCGTATGCCTCTTGTATTTAGTATTATTTCCAAAAATAACTAGTATGATGCGGAAAGAAAAAATACTAGTTATACCTTTTAGAAAAACCTCTTGATCTTCTACCGTATTCCTCTTCTAACCTCGGACGTTGTGTGGGCAACGATCTTCCGAGATGAGAAACCACCAAAGCACCTTCTCCTTTCTTCAAATTTCGGCCAAGCACAAAGCTTCCAAAAGATGAAGATCTTTTCCACCAACCAAGCTCCAAGGGATGTAGGCTTTCTCTCCTTCTTCCTCAAGCTAGATCCGGCCACCAATTAAAACTCCATAAGCATGAAGAGATTCGGCCACAAAGAGAAGAAGAAGAGAAGAAGGAAGGACCGACCACACCACCAAGGAAAAGAGGAAGAAAAATAGAATAGAATCGTTCACCTTGAAGTCTCCTCTACCCCCTCTTTTATAATCCTTGGTCTTGGCAAATAAGAAAAATTTAATAAAAATTTTCTTAATTCATTTTCCATTGAAAAGAAAAATTATTTAATTAAAAATAATTTTCTTTTTCAAATACAAGCCCCAAATCAAGGAAAGTTTTAATTAAAACTTCCTAATTTGTTTCCGAAAATTTATAAAAATTTCTCCAATAATTTAATCCCTTCATGATTGGTTTATAAAAAGGAAATTTAATAAATTAAAATCTTTCTTTTAAATATGTGGATAAAAAGAAAGTTATCTCTAAAAATTAAAATCTCTTTTAATCTACAAATAAAGAAAGATATCAAGTCTTTTCTTAATCTTTTGTAGAAACTAATAAAAGAGAATTATTAATTTTTAAATTTTCTTTTAAATCATGAACATGGTTAAAAAGGAAAGTTTTCTTAAAATTTAAAATCCTCCTTTAATCAACAAATAAGGAAAGATTTCAAATTTTAAACTCTCTTTTAAACATGTAGATGATTTACAAATAAGGAAAGTTTTTACCAAAAATTAAAACCATCCTTTTAAACTACAAATAAGGAAATAGATTAATCTCTTCTCTTAATCTTTTGTAGAAAGCTATAAAAGGAAATTTTTAATTTTTAAACTCTCTTTTAAAATCATGATATCCACATAAGAAATAATTTTAATAAAAATCCTTTTTAATATTCTAGTGGCCAGCCACCTAAGCTTGGGACCCAAGCTTTGGCCCACCACATGGCTCATCCACTGGTCTTGGCGACTAGCTGGGTTCCAAGCTAGTTGGCCCCCCATTTGATGGGTAAGAAGGTGGGTATGGTGGGTATAAATCTCTATATACTAGAGGCTACGATAGGGAATAGAGGAGGAATTGGTTTTGGTCTCCGATAAAATTAAGCATTCCGTGCTCGCCAACACACAACTTAATTTTATTAATAATAATTCATTCCACTAGAGAACTATTATCGACTTCTGCACCAATCCCAAATTACATTTGGGCTCCTTCTTATTATGAGTGTGTTAGTCTCCTGTGTTTAAGATAACAAATGTCCACTAATTAAGTAAGTTACTGACAACTCACTTAATTAATATCTAGCTCCAAGAGTAGTACCACTCAACTTTATTGTCATGTTGGACTAAATCCACCTGCAGGGTTTAACATGACAATACTTATGAGCTCCTCTTGGGGACATTCTCAACCTAGATTACTAGGACAGAGTTTCCTTCTATAATCAACAACACACACTATAAGTGATATCATTTCCCAACTTATCGGGCTTATTGATTTATCGAACTAAATCTCACCCATTGATAAATTAAAGAAATAAATAGCAAATATATGTGCTTGTTATTATATTAGGATTAAGAGCACACACTTCCATAATAACTGAGGTCTTTGTTCCTTCATAAAGTCAGTATAAAAGGAACGATATCAAATGGTCCTACTCAATACACTCTAAGTGTACTAGTGTAATTATATAGTTAAGATAAACTAATACCTAATTACACTACGACCTTCCAATGGTTTGTTCCTTTCCATCTTGGTCGTGAGCTACTGTTTATAATTTATAAGGTACTGATAACATAATTTTCTGTGTGTGACACCACACACCATGTTATCTACAATATAAATTAATTGAACAACTACATTTATCACAAATGTAGACATTTGACCAATGTGATTCTTATTTCTAGATAAATGTTTTATATCAAAAACTAGGCTTTTAGTATACATTCTAACATGGAATTTATCTCCGATTTTGACTAATGGCTGTGCTAATGGCCGCCTCTCGCAGACCGTATGTAGCTGGTCTTGCATCGCTGGAGGACGTTGACTGCAACATTCTGATCCCAGCGACGACATCCAAGTTGACCGGCGGCGTGCTCATGGTCGCCTCTCGCAATTTCTGTGCAAGTAGAGATCGGTGACCCGCATTCGTCATGGGCGAAGCGATGTGCAGCATGGGGATGGTGGCGAAGAAAGCGGCAGCAGCAAAAAAAAAAAAAAAAAAAAAAAAAAAAAAAACAAAAAAAACAAAGAGTGGAGATGAAAAACCATGAAGCATTAGGTTTGGCAGAAAGAATTTTTTTTCAACCATTAAGTTTTTTTATCATTAAACTCTGATTTATCAATTCATAAAAAAATACTCATCCACCGTTAAAATTTGCCGACGCATGTATACTATAATGTTAATTTTTTTATGCATGCGGTAATTAATTAGAAAATAGGTTCCATTAATTTGTGATTTATGAGAAATGGGCTAGAGTAGCTTGGTCCTATTAAATCTCGATCTGATTTTAAATCATTAGTCAGTTTAATTACATCAATTTAATTTAAATCATGATCAATTTGGACTAGTTTCATTAAAAGGGTCTAGGTTAATTATAATATTTGGTTAGTTTGATTTATTAGGCTGGATCTTTCCAAATTTGATCAAATGAACTTTATTTGTTCTAATGGATCAAATTTGATTGAAACTATGTCAGATTGGCTAATAGGTTAGAATTGATTAAATAGGCTTAAATAATATCAGAATATAGGTAAGACATCCTAATCCAATAAGATTAGTTTCAATGAGGACAATGGACCGAGCTTAAGATCTAGATTCCCGATCGACCGATCTAATGGGTCAGTTGACTTGAACTCCTGAAAATCAACGAAAATTATTTTTCTTGATTTTTAATGTTGATTTTATACCTGTATAAATTGAATAAAGTCAGTTTTGTACTAAGTTATTTAGTTTCAATTTACATATGGCACGGACGATTACAACTTTGACTAGTCGCGAAGTGAGACTGAATGAACTACGGAAGCAGATTCAGGAGATAGAGTATAACCCTGTTTATAGAGTCGACGGACACATTGGACGGCTCGATAGATTATTCTAAAAAATCATGCGAGAAGAATTTCCAATACTGAACAATTACAAGATCTGAGCTTTGATGCATTTATTGCCTAGGTATCCCATGATGATAGCAGACTATATATGGAGGCGCCATGAAGGACGTGCCATATATTCAAAGTTATGTGAGGAACTGTTTCACCATATGGATGAAAAGGATCATGAAGAGCCCAAAGAGGATCCTGAAGAGTTTGAGGAAGATCCAAAAGAGGATTGAATGGAGTGTCCTAAAGTTGTCCCACCTGAGATTGCCTCAAATGAGTCTAGGTTGAAAGGGATAATGTTGGTCATTGCACTAATGTCTGTTCTAGTAAAAGTGGTGTTAGCGTACCTAGTTTATTAGAGTTCTGTTATTGTTACTGTCATTATGTATGAATAGTATTAACTCATTTAGTTTATGTCAGTTTGTTAGATGTTAACAATATGCAATATGTTTATATTAATGATATATTCATTCATATGTTTATTTATGTTGTTTACTTCACATGATGCATGATAATATGATCAATGTAATATACTTTTTGATTAGTTCATTTTGAGTATAATAATTTATGACTACTTCATGTTTAATTGTTCCTTAAATGATTAGTTCATTTAATTAAAGAAAAAGGTGAACAATGATGAGTGGTAATTGTTGGATCGATCGCACATGAAAGGGGGGGTGAATCATATGGTTTTCAAAAACTCATTTTGTTGGTTTTAAAATTATAAGTACGCGGCAGAAAAGAATAAGAAAATAGACAAACACCATAAAACACAAGCGGTTTTACTTAGTTCGGAGCCTTCGACGACTCCTACTCCAAGACCCAAGTCTCGCGGACCTATCGATGGGTAATCCACTAAAAACCTCTCATGGTATCAACAGAGGAGGGAATCGAGTACAAGAATATTAGAACAAGTGCAACACATTGTACTTGTCCTTTTGCAGTAAATAAGTACACAAATATAACTTGTTACCGACATGTAGGATCAAGCGTGAGAATGTTCGTGTGTCGTTGTCGATCTACCGGCCCCTCAGAATAGTTGTCGGGCGTAGTAGCTTTGCAGTAGAGTCGTAGCAGAAGCCTGGAGCAGTCGAAGGCTCAAAAGGATGTGCAGAATGTTGGATCGAGAAGCGCTAGAGGAGGGGGGGGGGGGTGAATAGCGCTCGTGGCTATTTCGTTCGATTATCGGAAAACTATCGGAGTTAAAACGTGCAACGAAATAAGCGGTAATAAAATAAAGAGACAACACAAAGAGACAGGTCGATTTTACTTCGTTCGGAGCCTAAGTCGACTCCTACTCGAAGGCCCGCGATCCTTGATCGCTTCCGGTGGGCAACAACTATAAGCTCGTTAAAAGATTACAATTATGAGTACAAATAAAAGCTATCAAAAAATTATACCGACAACAAGAAATGCTAATTCTGAAGCTTCGGGTCGTCGGGCACTTGTAGTAGCACTTCGGAGCGTCTTTTGGAGCAGCGTGTTGATGAAAGATCACTTAGAATTCGTTGTCTCTTGAAGCTGCACCTCAACCCTCCTTTTATATGCGGTTCCGGGCGCCTGGATCCCTTCCGGGCACCTGGATCCCTTCCGGGCGCCTGGAGTGTGACGTGGCCAACCAACCAGGATGCTCCACGTGGCTTTGTTCCTACAAAATGTGTTAGTCCGAAACAAATACCCTGCAAAACAAAGTTAGAATATGATAGTAAATAAAATATTGACAGTCTTCGAACTGTCCGAGTTTGACTTTGGATTTCCATCCGGAAACCCTAGGTCGACCCGAAGCCTACTGTTCCCTCTGCTGGGAACGCGTCCTCACCTACTCCACTCGGAAGATTTACTTGATGTCAGCACGATCCTCCGGATCGACCGGACTTTTCTGCCTCGATGCTTCCGGACTTTCTGCTGGACATCCGCTTCCAGCTAGTCCAGTCTTTCACCGGTTCGCGACACCAGGACTTTTCACCTAGGGTTACCACCCCTAGGACTTTTGCCTGAAGTCATCGACCTGCCAAGACTTTACGCATAGGGTTACCACCCCTATGACCTAGGGTTACCACCCCCTAGGGTTTTCCCTTGCCTAACCGGAGCTAGGACTTTTCAAAAACATCTTAACTTTGAATTCTTTGCCGTTATCAAAACACGAGTTCGATCGTCGGATGCTTCCCGCACCAACAATCTCCCCCTTTTTGATTATGGCAACACGAATTCGAAGTTAAGTAAACAAGCGAATAGATAGTCATTTTAAACACAGGCAAAATTTGCTAAGTATAGATGAACAAGGTAATTAAAGTAAATTTTGCCCTTTATACTCCCCCTTAACTTTGGCTCCCCCTTAACTTTTGCTCCCCTTTAACTTGAATTTTATGTTTACATTTTCGCTACTCTCCCCCTTTGCCATAACTCAAAAAATGGGCAATGTATAAAGAGTTGTACATGATTAAAGTTAGCAATATTCAACAAAGTTTGGAAGTTAAGGTCAATTTAAGTTTTTAAGATAATTTTGAAATTTAAGTTTTTTTTATTTTTTAAAATAATTTTAAAATTTAAGTTTTTAAAATAATTTTGAAATTTAAGTTTTTTTTTTAAATAATTTTGAAATTTAAGTTTTTAAAATAATTTTGAAATTTAAGTTTTTTGGATAATTTTGAAATTTAAGTTTTTTTTTAAAAAAAATAATTTTGAAATTTAAGTTTTTAAAAATAATTTTGAAATTTAAGTTTTTAAAATAATTTTTTTTTTAAAAATAATTTTGAAATTTAAGTTTTTTTTTAAAATAATTTTGAAATTTAAGTTTTTTAAAATAATTTTCAGTTTGATTTTAATTACTTAGTCATCTCACCCGATCTAATTTCTCAATCAGGAAAGCCTATAATTTTTGTGAGATGAATTGAGATTCAATTTAAGGGTTTTGTTTAGTCTTGTGTTAGATTCAGGTTTAGCTTTGGATTCAACAAGTAAGCATTCTTTGGATAAACTTCTGGGCTATGGTGAGTCACAAGGAGCTCATTAAAGTAACCATGCCTTCGAGGTTTTCCAAATAGTCCTACCCATTGAACTTAATACTAAAACTTGGTCTAACTAGTTAGGATCCATTTAAGGGTAGCTTCGGTCAGTTCCACTTGGCCAAATGCACCAGGTCGAAGTCATATCTTCCTAGACATGCGATGCCCAAGTTTCCCTAGCGTACTATCATCCAAAAACTTCACCAGTACTGTGGTTCAAGTTAAACTTATCCCGTTTTAATCTAACCTTAACTACCCTGCCGAGTAATCTATTCTTGTTTTACCCATTCCGGGTAAATTAGGTTCAGTTACCCTGTCGGGTAGTTCAGTTGGAGGTGCCAGCTAGTTTTGGACCCTCCATCTATTTTTCATTTATTATTTCGATTTGTTTAATTTCTTTTTAAAAAAAAAATAATTTCGAATTTTGAATTTAATTTTGAATTTTGAATGTTTTCATTTTAGCTTTCCCTGGATCACGGCCTCGATATGGTCTGTCGAGGTAGTATATTTGATCCTTCGGAACCCAGTATTGGCCAAGTCCAATTTGATTTATCAATTTGGACTTGGGAACTCATGCTTGGACTGATTTACTACTTTGTTTGTTTATTAAGGATAAATAAGATTTATATTTCTTTTTACTTTTATATCCTAGCCCAGTTCTATTGTAGACGGCTCTTTGTGTCCCAAGAATTAGATCCAAATTCTTGGAGCCCAGAGAGAACTTTTCTAGAGTAATTTTTAAATCATTTAACTGATTTTTTAGATTTGAATTTTCTTTCTCAAGTTGTTGTACTTGAGTTGAATCTTCAGTTAAAGATTTTGAGTTAGTTACTCCTTTAAGAATGGTTACTTCTTTTAAAAGTGACTTAATTTTCAAATTTGACTTGGCTAATTTGCGAAGTAAATAATTGACTAAATTATTAAGCCTAGGAATACTTACAGCAGAGTCTGGCCCTTCGGAAACGGATGCGGATCCGTGGCTTTGCTTGGAGTCGGCTTCTGACTCGCTCTCGGATTCGATGATCTGGTCCCGGGCCATCAATGCGAGTAAACTCGTTTGGTCGAGTTCATCGTCTTCGTCCTCCGAAGAAGATTCGTCCCAGGTTGCCTTTAGGGCCTTCTTTCTTCTTTGCTTTTTGGCCTCCTTTTGGTTGGGACAGTTGGCCTTGATATGCCCTTTCTGGTTGCACCCGTAACATGTGACTTCGAACTTTACCTTTGAGTTTTGTTGGGCCTCCCTGGATTGGACTGCCTTCTTTAGATCTTTCTTGTTGAAGCCATTCTTCTTCTTGTAGAGCTTCTTTACAAGATTCACAAGTTCGCTTGTCAGTTCATCTTCTGAATCTTCTGAGTCAGGTTCGTCTTCTGATTCAGATTCAATTTTTCTCCGTCCTCTTGATTCCCGTGTTCGATTCGTTCCTGCAATCAAAGCAATACCTTTCTCGGATGGCAGTGCATTAGTTTGTTCATGGAGTTCAAATTCGCTAAATAACTCGTCTAATTTTAAGGACGACAAATCCTTAGAGACTTTGTAGGCATCTACCATTGATGCCCACAATGAACTCCTAGGAAATGAGTTAAGTGAATACCTTATTATATCTCTGTTTTCTACCTTCTGCCCGATTCCATGAAGGGAATTCAGGATGTCTTGAATTCGAGCGTGTAAAGAACTTGCCGTCTCGCCTTCCTGTATTTTCAAATTGTATAGTTTATTAAGTAACAAATCACGCTTACTTACCTTGGTTTCCGAGGTGCCCTCGTGTAGTTCGATCAGTTTCTCCCATAATTCATTTGCGGAGGAGAATGGACCGACTCTGTTGAGCTCTTCTTTGGTCAGACCGCACTGGATGGTGCAGGTAGCTTTGGCGTCGACTTCCACCTTTTTGATAAATGAGGGCTCCCAATTCTCACAGGATGTAGGCTTACCGTCTGTACCAGTTGGTAGTTGCAGTCCTGTTTTGATGATCATCCAGGTGTCGAACTGGATCTTTAGATAAATTTCCATTCGCCCCTTCCAATATCCGAAGTCTTCTCCGGAAAATAATGGGGGACGAACGGTGCTAAATCCTTCTTGTTGGGCCATTTAGATCTAAAAAAAATAGAAACAACAAGATCTATTCCAAGACTAAGTCTTGGATTAGTAGTGCGGGAGGAAGGAAAAAATAACAGACTCAAGTGGTATTGACCAGCTTTGAGCAGAAAATCGATTCGTAAAAAGAAATTAGAATATAGCTATGAGGCTAAATTCTAATCGACTCCGAACAAAATCACAAAAAAAATTGTCTCAAATAGTGGTTGCACTGATTCAAGACGACCCCGCTCTGATACCAATTGTTGGATCCAGAAGTGCTAGAGGGGGGGGTGAATAGCGCTCGTGGCTATTTCGTTCGATTATCGGAAAACTACCGGAGTTAAAACGTGCAGCGGAATAAGCGGAAATAAAATAAAGAGACAACACAAAGAGACAGGTCGATTTTACTTCGTTCGGAGCCTAAGTCGACTCCTACTCGAAGGCCCGCGATCATTGATCGCTTCCGGTGGGCAACAACTATAAGCTCGTTAAAAGATTACAATTATGAGTACAAATAAAAGCTATCAAAAAATTATACCGACAACAAGAAATGCTAATTCTGAAGCTTCGGGTCGTCGGGCACTTGTAGTAGCACTTCGGAGCGTCTTTTGAAGCAGCGTGTTGATGAAAGATCACTTAGAATTCGTTGTCTCTTGAAGCTGCACCTCAACCCTCCTTTTATATGCGGTTCCGGGCGCCTGGATCCCTTCCGGGCGCCTGGAGTGTGACGTGGCCAACCAACCAGGATGCTCCACGTGGCGAAGTCGCGCAAGGGATAGAATTTGGTCCCGGGCGCCCGGACAGCCTTTTTCCAGCAGGTTCCTCACCTGCAAACAAAGGTTAGTCCGAACAAAATACTCTGTAAGACAGTGTTAGAATCTGATAAAACACAGTAAGTAATAATTGACAGTCTTCGGACTGTCCGAGTCTGACTTTGAATTTCCATCCGGAAACCCTAGGTCGACCCGACGCCTACTGTTCCCTCTGCGGGGAACGCGAGGACACCTACTCCACTCAGGAGATTTACCTGTTGTCAGTCGATCCTCCAGATCGACTAGACTTTTGCTCAGCACTCGATGCTTCCGGACTTTCTGCTGGACATCCGCTTCCCCGGCTAGTCCAGTCTTTCACCTGGTTCGCGACACCAGGACTTTTCACCTAGGGTTACCACCCCCTAGGACTTTTGCCTGAAGCCATCGACCTGCCAAGACTTTACACATAGGGTTACCACCCCCTATGACCTAGGGTTACCACCCCCTAGGGTTTTCCCTTTGCCTAACCGCAGCTAGGACTTTCCTGAAATCCTCAAGTAGACTTGTTAGACTAAAAAACATCTTAACTTTGAATTCTTTGCCGTTATCAAAACATGAGTTCGATCGTCGGATGCTTCCCGCACCAACACAGAAGCTCATATTTCAGTGTTGTGTCAATGCCTTCTCAAGATAACCTTATAAAAGGCATGGAAGGCACCTTCCATGGCTATAGAAGGCGCCTCCAATGAGGCAAATTCAATCTCGAACAGCCCGACACTTATCCACGACTTCGGTCAAAATTTATCCTGCGGAATGCGTCATCTATGAACAATACGAAGGCGCCTTTGGACACTGTTCATCTGAAGGCAACTTTTCTCTTTTTGTCCTGCAAAACAACATTAGTCCAAATAACCTACAAAACAAGTATTATGACAAATAATAATTTAATAAAGAGTAACAATTAGTTCTTGTCCTCTCAGGACCAGAAACTAATCAAGGTCTAAGTTTAAGGATCCCAAATGAACCTAAATTAGACCAATGCCTATTGTCCCTCAAATCGGGATGTATCCTCACAAGGTCACTCTCCTCCAATGACTTACCTTAACTTATCAATTTGTCAGACATCCGGTCAACCCGTCGACCTGTCTGGACTTCACATCAGCTATCCGGTCAGCTCGTTGACCTAGCTGGATTTCTTGCCAGATATCTGGTCAGCCCATCAACCTATCTGGACTTCATACCAAGTATCTGGTCAGCCCGTTAACCTAGCTGGATTTCCTACCAGATATTCGGTCGGCCCGTCGACCTATTTGGACTTCATACTGCACACTTAATCATGTGATTAGATCACAACAGAACCTAACTTAACTTACTTGTCATTTATTAAAATCTGAGTTAGATCGTTAGTGCAAAATGCACCATCAGTAACATAGTTCACTAGATAGGGTGCATGTAATATAATTTATCAATGTCGATCATATTAGAAGATACAAATGATGAGTGGTAATATAGTTATCACTTGATTTTGTAAACCAAATCAGATTTATATTGAGTTGATAAGATATTACACACATACAATATACACTGAGTATCTAAATAATTTGTTTATTTGTAGTAGATTATGGCAACCAAGACCATAATAGCTGAACTCAACAAGGGAGAAAAACTTAATGGGGAAAACTATAAAATCTGGCACCTCAGGATACAATATGTACATGAGGAACAAGAAGTTCTAGAAGCTGTAAATCAGGTTATGGTAGAACCTATAGATGGTCCCACTATACAGAACAGATGAGATCTTGATGTCTATAAGGCATAGAAGAAAAAGAACTCCACTGCAAAGAACATATTTATTAGTTCAATGGTAGATGACTTAGTTTTTGAGTATGAGTCATATATTTTGGCTCATACAGTTTGGATAGCCCTTAAGGAGAAATAGTGGAGTAAGTCTAAGCAAGGTTCAATAGCTGATGATCAAGTTTGATAACTATAAGAAGCGTCCGAATGTTTTAATGGTTCAACACCTCAAAGAGATGTCGAACATGATTCGAGAGCTTAAAACTACTAGTCATGAGTTGACTAATGAATAATAAGTTCAAATAATTATTCATTCCCTTCCAGATTCTTGGGAGACCATGAAGTAGACCCTAACTCACATTGAGAGTATCAAGACTTTCGCTAACGTCTTACACCATGTAGAATTAGAGGCAGAGAGAGTTAAATTCGTAAAGATTTTGGACTAGCCTATGTGGATATCGGTTCTGTTGATCATCTGGATCCATAAAAAAATAGTTCAAGAAGGGGAAGGGAAAGAAGATGTTGTTGTGGGATAGAGCCCAATCAAGAAGACAAGAAAGAAGACTGGAGTGAAACCTAAAAGCAAGTTGACTTGCTTTAACTGAGGCAAAAAGGGTCACTTCGCTCGGGAGTGCACTAAGCCGAAAAAGTTAAATCCAAGTGTGTTTTCTTTTTCTAAGCATTTTGTTTCTAGTTCAGTGTTATTAGCGGATTCTTATCCTTTATAGATTATAGATTTGGGAGAAATCAACCATGTAGCTCGGAAGTGAGTACCAGCTAGCATCAAATGAATTAATGTGGGAAACAATGCAAAAGTTGAAGTCAAAGGAGTTAGCACTTGCAAACTCATCCTCTATGATGATAGTATTTTATTTCTATATGATGTCCTGTATGCTCCTAAAATTTAACAGAATCTTATTTATGTTACATGTCTTCTTGATTTAGGGTACTATATTAATTTTTACAGCCAATGTGTTGAACTTAATATTGACTCAATGTCAATCCGATATAGTTTTTTAACAAATGATTTTATGATTCTTGACGTAGAATCAGATGTCAATTATGCAATTAAAGGTTATTTTTTAAACATTACTCTAACTAGTGATGCAGGCATAAGTGATGAGGTTTGGCATGCTAGATTAGGACACATAGGACAAGAATATATGAATCGGTTGGCTAAAGAGGGTCTATTGGGCACTCGGGCAAAGATTCACTTGTCTATATGTGAGCATTATCTTGCTGAAAAAGCAACTAGAAAACTATTTGGTAAAACTATTAGAACATATGTTCAAGACAATATGTAATGATAAAGGGATTATCAGACAACTGACAACCCCTGAAACTCCACAGCAAAATAGGGTAGCTAAAAGAGGAAATATGACTCTTCTTGAAATCGTTAGGTCTATGATGGCATGAGCTAATTTGTTGATCTCCTATTGGGGAGATACATTGTTAGTTGTGGCCTATATACTTAACAAAATATCTTCAAAGTCAGTTCCATCCACCCCATATGAACGTTGGATAGGCAAAAAATCAAATTAAGTAATCTGAGACCCTGGGGGTTAGTTGCTTATGTTCATGATAGTTTTCACAAGTATGAAAAAATGGGACCTAGGGGTAAGAAATGTATTTTATTAGATATCATGAGATCTCCAAAGGTTATATTTTCATAGGTGAGCAACTAAATGAAATCATCTCTGAAATAGATTCGAGAGATGCGACTTTTCTCAAAATAGAGTTCTCAACTAGAGGTGATGTTGATAAAAGTGTTTCTCTATTTAAGGAGGATGAGATATTATCAACAAGAGAGGTGTCAAAAGGGATGTCAGAGTTTAATCAAGCGAGCGAGAGTGATATGTCAAGTCATGAGTTGACTTCTCAACAGTCTAATTTATGAAGAAGTGTTCGTAAAATTAAACCTAAGAAAATGTTTGATATTGAGAATGAGGCATTGATGACATTCCTAGTTAATGATAATGAACCTCAATCTATTAAAGAAGCATTGATATGTAGAGTTAGAGAAAAATAGAAAGTGGAGTCTATGAATCAGATTCATATTTGGGACTTAGTCGATCTTCCTCTAGGCCGAAGGGCTATTGAGAATAAGTGGATTATCAAAATAAAGAGAAAAGCTGATGGATCGATTAATAGATACAAAGCTCATTTAGTTGCAAAAGACTTTACCCAATTGGAGAGTATTGATTTTAAAGAAACATTTTCTCTCGTAGTGAAATTTATGCCAATACGCGTTATTTTGGCCTTTGTGGTACATTATGACTTGAAATTACATCAAATGGATGTAAAAATCATTTTCCTTAATGGTGAGCTTGACGAGAAAAAATATATGGTTCAACCAGAAGGTTTTATTGCTGAAGGCCAAGAGGAGAAAGTATGTAAACCTAAAAAGTCTATATATGAGCTAAAGCAAGCGTCAAAACAATGACACATAAGATTTAACAAAGTCATTTTATCTTACGCCTTCGAGATGATCAATGAGAATTATTGTGTTTTCTTGAAAGGAGAAAAAGGAAAGTATGTCATTTTATCATTATACGTTGATGATATGTTGATAGCTGGAAATGACATTGGGTATGTAAATGAAGTCAAGAAGTGGTTGTCATCACAATTTGATATAATGGATATGGAAGAAGCTAAGTATATCTTATGGGTGAAGATCATTAGAGATTGTCCTAAAAAACTTTTGGGTCTATCACAAGAGTATTATATAAATAAGATGTTACATCATTTCAGCATGTTTAATTACAACGTAGAACATACCCCTATTAAGAAAGGTACTATTTTGAGCAATAGTATATATCCTAAAACTCTAGAGGAAATAACTGAGATGAATAAAAAATCATATGTCAGTGTTATTAGTAGTTTGATGTACACTATGTTGTGTACATGTCTTGATATCAGCTATGTTGTTGGCTTAGTCAGTCGCTTCCAGACAAACTCAAGACTGAGACACTGGAAGACGATAAAAAGGATATTCATATATCTGAATGTGATAACAGATTATTGTCTTTGTTTCCAAGGATTAAATATGAGTTTGAAAGATTATTCAAATGCAGATTGGGTTGGGGACCTGGATGATAGAAAATCCACATCGGGCTATACGTTCTTGCTGAATGGTGGCGTCATCTCATGGAACAGCAAGACACAGGCTTGTGTAGCTTTGTCAACTCTAGAAGCTGAATATATGGCATGTTCAGCGGTTTTATAAGAAGCAGCATGGTTAAAAAGGTTCCTGAAACATTTAAAAATTGTTGAGAATAGTAGGAGTCTAGTAATTATCTACTGTGACAGTCAAGCTGCAATAGCTTTTTCCAATAATCCCAAATATCACAGTAAAGGCAAGCATATAGTTATAAAATATAACTTTATAAAGGATATTGTGGCTAAAAGAAAGATAATTCTTGAGTATATCCCTATATGTGCTATGCTTGTAGATCTTTTTATTATATTAATGACTATAGAGTCATTTAAAGAACATATAAAGTCTTTGGAACTTTTTAGAATACAATAATATTGTAATAACAATCAGATATTATGATTTGATTATGTGATTTGTCATAATTTATTTAGTGTATATGTTATTTTTGTTACATTCATATAAGATCTCGATGAGCATGTTGGCGGGTTGAGATTAGTCCACTTACATGGTCAATCATCTCTATTTGTTAGGTACAAATAGAAGTTAGACTGTTACTTATGGGATAACTTACGTAACTATGAACAGAAACATATCCGTAAGTTAAGGTCACCTTGATAATTGTGTCAATATAAGATCATTTATATATTAATAATGATCGAAGTAAATGAACTCACAATTTACTGAACCTATTGAAGATCAGATTGGAATTCATATGTTAAATTCAAGATTAGACATTAGGTATGTCTAGATCAAAATCTATATGATGTTAAATTTGAGGAAAAAGTACGCTCTTTTTAGTAAAGAGAATAATTCATACCACATGTGCTATTGTGACAATAAGGGTAGTAGGAGAATGGATCTATGTTTCTCTAATATGTGAGACCTTTGAGATTATAAGTTAATCTTAATTTTTATTCTTAGTGACTATTTAACTGTTTACTTGAATTTTAATCAGTGTCTACTACTTTAGCATGCATCATATGACTATGGATGATTCAATTTATGAAGCATAACTAGAAAAACGACTGATTATAATAAATAGATACTAGCTAAAAAAAGGAAAATTAAATAGATTTATATCTTTTGATGTTATTCACTAGTACGTCGACCAATTTTTATTATATATAGAAATGATTGTGAATATTGAATATGGAACATGCTCTTGACATAATAGTCATTATAAGAGATTAGAGATATTCATATTGATGTAAATAAAAATTATTTAATTTGGGTAAATAACAACACATGAATATCTCTAAGATAATGATTGTGTGTCACCGGGAGATTGGATGTTTCTTGGATAACGGATATGTACCACCAAGAGAGAGGTTATGCGTCATTCTAGAAGTGTCTCTGATTCATTTGAAAGAGCGACTAAGTAAAGTGTAACAACTTTGTTAATATTGATCGCTCAGAGAGCGGCTATGTAAGATGTAATAATTTTCTTAGCAACTATCACTCAGTGTACTTGTTGTCGCACGAACCATTTTCTCTAAGTATGGATTAAATGTTCTGATATGATCTTTGTGACTAAACTCTTATATAGTTTATGTGACTTACTTAATTTTTATGACTAACTAGTCTTAGTGACTTACCTTAAATGAGTGAGAGATGTAGAAAATAGGAACGTGGGTTTCCATAAACGTAGGCATACCCACGTTGCCAACTTTCTTTGGGATAGAATATCCCTTTTACCCTTGGGATAATTCCCATTATAAAGGGTACGTCCAAGGATGGTTCACGGGGTTGAGAACTTGAGAACGTGAGATTCGTTTTCACGTAGAAGAAGAGCATCCGAGGCTGCAGGATTTGGTTCATGGATTTGTGAAGAACTTTTCGATTTTATAATTGCTCTTCCGACGACGAATACGAATTGAATCTTCCGAGGATGAACACGAAGAACAAGATTCATCCTTGCAGATCACGGTAAATTTTATATTTTTCGAATCATATTATTTCATGCATTCATAAATAATATTTTGATATTATGCCTTTTTCGATATCATAGCAGTAAATTAGTTTTAGATTGATATGAATGGTTAAGAATTTTCATATTATATTACTAATATGTAACTGGATTAGTTTTAGCAAGGAATTACTTAATTAGAACAACTATATCTATTTGCCCATACACATACACATTCCAGACTGCATCGATCAATTTTGTCTCATCCACTTTGCTTTATCCTCATCTTTCTTATGTGTGCTTTCATAGGTGAAGTTTGTGTCGATTGGCATAAGAAATCAATTTATAGAAATAACATCCTTAAACATGATCATTGCGTGTCAAAATTGTTGAATATGTATGAACGGAGAAGAGGAGGAAGAGGATAGAAGTTTCATTATAAATAAAATTTTAGTCTCATATTGGGAGTTTCATGATATGTAGGTTGGTTTATATTGATTCATATGCATTAAAGATATGAACAAATGCATGGGGAGAGACTCTCTCTCATGTATGGGTGTGTAGGAGGGGTGCAAATTCAAGACCCTGATTGCATTGAATCATGTTGACTCATGATCTGTGCGGTCCGAATGTTGGACCGATCAGGGCAAAATTTTCCCAAATAGAATAACCAATATTTTACACGTAAACCTTTTGTTGCTGTGTAACAGATGCATTAAATTCGAGATTAATGCAAAATCAAAACGGTCTAGTGATAATGAGTGAAACGGTGGGCATTTTACTGCTCGGCGAGTAATGGTCATTAATCGGCCATTAACGCTGTCGTTGATCTGAGCTCCTTTATAAGGAGACTGTGATCACAGGCAGAAGACACAGAAAGCAACAAAAACACTTCACCCGTGTTCCCTCCTCCTCTGTCGTGCAACTCCTGCTCGGCAGAGTTCCTGTGTGACTTGTTATAATTGATCCTATTAATAATAGAGAGAATAATTCTGTCATCTCTATCAAGATGAGTCTATTTCGTCGGATAATTATTCTAGTATCTGGAACATGAAATCCATGTAATATAGAATTGATCAAGAAAAGAAATACAAAAACTATGATTCATAACTAATATTCGGACCTCGAAACCGAACTCCAAAAATTTCAAATAAATATTTCCTAAATCAAATGATTTTTCTTCTTTCAGACCTACTTTTTTTTTACCGAAGGACAACTCCTTTTCTAGATCTAGATTTTGTTGAGTCATAACATACATTCATTGAATAAGTCGTTGTATCCTTGGAAACAAATGACCCTAGTAAGCCTCGAAGTACAGCCAGAGGTGGGGTGAATATCTTTCAAGGAAACTACGTCAATCGCATGCTTCAGTCAACTCGCCCGGTTTGTCTCTTTAATTTCTCGTCCTATCTGTTAGCTCGCCCGGTTGGCTTGTCTCCTCGCCTGGTCGGCTTGTCTGCTTGCCCAGTCGGTCAATTTGTTCGCCCGACCTGTCTGCTGACTCGATCGTCTTGTCTGCCCGCCCGACCTTTCTGCTCGCCCAGCCTGCCTCTCACTAGGCCTGTCTGCCTGCCCGGTCGATCTTACTGCCCAGTCGACCTTTTTGCTCGGTCAGTCTTATTGCCCGCCCGATCGTACTGCTCGGTCGGTCTCTCTGGTTGGACGGCTGCTCTATCCGATCGGACTCTGTACTCTCGACTGCTCAGCTCGGCAACACAGACCTGCTGCTCAGCAGATCTGCCCGCCCAACGATCGAGTCCGATCTTTTGCTCTTCGGCATATAGTAAAAACCAGCTCTTCCTGGCAGCCTGAGATTATCTGTTCAGGTCATCTCTATTATAAGTTAAATTTAAATTCTGTATAATTTTAAATTCAACTAAGTTCTTAAAATCTGAACTTAAAATCTCCCGATAACGTATTGTTTGTCCAACAAAAATTATATTTAACACAAATTTACATATCTGTTATATATTTTCCTTGAATGTTTTTGAGCTACAACTACAATGGCGAACATCATCCCTCAATATGTTAAATATTTTTAAGCTCGATTATCATATTCTTGGATTTAATATATAAATATTGTGTAGATGACAATTCACAAATATATGTTTACATTTCTAGAATGTTATTTCTGTTATAATTAGAAAAAGTAATTACTTTATCTTATATATTCCTTACCGTCCATTTCCAAATTATGTCAAAGAAAATAAATTATAGAGTTAACTTATAATCGATAATCTGAATAACTAAGATTGTGAATTATATTTTTATCACACTCATGCTTTCCAACTTGGCTAGTTGGACTCCAGAATCATTCCTGAGCTACATAAACCTTTTGTTTCAGGTCACAAACTCACGCTATCTGGATGTTTGGGATGCCGCGTCTACATGAGTGAACCACGTAAGTCAAAAAATTTTAGGGAAACGTTTTGACGAGAAATGTGATAAATACCTAAAGTTTTGTTTCGTTTAGTGAACCTCATAAACATTGTTCCATGTCCTTCTTCACTACGACGGGTTCAACTATTATCCATGAACTAAATAAAAAACCTAACATGTTGGACTAATATTATTATTCCACTTGTATACCTCAGAGATCAAGAACCTAAACGGTCTATTTCTATTCGAATATTACAGGCAAATTTTCAGGACTCCACTGAACTCAATAAGGTTTAATTGTAGTTCTTTGTGGCTGGTTGAGTTCCAGTTTCAGTTGTATATGGCTTCAACTGAACTGAATGGGGATTAAGTTTAGCAAAACACACTGGAATCAAATATAAGAGAACCGACCAGTTGTTTTTTGTGCGGAACATCTCAATTGAATCCAATTTACAGTCAACACTACAGAAATCATATGTCCACCCTTTATAGAGGCGTACATTTGATTAAAATTGAATAAGTCCAATCGTAGTAACTTTTATATTAAAAACATTTAGAACAAATCAATATGAAAACCTAATAGAAATGGAAAATAATGGCTAAAAATAAATTTGGATGGCAGTTGTCCAAACTGTTGGACTAAAAACTCTATTAGCTAATTTGCAAACTAACTATTTTGAATTCATTTGTGACATGGCCAGTGCAACTCTTTTCGCATCTTACCAGAGCAAGATTTGTAACCGTCCAAAGTCGCAACATGATATACGCTCATTATATATCATGTTCCAACGGCTAGTAGTCACTCGTGATTTACCTCCTCCGTGTTGGCCTTGGGACGGGTTGATGGGGGCGCTAGGGGCGAGCGTATTCGTCTTTTTACCACCAATTATATATAATTTTAGACATTATTTTACGTATATCTATTTGTATTTCATGATTATAATCCATATTTATTGCATCTTATTTTATTATTATCTTATACTTCCATTCATTTTATTCGGAGATCCGGTCTTTATTTGTTTTTATTGATAAAACGTGAATAATTAAGAACGAAATTGGAGGAAGAAGATCAAGTTTGGAGACTCCATGGTCGGACACGGGGGCCCGTGCCTAGCAACACAGGCGCCCGTGCCCTGCAACACTGGTTGTGCTCAACTCGGTTGACTCACCACAAGTGTCCATGCCCAGTGGCATGGGCGTGCCTAGCTCGGTGGACCAGCCACGATTGCTCGTGCCCAACAACACGAGTTGTGTCCCGCTATGCCAGTTTGCCACGGCTGCTTGTGCCCAGCGGCATGGGTCGTTCCCCATCAAATCTAAAGCTCCCGTGCCTGACACGAGCACGTACTCATGCCCAACGACACGACCCATGATGGGCGTCCGATTGTCTACACTATAAAAGGACCTCTCCTCATTTAGATTGGGGATATGGGACTAGAGGACTTCGCCCTCCTCCTGGAGAGAGGGTTTCCCCCTCTAAGGGAAACCTTAGAGCCATCACTTCCATCCACTCTGATGATTTGTCCACTTCTGCCACAAGGAATCACTCTGAAAACACCGGAAATCTTCTTCTTAAGTATTTCTTATCTTTATTCTCTATTTTAGATTGTATGAATGCTCCTTTTAGTGTCTTTGGTTTATAATTTTCTTGCAATGGAGTAGTTCTCTTGATTCTAGAATGTATAGATTAGCTCTTTTGATATGTGAATATTTTTTCATTTAATCTATTGAGTTTGCATATTTCTTATTTGATGAAATGTGTGTCGTTTATGGTCCGGATCTACCATATTAACACAACTTCAATACCAAAAGTATGAGATGCATATCCAACGAGAGTTTGGGGTTGAATCGAAAGGAGAATCCAACCCTCCGACCCTTAGAAAACTGAAACGTAGAGAGTCGGATATGAAAGTGCAACTTGGTATGCCGCAAGGAACCCTATGTCATCATGGAGCTTAATGGATCAAACATAATTCATTGTCACATTGTAGAAAAAGTGGTTAATTAGAGGTTAAGGGATCTAGTGGCAGGGTTCTCCTAGGTTTTGATAACTAGTTATGATCCTTCTGAAAGTAGATAATGATTAGGGTTGATACGTCGTTGTAGTACCAAAAATGTAATCGGATGTCATATGATAGTCTACCTACATAAATACTCATTGAAGATAGAAAACCAAACATAGATTAGGTGTTTACGATCATTTGGGTGAAACCAAAGTCCTAGTATCTAGGGCTGTAAACAAGCCGAGCCGAGCCGAGCCGAGCTTTGGGGGTGTTCAAGCTTGTTTGATAAGGTAACCAAGCCGAGCCGAGCCAAGCTTAAAATGAACCAAGCTTTAGAAATGAGTGTTCAAGCTTGACTTGGTTTATTTTTTATGAGCTTGAGCTTGTTTGAAGCTTGGCTTGAGCTTGGTTCATTTAGATGTTATCAAACTCTCAATTCAAGTTTGGCTTGAGCTTGGTTCGAGCTTGGTTCGTTTAGATGTTATCAAGCTCTCAATTCAAGTTTGTTTGATTGTTTGAAACTTTTAGTTGTTTGATTGATTATTAAGATTGATAATTTAAATTTATTAATTTATTTTATTTTAATATTTATTTAGCATATTGAAAAGAGTTTTATTAATGAATATGGTTCATGAACGTTGTTCACGAACGTTAACGAGCTGAACACATATGTATTCATGCTTGTTTGTTTAGCTTAACGAGTTGTTCAAGTTTGTTCGTTTAATTAATCTTATGTATATTGAACAAACATAAACAAGCTCTTACTAAGCCGAACACCAACCTTGTTCACGAACACTTGGTTCATTTACAACCCTACTAGTATCATTTCACCCTTCAACTCACTTCTCTAACTCGGCTCTCTTCTCTGTCTCTCCCTCAATTCTCTCATGCTCAGCTCCCTCACTCTCCCTCAAAACTCTCTCAACTCTCGTTCTCTTAAATTTTCTTGTGACCACACACCACCACGATCGTCTAGATACCTTACTTTGCGAACTTATCTAGTGCTTAATTAACAGTCCATGTGGGTCGATATTTTATTACTTGGCGACACTTCCATGCACCTGCGGATTTGCCCACATCAAGTTTTGACACCGTTATTCGGGATTATTTCGATTAACATTAGTTAATTAGCATATAAGTTACTCTAGATGTTTTTTTATCTTTAAATTATGCATTCTTTTTTTTTATCAATCCAAAATTTGTTGGTGCCTTGACTGTTTTATAACTTTTATATCCATGTGTTATGCCATGATTACCCCTTGTGTCTTGTGATTTGTTGCTATTGTTTTAGGTGAGACCAGGAAATTTCTTTCTATTCAAACATGGATCCATATTTTTAACAATTTGGAGGCTTCAATGAAACCTATAATTCTGGAACTTATCAAGTGGAGTATAGAGTCTCTGGTAGTTCATCTCATCTGTCTTGTTTACACATATTTCAATAAGTTAATATTGTGCATATGAAACCCTAGTATTCTCCGCCTCCACAACAACCACAAAAGTCTAATTTGGAGATGATGGAGAAATTTATAGCAGTCGAATCTGAAGCGAATGAGAAATTTCATCTGCAACAAGTTAATATTGTGCATATGGAACCCCAGTATTCTCACCTCTACAACAACCATAAAAGTCTAATTTGGAGAAGATTATGGAGAAATTTATAGCAATCAAATCTGAAGTGAATGAGAAATTTCATCAACAACAAGTTATGCATAAAAAAATTTCAAACACATCTGATTATGGATTGATGGATCATTCAGGGTTTGAGTATGAGAATACACAACAATATATTCCCGACCCGCCTCAGCGATACAATCAAGCTTGGATGGGTCATCAACATTTTGATTATAGAAGAGTATAATGTATTGAGCAATCTTTTCAAGCACATTAGAGTCTATCAGAATTTCAAAATGATTTAACAATAAACAAACCACTTAAAGTTCAATATGTTGAGCCTAGTCACTTGGGAGAATTCCAAGACTTAGAAACTCCTACTCCTAGTCATAAGAAGACCACATTGCAAGTACAGGATGAGCAATTCTGTGATGAAAATGTGATTCCTTACAAATTTCTCGATGTACTTAAGAATGAAGAACTTTCTAATGATGATTATAATGATAATGGTCAATATGGGGGTTTTGATATAGTTGTTGATTCTCCTATAGATGCTACTGATGTTAGTGTACTCTTCACTGCTTATGAAGATACTAATGTTGTGGATTGAAGCTAAGTGTAGGGACTTGTGCTATGGAAGCAACATCCGAAGAATCACTTACCTTGATCATGCAATCACTTGATAATATGGAAGTTGCTACCATGTCAGATTTGGAAGATGATATTAATGTGCAACCCTCAGAGTGAAGTGATGGATAGCTGGAGACCCCGAGGTTGGACACTCCCATTGATGCTGAAGCCTCCATTTCTCCTGAACAAGGCTCCAACATCCACTGAAGTAATTGGACTCCCGAAGTGGATGCTCCATCTAAATCGTCTCCGGCCTCCAAGAAGACCATTTGAGGAGACAACAAAGGAGAGAGTCGTACATCATGTAGTTATTACACAAGGATAGCTCTTTCCACAATTTAGGTAATTGACAAGAAAGTCTGAAAATATCTTACTCCGGCAGATCATGATTTAAGTAAACTTAATAAGGGTTCGAGCTAATGACCTTAAACAATCGCTTCTTGAGATGCAACCCAAGTTCTTTCTTATGTTCGTTTAAATTTTTTTTACTTTTCTTTTTTCCTTCCCCTAATGTCCACTTGATTTTTCTTGTCTAATCTTCTTTTGTATAATTCAAAGTTTTGGAAGAGTACGCCCACTAGATGGAGTGGTGAAAGATTTAGGCCTTTGACACGCATCACTTGGTAACCCTTCTTTCAAATTCTCTTCCATATTACATTTTTTGTTTTCACTGGGACAATGAAAGATTGAAGTTTAGGGGATGTATTGGATTTAAATTAGTTTTAATCATATTTCTTTTACATAATAAATTTCTCTAGTTGCATTATATATCACGTCATGATTATTTGTTCTTTAATGTAAAAATACTAGCACGCTTGTTCTAGATTTCACGTAGTTATTATTACTTACAGTGATAGAATATCTAGTGATCTAACTTTTTCTATCCATGTTAATATAAAGTGAGCAATACTTTTACTATAAGAGTTTAAGTATTGATCTTGTTTTAGGATATCCCCACACTTTGCCTAGTTTTGATGGTAGAGTAATTTTTCAAACTACATTTTGATTACTGGATGAGCCTTGAATCATGTCAGCTCATTTGGAAAAAATTAAAATATCCTTATATTTGCATTCATGTGCATTTGTGTTCAAATGTTGCACCTTATGATCACTTAGGAAAAAATGAATAAGAAATATAAAAAAAATAGTTGTCATGAGTAGAAACTAATGAGCTATCCCTTTGAGACTGAGTTAGGTTATCGGAAAAATAACTGCTATGATTCTCTTGATATCGAGCATGCTTTTGAGACCCTGGGTAGATTGAGAAGGATGAAGCATGTGAATGACAGGTAAGTGTCTATTGTTGGGGGCATAAGAAACATGGTCTTATGACGACTTAACTAATCTTAGGGATTGAAATTTGAAAAACATAGGCCACTATTGCACTAAGCACGGAGAACTATTGCTTAAGTCATATTCAAACAACTTTTGTGGCATGCTCACCAGTGAGATCATTTGATAGAATTAGACTGATTACTAGAGATTATGATATACTATTTAACCACAGAAGTCTAGATTGCAAATTTTTACTTGAGCAAAAGCAAAGGTTTAAGTCTAGGGGTATGATATACGTAGATTATATATATTTTTAGACATTCTTTTACGCACATCTACTTGTATTTCAAGAGTATAATATATGTTTATTACACTCTATTTCATTATTATATCATACTTCCACTCTTTTTGTTCGGAGATTTACTCTTTACTTATTTTTATTGATAGGATGCGAATTGGAGCAAAATTGGAGGAAAGAGTTCAAGTTTGGAGACTCCACGACTGGACATGGGTGCCCGTGCCAGGCTCAGCCGGCTCACCACAAGTGCATGTACCTAGTTTTACGAGCCATGGTCGGCTTGACGAACTTGCCACGACTGCATGTGCCCAATGACACAGGTCGTGCCCGGCTTTGCCAATTTGTCACGGTCGTTCGTGCCTCATCAAATCCAAAGCTCTCGCACCCGACACAGGCATTTGTGCCCAACGATAGGACCAATGTCGAGCATCCCATTTTCTGCACTATAAAAGGAACTCTCCTCATTTGGATTGGGGATCTGGGACTAGAGGACTTCATCCTCCTCCTAGGGAGAGGGTTTCCCCCTTTAGGGAAATTCTAGAGTCATCACCTTCATCCACTCTGAATTAAATCCAATCAAATAGTAGATGAGAACCCATCTCACAAATTGCACATGCTTATAGATTCATATCCCCAAAAATGGAGCTAACAAATGTTTAAACAAATCTAGGGAAACAAATCAGATCACCTCAACTAAAGCTAACTCAGATTTTCGTAGATTTAAAAAGAAAGAAGAATAAACACTAACTAACAATTGAATGTAACAAATGTAGAAGAGAAATCTGTGAAGAGAAGAAATTAACTTCGGTGAGCTAGGAATTCCAAACACTCTCAGATCAATGAAGAACCGATCAATTCAGATGATCGATTTTGATCCAGTGACAGCATCAGTTTTGAATCCTGAAATATGGAGATCAGAAGCAGTAATGGAGAACCAATGGAAGTAGAAGAAAACACTCCTATCCAATCGGATGTATTCGGAGCTTCAAAGGAAGAAAATTGTCAGCTGGAAGGAGAGGGAATTGACTCAAACCACTATATTGCTCCACTTCTCAGCTTCTTCTTCGCTCAAGAATCACGATCAAATCTAAACCAGATGGTTGAAGTGGCATCACCGGCTGGAAGATGGATGATGATCGGAGGAAGGGAAGTGCCCTTGACCTCACTTGCTCGCTGGTGATGGAAACGGGAGGAAGAAGATTGCTCCTCCTCTGCTTTTCGCGATCCCGCCTCTCTACTTAAGAAATTTGACGAATATGAACCACCCCATTCCACTGTAACATCTGATATTTAAATCATATCTGAAATATGATTCAATGGCTAAGATTTCTTTGAATCGATTCAACAATGGAAGTTGCTCCAAATCTTCAGATCTTGATCACTGGTTGTGATCTACTCTCCCTTGGCTTGGATGGACCAGATTCTTGACGGATGGCTCAGATCTCTCTTAATCTTGAATGGACGGTCCATATTACTTCAGAGTTTGATCTCTTCAATTACCCTTCCCAAATTTGGTCTGGTCTGATCTGATCAAGTCCTTGACCCTTTTGATCCTACAAAGATCATATTTGAATATTAGTATCAAATATCGCAACAATGAGATAGTTTACAATTAAGTCCAAGAATAAATGTAATTCATGAAATGTGATATAAATAAGAGTTTAACTTATGAGAAGAACATAAAAGTGTGCATTTATGAATCAAATATAGTAGCAAAATTGATGGTCATCACTAGTGCCTGTTCCTTGGCCAGCACAAGCAAATCGAGATCCTCTTGCGACAAAGTGACAGTTATTCTTCTGGCGTCATCCATCTTCATATTCTAACTCAAGCGGAGAGGTTCCCACTAACGATGTCAAATTTGATCCTGTTGGGAATCGATGAGGATGAACTGCAGGTGATGTGGCATGCAGATTGACTAGTTCTAAGAACTCTTGAGAAGAGAAGGGAATCGTTAGGGGGTCCCTGGTGCATTTACTCCGATTATTGTTAGAGTGTATACTAAAAGTCTAGCTTTTGTAAATATTTATTTGTTGAAATAAAAGAATCACATTGGTCAATGTCTGCATTTATTTGTTAAATGTATTTGTTCAATTAATTAATATAGTAGATAATATGGAGTGTGGTGTCACACTCAGAAGATCATGTTGTTGGTTCTCTATAAATTATAAACAAGTTGCTCATGACTAAGATGGAAAGGAACAAACTATCAGAATAGTCGTAGTGTAATTAAGTATTAGTTTATCTTGACTAATAAATTACACTGATACACTTTAAAGTGCATTGAGTATGATCATTTAGGTAAGTTATTTTTGTACTGACTTAGTAAAAGAACTAGACCTTAGTTATTATGGAAGTGCGTGCTCTTAATCCTAATATAATAACAAGCACATATATTTAATATTTATTTCTTTGACTTATCAAAGGGTGAGGTTTAGCTCGATAAATCAATATGCCCGATAAGTTGGGAAATGATATTACTTATAGTATGTGTTGTTGATTATAGAAGGAATCTGTGTCCTACTTATCTAGGTTGAGAATGCCCCCAAGAGGAGCTCATAAGGATTGTCATGTTAAACCCTGCAGGTGGACCTAGTCCGACATGACAATGAAGTTGAGTGTCTTGGAGCTAGATATTAATTAAGTGAGTTGTCAGTAACTTACTTAATTAGTGGGCATTCGTAATCGTAAATATAGGGAGACTAACACACTCATGATAAGAAGGAGTCCATAATGTAATTTGGGATTGGTGCGGTAGTGCGATAATAACTCTCTAGTGGAATGAGTTATTATCGATGAACTTGAGTTGTGTGTTCGGGGTGAGCACGGGATACTCAAGCTCATCGGAAGGCCAAAACCAATTTCTCCTCTAGGTCCCTGTCGTAGCCTCATTATAGCCTCAAGTCCATCCAAATGTAAGGCTCTTCTTGGTGTCCAAGAAGGGGGCCGGACCATTGCTTGGTGACCACGCAATGGCCGACCACATCCTCTTATAGAGGTCGGCCTTATTGCTTGGTGACCAAGCTTGTAGGGGCCGGCCAAGATTAATTCAAATAGGAAGGGTGTTTTGAATTTTTAAAATCTTCTCTTTGTAGAAAATTATAAGTTTTAAAAGAAAGATTTTAATTTTTAAAACTTTCCTTATTTAAATTAGGTCGCATGTTTTAATAGAGAGTTTTAAAAGTTTTAAAACTTTCCTTTTTTAACCATCCTAATGGTTTAAGAAAAAAAGGAAGATAAGTTTTAAAATTAAAATTTTCTATCATCATGTTAAAAAAGGAAATTTTGTAAGAGAAGTTTTAAATTTTAAAACATGGTTTTAATTTTTAGAACTTTCCTTTTTTAATTTCTACTTTAGGAAAGAGAGCTTGTAAAATTTTATAAGAGTTTTTCTTGTAAAATTTTATAAAAATAAAATTCCTTTTGCCCCTTAATGAGGTGGTCGGCCACCTTGCTTGGTGCCCAAGCAAGTGGCCGGCCATATTAAATTATTTAAAATCATCACAAAATTAAATTTGGTGATTGATTCAATCAAGAGGAAAGAAAAGGAAAAACTCTTGGATGATTTTATTTTTTGTAAAAGTTTTTCCTTATTTGCCTTGGGCAAGTAATATAAAAGAAGGGGTGAGGGAGCTTCATGAGACACAACTCTTATTCTCTTGCTTGGAGATCTCTTGGTGGTCGGCCCTCTCCCTTCTCCCTTTCCCTTTGCTCTCTTCTCCTTGGTGGTGGTGGTGGCCGAATTCTAGAGGAAGAGGAAGGACTCTTTTGGGTGGTGTTCATCTTGGAGGATCGTCGCCCACACGACGTCCAAGGCTAGGCAAGGAATACGACAGAAGATCTTGAGGTTATTAGCTTACAAAGAGAAGATATAACTAGTAATTTTCTTCCGCATCATACTAGTTATTTTCTTTGTAAGAATTCTAAATACAAGAGGCAATTAGATCTAGTTTTTCGAAATAGTTTTTCGAGTTTGTGTTTTCTTCTTTTTCGAATTTGTGATTCGATTGTTCTTTTTGGTTAACCTAGAGTTATTTAAGGAAATAAATATCAACTTTCCGTAAAAGGCTTTGCCTAGGTGGTGGTGGTTGCTCCCATATCCAAGAAGGTCATGTGCCTTGCCATGCAGTCCTGGAAGCCAATTTTGGAAATTAATATTTATGGAATTAATAACTTAGGTAGATTTGAATCAATAGTGTTAAGTTTCGCTTGCGATTCAAATCTAAACCATTAAGAACAGATAAGTTAAATTTGGAATCAATGATATTAAGTTCCGTCTGCAATTCCTAATTTAACTTCTAAAGAACACAATAGGTTATTTAAGGAAAGGTTTGACACTTGTACAAAAAATTTTTGTACAGTGGAACCGGTACATTTTCCTAAGACTAACCAACAATGATAAAGTCAGAAATGATGGTGGTGCAAAGCAAAGCAAACATTAACAAAGAGTAAGAAATGTGTAGGTGTGCATGCACGTACCTGTGCCAAAGAAGGACCCCCTTTTATAATGTCTCTCACAATCTCTACATTAATGAGGTATTATCTTGCAATCAATCAATATGTCCCATTGTTATACTTATACCGCATCCATCAATCACATCAATATGTAAATGGTGTAAGTATCTGTGATATGATCCTCTGACAAACTCACGTGTTGCATTAAGGATAGTAATTGGGTTTTGGGGTTGGGAGGCCTTTTGGGATGCTAGCTAAAAGATGAGCTTCTCAGGTTGCCCATTTATGTATATGACCTAACTAGGAAGTAGTGATATCCTCAAAGGAAGCAAAGTATAATGAGTAATCTAGTAAGTCAACATTGACTTTTTTAGGGTCGGCTCAATTGGTAAGGCCGATCGAAAGAATGAAAACAAAAACCCGAGCAAATCTTGTCTAAGTTGGGAATGGAGCCCACGGATAGCATTTCCAATAGATAAGGTCGATCGAGAGTGAAGAGAGCTGAGTCCCGAATGAGTCCGACACCTATCGAGGTGGGGTCCACATGGAGCCTATCTAGTTGACAGGGCCGATCAGGAGTGAGGGGAGCTGAGTCTCAAGTGAATCTGGTCCATGCTAGGGTAGGGCCCGCATGGAACCTGTCATATCGGTAGGGTCAATCGGGAATGAGGGGAGTTGAGTCCTAAGTCAGTCTATGCTAGGAGTGAGTTCCACTTGGAAACTGTCCGATAGACAGAGCCTATCAAGAATAAAGGGAGTTAAGTTTTGAGCGAGTCTAGTCCATGCTGGGAGTGGGATTCGCATGGAACCTATTCGATCAGTAGGGTCGATCAAGTGTGTGGGGCCCTGCTAGGCAATCTATTATGCTTTCTAACCCACCATGGATTTTGACCGCCACCTATACAAACTCATTGACCCCTTTTCCTTTGGGCCAACCCTTTCCCTATTCATCGTATCCAATATCTTGTTTTCATTCATGTGAGAGATTGTTGAAAAAATGTAAATGGAAACATGACTTGTGGGTTATTAGCCTCACATCGGTTGAGTGACATTACAATTGATCGATTGTACAAAGGCGATATGAATCCAAGATCTGAATTGCACCAACCTAAAAATTCTTATGTGGAAAGTATTACATACAACAGACCGCAGCCAGTCATATATAACGTGCCCATAAATTAGTCTGAATTTGCCATGAGTCTTTCTCTGGTATGCTCGCATGTCATTGCATGTGTATGCCATATGACATTGCATGAGTATACTACGTGTGGTTGTGCATGCACACTATTCCTGCCTAAAAGCGGAGAAGACAAAAAGTTAGGGATATGCCTAGAAGCTTGACACGATAAAGACTCCACATGTTCCTGCAACACAAAAGCGTCAGTACTAGGCCGGAAGGGGGGTTCATGACGTTAGCCTTCCGATGTTTAATTCAGTTTCCAGTGATGTAGAGAGTAACAAGAACACAGCAACAAAAGAATGTGTAGAATGGTAAAGTTATGCATACCTTTTCCTATGATTAAAAACCCTTTTTTATAGTGTCATTGTAGTCTCTGTGCACGCATCTCAAAGCATGCATACATTTTTCCAAGCATACTATGAAAAGATAAATTAAAAAGTGTCCCTGATATTTTTTCTTAAGTGAGCATGCATATCTTTGACGAGATAGATTGGAAGCTTCCAAAGTACGATTTGCCTACGGAACATGCTCTATTGTCATTGGCACAAATTTCCAAAAGAGTACGAAGAGATACATAGGTGGATCCCATTATGGGTTGATCAACATCCGCTCGGCCGAGATAGATCCGCTCGGTTGTGCTGAACAGCACAGTCTTCCTTTACTTATCCTTTCCATAGTCAAAGGGTTGTATTTCTCCCAAATAGACATGTCGCCCGCTTGGCTAGGATGAGGGCTATGGGTTGTAGTGTCTGTTTATCTCTTAACTTTAGACTATCCGCTTGGTCTTGCTGGCCCGTTCGGCCATGCCACTCATTCAGTCGTAACTGGCCCACTCTGTCGACTTTGACTCTTTACTTGACTTTGACTTTCGCATCAGCCTGTCTTCCTTGCTTTGACTCATTTATGGTGGGGTCCCTCTTCATCACCATATCAAAAGTTTTCCCCTCAAGTCTAGTCGAAGGAGGTTATAAATCTGACTAACTAAATAATTAGTATATTCTGGAGCTCTTTTCTTCCCGACCAGGTGTTCTAAGGTCTATAGCCACCGCTCGGCTTGTGAGGTTCTCTAGCTTAAGAGTATATAACCACCACTCGATTAGGATGCTCTCTGGCTCAAGGGTTTATAGCTGTCGCTCGGCTGTGATATTTTCTGGCTCAAGGGTTTATAGCTGTCACTCGACTGTGATGATCTCTCGCTCAAGGGTTTAAAGTCGCCGCTCGGCTATGATGTTTTCTGGCTCAAAGATTTATAGCTGTCGTTTGACTATGATGCTCTTTGGCTTAAGGGTTTATAGCCATTACTAAGCTGTGATGTTCTTTGGCTCAAGAGTTTACAGTTGTCGTTCAGCTGTGATACTCTCTAGCTCAAGGGTTTATAGCCACCGCTCGGCTATGATATTTTCTGGCTCAAGGGTTTATAGCCGTCGCTCGGCTATGATGTTCTTTGGCTCATGGGTTTATAGCCGCCGCTCTCCTGTGATGGCAACGATCAAGCGTCGATGATCACTACAAGAAAATTGGGATTCTACAACACTTAAACGACAACGCTTTTTATAAAAAACGTTGTCTATTTTTTTTTAACAACGCTTTTAGTGAAAAACGTTGTCTATTTCATTATTTTCTTATTAATAAACAACGCTTTTCTAAAAATTATTGTCTATTAGTGATTTTTACGGGTCAAAGACAACGCTTCGTAAAAAGCGTTGTCTATTAGCCTTTTTTTTAGTGTCTACGATAACGATTTTTAAAAAGCGTTGTCTACTGTCAAGTTATCATCTCAATCTTAAGTGATCTAGACCACTTATCTCAAGATCTGACGGCTGGATCTTCATCCATCTTCATCACAATATGGACGAGATGGAGAAAACTTCGTTTCCTTTTAACCATGCAACGACACAGTGCTTTCGCGACATCTCCTCTCGCGCGGCTAGGGCACGCGCCCTCCCACCTCCGGCCGTCTCTTCTCAAGATCGGAGAGGATGAAGGACAACATATTCTCGTCCAAAGGCCTCGCGCTCGCGTCCATCTCTGTCGTCGGAGGCTGCGGTGGCGGCGGCGCAGGCACTGGTTTCCTCATCCATCGTAACCTCCTCCTCACAACGCATGCCTATCTCCCTTCTACTGCGGTGGCTGAGGAGACCGAGATCCAACTCTTCCGTGGCTGCACTGTTGGCCGCCTCGTCCCTCAGAGGTCAGTTGCTTCCTGCTTCATTACTGATTTTCCACATTTGTTTCGAGATTCTCCTGCCTCCCAGTAACTCAGAGTTTGAATTAGAAATTTTGAAGTGTGGTGATTCGATTGTAGATCAATCTGGAAGTAGGTAAAAGCATGCCAATGGCGAGTGCAATTTGTCCCAGATCTGATGCTGTGTACATGAGAATACATAGTTCCTATATTGTTTAGATTTTTTTTCCCACCTTTTATTTAGGGATTTAGCATTCTTCGAGCAACTGAAAACCTTTTTGTTTGAAAAATATGCATTCTTCATATGCTTCTTTTTCTGAAACTATCATAACTATAGAAAACCCAAATTGGCCTCTTTCTGCATATTGAAACTAGAGATTTGACTATGTATGTAGACCCATTTGACATTGAAGTGGCAAACAAAGATGGATATTTTTATGGGGCAGTTCTAAATCTCTCTCATTGAATTCTATACAAACTACAGCAGAGAGCTGGCGTCAAGTCATAGGTGTTCTAATGAACACAAAGTTTCAAGTCTATTTTAACATCAATCTCTGTCTCATTTAAATCCTACTTTGTTTCTTCACTTAATCATTCTTAGTATTCCCCGCACGCTCGCATTCACATGACATTAAAAATAAAACAAGTTTGTAGAGAATCTCAACTATTAAAGTACAGCATGGATGAGCTAAGAAGAGGAATAGTTAGTCTTCTGTAAATATAAACTAATATTTCTTTGCTATACAATAATTAATGCAGTAGAAAAAATATACAAGAATAATTGCATACTATAATTGCTAACACCAAGATAATATTATGGCAATATGGAAGATTGTGTGTACCTTCACTATGAGCCTATGGTGGTATTCCTACCTCCCCAGGACCTGTTACCTTGGTTTGTTTCTTTGTGCATTGAAGGTTCTGTTTCTAGGGTGGGGGTGTTGGTCCACAAGTTATTTTATTGAAGGCTTACTTATAAAGGAGATGATAGATCAGTCCATTTAGTTAATGACTTCTTGGTGGATTATCACTATGATCCTTAGGAAGTTGTACCTATTGTTGTGGAAATAAAGCAAGTATTTAGTGATTCCCAGTAGGCAGCATAACATCAGATGAGTGTTTAAGACCTTGATTATAACCCACAATTCCTTTTCTTTTCACAGTCATTCCTTTATAACATCAGTTCTATGTTTCCATAGAACTCAAATCACTCTAACATAAGAATCTTTTGTCTTTTAGAATTTAGTTGTTACCTAGCTTCTTTGAAGTAGGCTGATATGCTTTTTACAGAACTCAAATCATAATAGACATCAACAAACAAACTGAATGACTTACAATAATTTTCTTCAATGTAAATGACATACATTGTCTTTATACTGTTTTTTTTTAAATCTTCTATATTCTGTATTATCCTTTTCCAGAAATTTTGTTCTGTTTGTGATATTTCATGTTCTTGATTTCATTATAAGGGTTATATTGGTATCCTTGGCATTGCTTGCCGCAGATGACATGATTGACTTAGGCTCTGTATTGACTTAACATTGTATTAGTGCTTGCTTAGTACAGTTTCAACTTGTTTTTTGAATTTTCTGCAGACACAAATTGATGTATTTCCATTTCACTGATCTACAGTTATTCTATATTTCTATGTAATGTTATATATCACTTTGCCATTATCTAATGATCTGTTTTATTTCACTTCACAGTTATCTTCATCGTGTTGGTCGTACTGCTCGAGCTGGGCGCGAAGGATATGCTGTTACATTTCTCACAGATGATGATAGATCTCTATTAAAGGCCATTGTATGTTTGTTTTCACCTTTGAAATGATTCACTGATTAATAGTCTCAAGATCTAGTATATGGTAGAAAATAGAAAAAGCACAAGTACATGAAAGTTAGTGAGTTGGTTGAGGATCCAAACTTATGTTGTTTATATAGGATTCACTTGATCTTAATCTTTTAGACACTAGGATTCAGTTTGGGTAGTACATGTATTTTGGTCTCCCTAGCCATAATATGGTTGCACATGCAACTTAGTTAATTAGGATTTAAATTGTGAAAAAGACTTCATTTGCATCTGTTTGGTATCACATTAACAATGGCTACGTTTTAGGTTGAGTTGTTTGGTACCACATGCAACTTGCAGGATGTTGTTTGAGTTGCTTGTTCTAACAGGAGCTCAAGTGGGGATGGACTGGACTACTATACTGAAGAAGAGGAACGAATTCAGGTTAGAACTAATGCTAGAAACCGTTTTTATTCAGAGGAAAGTACTTGTTTCAAACAATTTAGAATCTTGAAAGAAATGTTGTGTGGCAGGGTGACATTTGTTGAATTTGATGCAGAGTCTGTCTCCAAGTTCACAGAGAAACAGATGGTTTCCATCAGTGTGGAACTGAAGCTGGATTTAGGAAGAGTTCGAGGAATATCACTATCTATTTTGAAACAGAATTAGTATTAATTTTGATATTTACTAGCTTCTCATGTAATTAAATACTAATATTACTTCAATGTCAGAATTCTATTATTTTGGTATGATTTTGAAATCATTAGCTGAGTTGATTATATGTAAAATTCGAATCTAGACATGGTAAAAAAAATAATAGTTTCGTAAATATAAAAATAATGATTTTCAAATATTTTTTTTAAATTTTTTTTCTTTAAAACGACAACGTTTTTAAAGCGTTGCAAAAAGTGTTGTCTTTGTAAAAAAACAACGTTTTTTAAGCGTTGTAATAGTGCTGCAAAAGCATTGTCTTCGCTACAAACGACAACGCTTTAAAAGCGTTGTCGTTGAGCAGACTTTTAACAACAGTGTCTTTAACAACGCTTTTTCAGGCACAAAGACAACGCTTTAAAAGCGTTGTCTATTAGCTTTTTTCTTGTAGTGGATCGACGACGAAATCTTGAAGGTGTTGGTCATTGTGCCTTTGGCTTGAGCTGATGGCAATTTCTGGTGTTATGTTAGTGACCGATGGTAGGAACAGAAGAGCGGCGTCCATGGTCTAGGCTCGACGATCTTCGTATGTTCGGCCTCCACATGCTGAATTGCATGGATTCGGGGCTTTGGGTGTTGCTCCATAGTGCCCGCTCGGGGCCCCTTGGGTGGCTGGTATGTGTGGGTCACTTCGCGATCTAGGACCGAGGCTATCTCGGGGAGCACTTGCTTCTTTCGAGTTGTCTGGGACTCTTCGACGTTGATGTACTCGGTAATCTACCCAAGCAAATGATCGAAGTCTCTCAGAGGTTTCCTGATGAGTGCCCGAAAGAACTCGCCATCTACTAGTCCTTGCTAGAAAGAACTCACCAAGATTTCCGGAGTGGTTGATAGCACTTTCATGGATGCTTGATTAAATCTTTTAATATAGGCCCGCAATGCTTTCTTGGGCCTCTGCTTCATCATGAACAAGTCGACATTTGTCTTTTGATAATAGTGACTGCTCACGAAGTATTGTAGAAATAACGTTCGGAAGTCTTTGAATTTGCATATGGATCCGATCGACAGTCGCTTGAACTACCTCTGTGCTGATCCAGAGAATGTGATGAGGAATACCTGGTATTTGACTCTATCAGTAAACTGGTATAGTGTTGCCATGTTGTCAAACTTAATCAGATGGTCCTCGGGGTTCGCTGCCCCCATGTATTCCCCGATCATCAATAGCCTATAATGGCGTGGCAATTGGTCAATCCAGGATCTCTTGAGAAAACTACCTGTTGATCTTCTGGGGAGAATCATCAAGACAGGGTGCTTTTCCTTTCCATCTCTCCTGAGTGGGGGCTTCCTCTGATGAGGAACTTTGCGGTTTCTCCGCTCGGCCTTGCTCTTCTGATGGTGTGAGGAATAATGCATGGTAGTAAGGGATTGGGCCGTTTGGCGCTTCTTCGAAGGGGTCAGTCGGCTTGTTGTTTTGCCTCCGCGTGGCCAGGTTTTTCGCTCGGGCTCTGGGATCAGCTTGCTGCCTAGTCATTGATCCCGCAGGGTCGTTCGCTGGGTAGTTGCCAGCCGTTGGTTGTTGCTCCAATATCTTGGCAGCTCGGGCTTGTATCAACAACTCCAAATTCTCTTGCGTTAGTGTCACGGTAGTGAGTCATCCGACGTCTTCCATTTTTTGTTTCGGATACAGGTGAATTTCCCACAGACGATGCCAAATTTGTTTCTGTCTGAAAGAGGAGAATGCGGAAAGTTGGGGATGTGGCTAGAAGCTTGATGCGGCGAAGACTCCATGTGTTCCTACAACACAAAAGCGTCAATGCTGGGCTAGGAGGGATTCCCGACATTAGCCTTCCGATGCTCAAGTTAGTTTCTGGTGATGTTGAGAGTAACAAGAATGCTGCAGCAAAAGAACATGTAGAATGGTGAAGTTATGCATACATTTTCCTGTGGATAGAAAACTCCTTTTATAGTGTGTCATTGTAGTCTCTGTGCATGCATCCCAAAGTATGTGCGTGTTTTCCCATGCATACTTGAAAAGGTAAGTTAAAAAGTATCTCTGACATTTTTCCTTACGATAAGTTGGAAGCTTTCGAAGTACGATTTATCTGTGGAATATGCTATGTTGTCAGTGACACAAACTTTTAAAAGAGTACGAGAAGATACGTAGATGAATCCCATTATGAGTTGATTGGTGTCTGCTTGGCTGGGATACATTTGCTCGGTCGTGCTGAACAGCACATTCTTTCTTCACTTATCATTTCCATAATCAGAAGGCTTTATTTCTCCCGAATGGACACACCCTCTGCTCAACTAGGATGAGAGCCATGGGTCTATCTCTTAACTTTAGGCTGTCCACTTAGCCGCACCGCTCGTTCGACCATAATTAATCCGCTCTACTCACTCTTTCCTTAACTTTTAACATCTATATCTATTGATCTTGCTTACTTTAAAGCATATATGGTGAGCCCCTTTCATCATCGCATCACACGCCAATTGCCACTGGCCGTTCCATCTAAATCATGGCTGTGCATGCTTACCACCCAAGTATGACACATGTCTTGCAAGCAGAAGCTCACGTGTGATGGTTGATGACACATGCAGTTGCATGTGTATGGACCAGAAGAGGGCAGGGAGAATAAGCAATAATGAAGAAAGGCAGAAGTAAGTCCGTGAGCCACAGAACAAGCGAGCAAATTTTCTTCTTACAGGAGACGTCAGAGAGCCATTCTCAAATAGAGAAGAGAGTCTCCGTTAATTTCTGTCGTGTAATTTTTCATTCGATAGATATTCATAATAATGGTTAGATATATATTTAGTTTGCCAGGTTAATCAGTGCTAGATTACTTTCATTCGAGCGTTAAATGAAGCGTGTTTTAAATTGTTAACATTCTTCTTCCTTTCCTTTCTTCCTCATTGAGGGAGAACTCCGGCTGTTATCCGATTCCTAGATAAGATCATTCCGTTATGCTTACAGGAATTCATCCTGTCACAAATAAGAGATACAATAACATTGACTCCCAATTCAGATCAGTTATTTTGGCTTGTCGCTGTTGCAAATCAATTTCGTTTTGCCTATATGATTGATAATTAGATCATGTGAAATATATTTTAGTTTGATTTCAATTAATCATAATGCTTTCACCATGAACCACCCTTAATCTTAGACATCTACGAGAACTAACATAATGTGATTTTTTTTTTTAAAAAAAGAAGGTGATAGCACCCTTAATCTTAGACATCTACTAGAACTAACATAACGTGAGTGAAGGAGGAGGAGGATTAATCTATTCCATCGATCCACATTACAGCCATTGAACTGTAGGTAGATAGCATATATATTGGCGGTGACTGTATTTCAAATAAATTTAAACATTTTCGTGTGCAAAGTTTCAGAAATTAACCGGAAGCTTCCCCTGAACTAAATGGAGGTTTATTTTACAGAAAAGGGGAAAGGAAGAGTGGGAACTCTGACCACCTAAGCAAAGACCTCCATCAAGTCAAGTCGAGTCAACTGCTGCTGCGGATGAATGGGACCTTGTGCCACATAAATGAAAGCTAAGATCTGACAAAGTTCATACTTTAGTATGTTATATAATGGTTCTTGATAGACCAAACTAGTCTGAAGGAATTTCACGTGAGGCACACTTATAATAGCCAACATTATGCGACATGAAACCTCCCTATTCAGCTGTTAAACCGGAGGCAAAGTTTATTTAGATTGAAATGATATAAGAGAGCATCAAATATGTGCCTGAATTTAGCATTAAGTGGAATGGATGAGCATCGAGCGAATCTAAATGTGAAAGAAAGCATTGAAACAAAGCACTTTCACTAAGCACTGAATGAAAAAAAAAAAAAGGCAGAGTGATCGTTTTACACGTTTACACGCTCTAAGTTGAAATTTGAAACCCACTAATGTAATGGGTACGTTAGTGCTAAAAAAAAGTGGTTTATGGCACGATCTTTTTTTTTTAAAAGAAAAAGATAATTGGATAGAAAAATATTTAAGAAAATAATACTAGTTAGGCAATTAAGGATGGAGAGAAAGATATTTTCATCCTTATCTTTTACAAGCACATGTTCCATCACTCTTTTCTTGATTAAAATTAAGCTGAATAAGGTAACGACCCACTCCAATAATATAATCGCTAAAGCCATTAGTCATTATTTAATTCAACTAGGTCTTCTTTATTACGTCTCTATTAGCTAATCCTCCATTAAGATAAGCAAGAAAATTTAAGTAATTGGGCCCCCACCAAATTGTACTTATTAGTGAGCACGGTGGCCCACGATCCTGGTTTTTGTGTCATGATGTCGCTCACCATCTTGCATTAGAAACTTACATAATTCACTAATCAATCGCGTCCTTGCTTAGTAGTTAATCAAGGTGTTAATCTGGAGTCTCTTTGACAATTAATTAAAAATAATAACGATAAGTATTCTATTGCCGTGACATGTTTGCCATCTTGATGAGGCACATCAGCATTTAAAGCATCCAACTCTGACCCTTTCCATTCAACCATGTTCCGTCCAATTGATGCAGTACATTTTGCATTCTAATTTAATTGGCCATCAAATTCCACAATAGAGACTGGTTTTTGCAATTGTTAATTGTTTTCATGACAACTTAATAGGACTAATATTGTCCGAATGCAGCAGTTTAATTGAATAGTCTTGTAGACTTTCAACAACTTAAAAATGTTTAATTTGATTTGTGAATAGTAATCGATCGACTTGAATCACTTAATTAATTTTGAAAAATCCGGGAAATATAATGTAAGTTTTAGAATAAACAAATGAATGGAGGGTGATGGGGAGAAGAAAAGTAAGGTTCCTTGCGGAAAACGAATCTTAAAGCTCTGCTTGGGAATTTTGAGAGGATAAGAACAACCTTGGTCCTTCTTCTCTTCTCTACTCCTCTTCGCCTTTCCCTCTTCCCTCCCTCTACCTCCCTTTTCACACTTCTGTTTTTTTCTTTTTTGCTCTTGGCTGTCAACTTGAATCAGGAGCGAGAAAAGCTGCGATTTTTATCGGTTGGATTGTTTTCAATTTTGGCAAGCAGAGGAATCATGGTGAGTCGTCGATTTTCTCCGTTTTGGTGAGGTTTTACGTTGGTAATTTTAGTTCGGGTATTGATGGGTTTGGGTTTTTGGATGATGCGTAATGGAACAGGACAGTGCCGGAGGACCGGAAGTGGGACGGTGGCCGGCGTGGCTGCGGCCGCTGCTGTCGACGAGCTTCTTCGTTCAATGCAAGCTCCATGCGGACTCTCACAAGAGCGAGTGTAATATGTACTGCCTCGATTGCATGAATGGCGCTCTGTGCTCTGTTTGCCTTGCTCAGCACGGCGGCCACTGCGCCATCCAGGTGCTCTATCTCGCTCCTTTTGTTATCTCCCCGTGTGTTTGGAAGTTGGAACTGATCCTGGATTCCTGCTCTCGCTTGGGATTTTTACTGATTGGGGATGATAAGTCGATATTCTGGTTTTGGCAACAGATAAGGAGGTCGTCCTACCACGACGTGATCAGGGTGTCGGAGATCCAAAAGGTATTGGACATCACCGGCGTGCAGACCTACATCATTAACAGCGCCCGTGTTGTCTTCCTCAACGAACGCCCTCAGCCGCGGCCCGGCAAGGGCGTCACGAACACCTGTGAGGTCTGCGAGCGGAGCCTCCTCGACTCCTTCCGCTTCTGCTCTCTCGGCTGCAAGGTGCCAATCAATCTCCCCTCTCCACTTCGAAATCAAAATCTAATCTTTAAACCAGAAAAAGGGGAAAAAAAAACAAAAGATCCAATCTTGATCAACCTGTTTGACGGAATGCGCTTTCCAGATCGCCGGCACCGCCTCCGACTACTACATTAACAGGAAGAAGAAAAAGATGCTGAAGCTGAAGAAGAAGTCAACTGCGCAATCCGACTCCGAGGAGGAGTCGTACACGAGCAGCAGCCGAGGCAGCGAGAAGAGCAATGTGATTCAGAGCTTCACGCCGTCGACTCCTCCGCCTACCGCCGCCATTCTCCGCAGCGCCAAGAGGAGAAAAGGCATTCCCCACAGAGCTCCATTTGGAAGCCTAATACTGGAGTTCTAGGCCATTGCTACTTACTACACACGATAGAAGCAATCAAATAAAATCACTGTCTCTCAGGAAAGGCAGAGCAGATGAAGAACCCTTTAATCGTAGCTGATAAATGTAGCTGTAACTATCTGTATCGTAAAGGTTTGAGATTATACGCAAGAATTAGAGGAGGTTTTGCATAGATAGATAGATTGTAGAGTATAATAACTCAGTGTACATATTTTTGGCAGAAGAAGCTTGGTGTTTGGAGTTTGGTGCATGCAGTAGCATACGCCATGGAGGTTGCAGTAATAAAATGCTCCTTGTTCTACTTTTGCTCGAACGAACTTGTTCACGGTGACTTTGGAGGTTGCGCGATCCAGGACCTCTGGTTTCAATTCTGGTGGGCGGACTGCTGAGCCGCTGAGGTGGTGGCCGTCTTTGTCGCTTGCGGCGTCCCCACCGGCCACACTTGTGGCGTTGGGTTAGTCAGTGGTGGTCCTCTCTCTAATGGGCAACTCAACTTCCACAAGATCTTTCTAGAAAGATTTTCACAATTGATTTATATATTACAGTTTCTTTATATTAAAAGATTACCCATGAACAAAGGTCCAGTTTTCACGGGAGAGATGGATCAGTGGAGCAAGTGCTGCGTTTTCTTTCAGTCGACGGCACTAAGAAGTCTCTGCTCGTCGAGGTGGATTTGCATGGAACACAGCGTGACGTACAGTGCGTCGAGAGGGAGAGATAGAAAAAAAGAAAGCAAAAGCGAGTGCATGAATTGGGAGGCAGTGGATGTGATTGGCAACTACTAGATTGCTCGCTGATCCTGGAGAAGTTGACCGGATTCGCCATCAAATTAAAAAATGCTTGTGATCTTTTTCTTAGTTTGAAGGGGTCCGATCCAATTGATGACCAATTCAGTTGGGCATCATGAATCCATAAGAGCAACGTTTTGTAATTCATCTATAATGAGCAACCAGACATTGATTACAATAACTAGTTCTGCTCTTTGATTGAGGCATTGTAGTGCCCATCATCCCCCGTCCAGTTTGAGCACGGAGCAGCTACCTCACAAACACAGCAGAAACACTGCAACGCCAATTAAACCAAACAACATATATAATCTAACTTTAACAGAAAGAAATTGAAAATAATATAGAAGAATATATTGCGACAAGAGTACCTGGCTGCAGTATCGCTCGTGAGCAGTAGTATCGAAAGGGAAGTTCGCACAGAGAGGCCTTGGATGTGGGAAATCCCTCAGTGCAATCTTTTCTTCCAGTATCGTATTTGCAGTTAAATTTTTAATGGATTAAGGAGAGAAAACAGAATGAAGAGAAATGCGAATTAAGCTTACTGGTCCTTTTTCGGCGAGGAGGATCACGTCGTCGGAGGGAAGACCAAGATTAAGCTTGCGAGTGAAATCGACGGGAGGGATTTCGTAGCAGTCATCGTCCTCTTCATGTCCATGTCTGCTATTCATTTTAAGTTTTTCCTTCGAATCGAAAATGTACCAAAGGTTGGGAGTTTTGGTGTTCTTTCACGGGATATATTAAATATCGGAAGCCGAAAGGTTAAAGTAATTAATTTAGTTATCATAGACTTCATTAATTATGCTTAAGAGAGGATTTCTTGGAAACGAAATCCATCGAATTAATACTTCTAATTTGATTATTTCCTAAGTGCGCCTATCATTAAAATTCACAGTTGGTTGAGTAGCTAGAGAGATAATTAAAATCTCATCATTTTCATACAAGTCAAACATCTAAACGAGCATCTCAATGCAAGAGTTACTAGAGGTTTGTAAAATTTTAAAAAATAAATAAAAAGTCTTAAATTATTATAGAAGTGAGGGCATTTTTAACGGTTAGGGTTCAAAAATATACTTTTTTTTTCATGATTTCAATATGCCATGATAATAATATGAAAATTTATTAAAATGGATAATGCAAAATGACTAGAATCTGACCCGTCAGAATACACTTTATAAGTCATTATTAAAGATATTTTAGTTATATCATCTCTATATATTAATTATATGCATATATTACAATTCAATTCTGGCTAATCAGATTATGGCGATATAGATTTATCGTATCTTCAATGGTCAAAGATCTAAGAGTAAATCTTGTTCACCATAATCTAGTCAGCTAGAAATCTTTATCTTCCAATTATAATGCATGCATGTACATGCATGTAATTAATATCTACATATGATATTACTAAAATACCCATGCATACACATGCATGTATATATTCTCGGTGGCTAGATTATGGTCATTTAACATTATCCAATATCTAAATGAGTTTTTATATGATCTCATTCATAGTATGATTTGCATGACTTCATGCATATTACATCAAATTCGAGATAAAAAAGCATGTTTCTATTTTCACTACTGCTCTTAAATTACAAATCTCAAATCTTACCTCTACAATAGTTCAAGACTTTTTATTCAGTTTTTTAGATTTTACAAACTTCTCATAAATCTTACATTGGAGATGCCCTAAGATTTGAGATTTGTAGTTTAAAAATAGTAGTAGAAACTCAAATCTATTATTTTATCTTGAAATTGATATAATATTCATGAAGTCATGCAACTCATGCTATGAATTGAATTAAAAAAAAACTCATTTAGATTTTTAATCATTGGAGATGTTTCAATAAACTTTCATACTGTTGATATCGTATATTGGGATCATAAAAAAAGTTCATTTAGAACTCTACCCATTGAAGATGTCCTTAAAGCATTCACACCATTTTCTTTATCCAAAATGCATAATTTAAAATAAAAAAATTACTTTATTAAATTTAAATATCCACTTTTCATTATATTATATATCAACTTTCTTATTTTTTTCTCTCTCCTCTATAATGTTTAGGTAATAAATTTCATTCTTTAAATTTAGAGAAGTACTATACATAAATGTAAAATTTAGGGAATGAATAGGGTAGTTCAAACAAAAATTTTTTAACTACCCTATACAAAATTTAATATAAAATCTTTGGATAAGGTAACTGATGTAGATACTTTTATGTATCTCTAATGTAAGTTTTACGAGAGGTTTGTAAAATTTAAAAAGCTGAATAAAAAGCCTTGAATTATTATAGAGGTGGGGTTTGAGGTTTATAATATAAGAGCAGTAATCAAAAGTTAAATCTGTTTTTTTGTCTTGAAATTGATATAATATGCATGAAATCATGCTATGAATTGGATCATAAAAAAACTTAAGAAGAAACATGTAAGTAAGTACAGTTGCTCTGATACCACCTGTAACGCCCACCCTTCTTACCCAAGGGCGGCGCTACGATCTTATACTACTTACGTACATGCTTTAGTTATACTATAACAGTTTAAATCATTCCTTTTATTTAAATAAGCATGATATCACATATTCTGATTAGTTCGAATGTGCATATATTGATCATATAACTAAAAATATTAATTTGTCCGAATCGTTCTTGCCGAGCCACCACCACACACATCACTATCTGCTCCTCCTGCTGCTCCGTCGTTCCGAATATCCGTCCCCCATATCTGCGGTACAAGGAAAGTAAGCTATGAGCACTCATGACTCAGTAAGTTCCTTTCCTACTCACTAAAACCGAATTCATATCATTGCATATCAATATCATGCGAGGTATCATAAGCATACGACATACAAGGGTATCATATTCATATTCATATCATAATATCACATGACATTATATCTAATCATCAAATAATTCAAGCACATATGTAGGCAATGCATCATGAATTTGAAAACTTATACTTATAAGTACTTGAAATTAATATCATCATTAGAGGGGATCCCGGTTTGTACCACATACATAATGCGCGCTCTTCATAGGTAGGTCCAAGGTAGCAAGTCTTGAACCCTACCATGCATACATACTAGGCCCGAGTCTTACTCCATCGACCTAGGGCATTTAGAGGCTCATTACTGACGAGGCCCGAGTCTTACTCCATCGACCTAGGGCACTCAGAAGCTCATTACTGACGAGGCCCGAGTCTTACTCCATCAACCCCGGGGCGTTTACGGAGCCCACCCTTGGTACAAACCATACAAAAATAACTTATCATGCATAACTATCATATCATGTCCCTAACAATCTTTCATGCATTTCCTTTTTCATTTCTTTTCATTATGTATAGCATTTCCTATGCTATAACATATCATGACATATTACATAATATAATTTCATTTCTTCTCATTATGTATAGCATTTCCTATGCTATAACATATCATGGCATGTTACGTAACATAATTTTATTTCTTCTCATTATGTATAGCATTTCCTATGCTATAACATATCATGGCATGTTACGTAACATAATTTCATTTCTTCTCATTATGTATAGCATTTCCTATGCTATAACATATCATGGCATGTTACATAACATAATTTCATTTCTTCTCATTATGTATAGCATTTCCTATGCTATAACATATCATAGCATATTACATAACATAATTTCATTTCTTCTCATTATGTATAGCATTTCCTATAACATATCATGGCATATTACATAACATAATTTCATTTCTTCTCATTATGTATAGCATTTCCTAGGTTTTTTTCTTTTTTTTCTTTTATTTTCCTTCATGGCCGAAACCTACCAGTCCTTAAGCTAGGTTTCTTAAGTGGCCTAAAGCATGGAAAGCCTAAGTAAATATCATGGCAAAAGTTACTAAGAACATCATACACAAAATTGGATCATAAACAAGCTAGGACTCTTGTGATCTTACATGTCTTATATCATGTAACCAATTTTCTACATTCCAATTAAACATGAGAGCATTGATCAACTTTCATATCATAATATCACAGAGGTCTTGAGCATATTAATATTTTTGTTTAGGCTAATCTAAGCTATCCCTTTTATCATGGCCGAAAAACCCTAAAAAGAGTTCATGAGTTTCTAGCAATAGGAAATCCTTTGAGAAACTTTATATCCTATCATATGAGCATGTTTATTTAAATTTTGAAGGTCTTCCTAACCCTTAACCTTTCTGGTCCGAAACATACAAGTGAGTTTTCTTTTGGTTCCAATTAATTTCCAAGCAAGAAATCCATAGAAAGGTCCTTAGCATTTCATAGAAGGAACCTTGCACTAGTTTGGTTAGACAATAATCTTCCTAACCTCTTTAAAATATTTTTGGTTGAAATCCTAGGGTTAGATACTCCTCTGATCATACATCATATCAGTATAAAATCATGGAAAAGAATCCTTCTACATAGCATAGAAAATCTTATCATGAAATGAGGTCTTGTTTAAATCATCCTAGATTTGAAAACCTTTTCTTTAGCCGAATTTTTCTTAAATTCTTTCCTAGGTCTTCTAATCCTTATAAATCCGAAAATCACATAAAAGCCTTGTACCACAGGTGAGGGGAAACTTACCTTCTTTGCTTAAGTTTCCTAGAGTTGAGAACTTGCTTGTGGACCTTTCTTCCTTGCTTGCTTTGCTCGGCACCAATGGAGGAAGAAGTGGCTAGGTCTTTTGGTGGAGAGGAGGAGGAAGAAGAGGAGGCTTCTTCCTCTTGTGTTGCTCGGCAACAAAAAGAAAGAAAGAAAAGAGGGAGTGTCTCGGCACCTCTAGGAGAAGAGGAGGAGAGTGAGTTGAGGATGAAGCCACCCCTCCATGCCTATTTATACTAAAATGAGGGGAGGAAAACTTGACTTGATTCATCCTCCTTATTTATTTCTCCTCTTTAATGATAAGAATATTCTAGAGAAATGCTTCTTGAGTTCTCTCTTTTCTTTCCTTTAATTTCTCTCTTTTCTTTCCTTTAATTAAAATTCCTATCTCTCCTCTTATAATATCCTCTCCTATCACACTTGGTTAACATATGCATGCATCCACAAGAAAACCAAGGATCAAAACTTGGTTATGTATATTTTTACTTCTTTTTACTTCCTTTTCCTTTTAAGTAAAAAGAATCCTTTCTTATTCTTAACTACTTAGTCCTTTCTCTCCTTATCAATAATTCTCCTATCCCCTTTGATATCCTATACATGTTCCTTACAAGAGGTCCAAGGTTCAATCCTATTTTTCTTCTAACATATTATTGATATTCTTTTGTACATAATAATTCATATATCACCATATTATGCATTATGCATAAATATTTCATACCCATATATATTATCTCATATTCCTTCCTTTTGTTTACATTAATTCCATGTATTATAAATATAGATGATTTATATTCTCAACTTTATTTTCTTTCATAAAGTTTTAATCATCTAAATCCTTCCCATCTTAATATCCAACTTATAATATTTACACCTTCTTTTCACTACCTTCATACTCTCATTATCCTTACTTTCTTATCTAGGCTTTCTAGGGGTGTTATCTGTTTTTTTGTCTTGAAATTGATATAATATGCATGAAATCATGCTATGAATTGGATCATAAAAAAACTTATTTAGAGTTCTAACCATTCAAGATATTTCAATAAATTTTTATATTATTGATGTGGCATACTGGGATAATAAAAAAAGCTAGCTCTAATTATTGAACATCTCCAATCATTAGAGTTAAATGAAAACTTCTATTATGATCCTAATATGTCACATCATACCACATCAATATTCTAAAAATCTATTAAAATATCTCTAATAATTAAAGTTTTAAATGATTTTTACGTTCATAACGTATAATTACATCACGACGTACATATTATATTAATTTCAAGGTAAAAAAAATTCAAAATTTCACTACCATTTTTAAATGGGTTAATTTTCAATTTAGTCCCTCGTTATTTAACGTGGTGCTAATTTCGTCCCTAATTTTTCAATTGACTAAATTTAATCCTTCAATTTTCGAACGTTTTCGCAAATTGATCCTTCCGTCTAAATCCCTGTTAAAATAAACGGGAATACTTGTTTAACCGGTGGAAGTGACCTATGTCTTGCTGGACAATTCCTAATTTAGTCCCTCATTATTGGACGTAGTCCCGATTTCGTCCAAGGATAGTTTTAAAATGGAGGTCGTCTGCTACTCGGCGCAGCTCCAATTGCCGGACTCCATGTCGACGCATGCGAAGCGAGCGAGGGCGGAGGCGACGATGAGGGAGATGGGATTGGCGGCCGCCATGGACACTAGAATCGGCGGGTGGCACGTCAAAGGCATCAACGGCGGCGCGTTAGCATCTGCGTCAAGCTCCTCACCCCGCCGCCGCTCCTCTTCCTCGACGAGCCCACCAGCGGCCTCGACAGCGCCACCGCCTATCACGTCGTCCACTGGATCGTGCGCCTCACCTGCCGCGAGAGGATGACGGTAGTCGTCGCCATCCACCAGCCCGACAGCGAGGTGTTCGACCTCTTCGATCGCCTCTGCCTCCTCGCCTATGGCAGCACCGTCTTCTTCGGCCCTGCTCCGGTGGCTGCCGAGGTACCAACTCAATCTCAAAGCTCAATTAAGACTTGAATTCTCTCTTTCGACCTATGGAAATTCAACCTTGCTCAAACTTTTCTCCAGTTCTTTGCTTCCAACGGTTTCGCCTGCCCTTCTCTGCGCAATCCTTCCAATCATTTTCTCAGAACAATCAACAAAGACTTCGATACGGTCAGTGCTTCTTCTTTGCAGCTTATAAACCAACAAAGGAAACAAGTTTCTAAATCTCAGACTCAATCAATGTCAGGATTAGGGAAATAACGCAAGAATAAAAGCAACTGATCATTTCCACCGATTAAATAAGTCTTCCCGTCTTATTTAACTGGGATTTGGACGGAAGGATTGATTTCGGAAAACGTTCAAAAATTGGAGGATTAAATTTGATTAATTGAAAAATTAGGGACGAAATCAGTATTACGTCAAATAATGAGGGACTAAATTAGGAATTATCCAGCAAGACATAGGTCACTTCCACCGGTTAAACAAGTCATCCCGTTTATTTTAACGGGGATTTAGACGGAAGGATCAATTTGGAAAAACGTTCAAAAATTGAAGGATTAAATTTGGTCAATTGAAAAATTAGGGACGAAATCAACATCACATTAAATAACGAGGGACTAAATTGAGAATTAACCCCTTTTTAAATTATAAACTTTACGCGTTGTAAATGTAAAACTTTTTTTTTATAAAGCTCTTCACAAACTTTGCATTGGACTTCATTGTCCCACTGACATTTATGCATCTTCATACGGATATTTGGAGTGATCTCAACCGACCATTTGACTATGATCGTTCAGCTGCTGTTAATGCAAGGCCCGTTCTGATTGCCCATCATGAATGGGAGGCACGCAAGCACACTCCTCTTCAGCTTCTCCTGTCATGATCAATTCGATTGTTAGTGATCTGCAAGCATAAATCTAAAATGATTTAGAAATTCTCTGTTGCTCACCATTATCTGAGAGATGAAACCAACAAGAGAGAAGCAAAAACTACCTTTGGACGGACACTTTTCTTCGTCTCAATCTGATTCATTCTGCAGGTCAATTGACGACTCAGCAACATGAGTTCCTGGAGGGTTAAGGTTCTCTTCGCCAGAGTAATATCGCCACGAACTCGAGCGCAGTCTCTCCCATTGTTCTTGTTGAGAAAACTTGCATCGAGTGAAGTTTGTTGGGAAAGCAATTTGATGCTTGAAGTGCCTGCGGCCACATTTTCTGCTGTTGAGCTGCTACTTGAGCTTGACCTTCTACGGCCATCTGTCTCTGATGCAGATTGCCAGTTGGCGTTCCAGACGGAGTCATTAATCTTCGTAGTGTTCAGATGGTCATCCTCTGAATATGTTGCAGGAAGAGCAACGAGATCCAGTCGGAGAGGTTTCCCAGGCTTCTCTTCCCAATCAAATGGGACAGAAACCACTAGTTTTGAAGGGAATGGGAGTGAAGATGAGACCAAAGGCACTGCATGGGAGCTCCATCCCTGCTTTGGCGTGCCTGGTTTCTCCTCCCAAAGGAAGGGGACTGATATCTGCTGTTGCTCCCGATGCAGGGGAGGTGGCTCCAAGTGATCGTTCCCCATCTCAATGGTGGTGAACACTGGATCCATAGAGGGGATCTGTCACGCTGGTTTTCAGCTGGGGCAACTGGGTATACTAATAAGCTCCTGTGGATTTGATGTAGCAATTCCTCAACTCAGATTTGTTCAACCGTACCACTTTGCAAAACAGGTGGTGGATTTCAGTCTTCTAATATCAAAAGATTGTGTGATTTGTTTCCCAGAGGATCGACCAGAACCACTTCGCACATGCACCTTGATAGATATTTTATTTTTGATATAATTGCTTAGAGTAATGGAATAGCTCCATCGGACAACAGGACGACGACAATTTTGGATATCATATGTCATATAAGTTTAAATGAGCATCACAAATTTTACCATTCAATCCAATTCGACCATAAAACTCTAGACAAGGGGATAACCACTAATAGCTACACAAACATCTCAACAACAACAGACCTAAGTCCATTACCATTAACCTAACTACAATAGAACTAACTGTTAAATGGCTCAGAATGTCTTAGCCAGAAAGCCTCTCCTTACGGGTGCCAAAGTAGTGAATATACTCGAGGTGCTAATCTTAAATTAACTTCCTACTGCTAAAGTCTAGAGAGAAGAAAGGATTTTGACACGGACGGTTTCATTTCAGTCATGAGTGAAATAGTTTGCTGAGTTGGACCAGCTGAGTGATGGATATACAGCTTGAAGATGCTGCTGAGCTGAGTTGTTGCAGCCGCTGCCGCCGGTCTCATTTGTTGGGCTACCAGGGCCATCATGAGATTCGCTCGATGTACCACCTTCAGATGGGGGACTTGCTGCTATAGGTGCTCCAAAGCCTAAAATTTGGGGTGGAGGTGGCGAAGGTTCCTTCCTAATTGACTCTGGCTTTGGCTTCTTCCCTCCTGCAATGAAGCTTCCCACTACAACCTGTATCAAGTACAATGGAATAAACAAAATGATCTATGCAGGGCATTGATAGGGCGAGCTTTAATCTAATTTCCATTTGTTTAGCGTGAAAAACTCTAAGAAAACTAGATCGCCAGAAATATTCAGATATATAAATCACTTGTAGTTGCTGTCATTGTTGCACATATAGGCTGAATAAATATTGATGTATTACCTGCACAGGTGTTGCAGCCACAAGCATTCCAGCAACCCCACCACCAAGTATGCGGCCATTAGATCCGGCTAGTGCAACGGTCAACCCACCACTTCTACTACGAGTACCACCTTCTTCTGTAAGCAGGAAAGAACCTGACAGAGAGATGATCTCATAGCGTCCCTGCGTGAACATTCCGAACATGTTACACAGGTCATGGCAACAAGTTCATCGCAATGTACTTAGACAAGTACATTGTTCTGAGACAACTCTTTAAAATTTCAGTTTGGACAACTTGAGTGCCCTGTAACAATGTCATCAGAACACTAAGATGGTATAATACTTTTTGAGCAAAGTGTATCATCAGTGAGTGTGTGTGTGTGTGTGTGTTTTAAGTGCTGCTAATTTCCAATACTCAGTCAAGCTACTTAGGAAGGCTATATCAATATAGAAAAAAAACAAAAAAAAAGCGAGAGAGAAAGAAATAATTAGCAAAAGAGAAATTGGCCTTATTAACCACAGTTACTGAATGTCAATCTTAGGTCCAACAAGAAAAATCCATTATAATATATCAAGCGGGCAACGGAAAAAAAAAAAAAACTAATCACTGTTCAATCAATGCAAGGCTTGCTTAATCAACAATGGCATCGGTGGCCTTCCTGTGCACCTTCGGTTATCATAGGGGTAGTCCCGTCTGGTGAACACATGGGCAAAAGAAAAACAGTGTCGGAACTTATCATATCACATATAAGAAAGGATTCCTAAATTCTAAGTGATCGTACTTCTCCAAGGACACCATGTCGTATCAATGGTGAAGCACCAGGCAAAGGTGTTTTTCTAGACCAGCCCTCTTTCTCAAGAACTGAACTAAAAGACCACAGATACATGTTCAACCTTTAGTGCTAGCTAGCTTGACAAGCAAAGTCTCACTGTATATAGGCTTTCGATCTTTCAAAGAAAGAAGCATGTAGTGGCTAATTACACTGATTTAATAATAATCTAAATTTTTTCACTTAACTATGTCCAATTTACATATCAACTGCAACAAATTTAAGTTTTTTTCATTATAAAAAACTATTCCAGAATAACTTGGTTCTTTAATACTAATCCACCTATGAATGGATTGAAGGCTTCCTACTAAGTTGAGAAGCATGCTGATATGCACAATTAGTAACATGAGGTTGATCTTATAGGTTTGAAACTCATGAAATGTTTATTTTATCTGATTTTAGTTTCATCAGATAGCATTCAAATAAGGCAAGGAGTCACTCAGGCTCCTCAATGCATCATTCTCCACCCATGGCTACTACAGGAAATGCTACATCTCCGTCCACCCATGGCTACTACAAGAAATGCTACATCTCTGTCCACCCCTGATTTCTTGTCAACAATGCTATGGCTCTGCTTCCAGAAGGATAAAAGCATTTCCTGCTCACGCTATCTGCCGAGTGAATTTGGTATTAGTTTCCTCCACTTCAATACTAAAATACGGCTGCCTCTCCTCAATTTTCTTATTCTTCTTCTCGTTCTATCTATCAAGCATCTTCACAACAAGAAAATCAACTTCTTAAATGCAAAACAAGATACAAAGGCAGCTAGCTCTATGACTCAGTTGAGGGCAGTGTGTGCCAGTGTAAATAAAAAAAATTATAGGCGTTCATCCATAATATTCCAATTTAATCAATATGTAGTTGCATATATCATATGAATTACAGAAATCCCACATGGAGATATTTAATTGACTTGTAAAGGAAAAAAAATTCGTAGAAAGATAATTTCTTCAGTCAGCCACAGTGTTTTGACCTTAAGAGTCCACTCCCATCATAGGATTCACTAGCCTAACACATTAGAAAGATAGAAGCACATCCATATATATAAGTTGTCCTACTTAAGAATTCAGAAACAATTAGCAACTCAAGCATTTTCAGATTTAATATAGTACAGCATTCAAGAAAATTATATTGATCAAATGGTTTTGTAGTATCAAACCTGATAAGTGACAGTCCCACCAGATATTGCTGGCTGCCGAAGTGTTACATCAGATATGTCACCATTTGCTGACAGAATACAGACACTCCGAGGTCCTTGCTGTGAAAATGACATGATTTTTGAAGCAATATCCTGCCAATCCAAAACAATAATCTTAATTGAACAATGATTTACCTCTCCAACAGTTCCATAAATTTCTTTATTAAAGCAACCGAATGAATATTAAAATTTCAAAGCGCCAAATAGTCTGGAATCTAGATGCCACAAAGTACACAAGGGATTCTTTGATATGATACATTTTTTCCAATCTAAAATTTTAGGAGTAAACCAAAATGTCATGCATGCTCTTTGTAAATACATTATACAAGACAAACTTGTATGCTACAAAGAATAAGACATACAAGTAAAAGAATCAGCCTAGGAATGGCATCAGGCAAATGCACAGTACATCACTGTATGCTAATCGATGAGCACAAACTAGCTGTAACTTAGGACCAATTTACTTTCTAGGAGAGTACAGGAGGGGCATGAGAGGAGAGGGAAGTGCAATCCACCAAAGTTATTTACCCAAGGGAAGAGAAAAAGGGAAAAAATAATGAACTCCCGTTGCTCACTTCACTCTTGCTCATCATCTGCACCTTGCCCACCACCATTTCTCCCTCACATGGGACCCAAGCCAGCCACCCACAACACATCTCTCTGCCTCACCCTCACTCTCATTTGTCTATCTATCATTTGCGCTCAATCTAACCCTTGTCAGACCGGGGCTTGACCCTGCCTGAATCGCACAAGCCCATCCAAGATTCCATCCACATTGCATTGCTCACCGAAACAAGGCAAAAAGATCTTTTCCATGGGATTCTGTGCAAACCACCCGTCCACTCGGTCTTTGCAACGCGATTTGGCTCATTGTCTCCAAGGAGTCATGGAGGAGTCCTATTTATCTGAAATTTGGGAAGTAAATTGAGGAGGGTTTTAACAACTGTACTCTCATAACACACCTCTCCTTCCCGTCTCCCCCAATTTCTAGCATGTAAACAAGGCCTTAGTCTCACCAATAACTTATGAGTTAAGAATAAATTATATTGTTATAAAGATTTTAAAAAAGCATATGAAGACAACATATAGTCAACCAACTACATTGCCCATATGCAGTATGCATGAGCCTATGTGTAATATCAAAATATTAGGAAATATTTATATTGACATCTAAAGTATTTATCCCTTGCAAAATAACTATATAAGTTAGTACCTACAAGTTACAATCTACTGACTGAGGTATTTTAGAGTTTTTTTAGTCAATTTGGCTTAGTTTAAATCAAACAAATATGGAAATGTAGACTGCATCTTTCCATATGTAGATGGAATTTGATCCCCATCAAATTCCACTTAGGTGGCAGTTATGTGGCTTAAGCGGGGACATTTTACAACCATGATCATTACACACACACACACAAAAATCATCTACACTGAAATTCAGAACATCAAATTGGTTTCTAGAGGCAAAGACAGTAAAGTTTTGGATCAACAAAAATCCAGTCTAATATCTAACCAAAGCAAAAAATCTAGTCTAATAGGAGTTCACTCATCTACCAATTTTATCAACAAAAATACATAATCATATGAATCATGACAAAGTGAATATGAAAGAATTCCTCTATTAACTCTACTATTTATGACCCATGCCCAAAAACATGAAGTTAAAATGCATGAACAATTATGCTCTTGGAGAAAAAAGAGAAATATACACCATAATTCAAGCTCAAGTACTTGCCTCTCCAACTTTAACACTAATAACATGAGGAGTAAAGCCAATCCCAGGGGTGCCTGTGTAATCATAAACACTGATGTTAAACATTCTCACAAAATAAATCTAAACAATTAGCAATTCAAAATGAAGGAAGAAGATGATAAAAGACATGAAATAGAAGGGGTCAGAAATTCAAGAAATGCTGCTTGTGCACTTATAAATTAATTCTGTAATTAGTGTACAGTTGAAGGATTCCGTATGATGAAGTCGGTTGCCTAAAGCTTGGCCAAAAATCAATGGTTGGACAAGGAAAAGCATCAATTTATTCAACCAGTTGATCCTTGGCCAAAAATCAATGGTTGGACAAGGAAAAGCATCAATTTATTCAACCAGTTGATCCTTAGCCAAAAATCAATGGCTGGACAAGGAAAAGCATCAATTTATTCAACCAGTTGATCCTTGGCCAAATCCAAACTGATGTCCAAAATCACATCAGTCAAAAAACAATGAAACACTGACCATACAAATAATTTTTTCCTTTCTAATTTTTATTTATGACCAACCAATTACAGTGAAGCTGTAGTGTGTAGAGGGCGAACAAACAATTCCTTAGTTAGTGCGCGCGCACACACACACACAAAACAAAAAAAATAAGAAAAAAAACTTAATTGAGATGAATATTATTAGTTTAATTTAATGAGTTATTAAATTAAACTAATAATATTCATCTCAATTAAGTTTTTGTGTACACCTTAATATTATTAGTGATAGACCAAAAAGTTAACTGAGATGAATATTATTAGTGATAGACCTTACCTACTTAACATTTTGTGTACACACACACAAAAGAAAAAAGAAAACACCTTAACTTAGATGAATATAATTAGTAATATAGCTTACCTAGAGTCCAATGGAGAAATAAGATCATATAGTCAACTTCAACTGGTTGGGCTAAGATACTATAGAAAGATAGAGGCTCAAAACTACATATATGTGAAAAATAGCACAACTTCAAGTTTCACTTTTCATTTAATTTTTTTTTTTTCAAGTAAGATTTGTGGGATAAATAAGGTTATAAATAAGCCAATCCGAATCAAACTTTATGTAGTTGACGCTTATTTCTAAGGTAACCAAACTGCCTAAAATTAACCATGCAATTAAAAAGGTTATTCAAGTTCTTTTTTTTTTTTAACTTGGTTTATTAAATGTTATTGATTTCTTAATTTAAGCTTCTTTGATCATCTAAAGCTTTTACATTTGTAAGTATGTTTGGATGGTTAATGAGCTTGATATGACATGTTTGTGTTAAGAGCCTTTTATTTTTATTTTTTAGGTTTATTGGCAAGCTTGATGAGAGTTTTGTTGATGTGCATGGTTCACAAGAATTGTAGGTAATTGTTCTTGAACATTGCTACAAAAAAATTCACACTTATGAACATTACCGGCTTGAACACATGTATTTAAAGCTGTTCATTTAATTTAATGAGCTATTCAAGTTTGTTAATTTAATTGACCTTCCATGTTGAACAAACATAAACAAACTATTACCAAGCCGAATACCAAACTTGCTCACGTATGGTTCATTTATAGTGCTAGGAATAAACAATTAAAAGGGAAAATCAAGACAATGCAGAAACAAAATCCTGCTCTCAAACTATGGCGCTATTATTAGATGAACATAATAGCAGATGATTTAAGAATGCAGCTTAGGAAAAACAAACAAATAAGAAAAATAGCGGCAAGGGAAGCCTGGAAATCTTCCATTGAAATCACCTATTCAAAGTTTTCATTTTTGAGGCACCTAGATGTAGCAATGCTACACAAACAGAAGATATATGGGGTGCACGTTCACATTAAAGAAATGAAAATAAAAATAATTACCCAATGCATCTAGTTGTTGTTTCTTTCCTGAGCCTGGAGGGCGGCCACGGCGCTTAGCTGTTGGATCAGAGCCGGGACTATTAGAGTATCCTGAGGCGGAGGATGGAGTTAGACCCAACGACATGGAACCATCAGGTCCGTATTTTCTAGGTCTTCCTCTCTTCTTCTTCATTGGCTCATCCAAGTTAAAAACACCACCTTGCCTCACTGCAGAGAGATCACCCCCCTGATACAACGAACCAGTCACATCCACTTGTTTTGGCTCCGATGAAGTCATGGGGAGAAAAGAAAGTCGCATTCCCTGAAACATTCCACCCGAATCCGGAGTCACAATCGAACTGTTCGTCGTCGCGCCAGCTCCAGCTCCATAGGAACTAGGACCCACCGCCACATTAGGAGGTTGAGACGCACTCAGTCGCTGAGGCTCTCTCCCATCCATTCTGAAACCCTAACACCAAACTTTACTCCCGGCGCTGCCACTAAATCCTAGACTCGCTGAATCAACAAAAACTCGGTCGTTAGTCAAATGATCACTTCGCGTCTCCATGAAAACCAAATAATTTTTTTTAAAAAAAACGACGAAACGCGAAAAAAGTACAAAACTTTCACGACCTTCTATCAAAGGACACAGCTTTTTGATAGGAAAAATTCGATTCACTTCATAACAAACAAAACACATCCTACATTTTACTAAGCTGAAAGAAGGAAATACTTTTCGCACGAGAAGACGGAAAAAAAAACACACACACACACACATTTTGCCCTAAACCGTTCAGAGATCGAACGTAAACGATCGGAGAGAAGGGAAGAGAAAGGACACATACCACGGGCAGAGATCGATGAGCTTCGTCTGGCGGAAAGGAGACGCCAAGTGAGGGATTTAGGTAGAGGATGGCAGTGAGAGGTGAAATGCGAAAAAAAAAAAAGATCGCTTTTTCTTTTCCTCGCAGATATCGCTGCTGACTGGTACCGAACCCTGGCCGCACCACGAAACCAGACAAAGAGAAAAGGTCTCAAAAACTAAAAAAGTGGGGAAATGTGTTAAGATTCTTTGCTACCATAGGAAACGATGTCATGCTTATGCGGTTAGGCCACGAACTGGGAGTGGGAGATTAATTCCGAACACTTTGAATAGAAAACAATTAATTAATTCAAACTCTTAGTCGGGGCTCTTTCAGAAGCTATTTAGGATATTATCCATTTTTTTTTTTTTTGACATTTTCACTTTTTGTTCCAAAAAATATATTTCGTTTTGTTACTATTATATATAAATATAAAATCATAGAAAAAACATCGTGGGGTGGTGGCGCAGTTGGCTAGCGCGTAGGTCTCATAGCTTTGAGCAATCCTGAGGTCGAGAGTTCGAGCCTCTCTCACCCCAATAATTTTTTTTTAAATTAATGCATATACATCTGTATTTTATGCACAATTTACGTAGTAGTTGTTAAAACGTGGCATGCGCCGTTGCAGCAACGCAGTTTCTGAGTTCGTTAATTAATTTGCTACACATCGCGATTCCAAGCCAAACCGCCCAAACCTTCCACGAAAGACGTTCTTTTTTTCCTTCGCCGCCGCCTCCTCTGTTTCCATCCTTCATTTCATCGCCAAGATCATATGACGCCCATCGGATAGCGACGCCTTTTGTTGTGCACGAGGATGACCGGAGCCACCCCATTTTGCTCCGATGTGTGGAAACTGCATACGGCGTTCCCCTCCTCCTCCTCCGCTCCGCCGCCTACTTGGTCGGCATCGAGCAGCACGTTGGCGACGCCGCCGCCTTACTGGCTTACTGCCTACTGCCGTCCCAAGGTTTGGTCGAAATCTACCGCATTCTCCGGCCCGGCGGCTGTTGGATCCTTCTCCTTTGCGCATTTTTACCTAAACTAAATCAACCGACAACGACTTGCCTTGGCTGCAAGAAAATCCTAGTCAACGATCAAGGCGAACAGCTCGGCCGTTTGGTCATAAAACCGTGACTAATATATTTTTAAGAAAAAGTAAAATAAGTAAAATAAGACAACGACTTGCCTCTCTCACCCCAATAATTTTTTTTTAAATTAATGCATATACATCTGTATTTTATGCACAATTTACGTAGTAGTTGTTAAAACGTGGCATGCGCCGTTGCAGCAACGCAGTTTCTGAGTTCGTTAATTAATTTGCTACACATCGCGATTCCAAGCCAAACCGCCCAAACCTTCCACGAAAGACGTTCTTTTTTTCCTTCGCCGCCGCCTCCTCTGTTTCCATCCTTCATTTCATCGCCAAGATCATATGACGCCCATCGGATAGCGACGCCTTTTGTTGTGCACGAGGATGACCGGAGCCACCCCATTTTGCTCCGATGTGTGGAAACTGCATACGGCGTTCCCCTCCTCCTCCTCCGCTCCGCCGCCTACTTGGTCGGCATCGAGCAGCACGTTGGCGACGCCGCCGCCTTACTGGCTTACTGCCTACTGCCGTCCCAAGGTTTGGTCGAAATCTACCGCATTCTCCGGCCCGGCGGCTGTTGGATCCTTCTCCTTTGCGCATTTTTACCTAAACTAAATCAACCGACAACGACTTGCCTTGGCTGCAAGAAAATCCTAGTCAACGATCAAGGCGAACAGCTCGGCCGTTTGGTCATAAAACCGTGACTAATATATTTTTAAGAAAAAGTAAAATAAGTAAAATAAGACAACGACTTGCCTCTCTCACCCCAATAATTTTTTTTTAAATTAATGCATATACATCTGTATTTTATGCACAATTTACGTAGTAGTTGTTAAAACGTGGCATGCGCCGTTGCAGCAACGCAGTTTCTGAGTTCGTTAATTAATTTGCTACACATCGCGATTCCAAGCCAAACCGCCCAAACCTTCCACGAAAGACGTTCTTTTTTTCCTTCGCCGCCGCCTCCTCTGTTTCCATCCTTCATTTCATCGCCAAGATCATATGACGCCCATCGGATAGCGACGCCTTTTGTTGTGCACGAGGATGACCGGAGCCACCCCATTTTGCTCCGATGTGTGGAAACTGCATACGGCGTTCCCCTCCTCCTCCTCCGCTCCGCCGCCTACTTGGTCGGCATCGAGCAGCACGTTGGCGACGCCGCCGCCTTACTGGCTTACTGCCTACTGCCGTCCCAAGGTTTGGTCGAAATCTACCGCATTCTCCGGCCCGGCGGCTGTTGGATCCTTCTCCTTTGCGCATTTTTACCTAAACTAAATCAACCGACAACGACTTGCCTTGGCTGCAAGAAAATCCTAGTCAACGATCAAGGCGAACAGCTCGGCCGTTTGGTCATAAAACCGTGACTAATATATTTTTAAGAAAAAGTAAAATAAGTAAAATAAGACAACGACTTGCCTCTCTCACCCCAATAATTTTTTTTTAAATTAATGCATATACATCTGTATTTTATGCACAATTTACGTAGTAGTTGTTAAAACGTGGCATGCGCCGTTGCAGCAACGCAGTTTCTGAGTTCGTTAATTAATTTGCTACACATCGCGATTCCAAGCCAAACCGCCCAAACCTTCCACGAAAGACGTTCTTTTTTTCCTTCGCCGCCGCCTCCTCTGTTTCCATCCTTCATTTCATCGCCAAGATCATATGACGCCCATCGGATAGCGACGCCTTTTGTTGTGCACGAGGATGACCGGAGCCACCCCATTTTGCTCCGATGTGTGGAAACTGCATACGGCGTTCCCCTCCTCCTCCTCCGCTCCGCCGCCTACTTGGTCGGCATCGAGCAGCACGTTGGCGACGCCGCCGCCTTACTGGCTTACTGCCTACTGCCGTCCCAAGGTTTGGTCGAAATCTACCGCATTCTCCGGCCCGGCGGCTGTTGGATCCTTCTCCTTTGCGCATTTTTACCTAAACTAAATCAACCGACAACGACTTGCCTTGGCTGCAAGAAAATCCTAGTCAACGATCAAGGCGAACAGCTCGGCCGTTTGGTCATAAAACCGTGACTAATATATTTTTAAGAAAAAGTAAAATAAGTAATTTAAATATTAAAAAAAAACAATTAAATTCATGGTTCTTTAAATTATTATTTTTATTTTATTTTATTTCGATTTCAACTAATGGTGAATTGCGATAGGTCGCAGTGGCAGACCGCATCTCATGCCTTGCCACAAAAAAAAAACTTGTAATTTCTAAAAATGGCAGTCCACGCCGAAAGCAGGGATACAAAGGGAGGGAGAATGCGCAGAGGCAGAGATCGGGAAAGGAAGAGAGAGCTAATCGCGTTCTCTCTTCTCTCTTCTTCTTCTTCCAATTCATTGCGCGTGAAGAAGAAAAGAGTAGAGGGGACGGCGGATTAATAATCTTCGACAGTTCAACTTGGAAGCGACAAAATGCATATGATGCGGCGAATCAAGGACATCGCCTCCGGTCACCCTTCCGTCCCTGATCCGGTGAGTTACCCCTCTTCCTTCTTCTTTTCTTTTGAAGTTTGATATGGGTTATTTCTCATCTAATGCGCTTGGGGAATCTTTTCAACTTGATGAATTTCTCGCTTCGTAAACCAATCTGAGTTATCTGTCTGTAGGTGTTTTCTATTCAAATAGGATTTTTTTTTTTTTTTTTTTTTTTTGACTTGGATTGAAAAATTGTACCATAATATGATCATGATCTTCAGACATTTAACATATATGCCAAATCTTATATGTAGTTATCAAAATAGGTTATATATATATGGTTATTGCATCCAAATCAACTCGTCATCTTCGAACATTTAACAAATGTTTTTTCTTCCATGTTCCTCTGAGCTCCCTCCCTAAGAATGTCTCTTCTTATTATGCATGCTATTTTTAGTAGCTTTGAGTTTACAATTGAAAATTAGCTCATTTGGATTGAGATTGCAACGGCATTAGAATTTTGACTGAAGTTACTGGTCGGTCTATGACCGACAATTACCTAAGTGGATTATACAAAGGGCTTGACGGGTGTTGGAGCTAAGATGGTTTTAGTGATTTGTTTGCATTAGATGAAGTGAACCGTAGGATTTGTTCGTTCAAGAATTTAATAATGTATAACATACTCATTTTGTTTGGTAGTTCTTTCTTGTGAATTCACTAGTCACTGCATTTTCCCAAAAAGAATTCTTTTGATTCTGGGAACTGGGATACTAGATTTAGTGAAACTGGCGTTTAATGTTAGATCTGTTACCAAGTAAACAATTAAATTTTCTTCACCCTACACACACACACACACACACAAGGTAAACAATGATGAATAAAGTATGGTTCTTTTTGGTAAAACAGAACCAAGTCTAAAGCAAAAATGGAAAATTGAATATGCTCTTTTCATTATATTTTCTCTTTTTAAAAGCTTATCATGTTCAATTATTCTGAAAAATACATGTTCACACAAGGATGTGAAGGTGGACAAGAAAACAACATATTTTGATGAGGAAGGAGAGGAAGATTTTACAGAAAAATCAATGGACACGAACAAAATGGCTACTGTAGATCAACATATGGCTCTGTCAGATGAAAATGTTGATGGAAGAAGAACGCTGACATCTGAAGTAACAAAGGTTGATCAACTACCCAAAAAAATGCATGATATGACAATCAGAGATGATAAAGTTGATATAATGGATGAGAAGGTTTATACTGTGCTTTGGTTCAGACTATTACCTCAAAGTGAAGTTTGATTAGTGTTAATGTTCTGTCTGACATTATTTATAACTGCTTTTGCAGGAGCAAGATAATATAATGATAAATGGAAATGGAACTAATCCTGGTCAAGTAATTACAACGACAATAGGTGGCCGAGATGGCAGGCCTAAAAAGGTCCCATTATTTTGTTAATCTATAATTGTGATGTTTTTTCCATTAGTGTGATGTTTTAGATGTATAGTCAACATGATAGTTAAGTTCTATTTGCTTACTTTGTTAAGTGTTAATAAATCCAGTTGTGTGCTTTTGGTATCCACTCAAATCACAGCTTGTTCATGCTGATGTTTTTGTTTTTTTATTGTTTTCTCTATTGGCTCAAACTGATTAGATGATGTAATAGTTTAACATAAAGTTTTCTAAATGTTACAGTGACTTCACTTTTAGATGCAATTTTTTTTACAATTAAGATTTTTGTATGTGACTTGTGTTATTGTAAGCATCAGTTGAAATTCTTTAACAAAGAAATGCAGCCAATTCAATTTTTATAAATCTTAATAATATCTCATTATGCTTTCTTATGACTTAGTTAGCAACAGAATTTTGTTAAATCAATTTAGTGACTTAATTATTAATTGGATTGCAGCTGATGTCATATAAAGCTGAGCGCATTGTTGGAACAGGTTCATTTGGTGTAGTTTTCCAGGTAAATCTATTTCTGATAGACTATTATTTTTTTTTTCTAAAATTACAAATATTGAATTGTCATATATCATGGTTCCTTGCTAGTGCAGGCTAAATGTTTAGAAACAGGAGAAGCAGTTGCAATCAAGAAGGTTTTACAGGATAAGAGATACAAGAATAGGGAACTACAAACTATGCGCTTACTTGACCATCCAAATGTAGTCCAACTAAAACATTATTTCTTCTCAACGACTGACAATGATGATCTCTACCTCAACCTCGTTCTCGAATACATCCCTGACGCTCTTTCTCGAACTTTGAAGTATTATAATCGCATGAACCAACATATGCCACTCATTTATGTAAAATTGTATACATTCCAGGTGAACATTTTGTTCTTCTACATTACATTCTTTTCCAAATATTTCCTCTCTTTCTAACTTTTTTCGTAACTACATTATTTTTTCTTATTTATGGGTGCAGATTTTTCATGCACTTTCTTACATTCATCAGGTTGTAAGGGTGTGCCATCGGGATATCAAACCACAGAATATATTGGTAAGATTATATGGGAGTCATTTTGGAGGAAAACATGGTAGAATTACTATGCATTCTAGTATAAACTGATCATTTTGTGCAAATGACATGGCTAAATGTGCTATCAGACCACCATTATGGTAATGGCACAATCTAACAAGGGAAGAAAGGGGGGAAATTTTCTAGCCTACTAGATTCTATACATAAAATTAAAGAGTAAGAAGCTATTTTCAAATATATTCCTGGGGCATGATAGTCGTAGAATAGAGGTTCTGCTAACCTACAATAATGTGTACCTGCATATTGTAATTGAAGCGCTGATTGCATAGATATTTGCCTCTTGATAAATTATGAGACCGTAAAATTATACCGTGTTACCTCGATCTATTCTTCAATGTGCAGGTTAATCCACACACACATCAAGTAAAACTCTGTGATTTTGGCAGTGCCAAAATGTTGGTAAGTCAGCGATGTGTTTGATTATTGTATAATGTTCTCATTTGACATCTCATGATCTCATTTCAGGTTCCAGGAGAGCCTAATATATCTTACATTTGTTCGCGATACTATAGAGCACCTGAACTCATGTTTGGAGCTACAGAATACACAACTGCTATTGACATGTGGTCAGCTGGTTGTGTGTTGGCAGAGCTTCTCATAGGACAGGTGAGACTGTTCTTACATTAATTCTTTTATTTTGATTTTATACTTGTTTATGCTATCTTTTCCAAACAAGTTTATCTTCATAGGATGAGCATAAATTATATTGCTTAATGCATACGACATAATTGTTATGCAGAGGATATTGAATTACTCTTAGTGTGAAACAATTTGCTTTGCCTTTAATAATGTCGCACAACAGAATCTCAAGTGCCATATCCAACTCTCAAGGAATTTGTTACTTGAAAAATTACAAAATGAATAAAAGTTACTTTTTGAAAATTGTGTTGAGTAAGCCAAGAGAATTTAGGTGTTTGACAAGACATATGCTTAAAAGTCATATCTTGTCAACAGACGTGTGGGGCAGGATGCTATCCAAAGAGTTGTAGTTACAAGGTATTTATGCTTGTGCTCCTAGTAGTGGTGGGAGTGACTAGATTTCTACAATTGACATTGCTCATCTCATAGCCAGAGTAGTGAGCCAGATTTAACTAACCCCATCAAAAAATGTTTATACTTATATATATATGTTTCAGTTGAGCTCCTCCGTTACTATATGAAAACTTTCTGCATTCTTTTTACAAATTGGTAAAATGTATAGAACTCATGATGCTTCATGAAATAATTTCACATCCTTAGTTGTTGCATGGTCATTTTATCGTTGTATCTTCTTGGTTTTGGACTGTTGGCTTCCATGAGAAAATTGAAGCCTAAAACTAGTACTATATAAATTCCTCTTGCAGCCTCTACTTCGAGGGGAAAGTGGTGTTGATCAGCTGGTGGAAATCATTAAGGTTAATTGACATTGATGGCATTTACATCTTCTCTATAAGAAACTTCCTCTGCTATCTGATCTCACTTATTCTTGTTGTTTCTCAGGTTTTAGGTACTCCAACAAATGAAGAAATCAAGTGTATGAACCCAAGTTATTCAGAATTCAAATTTCCACACATGAAAGGTCACCCTTGGCACAAGGTTAGTTGATTTTGTATTATTATGATGAGCTTCCTAGTAATCCAAGTGACTAACATACCATGCCAACAATATACAGCTTTTCGCAAAGTCAGTACCGACTGAGGCAATTGATCTTGTGTCAATGCTACTTCAATACTCACCTTATTTGCGTCCTACAGCTGTGAGTATATAACACATTCAAACAAAAAGAATGGTTTTCTGTTTGCACTGCCATTGTACCAAGTCAATATCTTATTTATTTATCTCTTATTTTTTTCTTGCATCTTGCTATCATTCCCTATTTGATCAACAATTGTTTGCCACGGGAACCTATTCCAAATAACAATAAATGTGTTTGCCATCATTAATACAGTTGGAGGCCTGCGCTCATCCATTCTTTGATGAATTAAGAGACTCTAACACATGTTTGCCTGATGGCAAACATCTTCCTCCTTTGTTCAACTTCACATCTAAGGGTAAGGTCCTGTTCTCCTTCCTGTCTTGTTATACTGTTCTTTACATGAGATTTAATTTGAACATGTTTGCAGAGCTTGAAAGTGCTTCTCCTGAACTAGTGGAACGTCTCCTACCTTGACGTTGAGCTTCAATTAGGGACAAGAAGTTTAGGCATACTTTGGTAGATAACTTCTTTTTCCAGATTTCCTGACGTGGTTAATGGTTGGACTTCAAGGCGAACAATTTTGGTGAATTGACAATGATTTTAGTTGAAGCCATCAGAGGTGCCAAAAGTTTGTGCGTGTAAAGTGCAAGATTTCGCGGAGACTTTAAGTGGTGGAGCAAGCAAAAAATTCCTAAATCAGCAGTCAATCTTGTGTTACATCTGACAACACCGTGGAGCATCTTACCGTTGACCATTGTGTTGTACGTACGTAGCTTCGTTGTACAATGCTAATATACAAGTCAATTTTTTTTTACAAATTTGACTTTTCATTGTATTTGATGAATTAAAAGATGCTTCTGTAGAAGCAATTCATGCTATCTCATTATTCCAAATAAAAATGCTTATCTCTTCCATTTTTTTTATTTAATAAATTAAAGTTTAAATGGGGGTTAATTATCTGGTAAAGGACATGCATGTTTTTCATTCCTAACCTGGCGACTGGTTCTGTTATCTAGCAAAGAGAAAACATGGATTTTTTTTTTCTTGGAGAATATATTCTTCCAATGACAAAAGCTTGACTTTTCAGTCTATTGCTTCACACAATCTAAAACATTTATTGTCTGGATCTTAATACGACTTTTTAGTAGCAATTTAAGTTATAATTACATTATGTCTTTTGGACAGGCAAAGAAGGGGTCTGAATAGGACTATAAATGAGTCGAGTTTTGTGGTGTTTAAGTTTATTTGATAAGATAATCAAGTTAAGTCAAGTTTAAAATGAACCAAGCTTTTGAAATGACTGTTCAAATTTTATTTGGTTTATTTTTTATGAGTTTGAGTTTGTTTGAAAGTTGACTTGAGCTTGGTTCGTTTAAATGTTATCAAGCTCTCATTTCAAGCTTGGTTCAAATTTAGTTTGAGCTTGACTTGAACTTGATTCGAACTTAATTCGTTTAGATGTAATTGTGCTTTCAAATCAAACTTATTTGATTGTTTGAAACTTTTAGTTACTTGATTGGTTATTAAATTTGATAATTTAAACTTAATGTTTATTTATTTTATTATTTATTTAACATATTTAAAAGAATTTTATTAATGAATATGATTTGTAAACATTGTTCATGAGCGTTGTTTACGAACGTTAACGAGCTGAACACATATGTGTTCAAACTTGTTTATTTAATTTAACGAGATATTTAAGTTTATTTATTTAATTAATTTTATGTATATTGAACGAATATAAATAAATTTTTACCAAATCGAACATCAAATTTATTCACGAATGTATAATTTATCTAGAGTCTAAGGTCTTTGACAACACCAGCACAATCTAATAGTGAAAGGCTTGTTAGGTGAGATGTGGATGTGAATTGAAGGTGTCAGTTAACAAATCACAGAAGGCACACACAAGTGGTGGTGGTGGGGAAGAAGATAACGGCAAAGATGGGCAGAGGTGGTCTAACTCCTGTGGAAACTCAAAACATTTCTTTCAAAAGGTTGCATGGTGCAAGTTTCGGCAGTCTTCGATTTATTTATTTATTTATTATTACTCTCCCTTTCCTTTACACAACCTTGACATTATTGCACAAGTCAATAAGCATGCCAAGTGTATGATTCTGTCCATATTTTAATTTCATTTGAGCCCTCAGGCATGCCACACAACTCCTCTAGAAAAAAGAACAGCAGACTTTTAAGTACAATTCAATCTCCTCTACAAAGTGATGAACCGTTCCGATAAGAAAACTTGAGTATCATGTTTTATATGCTTCAATCTCTTTTTCACTCTGAAAGAAAGATTATCATAAGCATGCACTTGCAAACTAAAGCCAGTAATTAATCCTTTCCCGCATGTGATCCACAGTATGACACACTTTAAGCAATACATGTGCTCCATCATATGGCTCTAAATAAAAGTAAAGATGATTAGTTATATCACCTTCTCTTCTCATAATTATGATTAGATAGAATAATTAACAATGATCAAATAACATAAATCAATAATAATTTACAACATATATATACACGTGAGTATTAAAATGTAATCATATATAATGAAAATATTAGATTTAGAGAAAGCTAACCATTTTAAACACACGTCATTATTATTCAAAGTTATATATATATATATATATATATATATATATATATATATATATATATATATATATATATATATATATATATATATCCAAGTCAAATTCATAAGCTTCAAATGTGAGTCAAACAAACTGTTCTAACTCAAATGCAACCGGAATCGAAATTCATAGGATAAATTAAAACAGACAAAATTCCTCCCGTTTTCTTTTATTATTATTTTTTTTCAAACGAGGCAGCTTGTCGAGGTCTTCATCGGCCACCATCGCTGTTCCCTCCACGCGCACAAAGCGGGCCCTTCTCCCCAGCGCGTCCTCCATTATGCTGTCCCGCGCATGTGCCGTTCCCCTCCCTCGCACGTGCGCTGCAGCTCACCTTCCCTTCACATGCGCACATTCAACTGCATGCGACAGCAAATGGACAAAATAGCCGGATTGATTAAATAGCTCGACTCGGCATTAAACAAAAATAACGTACGATAGTGGATTCGTCGTCCACCGGCACCGCCCTCTCGTACCATATGAGTGCCATCGAACACCACCGTGCCACATCATCATTCTCTCGGCTAGGGTTTCTTCATCTTCCTTCTGCGGCAGCTTCCACCTCTTTGGATCATCAGGAGGAGTTCCTCATGGAGTACACAACAACGCAGTGGCCTCAGGTTTTCCTGTTTTCCATTGATTAATGTACTCAAGCCTTTTCTGCCCCAATTTTCGTTAGTTCTTCGAATTAAGCAGTAGTAGTAGTAGCTCACTTTCTTTTGCTTTTATTTTTTTTCTGCCTTTTTCGTTTCCATCCATCTCTGTGTCTTCTCTCTGTTAGCTTTAATCGCCTCTATCGTGTGCACTACGCTGGCATGGAAAAAAAAAATCCGTTTGATTCTTTCTTGTGCAAAGTTTTGCGTTGGTGATTTAGTTTCTGATCGTTCGGAGATCGTTCCTCATGGCAGGAGCTAGCGTTGGGGAAGGCCATGGAAGAGTTTGGATCCGCCGCCGCCACGCTGAGGCCGGAGACGGCAGAGATGAGGACTGATAGGGCTGCCCGGCCGCCGCGGAAGGAGCAGCCGCTGCTTAAGTGCCCCAGGTGCAACTCCGGCAACACCAAGTTCTGCTACTACAACAACTACAGCCTCACCCAGCCGCGCTACTTCTGCAAGGCTTGCCGACGCTACTGGACCGAGGGCGGATCTCTCCGCAACGTCCCGGTCGGCGGCGGATCGAGGAAGTACAAGAAAACCTCTTCTTCTTCCTCCTCCTCCTCCGCCGCCGCCTCCGCTGCTGCGATCAATACTCCCAAGAAATCCCCTGTTGGGCACGTCAACCTCTCCGCGACGACCGCCGGGATCCCTCAGCAATACATGCTGCCGGTCGAGTACAACTACATCAACAGTCACTGCTCAAATTTCACTCCCTTCTTGCCCATGATGTCCGTTTCACCGGCCTCCTCCGCAGAGTTCCTTTGGGGATTCGGAGCGCAGGACTTGATCAGACGATCGCCGGCTATTAGTTTTCCGATGGACGGAGACGTTAGCGCAGCTGGGTACGGCCCAATGGCGGAGGAAATGAAGCCGGCGGTGGTGCCTTCAAGTGGCATTCATGATCATGTGGCACACCAGTTGTTTGAGGAAAATAACAACAATAGGCAACGTGATGAGCTTCCTCCACCTGCAGGGTTTTGGAGTGCCGTCATGAACAACAATGCAGCAGGATCATGGTAGAAACAGGAAGTACAGTTTGTCGACTATATATGTTATGCGTTTTGATTATTTACAATATACACTATATGATATGATTACTCACTCTTTTTTTTAAAGTACTTGTTTTAAATTTTTATAGTAACTTGTTCATGTTGTGTGGATGTGGGGGAATTGTAAGATGAACATGTGGTTCATTAAGAACATTGTAAGAAAATTGGTTGTTTGATAATTATATCAAGAGAATGATAGAGTTTGTACTGTCTGAGGGCACCATGAGTTCTACCTTTCAATTATTTTACGTTGTATTTGTTTTATTCCCTTGTGATGTGTTGCAGGTGATTGGCACACATTGATGAGCAGATAGGTTAAAGGAAAGAGGACAATATTTCAATTAGAAGAAGATATTTGGCCTATAGCACTTGATAAGCTTATAGATGAGATGGCACTTTGTATGTTTTGCCTGGTTGTTGTGCCACACATATATAATTTTCATGATATATGAGTATAATGCATGCTTTTTAAAATTAGTTTGCATGTATCAATTAACCTATTTCTTTAATTCCTTTGGGGATAATTAGAAGAAGGGAAAAAAAACTTAGTGAGCTCCATAGCCTATATATAATCTACATAAGCTAAATATGTTATATATAACATGCATGCTTTTATTTTGTAAAAGAAATTTAGTTTCTTTTAACTATAATTTTCATTTGCATATTATAAGTCATGTAAGCGCAATGTTAAGAAATCTCTCTCTCTATATATATATGGTTAATATATATACTCTTTATGTGTATAATTTTGTAGCATTTGTCAGGAATTCTGAGAGTTTGTAATACTTCAGTGTCATTTATAAGAAGAACAGTTGCAATGATATTATATCCTTTTCAACTCTTAGTTAAATTATAACAACTTTTAAAAATGTTTGTTTTATCTAAGAAGTTTATTTATTTAGTTCAACATATATGATCATTGTTTTGTGTATATATTTTTTTTCATTAGTTTACAAGTATATTATTGTTTAGCTATGATAGATAGATCATATCATTGATACTAGGAGTGTAAACGAATCAAATCGAACCGAATAATATAAAAATATCGATATTTGAGTTCGAGAAAATATATATAATATTTGAAACTTGATTCAAAACTCATAAAAATAAATAGTTTTGGCTCAAGCTCGATTCGAAATAAAATTCAAGCTTGAGTTCAATTTAAATTATTTGAACATTGATTCAAGCATATTCAAATTATAATTCAAAATGTCTTAAATTCGAATTTGGTTTGAATTATTAGAACCTTAATTTAAATATATTTAAGTTAAAATTGTGTACAAATAATTAGAATTCGATTTGAGTTCGACTTGCGAATGACTTATGAACAATCGAACAAAATAGTATAGATTTGAATTAGGCTTGAAAAAAATATTTGAACATGTTTAAATTCGGCTCGAATTCGATAATTTCGATTACGGATCGAATATTTTTCGAGCTGAATCGAACTGGCAAACTATCTCGATTCATTCATACCCCTAGTTTATAGTATAAGCAAGCATCATCTTTTGCACGTAGAACAATAATTTATGAGGGTCGCAGTGAAAATGTCTTCATTTAATTTAAGCATAGGCCACCCTTTTAAATGATTATTTTTACTCAATTATTATTATATCATATGCATTAAACATCATTTAAAATTACTTTTTACACAATACCAATATCTTAACACCTTAACATTTAGGGGGCGTTTGGTTATTTCCTATGAATAGGAATCGGAATGGGAATCATTGTATTGTGGAATGGGAATGGGTATGAGCATGGATATCACTCTTAAAAGCAATGTTTGATTAGTTGTATATCTTCTATCGGAATAAATCAAAGTTTCCTTTTTTACCCTTAAAGGAAAATAAGAGAAAAAATTAGATGTGAGAGAAAGATGAATGTGAGAGAAAAATATGATGAAAGAGAATGATGAGAGAGAAAGTATTATGAGAGAGACAGTGTGATAAGAAAGAATGAAGAGAGAGAAAGTGTGATGAGAGAAAATAAAAAAAGAGAGAGTGTGATTGGAGAGAGCATGATGAGAGAAAATATGATGTGAGAGAAAGTATGATGGGAGAGGATGAAGAGAGAGAAAATATAGTGAGAAAAAATGAGGAGAGAGAGTGTGATGAGAGAGATTTAGGAGAGAGAAAGTATGCTAAGAGAAAAAGAGAACAGTGAATATAATGGGAGAGATTGAGGAGAGAGAAAGTATGATGAGAGAGAAAGTGTGTTGAGGAAAAAAGGAGGAAGTGTGATAAGAGAGATTGAGGAGAGAGAAAGTATGATGAGAGAGAAAGTGTGTTGAGGAAAAAAGGAGGAAGTGTGATAAGAGAGATTGAGGAGAGAGAAAGTATGATGAGAGAGAAAGTGTGATGAGAAAAAAGAGAAAAGAGAGTGTGATGGGAGAGATTGATGAGAGAGAAAGTGTGATGAGGAAAAAAAAAGGAAGAGAGTGCGATGGAAGAGATTGAGGAGAGAGAAAGTATGATGAGAGAGAAAGTGTAATGAGAAAAAAAGAGGAAAGAGAGTGTGATAGGAGAGATTAAGGAGAGAGAAAGTGTGTGATAAAATGATGAGAGAAAACTATGATGAGCGAGAAAATATAATGAGAGAGAATAAGGAGAGATAAGTGATATGAAAGAATAAATAAATAAATAAATATATTTTTGATATTTGATATTAATGGAGAAAATTTTAGTTTTAAGTCAAGGGTATTTTTGGAATAAGGGAATATTTTGATTGATGAAAATAAGATAATGGCTCATTGAAGGGGAGGTACATGAGAATGAGTTATTACCCAATTTCAAGGATTCATTCCCTTATTTGTATTCCTATTCCGATAATCCAAACATTAACAATGGGAATCAATAATTCCCATTCCCATTCCCCACTCCTATTACCCTAAACCAAACGCCCCCTTAGTTTAATGCTACATTATTTGTCTAATTTATACATACTAATTTTGTACCGTTCATTTCATTGCTAACACATACTTATCGTAGTATTAATAATTTAAATATCTAAACCAATTTACTAAAAAACCAACATTATTGCTAATGGACCGAATTGAAAGGGCTCTATACGGGCCTTATTTGGGCTTAACAAGTTAGAACTCGGGCAACTTGCAGCCCCCCGGAAGCTGGATCAGACGAGCGGCGCGAAAAGACTGTTTCTAAATGAAACCCTCGTTTTTTTGAATCGCAGATTCGCATCGCCCCCATCAACCGACGGAGGAGATGGCTGATTCCAAGGTGCATCACTTCGACGAGGTCGTCAAGCACAACGTCATCAAAGATTGCTGGCTCATCATCCATGGAAAGGTACGTGCTCCTCCATCTGTTTTTTTTTTTTTTCTTTTTGATTGTTATCTCTTCGATTTACGGTTCGTTTGGATGGGGTGAGGGTTCATAAGGGGAAGGGAGGAGAAGGAAGAGAACGCGAGGGAAAGTAAAATATTTATATCTACTGAGTAAAGTTTCATTAACTTAAAATGTATGAGGATAGGAGGAGAATGAAGGTTAAATATATTTCTTAAATTTGACATTTATTTGAATTTTTTTGTAATATTAATGTTTATTTTATAAATATATACTTTTTGAATAAAAAATTAATTCTTTTATTTTACCATTTAAATTAATTATTTTTAAATACAAAAAATCAATTCTTTTATATTACCATTTAATTAATAAATCATCAATTGCTTTATTTATTTGGAAATTTTTTTATTACTTTTCTTTGTTTTAAATGAATAATTTCACAGCATTCTAGACCACTTCATATTCACTTCTGTTATGCCTCAATAATATTTAAAAATCCTACAAATAACAGAGCAAGTTATCAAAGCTCTTTCTATCAATTCATCATCTATTTGGTAGAAAACATCTAATGGTATGCCAAACCATCTTGCAACTAGGAGAGAATTACAATTAGAAAATACAAGTTTCAATGCCCTTTGCAAGCTCTATATCCCTTGCTTAATTTAGCAACTAAAAAGAGTGAAGTAAAAAATAGACCATCTTAAAAGCAATATCCATTCCACCATAATAAGACAAAGTATATCTAATCATCAAGTAACAAGTCTTACATTAAATAATAGTCTAACAAACATCCAAATCATCCAAGTACACAGCATCCAAATGCCTAATACATAGTATCCAAATATAATCATCCAATTATATATTACATAACAAGCAACAAACTAATCATGCGGTGGATTCTCTTCATCCATCATTTGGTATAACAAGGTTTTGTGATATTCATAAGGACATCCAAGTAAAGCTCTCAACATCTGTGGGTGTTGAACAAGATACAAATAGCATGTAGAAATTTTATGTTACTCAACACTTAATTGACTCAACAAACTCCACACTTCATTATTAGAAATAGGAAGTTCACTTAACTATTTTAGACGTTGAACTCATAATGGTTTGAGCTACTTGTTCAATTGCATTGCTTATACCATCATCAACAACTTTACCTTTCTTTGCACTATTGTTCACTTTTTTTTGTGCTCTTGTTCTTGGATGATACTCCAACAAAAGAGTTAGCTTGAGATTTAGTTGGTTCAGAACCAGGAGTTGGAATTTGAGCATCCTCATTAACTACATCTGAATTGTCCAAATAAATTTCCTGTTGAGATATCATAAATTCAACTTCATCAATTGTTTCAAAATGATCTCCAACAACATTATTCTCCATTTCCATGCTAGCTCTTTTCTTTCGCATTTCTAACGTAGTTTCAACATGCTGTCCTGTAGCTCTATCTTTCTCATATATTTGAATTAACTTCTCATAATTTCTAATAGGCTTGCTCTTCCATTTGTCAGCTTCTGGTTTTATCTACAAGTTACAATATAATTGTATCAAATATTTATTCATAATATTCACAAGAGAAAATCATATAGTTTTCAAATGCATATCATGGAACACACCTCAATTAGTTGTTGTCAAACCTCAAGTTCAACAATGAACATTTGTGTGGTGGGATCCCATGCAAAACCACTCATATCATTATTGAATAGATCAAAACAAGAAAACCAACCTCTTTTAATTGTTTAATGTGATTTTGAATCCTGTACTTATCGATGGGTTTGTTGGGAATTTTTTTTTTTAAATTCATTCACAATATTTTCAAATGCATGTGTAGTAAAAGTTCCACCAACCCTATTGTCTATATTATGTTGGTTCAAAAATGCATCGATAAGAGCATCATGCATTACTTTATTCCAAACACATTGATCATTCGCCTTGCTTGCACTTACATCCTTAAAAACAAAAATATAGTAACAATCAAAACACACAATCACATAAACAACCATATAACATAATCAAGTAACATAACAAATTAAAATGTCAACATTCACAATCATCCAATTACAAGAGAATTGGTCCAAAACCACAAGATAAACAAATAAACATAAATATCACCTATTAATACGTAGCTATGGAATCCTAAGCAATTCCCCCCTTCTTGCATCTTCATGATCATCTCTATTACTATGATTTTCCTCTCGATGGTCACTATTATTACAATGTTCAACATCAACCTCGGTAAGCAATCCCTCATCTGGATTAACATTAATCAAGTAATTGTGTAAAATACAACAATAAAGAATAATTTCTTTTTGAGTATCAACGTCATAATATGTCTCCGTTGAACTTCTTATAATAGGAAATCTCTTCACAAAGACTCCAAAAGCTCTTTCAATTGCATGTCGAAGATTAAATAACTCTGAGCATTTCGTGGTGAATTGTGGCTATATTCTTTCAAATGATAATGTTCTTTTTGATATGGTGTAATAAGGCTGCTTTTCGACATGAATCCAACATCAACAAGATAGTATTTCCTAAAATAAATTATATGTTATTAAATTATCAAAGCAAGGAAAGCCTAATCACAATATATGCCATGCAATTTACCTTTTGGAATTTTAAGACACATTTGTTTAGTTAATGCATGTTTTATTATTCTTCCCATCTGGTTAAGACATAAGTGAATTTCAGATCAAATGTGCAAGTTGCTAAAACATTGTGTGTTGGAAATCCTTTCTACCTTTAAACTTTGGGGCATCAAAGGGAGAAATTTTAACACAAATATGTGTTTCATCTATTGCTACAATACAATCTTGATATAAGCATGTCTAAATTATTAATAATTATGAACATATGGGCATGAATCTATACTAGTCAAAAGATAAGAATAATATTTTCACCTTAAAAAATAGGTAGAATCTTGCTATTGAAGATTTTTAAGGAACTTGTGACCCATCTGATTGTTTGAGAAATTTATCCTCCAATTCTATTATAGCTCTTAAAACATTATGGAAATGATGATTCACTACTTCTCCTAATCGATAGTAAAAGAAGCAATGTTCATGATTTGTAACATTATGACCTAGCAAATAAAGTGATTTTGCTACTTGTTCTTCCATAGTGATCCTTGTTGTAGGTCGCAAACCACCTTTTTTTTTGACAAAAAGATTACACAAACTCACAAAAGCAGAAGAACCCATTTTAATTATACTACGACATTGATCATTAGTTAATACTTTTGTCATTAATTGATTTCGTACACGTTCCCCTTCTAAACGTACAACATGAAAAATTTGACTATTTTGTTTGTGCATATTTCGCACATACCAAGCCGCAACCAAACAAACAGCTTGGGCTGATGCGAGTTGATGCATACGATGCAACTTAATGAAATCATTACGTTTACCACTTTGATCACCCATCTATAATCAAATAAATGAACTATAATCAAATAATTGAAAAAAGTAAATTATGAGTAAAAGCAAATAATTAAACAAGAAACAATTAGGAAAATAATGTTTACTAAAGAAGTAAAATAAATGAGCAAATGTGATAAGTAAATAGTGATGACTTGATATTTTTCTTGTTATTTTTCAAAACAAAAACGAAAGAGAGAGAGACAAATACATATGTCTAATGTTTTCTTCTTGCTCTTTCTTGGTCAGATGGGGAAATGGAATGGAATACTCATTTCATGGGACAATGATAGTATGAGCCTTAAAAAACGTACAGGAGGATTGCTTGCTAGTGGCTCCTAGTTCACCACTTAGGTTCCATCATCTTAATTTATAACAAGATAGAAAATTCACATCCATAATTCAACCCACAATTTAACATGAACGTGTAAACACACAGCACAAACTTTGACTCAACAAATCCAATTGTAGAACGCAACCTTAAATTCTAACAAATTCACAAGCTCAGATAAAAAAATTAGTCTCTAATTAAACTAAGAACACCAAACGACATTAATCAAAACAGAGTGAATCAACAGAAGCCGCAACCAAACAACTAGAGCTATGAACCCTACAACCAAAAATCCAAAAGGAAATGGGTGGAAATACACCTTACCTGCGTGGCTGCACGAGCTAGCTCCGACCTCTGAGAAGACGATGAAGCGGTCGCAAGAAGAGGAAGACACAATTGGCAATAGCTTGTGTCGTGAGAGAAAGGAAAAACGCAAAGAGGGGAACACTTCTAGCAAAAAGAGACAATAAAAGAGCATAAAATTGGAACAAGGATAATTTGGGAATTAATATTAACAGGGATAAGATTGGAACAAAAAATATTTTGGGGTATAAGAAAATCTTCTTTTTCATGGATAAGGAAGGTTAAGGTGACGTTTGGTTCTCTCCTAGGAATCGGAATGAGAATGAGTATCATAGTATTGTGGAATGGGAATGGGTATGAGATTGTGTATCATTCTTAAAAATAATATTTGGTTAGTTGAATATTTTCAATCGGAATGAACCTAAATTTCCTTTTTTACTCTTAGAGGAAAATAAGAGAAAAAATTAGATGAAAAAGAAAGTTGAATGTAAGAGAGAAAGTGTGATGAGAAAAAAATGAAGAGAAGGAAAGTGTGATGAAAGAAAATGAGGAGAGAGAACGTGATAGGAGAGATTGAAAAGAGAAAAAGTATGATGAGAGAGAAAGTGTGTTGAGAAAGAAAGAGTCGTGGGAAAAAAATGAAGAGAGAGAAAATGTTATGAGAGAAAATGAGAGATTAAGGAGAGAAAGTATGATGAGAAAATGTGATAAAAGAGAAAGTGTGATGGAAAAAAATAAAGAGAAAGTGTGATGAGAGAAAATGTAGAGAGAGTATGGTAAGAGAGATTGAGGAGAGAGAAAGTATGATGAAAAATTGAGGAGAGAATGAAGAGAAAGAAAATGATGAGAGAGAATACAGAGAGAAAATGGTAGAGAATGTGTGATGAGAGAGAATGAGGAGAGAGAAAGTATATTGAGAAAGAAAATGTGATGATAGAATGAGGAGAGAGAAAGTGTGATGAAAAAATGAGGAGAGAATGAAGAGAGAGAGAGAATAATAAGAGAGAGTGTGTGATGAGAGAGAATACAGAGATAAAATGATAGAGAATGTGTGATGAGAGAGAATGAGGAGAGAGAAAATATATTGAGAAAGAAAATGTGATGATAGAATGAGGAGAGAGAAAATATAATAATAGAATGAAGAGAGAGAGAATAATGAGAGAGAGTGTGTGATGAGAGAGAATACAAAGAGAAAATGGTAGAGAATGTGTGATGAGAGAGAATGAGGAGAGAGAAAGTATATTGAGAGAGGAAATGTGATGATAGAATGAGGAGAGAGAAAGTATGATGAGAGAGAATAAAGAGAGAGAGTGAAATGAAAGAAAAATTGAACAAATATACTAAGGGTACTTTCGTCCAAAATTTAATTCTCATTCCCATTCCATTAAAATCCAAGGGAGGGGGTGAGTTTCATCCATACCCAAGTTTTTGGGTTTCATTTCAAAATCTTAATTCCATTCTCATCAACCAAACACAAGGTTTGGGAATGAATTCATTCCCTCATTCCCAAACCTCTAAATCAAACGCCATCTAAATCTTACCAATCTCTACTTTTCCTTTCCTTTAGCTCACTCTTTTCCAAACAAAGTTTAAAGTTCCCTTTCCCCTTATTTACCCTTTCCTCCCCTCCCCTCACCTCCTCCTAAACAGTGTGTTAAAGGATTTGGATGCACGAATCAAACAAGCACACGCCAACAGACCTTTTCGGATTCTTGAGATTGACATTTCGTTGCTACTCTTGACTGATTTATTCTCTTTTATTTCCATTTTCTTCCGTGTGACCAAATCCAGAGTTCGTTACTGAAAGTGATTCACTGAATGGAGAGTAAGAAATCATTAGTAGTGAAAAGTTGAGAGTTGAATACTCATTAGCCTCTATGATGCTGATATTTCACAAGTGTCAGAGTGAGGTAGGGTTGATTTGATGCCATGCTTATAGGGGAAAAAAGGGTAAAACGCTATTGTTGCATTTGGTTCATGGAATGAAATATAAAGAATATAATGTAGTTATTCTTATGGGATAGAAATATAGAACAGAGTATAACTATGTATTGCTTTCTTTCTTTCATGGATTAACGATTGCAAGTTTGCAACATATCAGCATAAATATGACTGGGTTTGGATAGAAGAAATAGCTAAAGAGTGAGATTATTAGCACCCAGTTCTCATCAAATTCCTACCAAGGGTTGGCTCTTATGCATTACTTAGTTGTCTACCACTGGGGCACAAGTTCCTGGCCAACTTGCATGGGTTATGCATCACACCAGTGTTCATCTCAATCTTGATTTAAATCCCTGTGAAATTTAAATTTAAGTGTAGATGCACATTAAAAGTAAATAAGTACGTGCAAAGCATATAAAATGCAGATTATTCTAGTGTAAAACAAGCTATTGTTGCAAAAATTGGTGAGCACAATCAGTTATAATTAACAATTTCATCTTTGACCAAAAATAAATACCAGTCTAATAGAATTGGTATTGCATGTTCATTTTGTAACTAGATGTTGGAATAATTTCCACCAAAATTCATAACAGAATAGCTATTCTTGCTAACCAAACATGCAATGTAAAATTTGAATCTTTCCATATAGGTTCAAATTCTGCCCATATCGGTTTCTTTGATACACCAACTACCAATTGACACTTTCAACCTCAAGTGAAATTTTACATGATCTTGCCGTTTTGCGAAAAGAGACTAGAGTTATATATGTATGCTTTACATAGATGATATATATACCACCCTTCATGTTCATATTACAAGTAAAATTCAATTTTTGTAGTGAAAGTTTTGCTACTTAACTTTTGACTGAGCATGATTTAATTTGATGTCATATATCTTGGCCTTCGTACTGGCTTTCAGAATTCAAAATAATCTTTAGTTTAAAGTGGCAATGAATGTCCTATGAATCTTTAGTTCAAAATTCAAATTTCTGCAGCTGCTTTCTATGGCCATGTAAACCATGTTGTCAACTTTCACTTATTATGAGTCCTTCTAACAATAAACTCCTACCATTCTTGGATATGTTATATTAATTCCATTGTTTTTCTATCATGTTGTGCTTTAACAAATTCATAAATGAAAGCCTCCATTAAATTGTACCTGACAACATGAAACATAAATCACATTTTAACCAAATAGCTCCTAGCAAATATTTAATTGTTTTTTTCATGAGAAATATGATAACTTTTGGCTGGCATTAGCTTTGACATTGATAGCAATAGTAAAGTCAGTGAGATGTCATTTGTGGATAGATCAACTAACCGGTTCAATGAGATCTTTATAGGATTACTGATGATAAAATCATGAACCCTTTCTAATGTGAAGTTTTTGACTAGGGCCTCAGGAAGGTATTAGAAACCTATATCCATTTTACTTTACGTTCTAAAATCCATGCCAAATATAATGTATAATTTTTTTTCTTTCTAGAACCCTCATCCATGCCCCTGCAAATAATTTCTTTCTTGTAGGTTTATGATGTCACCTCATTTTTGGAAGATCATCCAGGTGGTGATGAGATTTTGCTTGCAGCAACTGGTAGAAGTGCACATTCCTTTTCTTGTTTATGTTGGATGTTAACTGTTGTGGTAAAAGGTGATGCATTCACCCCAAACGTCCCATGTCTGTCCTAAGTTATTTGGAAGGGAGGTAAATTATGATGACTGAGCAGTGTCTCTTTTGGCGGGAGAGATTTTATTTCTCGAAGGATTACTCCTCGGGGATTCGATCCCTATTTTCTTGTGATAATCTACCATCCGAGTACTAACTCGGCTGGTAGATGTTAACTGTGCTTTTAGTGAAGATTGATTGATTTGGTTGAAATGTTGAATTTCAAAGTTCCATACTCTAATATTATGATGTTGAAAAGTAAAATTCTTCATTTGATCTCTTCCCAGGAAAGGATGCCACCAATGATTTTGATGATATAGGTCACAGTAATTCTGCCAGGGATATGATGGCAAAGTACTACATTGGCCAAATAGATTATTCAACTGTTCCAGCAAAGCGCGTTTATGTACCACTTCAGCAGGCACCCAACATCCCCGATAAATCATCCGAGTTCTTGATCAAAATATTGCAGTTCCTTGTGCCCATATTAATTTTGGGCCTGGCACTAGCCGTCCGAAAGTTCACCAAAGTAGATTAGGCTTTGTGCAATCTAGCTTTATGCTCTCAAAACTATGAAACATTGCTAGAATGAAATTTACAAGTTCTGCGGTTAAAGTGTTTGTCTATTCTGCAGTTAAAGTGTTTGTCTACTAGTTCTTTGTAGTGAAATAAATACTGATGTGGTGATAAGGAGGGACTCCATCCCACGGAGGATAGCTATTATGATGGAGGTCAAAATCAAGGTGGTCAACGTTCAGATATCATCGATTGATCGGGTGATCAAGGCGGTCAGCGCTCAGATTTCATCGGTCGATCGGGTGATCAAGGCGGTCAACGCTCAGATATCATCGGTCGGTCAGGTGATCACGCCAGCCCGATCTCGGGGGGAGAAGGTTTTGATTCGATTCCGCCTTTGACACGGGAAAGTGTCAAAAGACCGTCGTTCAAGGGAGTAGTGGACGCTGGACGGAAGAAGAGACGATGTGCAGAAGTTGGGCCGAGCAGCTACCCTGCTCGGCCTTGCGATAGGACTCGGTATTGGCACAGTGGAGCTCCAATTGATCGAACGTGACACAGGAATATCGAAGTTAAGGTCGAGCGGGCACATGCACAGGAGCAATGAAGTTCCGGCCGAGCGAACGAGATACAGGAGCAGCGAAGTTCCAGCTGAGCTACCAACCCGCTCGGCCTAGCAGCATACTCCCTCTGTTATTCATCGACATCCTTTTGGGAGTTAATGTCGTTGGCATGGACAACCATAAGATTGTACGACAGTCTTTTCGGGAAAAATTTTGGGAAGCGTACTCACCTTGGGGAACGCGCACGCGCGCTACAGTAGCTTTATATAAAGGAGGTCCAAGTATCGACATAGGTATGCAATAGACAATATTCATACTACTGTTCATTCTTGTTGTTGCTCCGTTTCCTATTTCATCGCTAGTGACTGACTTAAGCGTCGGAGGGCCAACGCCGAGAACCCCTTCCCTGGCTCAGCACTGACATAATCTGTATTGCAGGTCTGAGCGGAATCTATAGGCGGTCAGCAGGAGTGTCACATCCCCACCTTTTCATCTCATCGACTTTCGGACAGGATCATATTTGACGTCGTATGTGGGAACTTAACCTGTATCCGAGTTGAGAAGATGGAGGACGCTGGACGACTCACCACCGTGACGCTCACCAAAGAAGAGCTCGATATGCTCGTGCAAGCCCGAGCGGCGAAGATGTTCGAGCAGCAGCAACAGCAAGCACTAGTTGATCGAGCAACGGTCGAGCAACGACCTTAAACCCTGGTCTACATCAATGGTCGAGCAGCGACCTTAAACCCTGGTCTACATCAACGGTCGAGCAGAGACCTTAAACCCTGTCTACATCAACGGTCGAGTAGCGATCTTAAACTCTGGGCTACATCAACGGTTGAGTGGCGACTTTAAATCCTCGTCTTCCCCAACGGTCGAGCGACGACCTTAAACCCTTGGCTCGATGAGTGGTTAAGCGTTGATCTTATAACTCAAGAATGATGAACGACCGACTACAAACACGAGCTACTCAAAAGCTCCAAGTCTGCAAAATATAATGACCGTTTGGGACTATTCTTCAAAATACTTCGTCACCAATCGGAAGATCGCAGAATCATAATGAGCAACTCTTAAAACAAAGCGGATCGATCGGTTGGATAGACTAGTCGTTGTCGATCGGAGGAGTCACAAGGCTACAAGTTTATGCAATGTTCGAAAGACGAGTTGAAAAAACAAATACTAGAAGAAGATAAATCTTAGCCGAACAGACAAGCATTCATTGAAACTTTAAAATTTTATAAAGGCGGCGGAACTCTCAAACTCACTCAAGGTAATCTAAGGCATCATCGGGCAGCAATTCAGTCAGCTTGTCCTGACTGATAACCTTACTCGATAAAGCAGCAGAGATGTAGCCGCCTGCCTGGAGTTGGCTAAACGCCCCTTCGATTGCAAAATCGAATAGGCGAAGTGCTCGGTCGGCGACCTTGTCATTGAAAGCGTCCGAGCGGATGTAGTTCCTCTTCATAGCCTCAAACCGGTTAGGCTTGACATCTTGATAAGTTTTCAAGGCCGCTCGGGAGGCCTCCAGCTCATCCTTCGCGGTGACCAGCTCATTATTTTTTATAGAGAGTTGGCCTCAAAGGGCAGTTTCTTCGACCGACCGGCTCTTCCGTTCGGCGACCAAGAAATGTTCGGCTTCTTTGAGTTTCTTAGCGAAAGTCCAGGCCACTTTATTCTTCAGGTCAAGATCTTCGATAGCCCGGAATTTCCTCGCATTAGCTGATTCGATCTTGGCGTTAAAGGTTGTGACTTGCTTGTTAAGCCGAGCCAGCAAAGAGGCCTGCTCTACGCTCTTTCCTCGCTCGACCTCAAGCAGCTCGGTGCTCTTCGCCAGATCGGCCCTCAGCTTAGCCACCTCAGCGTTCATCTGCTCCTGAGAGATGGATGATTGGTTGCTCGACGCCTTCAGCTTCTTAACTTCCTCCTCTAAAAATGTGAGCCTTCGGCACATGGCCAAGCTCTCTACCTAATATTGCGAATAACCTAGAAAATATAAGCGTCGAGCGGAGATAGATTAAGAAGAATGCAACACTTACCCCAGTCGACATCTGGATATGGTTGTCCGCGAGCGCCCCCGAAGGCATCATCGCTGCACAGGCTCGGGCGTCAGCCCATATTTGTGCGTGCGACCCCTGAATAATTATTTGGTGCTCAGGGTTCGGGATTCAGCGCTAGCCGACTTGTGTCATTCTTCAGTCGGGAGGTGGAGAACCGCCGTTATATGGCGCTGGCCGCTCGGGGCTGATTGGGCCGAGGTCGCTCGTCTAGACGGCCGAGACGAGGACGTCGGACGGATGCCGATTTTTTTTTACCTTCGATAGTGGTGACATGAAGGCCAATGGCGATGCAGAGAGTCCCTTATAGCAGATCAAATAATGAGGGTATTCGATCAGACAACATGGGGGTCGTAGTTTATTGAATTGGAGTGGGGGTTGAAGTTTCAACCTGATCGGCAGATCGCACCATCGAGGATGCAGAGCGTGAGGAAGGCTCCGCCTAGCGCCTCTTACGCCTGATCAGCGGCTCTCCTGAGGAGGCTGAGCCCGACGCCTCCTCAACTTGAACGACCGGATGTCGTTCGGAGGGAGGTTGTGATCCACCAACCGCTCCACCACTAGGCGTCCGGTTGGCTGCCCCTCCGCTCACCAAGACTGGAGCCGCTTTGCTCTCGTCTTGTGGATCGACCGGCTGCTGATCGCGGCTCTCCCACTCCTCCACAACCGTCGCATTGATCGCGACATCCGTAAGTTTAGCCTTGCCGGCCAGACATACGTGTAGCATGACTTCAGCTGCAAAAGAGGAAGAAAAATCAATTAGAATCAAAGGAAGGAGTGAAGAAATTGCATGCCTAGGCTGGATGGAAGCCAGGTGCGGATCGGACTCAGGCCGAAAATGTAGAGGACACCCTCCGGTAGCAATTCGTGGGCATCATATTTCTGACCGGGCAACATTGAAGCTGCGTTGAGGTAGTTCGATCGGCTCTTGTACTGTTTCAAGGGAGGCTGACTGACCACTTCGAGCTGTCAGTGGGTCAGGAAGTTTGGCCTCTCGGGAAGACGTACAAAAAAGAAGTATTCCCTCCAATGCTTGTTGGATGTCAGCATTTTGTCAAAGAAAACTAAACCCACTCGAGCTTGGAAAAGAAAAGTCCCTGGCTCGGACAATTTCGGATAATAAAAATAGTGAAAAATCCGGGGAGTGAGAGGAATATCCTGCAGACGGAACAAAACAACTACCCCACATAGCAACCGAAAGGAGTTCGACACTAATTGATGAAGGGAGGTGGGAAAGTATTTACGAATGGCGAGAAAGAAGGGGTGAATAGGATGTAAGGAACTAGAGCGCTAAACACGCTTATTCGCAGCAGAAATCATCTAGTTCCTCCAAGAAATTCATGTGAAGGGAAAGAAAATATACTAAGATTTGAACAACATGATAGTATACCTTTGATGCATGCTCACGGACTCCAGATAGCTTGGATCTCAGTACGATCACACGTTCGCGCTTATACGGTATCCACACGAACAAATATATCCGTTTGTCTCACAAACTCACAAAAATGGAGAAGAAAATTACCTAAGGTTGTACTAGCAACTAAGCAAGGTAATTTCGGTCCAGAGGAGTAGAGAAGAGGAAGGAGAATGAAGAAGTTACTCAAAAATGAGAGAAAATTGCTTAAGTTTTTTCATCCAATGAAAACATTTAATAAACATTAATTTAATTAATGAGCTTTAATGAGTATTCACTCTCCATTAAGGACCACACTTGATACTCTTCATTTTCGAAAATTGAATAACTCATTGAATTTCAAAAATTCAATGAATTAATCTCCATTAATCCTCACTTGAGTCTAACTCAAGTCTAATTCACTTGAGTCTAACTCAATTAATCTCATGCAATTTCAAATTCAATGAATCACTATTTCATTAATTTAAATTGACTCATTGAGTCTAGTTTGAATTAGATTTAATCCAATAATTAGATCCAATTGAGTCTAACTCAATAAGTCCAATTTGGATTAGACTTAATCTAATGATTCATCATATGAACCCATCTCCAAATCTACTTATTCTTTATATGTGGCCCAATAGGTTCACGTAACATTAGCAATGTATCTAAATCAACATTTAGATACATAAACAATGAGTGACATCTAGTAATGCATCATTGCTACCCAAGTGACAAGAAAGTCGAGATCCAACCTAATCTGTCCATGGCTATTATCTTGTAAGACTTCGTTTTTCTATCTTTGATATTTAGATTGATTAATGAGGCATAGATCGTGTCATCCTCTTATCAACCTTTGTGTTTCTTGATATCTAAGTAGACACACTCAATCAAATAAGCTCAATATCTCATATTGACTCATTTGATCATGATCATGCTTTCTTGTGTCCTACTAATCAAGGGACCTACAGATATTGCTTCCATCATAGGGAAGGGATAGATCTCATCTACATCACTCACATCCCTCCACATAATTTATTGCATACCCAGTGATCGACTTTATTGTCCACGTTGTTACAGGTGACGTTTGTCGATACCAAAGTATACAACTCCTTATGTAGGGAACCGTAATGACTTCAGGTCTAAGGACTATTCATACCAATAGTCACATGAAAATATTTATGACACTCATATAACGATCCATGAAACATTCTCATGGTATGTCATTCAGTATATATTCGCTAATATATACCCATGTATCAACTTGATATCTCATATCCATGACTTGTGAGATTAACTCATCCATTGACCTACATGTTAGTCTCAACGCATTAATATTGTCCTTGTATATTAATACTTGAATAGGAATAGTTAAGAGTAGTGTTTTATGTATGATCCTGTCCGAACGCTAAATCAACGGGCGCTGGGCACGTGGTGCTCTCTGAATTGCTGACGTAGATCTCCGACCGGTCGTACGGACCTCCGGCGAGCCTGTAAAGAAGTCGGGCCGGGAAGGGGTTCCTGGCGACGACCCTCCGACGCTCAAGTCAGGCAAGTGGACAACAAAGAAGTGGCTCTCAATCTCCGAGAATGCGTACCTCCGGTGAAGTGTGAGGCCCTTTATATAGAGTTGCGAAGGAGCTCACGCACACGTACCGAGGCGAATACGTGTCCTCAGCCCATACCTCAATATGTGCTTGTCAGACAAGCTTACCTGACACCATACTGCTACAGTCCGAGCACATCTTTGATGGGACAGCGGCACTCTCTGCCATAAGGTCCTGCGTATGGCTTGATCATCGAACATACTCGCTATCAGAAGATGTTCCCTTGTCCTTTTGTCTCTTCTTACCCCATGCCGAGCGTCCGGCCGGTCGGCCTTCTCCTCACGTCCGGCTGGTCGTATGTGCTGGTCCGCTCGGGAGAATCCTGGTCATGTGCTCTGCTGACTGTTCACAGTAGCGCTACTTTATGCCTTCGGCGAGTGGGCTTCCCGATCGGCCTGGCGACCCTGTTCCCCATGAGCATCGGAGACCCGACTCCCCGTCGGGTTGTTTGTGATTCCGCTGGGACCCCGTTCGTCCGACCGGTCTCCCCTTCTTCGGTCGGCCGTTCGGCCCTTTGACTTTCACGTGGCGTTGACTTTCCTACAAAGTGGGGTCCCTGTTCTTACCGCCTGATCATTTGCCTCCCCTTCAAGTCTAGTCAAAGGAGGCGATTAGTCCGACTGACTGGACCATCAGTTGGGCCGAGCGGCATCCTGCAACTACCATCCGCTCGGACACAAGGGGCAGCCAAAACGCCAGTCAACGCCAACTTTATTCAGCATCTCTTCGAAGTTTCCGTTAATCTCCATCATTAAGGTCGAGCACGCGCTCATTAAATGCGTTCCAGTGGCTGAATGCCACGTGGCGGTGCTACCGTCATTGTACGGCGGCGGCGTGGTGTTCTGATGGGATCGAGGCGGTTTGAAATGAACGGCGCGATGCGTGCTCCGATTCTCGCAACCTGGATCCGACTGTGGAGGCCGCTCGGGCTCCACCCTATAAAAGCTTCTCTTCTTCCCTTCGCCTCATTCTTGCTCTTGCGTGCCTCACCGCTTCTCGTTCTCAGTTGTCCGGCGACCTAGCTCCTTTGCTCTCCGACGATCTTCGGTGTTCTTCCTTTGATCCTCCTCTTTGTTGTAAGGTTCTTCCTCTTTCTCTCTTTGGTTCTGGCGTTTTCTTTGCATTTCTTTCCCAAGTTTTCGTCCTCGGGCTACTGTTTCGTTGCCATCTTCTTCCTTTTATCCTCTTTCATTTTTTTTTGATTTCGTCCGTTCGGACAATGACCCATTCTTCTCAATCCGAAGACCAAACCCTCGGCCCATGGTACTCTACCATGGAGTCGCGCTTCGATCGGCGCGACGCCGATGTTCTGATTAATAGTTTTGACATCCCCTCCGACCTTGAAATTATTTTACCTACTCCCTCCCCTCGGCCACACAAACCGCCGCGTGGAGCCTTTTGTGTTTTCCGCGACCAGTTCACGGCCGGTCTACGACTTCCGATCCATCCCTTCTTTGTAGAAATTTGCAACATTTTCGGCATTCCGCTCAGAAGCCTAGTCCCAAATACCTTCCGCCTCCTATGCGGCGTCGTCGTCTTATTCAAGATCCATAACATTCCCCTCCGACCGGAGGTCTTCTATTATTTCTATTACCCTAAACAGTCTGAGCCGGGTACTTACATGTTCCAGGCTCGGCCCGGCTTAGTTTTCTTCAATAAACTACCTTCTTCCAATAAGCATTGGAAAGAATTCTATTTTTATATTCGCCTTCCCGAGCGGGCCCCCTTCCTTACGAAGTGGCAGATCGGACCACCAACTTCACCAGAGCTGAAGAGATTCAAGACCCGGCCGGAGTATCTTCACGCTGCCAATATGCTGGCCGGTCTGAAAATTGACATCAACAAATTCCTTCCAGAAGGGGTTATGTACATATTCGGCTTGAGTCCGATCAGAACCCCCCTCCCGAGCGGCTTCGGTAAGAATTTTACTCGTACCTTTGCCTTAATTGCTAACTGATTTTCTCCTTTTTCCCTTGCAGCTAATATTGTCATGGAGTCGGTGATGGCTGGTATTTTGAAGAGAAAGGTGGCGACGCTCGAAGCCGCGGCTGCACAAGAGATAGAAGCGCTTGGTATTCAACCGGTCGGCTCTAATGAGGGGGAGAGCGGGACAAATGCTGGGGAGTCGGCAGCTCAGGCTTCTCTCTCAGAGCCAGCGGCTGGCGCAACGGCCAGTCGAGAGCCTTCCTCTCGGGAAGAGGGCTCGGCGCAAGAAGAAGAGCGCCCCCTCCGACAAAAAAGACGCCGGGCCGAAACGCCACTCCGCTCGGCTACTTCTGCGATCCATCCATCCAAGCGGGCCACCGCCGCTTCCTGAGGCAAAGCGCCAGAGATCGAGGCGATTTCGTCCGATCGGACTCCTTCCCAACTTGACGTGTCTACGGACCCTCTTGAGGCCGTTCTAGTCAGCGTCCTTCTGCCCGCTCCCCGCAAAGTCCACCGCTCCACAATTTTGTCCCAGTTCTCCGCGCCGGTTTCCGCTCCTTCTCCGGCTTCCGCCCAGACGACCCCCGGTCGGCGCCGCACCATCCGAGTCTCACTCCACCTCCCGACCGAAGAATTGCTGCCTGAGGCCGATCGATCAACCGTGCCCGAGCATATGATTACAATGAAAGGGCCCTTAGCCGAAATGTGGGCCGACGCTCGGGCGCGTGTGGCGATGATTCCACTCAGCAACTTGGCCAATAGCCACATGCAACAGGCCACCAGGGTAAGTACATTTTCTGAAGTCGTTTACACATTCTTTCCGATCGGCTACTAACAATTTTTCTTTTGTCAGAGATGGGTGGAGGAGATTGCTGTCTCCAATCGACTCGCTATGGTGGATGAGGAGCTCAAAAGGCTACGGAGTTCGGGCGGCGCTCCTTCCCAAGGCCCTTCATATGCCGATCTTCAGAAGGAGCTCAAAAAGACCCAAGATTTACTGGAGGCCGAGCGGAAGAAGACGGCCGACCAGGCTCACCATATGGCCGAACTTGATTGCGTGAATAAATCATTGGATCGCAAGATAAGCCTAGCGATCGAGCGGAAGAACACGACTATCTCCGACCTGGAGAAGAAGAATGTAGAGGCTCGGGGGCTGGAGCAAAAAGTTAAAGAGCTGATGGAGCAGCTCGATGGGGAGAAGGCAGGTCGCTCGGCCGATGCAATTAAACAGAAGGACGAATTGAAAACTCTGCAGGAGTCCCTCGCCGCCTCCCAAGCGGCCTTCAAAGAATATCAAGAGGCTGAGCTTGGCCGAGTCGTGACCTTGAGGCTAAACTACATCCGTTCGGCCGAGTTTTCAGAGAAAGTCTGCGAACGGATGTACACTGCCTTTGACCTTGCTATGACCGCCACCACAACATATTTGAAGTCCAAGGGTCTTCTTCCCGATTCGGCTCTCATTCCGGCCGCAGATCAAGTGGCGCTCCTTGACAACATCCCGAAGGATCTCTACGACTACTTAGAATAGGAGTTTATATGTAATCTAGCCGCTCGGCTAAAAATGATCATGGTCTTCCGCTCGGAGGGTTTATAGTCGCTGGCTCGACTCTCGATTTTTAACGTCGGAGCTCGACGGTCTTCCGCTCAGAGGATTTATAGTCGCCGGCTCGACTCTCGATTTTTAATGTTGGAGCTCGACGGTCTTCCGCTCGGAGGGTTTATAGTCGCCGGCTCGACTCTCGATTTTTAACGTCAGAGCTCGACGGTCTTCCGCTCGGAGGGTTTATAGTCACCGGCTCGACTCTCGATTTTTAACGTCGGAGCTCGACGACCTCTAAGGCTAATTTTAATACTTCCGTTCGACAAAGATATTGGCTATCTTAACATTTTGCTTCCTGTATTACAAGGACATGGACGACCAAAACATATATAAAATTACATTTAGCGCACCTCTCACCCAGCTCGGTACGACTGGAGATGATTCGCGCTCCATGGTCGATCCAGCCGCTGTTCGTCTTCATCCTCCAAATAATAAGCACCCGAGCGGAGCTTTTCGATGACTTTGAAGGGGCCTGCCCAAGGAGCCTCCAGCTTGCCGACGTCGCCGACCGGCTTTACTTTTTTCCAGACAAGGTCGCCAACCTGGAATGCTCTGGGGATTACGCGCCGATTGTAGCTTTGCTTCATCCGTTGCCGGTACGCCATCAGCCGGACGGACGCCTTGGCTCGCTCTTCGTCGACCAAATCTAACTCCATGTTCCTCTGCTCGGCGTTATCATCATTATAATTTTGGATCCAGACGGACTCGACGCCGACTTCGACCGGAATAACCGCTTCGCCGCCATACACAAAATGGAAAGGCGTTACGCCCGTTCTTTCCTCTCGGGTCGTGCGGATAGCCCATAAGACGCCCGACAGCTCGTCCACCCAGCTTCCTCCTTCGTGATCAAGTCGAGCTCGAAGAATTCTGAGTATTTCTCTATTGGTTACTTCCGCTTGGCCGTTAGTTTGGGGATACGCCACGGAAGTAAAGTGTTGTTCAATGCCATAACTTTTGCACCAGTCTTCGAGCTGCTTCCCGGCGAACTGTCGTCCGTTATCAGATACTGTTAGGACCGAAAAGTAGCTAGAGGGGGGGTGAATAGCTCGTTGATCTCTTCGTGTGCTCTTCGTTGCTTGTTTCTTCAAGGATGTGCAGTGGAAATACAAAGAAACAAAATACACAACGCTAACAAGAGGATTTACTTGGTATCCACCTCACAAGAGGTGACTAGTCCAAGGATCCACACACTCACACACCCTCCACTATGAAATCACTCCTTTTCAGTAACTACTGAAGGCGGAGAAACCCTACAACTCTCACAATACAAGAAGAAAGCAAGGGAAACAAATACAATAGATATCTTACAAGATATGGAATGAAAACCCTAACCCTAGCTTTCTTCTTCTTGCTTTTGATCCGCCTCTTGACTTGGGAAACCTCCAAGAACCTTCAAGAACTGGCGATCTGAGCTTGAGAGAAGTGTGGAGAAGTCGCTGTCTTGATCTGAGATGAAATCGTGAAGTTGTTTTTACAGCCATCGCACGCCTGCAGCTCAAATACGACGCAACGGTCGGATCCCGATCGATTCGAAAGCTCCCAATCGATCGGGGAAGCTTTGGATCGATCCACGGATCGATCCAGAGCGCCTCTGTGCTCTGGGAAAACGCCTGGATCGATCCACGGATCGATCCAGCGCTTATCGCGCGAACTAGCAGCGTCCCAATCGATCGCCTGATCGATTGGGACCTCTGGATCGATCCACTGATCGATCCAGAGGCTCTCTGTTCGCTGGGAAAGGTCTGGATCGATCTACTGATCGATCTAGAGGCTTTCTGTTCGCTGGGAAAAGCCTGGATCGATCCATTAATCGATCCAGAGGCTTTCTGTTCGCTGGGAAAAGCTTGGATCGATCCACGGATCGATCCAGCTCCTAGATCGATCCATCCAGCTCTTGGTTTTTGCCCAAAACCAAGTCCCAAGCCTCTCAAACCAACATTCGGTCAGCCTTGACCTGTTGGTATATCATGCCTAGCATCTGGTCACTCCCTTGACCTGCAGAACTCCCCACCAAGTGTCCGGTCAATCCCTTTGATCCACTTGGACTTTTCTCTTCGTGCCAAGTATCTGGTCACTCTCTTGACCTACTTGGACTTCCACCAGATGTCTGGTCAATCTTGACCCATCTGGATTTCCCCGTACCTGGCTTCACTCACCAGAACTTCCAATCTGCCTAGCTTCACTTACTAGGACTTTTCTTCTGCCTGGCTTCACTCACCAGGACTTTCCTTCTGCCTAACATCCCAGTTAGGACTTCCCAGTCAAGTATCCGGTCATCCTTGACCTACTTGACTCTTCTTCAATCAACCTTGCATTGTCAAACATTGAAACTCAAACCAAGACTCAAGCTTGGTCAACCAGGTCAACCTTGACCTGAGGAATGTTGCACCAACAGATACGAGCCGGCGAGGGATGCCGAACCGACAGATTATGCGCTGCCAGATAAACTTCTTGACTATCTGCTCGGTGATCCTGGCTAGCGGCTCGGCCTCCACCCATTTGGAAAAATAGTCGACCGCCACCAGCAGAAACTTGCGCTGACCGGTTGCCATAGGGAATGGACCCACGATATCCATTCCCCACTGGTCGAACGGACAAGATATTGTAGATGCCTTCATTTCTTCAACCGGTCGGTGGGAGACGTTGTGATACTTCTGACAGGAGAGGCATGTCGCGACTGTCCGAGCGGCGTCTGCTTGCAGGGTTGGCCAGAAGTATCCGACCAGCAGGATCTTCTTTGCCAGCGATCGTCCGCCCGGATGCCCTCCGCACGATCCTTGGTGCACTTCTTGGAGGATGTACGCCGCGTCTTCCGAGCTTACACATTTCAAAAGCGGGCGGGAGAAAGCCTTCTTGTAAAGTTGGTCTCCGATGAGTGTGAATCGACCGGCCCTCCTCCTTAATAGCTGGGCTTCCTCCCGATCAGACGGTGTTACTCCCGATCGAAGAAACTCCGTGATGGTTGTCCTCCAATCGCTGGGAAATACGAGGCCCTCCATCCGGTCGACGTGCGCCACCAAAGATACTTGTTCAATTGGCTGTTGGATGACGACCGGTGATATTGCACTTGCGAGTTTGGCTAACTCATCGGCAGCCTGGTTTTCCGTTCGGGGTATCTTCTGGATAATGACCTCTCTGAAATTGGCCTTGAGCTTTTCGAAGGCTTCAGCATAAAGCTTGAGCCGAGCGTTGTTAATCTCAAAAGTTCCCAAGAGTTGCTGAGCGGCCAACTGAGAGTCTGAATGGAGGGTTACCCGACCGGCCCCAACATGCCGGGCGGCCTGCAAGCCGGCTATAAGGGCCTCATACTCTGCCTCGTTATTTGTAGCTCTATAATCGAGCCGGACGGATAAGTGTATCTTTTCTTCTTGAGGAGAGAGTAAAAGTACGCCAATCCCGCTTCCGAGCCGAGTGGACGATCGGTCCACAAATATTTTCCACATAGCTTCGGGCTCTGGCCTTTGCACTTCGGTGATAAAATTTGCCAAGGACTGCGCCTTTATTGTCGAGCGGGGTTGATACTGAATATCGAATTCGCTCAACTCCGTTGTCCATTTGATGAGCCGTCCGGACGCTTCTGGGTTCAACAGCACTCTTCCCAAAGGGCTGTTCGTCCGGACGATGATAGTATGTGCCAAGAAATAGGGGCGAAGTCTCCAAGCGGCGAGGACCAAAGTGAAAGCCAGTTTCTCGAGCCCCGTGTAGCGAGATTCTGTGTCCTTTAAAATATGGCTTAAGAAATACACCGGTTCTTCTCCGCTCACCCTCACTAGTGCCGAGCCTACTGCGTGCTCAGTTGCAGATAAGTAAATACAAAGCGGCTCACCCACAGTTGGCTTGGCTAGCAAAGGCAGAGAGTTCAGATATGCCTTCAGTTCTTCGAACGCCCGATCGCATTCTCTATTCCAATGAAACTTGGTAGCCTTGCGCAAGATTTTGAAAAACGGAAGACTCCGATCGGCCGTCTTCGAGATGAATCTGGACAATGTTGTTATCCGACCGGTCAGGCGCTGTACTTTCCTCAGATTTCTTGGGGCGGCATATCTTGTAATGCTTTCACCTTGCTGGGATTTGCCTCGATACCCCGCTCGGTCACTATGTAGCCCAAGAAACGCCCGCCTTTTGCTCTGAACAGACACTTTTGAGGGTTCAGCTTGACGCCATACTTCCTCAACATTCGGAAGGTCTCCTCCATGTCTTTAAAAAGATCGGCCGCTCGGACGGACTTGATGAGAATATCATCTACATATACTTCCAAATTTCGCCCGATCTGCTCCTTGAACACCTTGTTTATCAATCGCTGGTAGGTTGCCCCCGCATTCTTCAATCCGAACGGCATCACATTATAGCAGTATGTGCCGTCGGCTGTAACGAAGCTAACCTTCTCTTGATCTTCTCGGGCGAGCGGCACTTGGTGGTAGCCCTGATAGGCGTCGAGCATGCATATCAACTCGCAGCCGGCGGTCGAGTCCACCAATTGATCGATCCGGGGTAGAGGATAAAAATCCTTTGGGCATGCTTTGTTGAGGTCTCGGAAATCGATGCAGACTCTCCATTTGTTGCCCGGCTTGGAGACTAATACTACGTTCGCCAGCCAGCTCGGGAACTGCACCTCGCGTATGTGGTCGGCCTCCAAGAGCTTCTCAACCTCCACTCGGATAATGGCATTTTGTTCGGCGCTGAAATCCCTTTTTCTTTGCTTCACCGGCCGGACGTCCGGTCGGACGTGGAGCTCATGCTGCGCTATACTCGGCGAAATTCTGGGCAGCTCATGTGTCGACCAGACGAAGACATCACAGTTTCTCTGGAGGCATTTGATCACTTCTTCTTTCTGGCTCGCCTCCAGATCAGCCGCAATGAAAGTGGTGGCCTCCAGTTGGGTCGGGTGAATCTGCAATTCCTCTTTTTCTTCATACACCAGAGGGGGTTGTTTTTTGGTTATAGTGTTCACCTCGATCCGTGGCGTCTTCCGGGCGGTATTAGCTTTAGCTCGGACCATCTCGACGTAGCATCACCGAGCCGCCAGCTGGTCTCCTCGTACTTCTCCCACTTTATCTTCCACCGGGAACTTGATTTTCTGGTGGAAGGTGGAGACGGCCGCTCGGAACTCGCTGAGCGCCGGTCGCCCCAAAATGACGTTGTATGCTGAAGGAGAGTCGACGACGACGAAGTTGGCGGTCCGCGTCCTTCTGAGCGGCTCCTCTCCCAACGAAATAGCTAGTCGGACTTGTCCGACCGGCAGGACTTCATTGCCCGTAAACCCGTAGAGAGGGGTTGTCATAGGCAGCAGCTCGGCTCGATTAATTTATAGTTGGTCGAAGGCCTTTTTGAATATGATGTTGACCGAGCTCCTTGTATCCATGAAAATACGGTGAATAGTGTAGTTGGCTATTACCGCTTTGATGAGGAGAGCGTCGTCATGTGACACTTCAACTCCCTCCAAGTCCCTGGGCCCGAAACTGATTTCGGGACCGCTCGTCCGCTCTTAGCTGTAGCCGACCGCATGGATCTGAAGCTGTCTTACGCTCGCCTTCCTTGCTCTGTTGGAGTCGCCGCCGGTCGGCCCCCCGGCAATGATGTTGATTTCGCCTCGGGAAATGTTACTTCTATTTTCTTCTTCCCGAGCGGACGGCCTAGGCTGCTCCCTAGACCTCCGGGGATTGTCCTCACGTCTTGGAGTATGATGCCGATCAGGAGTCTATCTCTGCCGTCTGTCGGATATCATCCGATCAGCTTCGCGAGGGTGCTGTCACCTGTCGGATGATGGCGATCGACGGTGGCCACCTCGGGGCACGGGGTGGGTGATCAAGGGAAGGCTTCGGCAGTCTCTTGTATTATGCGTGTCTGTCCGGTGAAATGAGCAAAACATTGGGGTCCATACCTTCTTTTTAGGTTTGGGCCGCTCGGTAGACACTTCTTGAATGGCGTGGGCTCTTGCATGTTGTTGGGGGCGGGATGCTTTAGCTCGCGGTCCTCTGGGCGGCTGATGAGCAATGTGCGGCTTCCGCTCGACAGGGGGCGCCCGCTCAGTTGGAGTTTCCTTCCTTCGAGCCGCTTGGGCTTCCTCCACATTGATGTATTCATTGGCTCGGTGTAGCATATGATCGTAGTCTCGGGGCGGCTTCCGAATGAGCGAGCGGAAGAAGTCCCCGTCCACGAGGCCTTGCGTAAATGCGTTCATCATTGTCTCTGAGGTGGCAGTTGGAATATCCATGGTCACCCGGTTGAATCGCTGGATATAAGATCTGAGCGGCTCTCGGGGCTCTTGTTTGATGGCGAACAGGCTGACACTTGTCTTCTGATAACGCCGACTGCTTGCAAAGTGGTGGAGGTAGGCCGTGCGGAAGTCTTTGAAACTTGTGATGGATCCGTCCGGCAGCCTCCGAAACCACCGTTGAGCCGATCCCGAGAGAGTGGTAAGGAAAACCCGACACTTCACTCCATCGGTGTACTGATGAAGGGTAGCTGTGTTGTCGAACTTACCCAAATGATCGTCCGGGTCAGTGGTTCCATTGTATTCGCCGATTGTTGGGGGCACATAGTGCTTTGGCAGAGGGTCCAGCAGGATGGCCTCTGAGAATTGGCGGTTGACCCGCTCGGGTGAGGCGTCCGCTCGGGTGAGGCGTTCGCTCGGGGGGCCTTGCCTTTTCTGCTGTCCCGTACCGGTACTTCATCTGATAAAGATCCTCGATCGCGATTCACTGCTGCGGCTTCAGGAGGCGTGCAGAATAGGGCCCGATGAAATGGAACCGTGGCATGCGGTACTTCCGCTCGGCCCCCTGATGCTGATGTCGCTTGCTGCTCAATCCGCTCGGCTTCCTGACCGACGACCCTCTCAACCATAATGGAGAGATGGTCGCCAGCATGCATGCAATACAAGATGCGTACAATGCAACAACCATTATATATATATATATATATATAACATGGTCGCTGACATGCATGCAATACAAGATGCGTACAATGCAACAGCCATCATATATATATATATATATATATATATATATATAACAGAAATCAGGTATGCTACATGAAGCCGCATGCTCAATAGGATACATAAATAAACAGTAGTCCAACCAGTAATCTGTTAGAGTGTATACTAAAAGTTTAGCTTTTTGTAAACATTTATTTTGAAATAAAGAATCGCATTGGTCAAATGTCTACATTTATGCTAAGTGTAGTTGTTCAATTAATTTATATTGTAGATAACATGGTGTGTGGTGTCACACATAGAAGATAATGTTATCAGTTCTTTATAAATTATAAATAGTTGCTCACGACTAAAATGGATAGGAATAAACCATTGGAATAGTCGTAGTGTAATTTGGTATTAGTTTATTTTGACTATAAAATTACACTAGTACACTCAGAGTGTATTGAGCTGGATCAATTAAGGTAAGTTCTTTTTATACTGGCTGAATAAAAGAACAAGACCTTTGTTATTGTGTTAGTTAGAGCCCTAGAGCCAATCATTTGATGATTGTATGGACTCAGTGTATCATATTCTTGTATATTAATAAAGGCAAATAGACTAAGTATTTGTATTAGTGCCAAATAAACTAAGTATAATAGCGTCCTTGAGTAGAAGGTTCATACCTATATCAATCGATTAGTTGAATCGATAGTGAGATGATATAGGGAACACTACACTAAATCATTCCTAGTCGAGTATTAACATTCAGGGACAATGTTAATGCAATAAGACTAGCATGTAGGTCAGCTCGATGACTTGATCTCACAAGTCATGGATATAGAGATATCAAGCTGACACATGGGTATACATTGGAGAATGTATACTGAATGATCCGCCATGAGAAAGTATCATGGATCGTTATATGAGTGTCATATACTTTCTCATGTGGCTATTAGTATGACTATTAGTCCTTAGACCTGAAGTCACCATGGATCCCTACATAAGGAGTTATGTACTTTGGTTTCGTCAAACGTCACCTGTAACTGGGTGGACTATAAAGGCGATTACTGGGTATATAACGAATTATGTAGAGGGATGTGAGTGATGTAGATGGAATCTATCCCTCCCATATGACGGGAGCGACATCGGTATTCTTGCTAGAGTGAGACCACTAAGTGCATGGCCATGCCCAAATGAGTCAACATTAGATGTTGAGCTCATTTGATCGAGTGAGTGTACTTGGAGTTCAAGATTTAGATTGATCAGAGGATGACACGGTCTATGCCTGACCGAGGGGAGAAGGTTCCGGTCTAATCTGTGGGGAGAGAGAGAGAAGGTTCTAATCCGATCCCACCTTTGACATGGAGAAGTGCCAAATAACCGATGCTCAAGGGAGTAGTGGACGCCGGATGGAAGAGGAGACTATGTGCAGAAGTCGGGCTGAGTAGCTACCCCTCTCGGGCTTGCGATAGGACTCGATATTGGCACAATGGAGCTCCGGCCGACCGGACGAGACACAGGAATAGCGGAGTTACGACCGAGCGGACGGGACACAGGAGCAGCGAAGTTTCGGCCGAGTAGCCAACCCGCTCGCCCTAGCAGCATACTCCCTCTGTTATTCATCGATATCCTTTTGGGAGTTAGTGCCGCTGACACCGGACATAAACAACTAAAAGATCGTAGGTGGAAGCTTCTATTGTCACTTCAGAGATATGCCCGACCTATTAAGGTATTGTGCCAGGGACACTTTACTGATAAGTCTTTTCAGAGAAAACTTTAGAAAGCGTGCTGGCCTTGGGGAACGTGCACACGCGCTACAGTAACTCTATCTAAAGGGGGGGTCTAAGTATCGGCGGAGGTATACAATAGATACTATTCATGCTACTGTTCATTCTTATTATTGCTCCGTCTTCTACTTCATCACTGGTGACTGACTTAAGCGTTAGAGGGCCAACATCGAGGACCCCTTCCCTGGCTCGGCACTGACGTAATCTATTGATCCTATCCGAGAATCGAGGCGACGGATGCTAGGGGACGTGGCACTCCTGTTGATCGTTGGTGGACTTTGAGCTGGAGGGTCCTGCAATCACAGCAACGTCAGTGCCGAGCAGGGAGGTGTTCCCCGACGATGGCCCTCCGACGCTCAAGTCAGTTTTCGACGAAGTGTAAGCAAAGAAGCAGAGCAGGAGAGTAACAGTGTAGCTACAGTAGGGATTATGTATACCTCCGTTGAAACTTAGGGTCCTTTATATAAGACTCCGAAGGCGTGTGTGCACACCCCTCGAGGCGCGCATGCTTCCCAAAGCTTACCTTGAAAAGACATGTCAAGAAAGCGTCTCTGACACCATACCTCAATGACCCAAGCATATCTCTGACATGACAGTGGAAGCTTCCGTCGTACGATCCTCTGCCTATCCATGTCGCCAATCATGCTGTCTGTCGATGGCACGAGTCCCCACGAGGATATCGGCTGATCCTCCTTTTGTCTGCTAGTGGGCTGAGCGGGATGGCAGCTTGGCCAGCCTTTAGCTGTTCGGGTGGTCTAGCCCTTTGGCCGTGTGGAGTGGACGCTCGGCCAACATTCCACTGTCAGAGCTCCGTTGTCATGCTGCGATCCTTTTTCGACGGTGCCGAGGTTCGATGTAAGTCCGAGCGAGTTGACCGCTCGACGTATGTCTTGTTTTGAGCGTCGGAAGTTCGGTGCCTGGCGGAGCTATGGTGATATGTGATCGGTACTTCTTTGTCCCAGTCGGGCAAGTGAGTTGTCTGATCGGCCACTCGGCCAGCGACATAAGGACGTTGGCCGCCTAGATTTTGACTTTCACCATGGCCATGACTCTCTGAGAGGTGAGTCCTAATCATCAAATTATCTATATTGTAAGTCTGAGTAGAGTCTACAAATAGTCAATAAAAATATCATATTCTTAATTTTCTATCTTATCGACTTTTGGATAAAATCATATGATATTATTAAACTTATTTTCATAGATGTTACATTCACGCTTCCAACAGTAAATTTATTTTGCAACTCTTTTGGAAGAAGCGTCAATATTCCATCACAAATACAAATCAAAACCTTAATTTCTCCTCTCTTTTTATTTTATTTTATTTTTTTTTTTGAAAAAAAAAGCGAGAATCTCTACAAGATAAAGATAGATTCATATCGTATCCTACGAGGTACTTTGGTACGGCTGCGAAAATATTTCTTCACGAAAACTGAATGGAGAACGATAAACCAGATCTCCCTAAAAAATCATCGTGATTGCAACTAGTCACAGCCCGTGCATTGCCACAAAAACTAAAATAAAGAAGAAAAGGTGGCGACTTTTATAGTGACAGTGCGCAAAAGTATCATCCATCTCGTTAAGTCCTGATTCTCGTCTTCAATTATTCCCAATCCTGATTTTTCACACCATTCTGACCAAACAGTATGTAAATTAACAAGTCTAATTAAATTATTAGGCGGCTCATTGCTACAGCGTTTGGCGCCTCTGGATGATCTAACTCACAGAGTTAGCTAAACTCCCCGCCACGTTCCTCGACCTTTCGATACGCCGGCGGCCACAGCAACTTCCCCCACAACGAATGCAAACAGAGTTAAAACAGAGCAGACTAAGATGGGGTCTGTGGTGGCCGAAGTGGTGCGCGCGCGGGGCGGCGGAGTGCTACCGTTAGTCCGTCGCTCGGTGAAGATGCTGGTGGAGCTGGGGTTCTATCGGTTCCCCAAAGGAGTGCTGCCGGTGAAGAACCTGGAGGAGTGCGGGTGGGTGCAGGAGGAGCCCGATGGTGGAGAGGATCTATTTCAAATCCGCCGTACGTCGGCATCGGCAGGGCCTTCCCCGTCTCCACCTATGTCTACGAGGAAGAAGAAAGGAAATAAAATTGGCTGATGGAATTGACGATCTAAAATTTATCCCATCCTACATTCAACATACATTTAACGTGCCTTGCATTTACCTCGATTTATTTATTATTTTTTTTAATTTGTTGAGACTTAATTTGAGAATATTGGACAGTTATAATTGTTAATTTATCCTACGAAATGAAGATTATACGCCATGGAAGAAGAAGATTAATGGCCTGCACTTTCGTAATTGCGTGTATTTCTACGTAAGAAGGTCATACCCCGTGTAAAAACATGGAGTGCGGAATCTCCTAGCTGTCACTACACATGCGCCGGTGTGGCTCCGGTTTATCCTCCTGGCGACAGCCACTTGCGTTCGGTGGTGGGAGCTCCACGAGGAGCCCCGTCGGCGCAAACAGCGACGGCCACGTGCGGCGCCCCCACGGGAGACTGACACTGCTCCCTTCCTCACAGCGCGAACCTTCGCCGACACCCCAACCAACACGCCGGTAACCTAACGATCCTCCCGGATTAATTACCCACCATTAATCCCCCCAAAAAAATATGATTAACTAAACACGACCGATAACGATAACTAGATGGATCACGTGCAGGGTTCAGCGGGCAGCACGCGGGGTCACGTGTGAGGATCCCCTCCCTTCATCCTCTCCACGTGGTGCCATCTCCTCACCCGGCCGGGTGGTCATGGTCCCGGCGGCGTACAGCTAGCAGTCGACGCGTCGGCCACAGTCGGGGCCTGGTGGACCGGCGACAGGAGTACGGAGTGAATGTGACTCTCTGTGTCGTCGTCGTCCCTGCCGATGTGGCCTGCGACGGAAGGGAACAACTGGAGCCGCATGACTGGCCAGATATGCATATATCTCGCTACATAGCTGTGTCCTAGTGTCGCCGTTGTTATTAATTCAGAATTTCACCAATATTTTACGAGTGATTTGATTTCCTAGCAGTAAACACGCGGATAGCTAGGATCTGTCTAATCCTAAAATTCTGATCGAGTAGTAGACCCAAAAAAACAAAAAAGAAAAAGAAAAAAGGGTTGCCTAGATGATCCTCGATCCTATTATTCATAATGAAACTAAAATTACCAAATTATTTAAGTGCAAGAGGCATATTGAATTAATAAAGAACAGAGTAGAGCAGAGCAGAGAAGGATAGGGTCTACAACAGGTGTACGCTGTTAGGACCATTGATCTAACATAAAGTATCGTGCTGCAAGCAGTAGTATACAGTATGAATATATGCTTGCATTCCTCTGCATGCAGGTGATGAACTGTAATGGCAGTCCCAGCTCATCGCCTGCTTATTGTGTTTTTTTTTTTTTACTTTGGCGATTTCAGACAATAATTAAGATGCGTGTCGAAGTCACATGATTAAAGGCAGATTAATGCAAATGGGAGTGGGGAAGCGGAAGCAGGGAAGGAGAGAGAGGAAAGCAGCGGGACCTTAAAGATGGGCGAGGAGGAGGAGGTGCGACATGGGCGAAGAGCATGAAGGAAGTGCATGAGCCACGCTCCTCATCATTATTGCCATTATTGTCTTCATCATCCATCCCTCAATTAAATGCACCAAAGTCACAAATTCACCATCACTTGTTGCAGCTTTCGATCAATAGCGCCCATTCTCATCCCCACTAACCAGGACAGCAAAAAGGAGGAAGAAGAAGAGGAAGAGGAGGATTTTAAAGACTTCGGGCCTTGTGTACGTACGACTGCGTTGTGTTGCTCAGTCATGGCGCCGGAGTGGGAGATGGCAATGGCGGTAGATGCAGGGGCGGGAATGGCGGCTTATTATTCAACCAGCTCACGCTCTGCTCCACCGACGAATACTGCACCCGTTTACGGCGCCTTTGTTCCGCCTGCCGCCGCCGACGTGACTTACTTTTCCAGCAAGAAATCGTTCTCCTCTGCTGCTTCGGGCACCAAATTGTACTCCGAAACTCCGACGGATCCACCGACGTCCGTCGTCGCCGGAAGCAGCTCCTTCTACTCTGTTTTGCAATCGCAGCAGCAGAGCTCGCTCGACCTTTATGTGCCAGTTAGTAGAGCTTAAATTATATATAGCTTTGGGTAGAGAATTGGTTGTTGATTGAGGTAGTCACTTGAACTCACTGGTGCAGCAATGCGAGGACGCAGCGGAGCTAGAGTGGCTGTCCCAGTTCATGGAGGACTCCTTCTCCGACGCGCTCACTGATTCCGGTTGGAGCTCAATCTCGCCGCCCGCCGCCTGCGTTGCGCAAGTCCATGCGGATCCTCCGGCCGCCACTCGCGGAGCTCGAAGCAAGCGGCCAAAGGTCACCGCCTGGCAGCCACAACCGCTGAACTCACCGTCCTCCTCCACCTCTTCATCCTATGAACTTTCTCCGTCCGAGCCGAGTTCCTCCACCGGAGCCTGGAGAAACGGGAGGGGGAAGAAGGGCGGAGCGGCCGAGGACGGCCCGGCGCGCCGGTGCACGCACTGCGCGTCGGAGAAGACGCCGCAGTGGCGGACTGGGCCGCTGGGTCCGAAGACTCTGTGCAACGCGTGCGGGGTGAGGTACAAATCCGGGAGACTCGTGCAGGAGTACCGCCCGGCGGCGAGCCCCACCTTCGTTCTCACACAGCACTCCAACTCCCACCGTAAGGTCATGGAGCTCCGCCGCCAGAAGGAGCTCCTCCACCGCCAGCAGAGCGACCCTTCCTCCGGCGCGCTGTCGGAGCTTCTATAAAGTGATGACTATGGTGTCTGCTGAGCTGCCGGCGCCGGCGGCGATACCTCCCTTTCTTATCTAGTAAATTATGCTCTTAAAACTCTTCTGTCATCTTCAATAAGAAAGTAAGAACTTTCTCCTATTTTCTCTCTTTGGTGTCAAAATTCCCATTCAGGCTTAATCCATAATAGATCATGCAAAAATTAAAATCGTGATAGATTTTTATAATTAATTGTGCTTGCTCTGAAAAGTCTCCTAAACGGAATAAATGAGGGGTGGCTCCGATCACGTGACGCGCTCCCGGCGAGGCAGACTGCAATTCTGACAGAGGAAAACGAAAAGCAACATTGTCGTCATCTGTCAGCAGTGAACCACAGCATTTTCCGGCAATAATTTCTAAAAATTTTACCAGCTTGATATCGTAATTCCATTTTTTCATTTCAGCTACAGAAAATGGCTTGTTGGAACGACAAACTGCAGCTCCCCTCAGGAACTTGCATGGTGGAGAAAACCTGTTCATGAGACAAAAGATGATAACTCTCACTCTCAGTGTTTTCATCCTATCTTATTTAAAATCATCACGAAGGAAGTTAATTATATATAGTAACTAGAAAAACTAGTGCGTAGTAGGAAGAGATATGGGAATCAGAAATTTACGCCCTGACTATCTCACGATTCGAACTCACAATCTTATTAGATAATTTTCTACATACTAACTGCTCCGGATAATCCCGTGAGGTGAAAACCTGTTCAAACATTGGCAAAAAAAAAAAAAAAAAGTGGAACCTCCACCCTAGCGGCCTCCTGACCCCGGCCCCACAAGATTTCAGAGGGAGTAAATCATGGTTAATACTGGGCAGGATAGGTGACTGGGGGTCGATGGAATTTTTGGTGCAGCAGATCAGGATTTTATCCCCGAGTGCAACTGACGATCTTCGACTCCACGACTTCATTGGCAAACTGCAAGTACCTAACCAGCTGATCCAGCCCGTGGGGGCGAAAACCTGTTCAAACATTGCAGCAAAAGTCAAAACCCTGGCCCCCAGGGCCCCCACCGACCGGACTCACGGTCATTATGAGGGAGGTAAATCGCAGCACCCGAACTAACATGGGACGGACCGGGTGGGATACAGCGATAGGGGATTTATTCTCCCGTTGCCACTGAGTTTTGATCCGATGATCTCATTACAGTAATTTCCGTCCTATACCATCTCAGATGACCCAAGAAGTCCAACATGAACAGCCAACAAGAGGACCAGCACGACATGCCATCTACAGGCGCTTAATGATGAATAGGTCAACCATACGCTCCAGCAAAAGTACATGTTCATGAGATTGTAGAGCCAAAAGCTCTGAAATGCACTCTAACCAGTCCTGCGGCGGACTTAACAGTGATAATTTGGTTTATGGATTGAATTAGTCTGTTTCAGCGTAAAAGTAGTTTAATCTGAGATGTTCAGTAAGTTTGAGTATGACTTCCCAAATTAATCGATCACAAGTTAACAAGAAACAAACAAAGACTTATTATTCACTTGTTCAGTCATGTTCTTCAATTAAACAAGTTCATTTTTCACGCCAACAGATTCTGCATCCAGTAGCAAGTTCTATGCAATTCACAATTTCAGGAACAAGTACTGGTTCAAAAATATTATATTGTGTAAAGTCAAAAGAGAATTTTTAAATCCATTTTCTAGTAAACTTATTTTGAATTCAAATATAGTAAGTACATCGTCTCACCTATCCGTTAATATTTTAATTTTATTCTGACTTTAACACCATGCCTTCAATGCTTTCTTTCTAACATGGACGAGGGAAATTTTGTTTCTGAATTCTCATCATGTATATTGATTTAAAAAATCTAACGTTGTATATTTATTGTTATGAAATTGGAAAATATTTATTATTTTTGTGAATGCGCTAAATTTATTATAAAATTGAGAAAATGTACATCGATTATATTTTTTTTAAAAAAAAATCTGATGAAAACTGCGATTGATAATTGACGTCGCAAGTTTGTCTTCAGGTCAGACTATCATACGCCAAGCTGTTGCTTATATCCAATTCTCTAAACTAATTGATCTATAAGTCAAACCTTATCGCTCTGAATGGAACAAGAATTAACTTAAAATGGGCGACGAAAAAAACAAATCTACAAAGCAATAGTCCGCCGAGAGACGTGGAAAAACTTGACTCATCTTCTTAAATTTAAATGTTTTATTTTTCTTTAAATTAAGGGGTGAAAGATAGTTTTCAGGGTTAAAAATAGAGAGTAAACTGTCAAAACTCTTTGACACATAAGTTCTTGAATTGACTGGTGGTCGATATGACCAGCTGACAACGATTGGATGCAGGCGATGATGTTTCTAGGAAGCATCAGTTGTGGAAATCTCGTTGAGATTCTCTACTAACCAAGCTAACAACGTGGGAATTCATCCCCCTTGGACAGTACGATCGACATCATAAATAAAATGTAACTAAATCCATCGACACAAATTAAGCGAAAACGATCTTCAATAGCCGTGGTGAAATAAAGTTATTATTAAAATTACAGGAGGTAAAACCAATGAAAATGCATGTGAAAACTCCGGCGTTAGTGAAATAGGCACTGATGTGATGATGATGAAAAGTCTCACCTAGCGATTATGGTAGATGTCAGTCAAAATCGTCAACATGCAGATAGTATCGATCGATCGGATGAAACATGTTCTAATCAGGAGAGAAGGCCCCGATCCATCGCCTCCTTCGACACGGGGAGAAGTCAAACGATAGGCACTCAATGAATTATTGGACGTCGAACGAAGGAGTAGACGAGGTGCAGAAGTCGAGCCGAGCGACTACCCCACTCGGCAAGACAACAGAGCTTGACTAACAAAGTTCAATTTTGGCCAAGCGGCTATTCCGTTCGACCCGACAGCAGAGTTCGACAGTAACAAAGTGGAACTTCGGTCGAGCGGACATAGACGCAGAAATAGCGAAGTTCTGGCCGACCGGTGGAGGCACCAGAGTGGCGAGATCTCGGCCAAGCGGTCAACCCGCTCAGTCTAACAGTACACTCCTTCTGATATCCAGTGATATCTTTTTGGGAGTTGGTGTTGTCGACACCGGGTATGGACAACTATAAGATCGTACAACGAAAGTTTTCATTATCACTTCAGAGATATTTTCGACCCGTTAAGGTACTATGTGAAGAGCATTTTACTGATAAGTTTTTTCCGAGAAATTTTGAGAAGCGCGTTTGCATTAGGAAGCGTGTGCGTGCGGTACATGAGCTCTATATAAAGAAGATTCAAGAATCGGTGAAGATATGCAATATTCATTGTTCACGTTATAGTCTTCTTGTTGCTCCGCTTTATAATTCATCGTCGGCGACTGATTTGAGCGTCGGATGATTAACACCGGGATCCCTTACTTGACTCGGCATTGACATAATTTCTGTTACAGATTCTAATAGAGTTTACAGATGATCAATAGGAGTGTCATATTCACATCTCCGATTTTCTATCTTCGGAAAGAATCAGGCACCATGAGAAGAACCATATGGGAAAACTTCCACTTGAAAATATTTGCACGCGATATATTATATCGTGATTGTAAAACATTGGTGGGGATTCGTGGAAATGAATAGGAATGCTCTGTGAGCGAGGATCAAAAGCTTCCATTGAGTGAGATTCGGATATGGTTTTCGAATCTTATAGAGAAAAAAATTTACACTGAGCGATAAGCATCGGGGATTATAAAAAAGGCGAAGCAGTTCACAGAATCTCCCGCTTCTTCGTCTTAATTATGAGCTTAAATGGAGTGCTCCATGGTGGTGGTACCGCAATCTGCAGTTCGCAAGAGCTCCTCTAAGTACTCTGCTCCGAGATCCTCCAACTCCACCAGCTCTTTCCCCCTTCTCGCTTTCACCTTCTTGATTCCCGATCTCTTCGGCCTCCTCAACGAGTTCCTCCGCTTCAGCGCCACCACCGGCGACACGCCCTCCTCCAAAGCCTCCGCGCCGCCACACCGCCCGCCACTCAGCGACTCACGGACCCTCTCCACGGGAAAGTTGAGCACCGCGTTCGGCCCCCGCAGCGCGAACGCGGCCTGGTCGTAGGCCAGCGCCGCGGCCTCGGCGGTGTCGAACGTCCCCAGCCACACGCGCGCGCCCCGCCGGGTGGAGTCCCTGATTTCAGCCGCGAACTTGCCCCACGGCCGTCGCCGCACGCCGCGGTACGGCTTCGCCTTCTCGGCCGACTCGACTTCCTCGGAGTCTTTGCCCGACGCCGAGCGAGCGCCTGCCGACGAGGTGGCGGAGGAGGAGAAGGCGCCGAGCATGCTGAGCAGGAGCATCTCGTCCGGGTCGTTCTCGTCGAACGGTAGAGGGAGGGCCAAGCCGAGGGAGGAATCCATATCGCTGTGCTGCGATTGAGTGCTCGATTAGTCGGTGGCGGCTCGCGCCTATTTTTATACAAACTAATCGAAAGAAAAGGAAAGGAAACGGAGAGGAAATGGGGGTGGGGTGAGTCTGGCGTGGCTTCGCTACAGGATTCGGAGGTGACGGAAGGGATCACGCGAGCCAGTCCCAACGGCAGCCACGTCAGACACAAGTTCACCTATGTTTTGTTCTGTTCTTAGATGATTTTCTACGCCTTATACTCTGTTTGGGAGGAGATATGCGGAGAGAAGGGAAGGGTAATAAGGGGAGGAGAGAATTTATTTATGTTTGGAATGGAGTGAGGTCAGAAAGGGAAGGAGAGAGAAGGGTAAGTCCAGGAATGATAATTTTCTCTATGAGTTTTATGAATTTGAGGTCTTATAAAGTTTGAAATAGGGATGAGATTCATGATTTATTCCATAATAGGATGAGTTGGGAGAATTTTTTTTGGGATGAGACCGATTCAGAGTGGGTATAAGAATATTGTGTCTATCTTTAAATTTATTTTGAAAATAATAATAATAATAATATTATTATTATTATTATTAAAAATATTAATAATAAAATTAATATTAATATAAAAATTAATTTGAAGATGAAAGCGGGGATGGGAGCGGAATGAAATTCGAAGACAGAGATGAGGATGGTAAACCTGTCCCCGCCCGTCCCATTGTCATCCTTAGGTAAGTCTAGGGATGATAATTTTCCCCGCGGATTCGGGGCCCTACGAGAAAAACTCGAAATAGGGACGGAGTCCCCGAATTTATTCGGGGATGGGGACGAGTTCGAGAATTTTTTTTGGAGATGAGACGGGTTCAAGATGAGTATGGGGATATTGTTCCCATCCATGAACTCGCCTTAATAATAATAATATTATTATTAATATTAATAGTAGAATAATAATAATATAAAATTAATTTAAAGATGGAAGCGGGGATGGGGACCGAGATGGGAATGGTAAACTCATCCCCGCCCAGTCCCATTGTCATCCCTAGGTAAGTCTTTCCCTTATATGTTCAGGAATCCATGAAATTTCTTACCCTCTAAATCAGGATATCAGGGTTTATGAAGGGGAAGGAGATCTCATAATAAATTTATTCCAATTTTATCCTTATTTTGGGCAGCGAAGCGGCGGTGTCAGCGGGATGACGTCGGCTGCTTGCGGAGGGGGATGACATCTTGAGAATGCGGAAGAGGAGAAGACGTTGACAACTTGAACTTGTGATGGCTAGAGGAGAAGGCATTGGCCACCGCAGGCTTATGATGGGGAAGAGGGGAACTGGGGAAGGCATTGGCTGACGAGAATTTGCGATCGGGAAGAGGGGAAGGTGTGAGCATCTTATGATGGAAAAGTAGGGAAGGCGTATGGTTGGTGTCGATCAACAATGGATACGGTGACGAGTCCACAGCTGAAGGTATGCAAAGTAACAAATTTGATATATAAGAATTGATATGTTGTAGACCATTTCCTACGGACTCATGCGTGTCTCTACTTGAGGCGCTTCCAATGTATTGGGGGCATCTTTGTCAATTTTTTTTATAGTGTTGAAGCGCTTGGATAAAATCTGAGCGGCTCAATTTATTTTCTTTGTTTTTTTAATATTTCTTAAATTCTAAACTGATCCGGTGGTAAGAGCCCGGGACCTCCTAACGAGGGGTCAGCGCCACGTGGAGGTCAAATGGCCAGGTGATTCGTCGAAGAAGGGTGAGCCGACCGGGCGCATGAAAAAAGGGCAGGCCGATCGGCCTGCCCGTAAACGTCTGATAGTGAAAGACGCCCTGACAGGGGTCGGGGTTCCGACGCTCAATGAAATAGTAAATAATGACCGAGCGGAAGACCTAAGAGAAGGCAGGACATAATGGGCGCTCCGGCCGGCCGGCGCAGGGAATTAAAACCGTCCAGACGACGCTCTTCGCATCGGCTGTCCGGACGGACATCCCGGCCGGGCGGTGGATGAAGGATAGGAACATCTTCTGACAGCCGTCAAGTCCTATGGATAGGCCATACTCTAGGTCTGACAACAAGGTGTTCTGTTGTCCCATCGAATACGTGATTGAACTGTAGCAGTATGGTGTCAGGTAAGCTCTCTGACAGGTACATACCGAGGTATGGGCTGCAGACACGTATGCTCCTCGGTGGACGTGCATTAGTTCTTTCACTGCTCTATATAAAGAGCCTCTTACTTCGCCAGAGGGACGCATTCTACAAGCTTTGGAGCCACCTTTTCCTGTTTGCTTACCTGACTTGAGCGTCGGAGGGTCGCCGCCGGGAACTCCTTCTCGGCCCGACTTCTCTGCAGGTTCGCCGGAGATTCGTGCGACCAGACGGAGGCCTACACCCTCGACTAGGAGTGCGCCACGTGCCCAACGTCCTTTGGTTCGACGATTCGGACAGGATCAATTTGGCGCTATCTGTGGGAACGCTCCTGCATCCGAACGGGAACAATGGACGAGGCTGGACGACAACACATGGTGACGCTTTCAAACGAGGAACTCGACGCTCTGATCGAGATAAGGGCCGCCAAGCTCGTGGAGCAAAAACAGAAAGCCACAGCCGAGCGGCCGGAGCAACAAGCAACATCAGCGTCTGGTGGCCGAGCGGAAGCACCACCCGCGACAGTACCATTCCATCGGACTCTCTTCCGCACTCCTGAAGCAGTAGCAACTAATCGAGAGCGGGGATCATCTTCGGATGAAATACCGAGACGAGACAACAGAAAAGGGAAAGCCCCCCGAGCGGACGCCTCTCCCGAGCGGATCAATCGCCAATTTTCGGAGGCTATTCTGCAAGACCCTCTGCCCAAGCACTACGTGCCTCCGACGATCGACGAGTACAATGGGACAACCGACCCGGATGATCATCTGGGTAAGTTCGATAACACAGCCACTCTCCATCAATACACAGATGGAGTAAAGTGCCGAGTTTTTCTAACCACTCTCTCGGGATCGGCTCAACGGTGGTTCCGGAGGCTGCCGGACGGATCCATCACAAGCTTCAAGGACTTCCGAACGACCTTCCTCCATTATTTTGCAAGCAGCCGGCGCTATCAAAAAACGAGCGTGAGCCTGTTCGCCATCAAGCAAGAAGCCCGTGAATCGCTTCGAGCTTACATCCAGCGGTTCAACCAAGTGGCGATGGACATTCCAACGGCCACCTCGGAAACCATGATGAATGCCTTCACACAAGGCCTAGTGGATGGGGATTTCTTCCGATCGCTCATCCGAAAGCCGCCCCGAGACTATGATCACATGCTACACCGGGCGAACGAATACATCAACGTGGAAGAAGCGCAAGCGGCAAGGAAAAAGGATACCCCAGCCGAGTGGACTCCTCCAGCCGAGCGGAAACAGCAAGCCGCTCATCAGCCGCCTAGAAGACCAAGGGCCGAAGCAATCCGATCCCCCCACGCCAGGTCTCATGTGCAAGAGGTAGCTGCCGCCCTGCCCAAGCCAAAGAAGAAATGGACCCCGATGTTCTGCTCCTTCCACCGGACGGATACGCACAACACAAGGGATTGCCGAAGTCTTCCCTTCGTGGCTCATCCTGTACCCCGGAATACCGGACGACGGTCTCCCTCAGTCGACAGGCGACAGAGAACTAATGAAGCCGATCGGACGTGAGCTGATAGGCGACAGCCACAAACTCCCGATCGGCGTCATTCTCCAAGGCAGGAGAATCGTCGGGCATCCAGAGAACGGTCTCGACCGTCCGCTCGGGAAGAGGAAAATAGAAGCAATAGTTCCCGAGGCGAGATCAACGTTATTGCTGGTGGGCCGACCGGAGGAGACTCCAATCGAGCCAGAAAGGCGGGCGTCCGGCAGCTCCAGATTCATGCGGTCGGCTGTAGCCGAGAACGAGCGGAAGGACCCGAAATTAGTTTCGGGCCCGGGGACTTGGAAGGAGTCGAAGTACCCCACGACGATGCTCTGCTCATCAAAGCGGTAATAGCCAATTACACTATTCGCCGCGTATTTGTTGACACAGGGAGCTCAATCAACATCATATTCAAGAAGGCGTTCGATCAGCTGCAAATTGATCGAGCCGAGCTGTTGCCCATGACAACCCCGCTCTACGGGTTTACGGGTAATGAAGTTCAGCCGGTCGGACATATTCGACTGGCTACCTCGCTGGGAGAGAGCCGCTCAGGAGGACAAGAACAACAAACTTCGTGGTGGTCGACTCTCCCTCTTCCTACAATGTCATTTTGGGACGACCGGCGCTCAGCGAATTCCGAGCGGTCGTCTCAACCTTCCACCAGAAGATCAAGTTCCCCGTGGAGGACAAAGTGGGAGAAGTACGGGGAGATCAACTAGCAGCTCGGCGATGCTACATTGAGATGGTCCGAGCAGAGGCCCATTCCGCTCGGAAGGCGCCCCGGATTGAGGTAAATGTCATCACCGAAAAGCCACCCTCTTTAGTTTATGAAGAAAAAGAGGAAGTGCAGATTCACCCAACCCGATCGGAGGCCACGACTTTTATTGCGTCCGATCTGGAGGAGAAGCAGAAAGAGGAGCTGATCCAATGCCTTCGAAGAAATCATGATGTCTTCGTCTGGACGACACACGAGCTGCCCGGAATTTCGCCAAGCATAGCGCAGCACGAGTTGCATGTCCGACCGGACGCACGGCCAGTAAAGCAAAGAAAAAGGGACTTCAGCGCCGAGTAGAATTCCATCATCCGAGCGGAGGTGGAAAAACTTCTGGAGGCCGGCCATATACGCGAGGTGCAGTTCCCGAGCTGGTTGGCTAACGTAGTATTAGTCTCCAAGCCAGGCAACAAGTGGAGAGTGTACATAGACTTTCGGGATCTCAACAAAACTTGCTCGAAAGATTTTTATCCTCTGCCCCGGATAGATCAGCTGGTGGACTCTACGGTCGACTGCGAATTAATCTGTATGCTCGACGCCTACCAGGGCTATCACCAAGTGCCGCTCGCCCGTGAAGATCAAGAAAAAGTCAGCTTCGTGACTGCCGACGACACTTATTGCTATAATGTAATGCCGTTCGGATTGAAGAATGCGGGGGCCACATATCAGCGCTTGATGAATAAAGTGTTCAGAGAGCAGATCGGACGGAATCTAGAAGTTTATGTGGACGACATTCTCATTAAGTCCGGCCGAGCGGCCGATCTCTTCAAAGACATGGAGGAAACCTTCCGAACGCTGCGCAAATATGGAGTCAAGCTAAATCCCCAGAAGTGTCTGTTCGGAGCAAAAGGAGGGCGCTTTCTGGGGTACATAGTGACCGAACGGGGAATCGAAGCCAATCCCAGCAAGGTGAAAGCTCTACAAGATATGCCGCCTCCAAGAAATACAAGGGAAGTGCAGCGTTTGACCGGTCGGATCATCGCTCTGTCCAGGTTCATCTCCAAAACCGCCGACCGGAGCCTCCCGTTTTTCAAGATCTTGCGCAAGGCTACAAAATTTCACTGGGACGAAGAATGCGACCGGGCGTTCGAAGATTTAAAGGCATACCTGAACTCTCTCCCGGTATTGGCCAAGCCGACTGCGGGCGAGCCACTGTACATGTACTTGTCTTCAACCGAGCATGCAATCGGCTCGGCTTTAGTGAGGGCGAGTGGAGAAGAGCCTGTGTATTTCCTCAGTCACATTTTAAAAGATGCTGAATCTCGCTACACTGAGCTCGAAAAGCTAGCCTTCGCTCTGGTCCTCGCCGCTCGGCGCCTTCGTCCATATTTTCTGGCGCATACCATCATTGTCAAAACCAATAGTCTGCTCGGGCGCGTATTGCTAAACCCAGAGGCATCTGGATGGCTCATCAAATGGACGACGGAGTTAAGTGAATTTGATATCCAATACCAGCCCCGCTCGGCGATCAAAGCGCAATCCTTGGCCGATTTTGTGACTGAGGTGCAAAGGTCGGAGCCGGAAGTTATGTGGAGAATATATGTGGATGGGTCGTCTACTCGGCTCGGAAGCGGGTTTGGGATATTATTACTCTCCCCTCAAGAAGAGAAGATGCACTTATCCGTCCGGCTGGATTATAAAGCTACCAACAATGAAGCAGAGTATGAGGCCCTCATAGCCGGCTTGCAGGCAGCTCGACATGTGGGAGCCGGTCGGGTAACGCTCAGCAGCTCGCTGGTACCTTCGAAATCAATAGTGCTCGGCTCAAGCTCTACGCTGAAGCCTTCGAGAAGCTCAAAGCTGATTTTAGAGAAGTTACTGTCCAGAAGATACCCAGAGCAGAAAATCAAGCAGCCGATGAGTTAGCCAAACTCGCGAGCTCAATAACGCCGGTCGCCATTCAGCAGCCAATTGAAAAAGTATTGTTGGTGGCGCACGTCGACCGGATGGAAGGCCTCACATTTCCAAGCGACTGGCGGACACCCATCATAGAGTTCCTCCGATCGGGAGCCACACCGTCCGACCGGAATGAAGCCCAGCTGCTAAGGAGAAGAGTCGGTCGGTTCACACTCATCGGTGATCAGCTTTACAAAAAGGTTTTCTCACGCCCGCTGTTGAAATGCGTGAGCTCGGAAGACTCGGCTTACATCCTCCAAGAAGTACATCAAGGATCCTGCGAAGGGCATCCGGGCGGACGATCGTTGGCCAAGAAGATCCTCCTGGCCGGGTACTTTTGGCCGACTTTACAAGCAGATGCCGCTCGGACCGTGTCGACGTGCCTTTCATGCCAGAAGTACCATAACTTCAACCACCGACCGGCAGAGGAAATGAAGGCATCTACAGTCTCGTGTCCGTTCGACCAGTGGGGAATGAATATCGTTGGTCCATTTCCTATGGCGACCGGACAGCGGAAATTTCTACTAGTGGCGGTAGATTATTTTTCCAAGTGGGTGGAGGTCGAGCCGCTAGCCAGGATCACCGAACAAATGGTCAAAAAGTTCATATGGCAACACATCATCTGTCGGTTCGGCATCCCCCGCCGATTGGTTTCCGATAATGGGCGGCAGTTCACAGGGAAGGTGCTAGAGGAGTGGTGCAAAAGCTACGGCATCGAGCAACACTTCACATCCGTGGCTTATCCCCAGAGCAACGGTTAAGCCGAGGTAGCCAATCGGGAAATTATTCGTATTCTGCGCGCTCGGCTCGACCATTTGGGAGGAAGTTGGCCGGATGAAGTGACGGCCGTCTTGTGGGCCATCCGGACGACTCCGAAGGAAGGGACGGGCGTCACACCATTCCATTTGGTGTATGGTGGCGAGGCAGTTATTCCGGTTGAAGTCGGCGTCGAGTCCATCCGGATTCAGAGTTATGATGATGGCAACGCCGAACGGAGGAACATGGAGCTGGATTTGGTCGACGAGGAGCGAGCCAAGGCGTCCGTTCGGCTGATGGCGTACCGGCAGCGGATGAAGCAAAATTACAACCGCCGTGTAATCCCCAGATCATTCCAGGTCGGCGATCTTGTCTGGAAGAAAGTCAAGCCGGTCGGCGATGTCGGCAAGTTAGAAGCTCCCTGGGCGGGCCCCTTCAAGGTTATTGAGAAGCTCCGATCGGGAGCATATTATTTGGAGGATGAAGACGGGCGGCAGCTGGATCGACCGTGGAGTGCAAATCATCTCCAGCCTTATCGAGCGGGGTGAAAGGTGCACGAATGTAAATCATTTTTGTATATGTTAGTCGCCCATGTCACTGTAATGCAGGAAGCAAAATTAATTCAAAGGATGGCCCATGGATCCGCCGATCGGCAGCGTTAAAATTTGCCTTGAAGGCCGTCGAGCTCCGACGTTAAATATCGAGAGACGAGTCGGCGTCTATAAACGTCCGAGCGGAAGACCGTCGAGCTCCGACGTTAAATATCGAGAGACGAGCCGGCGTCTATAAACGTCCGAGCGGAAGACCGTCGAGCTCCGACGTTAAATATCGAGAGACGAGCCGGCGCCTATAAACGCCCCGGCGGAAGACCGCCGAGCTCGGCGTTAAATATCGAGACGAGCGGCGTCTTATAAGCGTCCGAGCGGAAGACCGCCGAGCTCCGGCGTTAAATATCGAGGACGAGCCGGCGCCTATAAACGTCCGGCGGAAGACCGCCGAGCTCCGGCGTTAAATATCGAGACGAGCCGACGCTCTATAAACGCGTCCGGCGGAAGACCGCCAAGCTCGGCGTTAAATATCGAGACGAGCCGGCGTCTATAAACGTCCGAGCGGAAGACCGTCGAGCTCCGACGTTAAATATCGAGAGACGAGCCGGCGTCTATAAACGTCCGAGCGGAAGGCCGTCGAGCTCCGACGTTAAATATCGAGAGACGAGCCGACGTCTATAAACGTCCGAGCGGAAGACCGTCGAGCTCCGACGTTAAATATCAAGAGACGAGCCGGCGTCTATAAACGTCCGAGCGGAAGACCGTCGAGCTCCGACGTTAAATATCGAGAGACGAGCCGACGTCTATAAACGTCCGAGCGGATAACCATTCACATGATACGATCAACGATAGCCTGGTCGTTAAAACCGAGCGGCTTCGTTAGAACGCTGAGCGGCTGCTCAGTCGCATGATAAAAGACATTAAAAAACAATCGACTTGTCTGGTAGAGCGTGGTGCCGAGCGTGGTGCCGAGCGGAAGTGTTTTAAAGAACACTTCAGGCGTGACGAAAGAAAATTTTCTTGCCAAAACAGAAGTGTAAGGAACAGAAAAGATTATCTATTATACACTGGGTGAACCAAAAAAGTTGGGCCGAACGGCTGGAATACAAAAAAGTTCATACACAGAAAAAATGCTTATCACGCGTCAAAGTCAAAAAGAGTGTCGGGGATGGCGTCCATCACGGTCGCGAGGTCCTCGGGGGGGGGGGGGGGGGTGGCTAGCTCGGCGGGCAGGTGGCCCTTGGTCTTCAGGTAATCCACCGCCGCCTTGATCGCTTCTTTGAAAGTGAGGGATATCTTGTCGGTAAACTTCTCTCCGAAATCTTCCGAGCGGAGATACGCCTTCCTCACTTCGTCAGAACGGGCCGACTCCCCCTCTTGATATTCTTTGAGCGCGGCGTGGGCAACGTCGCTGGCGGCTTGGAGATCCTGCAAGTCTCCATCAAATCTTTGGAGATCGGCCGAGCGGCTCTCCTTCTCGGTAGCCAGCAGAGCATCTAGGTCCTTGATGCGTTGCTCCAGCCCTCGGATCTCCACCTTCATCCGGTCCATATCCTCGATGGCCTGGAGCTTTCGGGTGGTCGCCGTCTTGATCTCCTTGTCTCGTTGCTTGATCATCGCCTCAAGCCGAACGACCTTGCTCGCCAGATCGGAAGCCCTTTTTCGTTCGGCTTCCAGTGACTTTTTGGCCTTCTCCAGAGCGGCCGTCGATTGTTGGTTGTCCCCGGCGGCTTTAAGTTTTCTCAGTTCATCCTCCAGCTCGGCCAACCGATTGCTAATGGCAATCTGCTCCACCCAGTTCTACGAGCAAAGGGGAATAGGTTAACAACTTAATTCAATTACACGAATAAAGAAGAAGAGCATACCCCGGTGGCCTGTTGGAGGTTGCTGTCGCCGAGCTGCCCGGGAGTCATCGCTTTATGCGGCGCCGAGCGTCCTCCCAAGCTTTTGCAAGAGGGCTCGTCAAGGTGATCTGCTGCTCGGGGACCACTGGCCGATCAGCAGCAGCCATGTATGCCTCTGAGGGGAGGCGCAGAACTGTCTTAATTAAATTCGAGCCGCTCGGCTCGCTCTGAGAGGCATCGGCCTTACCAGTGGACGAGGAGGGAAGGTCGCCCAAACGCCTGATACAACGCAGAGTTATAGAAGGGCTGGATGGCGGCACCTCAGAGCTGGCCCTCGGAGAGCCATGTGGGGTTGGAGTACTCTCGAGGGAAACCGTCCCGGACAACATCGGAGCATCCGCGCCCCGCTCGGGCGGTGGCTCATCAAGTGGAGTGGAGGCAGACGCAGATTCCGGTCGGCGGCGCTTCCGAGTGACTAGCGGAACATCGTCGGCCGAACGGCCCTCCACCTCAGCTTGGGTAGGAGGTTCGGTGTCACCCGCTGCCTCCTCGAGGGAGGAAGTAGCTGCTACGGCTTCAGGGGCATTCTGTGTCTCCTCACTTGCATCGCCGGTCGGATCAGCTAGGCCAAGGCCCCGCTCGGCGACCTCTTTGTTCGTCACTGCCTCAATCTGAGCGGCTTTCAACTTGAGCTTCTCAGTCGCCTTGGCGCGCCACATGACTTCAGCTGCAGAAGTAAAAAATAAATCAGTTAGAACAAAACAAACGGGAAGATAAGGGAACTTACTCATACTGCAGGGCAGATCGGCTGGGGTAGAGGACAAGCCAAATATGTGCATTACTCCCGGAAGGAGCAGCTTGTCAATATGATAACGCTGACCAACCAGCCGTTCGACTGCATGAAGGTAGGCCGCGTCGCCTCTAAATTTGCCAAGCTCCGGCTGCGCTGGCATCGCCGTCTGCCACTTGGTACGAAAAGTTGGCCGCTCGGGAAAACATATATAGAAAAAGTGCTCCTTCCAATGTTTGTTGGAGCTCGGCATGCCATCGAAGAGGACGAAACCTATCCTAGATTGAAAAACAAAAGTTCCCCACTCGGCCTGCTTGGGATAATAGAAGTAGTGGAAAATTTTTGGGTCTAAGGGGATGTCGTTCAGTTTGAACAAAACTATTACTCCGCTCAGCAGCCTAATAGAGTTGGGAACTACCTGGCCGAGCGGAATGCGGAAGTAATTGCAGACTTGCAGGAAAAATTCATGGGGTGGGAAGCGTAGTCCGGCCAGAAATTGGTCTCAGAAAAAAAAGAACTGTGCCGATCGGCGGTTCATGAGGCCGATCGGCTGGTGTGGCTAATACTATTTGGTGGTCGGAAGGAATGTCGTAAGTCCGAGCGAGACGCAGCGCGTCCTCCTCGTCAAAACGACTTTCCATGGTCGAATACCAAAGACCCGGAGCACCGCCGGTTGACTGCGAAGTACTAGTCATGATCGAAAGACAGGAATGCGGGACAAAAGGGGAAGGTTCAAGCAAAGAATGGAGGAAAACTGACTGAAGGAAACGATTAACGACAAGAAGGAAACGTTGGGGACAAGAAAGAGGGTCTTACGAGCAAGAAAGATGATCGACGGGGGCCTGGGGTTGCCGAAGAGTTGAGGGGCGAGGTCGCCGGAGAAAAAAACGGGCAGAGGAGCGCCGGAGGAGGATGAAGCAACAATGCGGCGGAAACGAAGTCGTGGGCTTTATATCGCCGCCCGGGAGCAACCTCCACCGTCCGATCCAGGTCGTTGATAACGAGGTCATCATCCAGCCGTTCATTTCAAACGGCGGCTGTCCCATCGGAGGTGACGCCACCGCCATACGCTGACAAACGCACGATCGCCACGTGTCAGCAGGATATTGGCCGCATTTAATGAACTCCCCTTACCGTGCGCAGCGTATGTGATGGGTAATAGGGGAGAGCATCGGACATGGATGCCAAGAAAACACAAGGCATGGACAAGATACCGCCGAACGGATGAGCATCCTTACGCCTGGCCGAGCGGCCCAATGCAGCAATCATTGCTCAATCAGATCGGCAGTCCAGTCAGTCGGACTTCTCCTCCTTCGACTAGACTCGAGGGGAAGGCAAGTGATCCGGTGGTAAGAGCCCGGGACCTCCTAACGAGGGGTCAGCGCCACATGGAGGTCAAAGGGCCAGGTGGTCCGTCGAAGAAGGGTGAGCCGACCGGGCGCATGAAAAAAGAGCAGGCCGATCGGCCTGCCCGTAAACGTCTAATAGTGAAAGACGCCCTGACAGGGGTCGGGGTTCCGACGCTCAATGAAATAGTAAATAATGACCGAGCGGAAGGCCTAAGAGAAGGCAGGATATAATGGGTGCTCCGGCCGGCCGGCACAGGGAATTAAAGCCGTCCGGACGAACGACTGTCCAGACGGACATCCCGGCCGGGCGGTGGATGAAGGATAGGAACATCTTCTGACAGCCGTCAAGTCCTATGGCTAGGCCATACTCTAGGTCTGACAACAAGGTGTTCTGTTGTCCCATCGAAGACGTGATTGAACTGTAGCAGTATGGTGTCAGGTAAGCTCTCTGACAGGTACATACCGAGGTATGGGCTGCGGACACGTATGCTCCTCGGTGGACGTGCATTAGTTCTTTCACCGCTCTATATAAAGATCCTCTTACTTCGCCGGAGGGACGCATTCTACAAGCTTTGGAGCCACCTTTTGCTGTCTGCTTACCTGACTTGAGCGTCGGAGGGTCGCCGCCGAGAACCCCTTCCCGGCCCGACTTCTGTGCAGGTTCGCCGGAGATTCGTGCGACCAGACGGAGGCCTACACCCTCGACTAGGAGTGCGCCACGTGCCCAGCGTCCTTTGGTTCGACGATTCGGACAGGATCATAAACCTTATATATATATATATATATATATATATATATATATATATATATATATATATATATATATATATATATATCTTGCACGTCACATCGTACACGACAGCGCGTGCAGGACATCAACGGTATTTTTTTTATTATTTTAATTTTAAATTTAAAAAATTAATATTTTCTTATATAAATCCCAAATATATTAATATAATGCATTGGATGCGTCTTTGTCAATTTTTTATTTTTTTACATTCCAAGCGTCTCCATTCAATCTAGTATTTTTTTTTGTTTATTTTTTTTCAGCTCTTGTTAAGTCAATTAGATTTTATCTTTAGGGTGTGTTGGTTTAAGTTATCATGTATAACATTGGTTATGTGATTACCAAGTAATTACATACCCAAGGTTTTGAAAAATAAAACATGACCAAATGTTGTTTGGTTCAACATAGGTAATGCAACAAAAATTTATTTATTTAAAGGTTTTAATAGATAACCTAGTTTAATATTTTACTATATTACCCTTAGTTACAAAACCAACCATATTATTATTATTATTATTTAAACTCTACGTTTTTTTTTATTTTTTACTTTTTCACGTTTGTCAACCAACCATATTATTATTATTATTATTTAAGCTCTACGTTTTTTTTATTTTTTACTTTTTCACGTTTGTCTTTATTTTTATGAGTATTTTTTAAAAGTTTTTAAAATATTTTTTTTACCTTTTTTATTTTATTTTATTTTTTTATGTGTTTGATCCTGTCCGAATGCTGAACCAATAGACGCTGGGCACGTGGCGCTCCCCGGCTGTTGGTGGGGATCTTCGACTGGTTGCACGAAGCTCCGGCGAACCTGCACAGAAGTCGGGCCGGGAAGGGGTTCTCGGCGGCGACCCTCCGACGCTCAAGTCAGGCAAGCAAGCAGTGACAAGTGGCTCTCGAAAAATTAGAACGCATACCTCCGGCGAAGGATGAGGGCCTTTATATAGGACAGCAGAGAAGCGAGTGCACACATATCGAGGTGTACACGTGTCCGTAGCCCATACCCCAGTAAGGGCTTGTCAGTGAGCTTACCTGACCCATACTGCTACAGTCCAAGCATGTCCTCGATGGGACAGCGGAACCCCCTGTCACATGATTTGGAGTATGACCATATTACGAAGCATGCCAGCTGTCAGAAGATGTCCCTTGTCTTTTTCCCCGAACTCCTGCCGGGCATCCGACCGGCCCACGTCCACCTTCTGTCCGACCGGTCATATATGATGGTCCACTCGAGAAATTATCGGTAATGTGTTTTGTGGCGACTGTTAGCAGTATGCTTCATGTCTTCGGCCGAGCGTGAGGTCCGCTCGGCCCTACGGTCTTGCTCAATGAGCGCCGGAACCCCGACTTCCATAGGGGTGCCTTTTGCCATCGGCTAAACACCAGGCGGCCGCCCGGTGGGTCAGACCCCTTTCTCCGGTCGGAGTAGTTGGTCCGACCTTCTTCGATGGACCGCCCGGCTCTTTGACTTCCACGTGGCGTTGACCCCTTACAACGAGGGTCCCCTGTTCTTACCGCCGGATCGGTGTTTATATTTTTTTACATTTTTAATTATTTTTTATATTTTTTAATTTTTTTTTACATTTTTTCTATTTTTTCTATTTTTATGTTTTTCCCCATTTTTTAATTTTAAATTTTAATTTTTTTCTTTATATTTTCCTTTTTATCACATTTTTCTCTTATTCGAAGATATTTTGGGTAAAAAAATTTCGTTAACGTGTAGGGTATGGGACATTACTCGGGAATCATCGATTACCTAAACCAAATAAGATTTTCGTTGAAAACTTTAGATGGATAACCAAGGTCATTAAGGATAACCTTTAACCAAACGCACCCTTAAGGTTTAGAGATTGAGTTATAGTATTTAAGCTAAAAAAATTTTAGATGCTCACAGGGTATATTTAGGATGCCTAATAATATTTTTTATTTTTTATTTTAGCTTTGGAGTTAAGTCAATTAAATTTGACCTTTAGGGTTTAGGGGTTGAATGATAGTATTAAGTTAAAAAATTATAAAAAATAAAAGAAATTAGGTACTTATGAGGTATAATATATGTATTTGGAGTTTTAAATTTAGGAAATGTAAAAAAAAAAAAAAAAAAAATTAATTGAGGTGTCTCGAGTCAGGACGCACACGAGTCTGTAGTATCGAGAACCCCACAACAAACTACTGTAATGTACTCTCCCTCGTAAAAAATTAATTTAATTATTTATATCAGATATTAAACTAATAAGAACATATACTACACTTGATCTTAGGAAAAAGACTGAGAAAGATATAATTTTTAACATTGTTGGTCCAAAGTATTTATAGAAAATTCTCCGCTTAAGATGTGAGACTAAAGAGAATCATGATAGTATATATTTTTTTATATAAAAAATAACTACATAAAATTACTAATAAATTTTAAAATTATTTTCAATGTGACAAGAAAAAAAGACATTAACTTAATTTAATTTTTGAGTTCACTAAAATTAATGATTAAAGGATCCAGATTTTTAATTAAATAGTAAATTTTTTCTATTAATATATATTAATATTATTTTTATTAATTTAACTTAATTTATTTTTAAAGAGAAAATATTTTTATATTTTTATATATTTAATCTTGATTTCTGCCCTTTCTTTCCAAACAAACAAGATAATACATGCATGTTTTAATAAACCTTTACTCACCATCTTTACCCTCGCTAGCTTTCGAAAGCACGAACAATGTCTATAAGCTAAGCAAAGCCAATCTTCTTCCATGAAAATTAATGATAAAAGTTCCCTTTTTTATTGTCAATGATTCACTTATGCTTAATTATCTAAAAACAGATTCTCTTATGTTTCATTCTTGAGAACATTCAAAGCATATAAACACATTGTGAGGAAGTTTCCTTGCGGGCAGAACGAACTTTTTTTAAGTGCAAATTTATGAAGAGCATAAGTTGACTTCGTATGCTCATTACTTGGTCGCCGTTATTTTGCCTCATTCATGCATGTCTTCCTCTTTGCCTCATTCATGCATGTCTTCCTCTTGATTACCTGCACATAGTATTTCAATCGAATAATATTAATAATCAATTCTTTAAGTTTTTTTTTTCTAATATTTGCTTTCTTCATATTTTCTACTCTACTTCGATTCAATCTGGTCAATTAAACATTTGTGAATAAGTTTGATATTCGACTTGATAAAAGTTTATTTATGTTCATTCAATATACATAAAATTAATTAAAAAATAAGTTTGAACAATTGATTAAATTAAACAAAAAAATTTGAACACATATGTGTTGAACTCGTTAATATTTGCGAACAACATTCGCGAATAATGTTAATGAATAACGTTCGTGAACAATGTTCACGAACCATATTCATTAATAATTTTTTTTTTCAATATACTAAATAAATAATAAAATAAAATTAATTTAAATTATCAAGCTCAATAGCTAATCAAACAACTAAAAGTTTCAAACAATCAAACAAACTTGAATTTAGAGCTCGATAATATCTAAATTAAACGAACCAAGCTTGAACCCAGCTCAAGCCAAGCTTGAACCCAGCTCAAGCCAAGCTTGAACCAAGATTAAGCCAAGCTTGAATTGAGAGCTCAATAACACCTAAACGAATCAAGCTCAAACCAAGTTTCAAACAAATTTAAACTCGTAAAAAAATAAACCAAGCCAAACTTGAACAATCATTTCAAAAGTTTGGTTCATTTCAAGCTCGGCTCAATTATCTTATTAAACAATTTTGAATACCCTAAAGTTCAACTCATTTACAACCGTACTAGTCAATCGACAAGTCTTGTTGTTCTTTTCCTTCATTTAAATAATGATAGGTCATGAAATAGTACATGCCATATGAGTTGTTCTAAATTTCTCGGGACGATATAGTGATTAAGATATGAGACATTGTCATAGGAAATTTTGGAATCGAAATTCAGCGCGTTCGAGTATGTCTTTTTCTATGTCTTGATCACCTGTACTAATGGTTAGTAGTCACTTATGATTTACCTTCTCTATATTAATCTAAAAATGGATTGATAAAGGAGCTAAGGTGAACAAATCACCTTTTACCCCATAATTCACCAGAAAAATGCCGAACTGCATTCAATGAAGGAGCCCTCTCAATCATTGTAAGTGCAGAATCAATTCAAACTTTGTCTTATTTTAGTCTATCATGAATCCTCCAAAAAAAAAAAAAATCAATTATTTTGATCTACAGTAAGTTTGATTTGATGGGATAATATTGATGTATTATTTATTAATTGTAAAACTTTTAAATAGATATTGGGAAGTACAAACGATATCTTCAATTAATTACCAAACGAAAAACTCCCGGTAAGTACAATATTGATCTAAAACTTATAGTTTTAAGTATTGCAGTGCAAAACAATTTTTAAGAATATCATTCATTCAAAATGGTCAATAAAAAAGAATATAAATCAAACTGATTCTATTATTGGCGGAAAGTATTCAACTTTGAGAGGAAAAAGGGTAGAATCCGTAGAAAAGTATGCGGCGCGCTCAAATTAGTAATTAAATTTGGGGAAATCGGATTATGTTTCCTTTTGGGTTATATATATATATATCCTCGACGATGTCGGTGGATATTACTCGTGGGCACTTCTGATTATTAGAGGTGTCTCTATATGTAAAAAGCATCCACGGGCCACGTAACAAATTTTTCGAGACACCTGAATTAATACAAGCGCCTTGCATCGTTATTTTTTTTTATTTTTTTAAAGGTGCCTAAATTAAATCATGCGCCTCGATTCTTTGTTTTTCCATTTTTTATTTTTAAAAACAAAAAATTCTTTAAATTATAAATTCAAAAGATATAAATACATATATTACACTATGTGAGTACCTAAAATTACTTATCTTGAATACTATAATCTAAAAACGAAGCCTAAACTCTAGAGAAAAATCTTTTTATCTTAAACCCATTATAATTCAACCCTTAAATTATAAAATCTTAACCCTAAATATATATAATAGATCATATGAACATTTAAAATTTTTAATCTAGAACATTAGCTATAATATAAGAGAGAAGCTTGAACCTTAAAGAAAAAAAATCTTATTGACTCAAACTCGTTATAACCCAACAAGATATTATACTGGTTTCAAATCAACACTGATGCTGGTCTTTAAATACCAACACCAATGCTGGTTCTAGTTTGTAAAAATTAGCACCACCTTTATGTTGGTTTGTACAAACTGGTATCACCTTGTATGCAGGAAAGAGAAGAGAATTGCATGCAGATGAGAGAGGAAAAAAAAAGTTGAGTAAAGGTCATGTCAGAGCATCCACGTTGAATGTGTTGGTGCAATTTGCACTAACAATCTAACTCTGGTTTTGATGAATGACAAGTAAGTTAAGTTATGTTCTATTATGATCTAATCACATGATTAAGTGTGCAGTACGAAGTCCAGATAGGTCAACGGGCCAACCAGATATCTGACAGGAAATCTAGCTAGGTTAACGGACTGATCAGATACCTAGTACGAGGTCCAGATAGGTCAACGAGCTGACCAGATATTTGGCGAGAAGTCTAGCTAGGTCAACAGGCCAACTAGATAGCTAGCATGAAGTCCAGACAGGTCGACCGGATGTCTGGCAAGTTGGTAAGTTAAAATAAGTCACTGGAGGAAAGTGAACTTGTGAGGACGTGTCCCGGTTAAGGGGACAGTAGGCGTCGGTTCAAGTTAGGTCCATTTCGGATCCCTAATTTGAGACCTTGACTAGTTCCTGGTCCTAGGAGGACAGGAACTAATTAATACTGCTCATTATTATTGTGCTAACATTTATCTTACAGGTTATCATTTTTGGTTACTGGACTAACGTTATTTTGCAGGATAAAGGAGCAAAAATTACCTTCGGATGAATAGTATTCGAAGGCGTCTTTAAACTTAATGAAAGACGCCTTTATACTGTTCATAGAAGGCACATTCCAAGGGTATGGAAGACGCCTTCCGCAGGATAAACTTTAGACGAAGTCGCGGTTAGAGGTCGTGCTGTTCGAGATCAACTTTCTCAAGTTGGAGGCACCTTCAATGGCTATGGAAGACACCTTCAATGCCCTATATAAGCCAGTCTCGAGGAAGATTCAATACACAATACTTATATGAGCTACTACGCGTCCATTTGATGTTTCGACTGCTCCGGACTCCTACTACGACTCAATTGAGAAGCTACTACACCCTATGACTGTTCTGAGAACTTCTGATCACGGCCGACAGACCAACATCGATACAAGAACAAGTCACTTCAATCCTAAGTGTCGGTAACATTTTTATTGTACTTAAATTCTACAAACGGAAAGTGCAGTCTGTTTAACTTCACCTCTCCCGGAGGTACCGGAAGAGGTTTTTAGTGGATTACTCATCGATAGGTCTGCGAGACCTGAGTCTTGGAGTAGGAGTCACTGAAGTCTCCGAACCAAGTAAAACCTCCCGTGTTTTCTTATGTTCTCATTCCACTTTAATTTTCCGCCATGTACTTAATTTTTAAAAAGTTTTTAAGACATGTGATTCCCCCCCCCCCCCCTCTTCACATGCATCTCGATCCAACAAGTGATATCAGAGGTAGGTTCTGATATGAATTAGTACAACCACCAATCAAGCCAGGGGAATCATTTTTTTTGTTATTTTTCACATTCTATTTGAATTGGTAAAACTTTACATGTTCAGATAACTTTTTGTTTGATTTTAACTTGAAGTTGGCGCAACATCTCTCAAGCTCTTTTATATTTCTTAATCTCAAACTCTACTATTCCAAGACCAAGTCTTGGCACCTCATTTAGTTTTCTATGTACAGCTGTGAAATGGCCCAAAATAAAGGATACAAGATCGTCCAACCTCCCCTCTTCAACGGTGATGACTTCCCGTATTGGAAGAAGCAGATGAAGGTATACCTAAAAACGGATTTCGACCAGTGGTTCAGTGTCACCAAAGGGTACAAAACACTAATGGACAACACTAGAATTCTAATGGACCCGAAAAATTAGAATCCTGAAATGAAGAAAAAGTATAAATTGACTTTAAGGCCCTTAACACAATCCAGTGCGAGCTAACAAAAGAAGAGTTGAATCGCATCGGCCCTCACGAAAACGATAAAGAGTTATTGGACAAACTCATAGAACTACATGAGGGGACCAACGACACGAAGGTAACGAAAAGAGACTTATATCTAAATAAATTGTTTAATATAAAATTATTGGAAGGTGAGACTGCCAGTCAGCTGCACGCGAGGATAAAAGATATCCTTAACGGACTTCACATCATCGGCCACCAGATGAGGAACCGGGATCTAATCAGGTATGCTCTAAACGCATTTCCTCAAAATACATTGCGGGAATCCATTGTGGATGCCTATAAGATTTCGAGGAATTTGTCAAAATTAAAATTAGACGAACTATTTTGTGAATTGGAGCTACACAAACAAACTAACGCTAAACTCAAGAAAGATATTGCTCTTATTGCAGGGACATCAAAAGAAAAGTCCAGAACTAAACCTGAACCTGAAATTGAGTATGACCAAGACTCACAGGATGAAGAACACCTGGTGAACCTGGTAAGAAAGATGTTCACCAGGAGAAAGAAGAATTTCAGTTAAAAAGGACCTATAAAAGATCAACTCCACCTCCAATTCTAACATAAAGAATGTGACATGCTTCGGATATAACAAGAAGGGGCACTACAAGACCGATTGCCAGAATCTAAAGAAAAAGAAGGCCCTCAAAGCGGCGTGGGATGAATTGTCCAAAGACTAATCAGATGGTGGAGAATTGTAGCACACCAACTACCTCGTGCTGATGTCTTTCGAATTAGAATCGGAGAACGAATCAGAAAATAGGTCTAAACCTGAATCGAGCCATGAGTCCACACTCATTTCCGAAGGTTCTGATGAAGTATATGTTGGACCCCGTGGTTGTTTTGATGTGATCAACTAAGTTAGGTTATGTCTTATTTGTTATTTGATCCCTGTGTCTAGCTAAGTGTGCAGGAGCTTAGGAGCACAGGAAGTCGAGCGGAAGACACGGCTAGCGAGAAGGACGACACGGGAAGGGAGCCGACAGACTCGGTGCGTCAGAAGGACGAAAGAGCTGCGGAAGAGTACACCGGTGGATGAGAAGAACGTGAACAACCTTCGAGAGACGAGAAGCTGGGATGGAAGCCTGCTCGAGGAGAAGGTCAGAAATTGAGTTCGGATGAGCCCTATTTCGGTTGACCGAAAAGAAGGCAAAAGGAGGTGGAAAAGCTAGCTTGATGCGCCTTCAACGAAGTGTTGAAGGCACTTGCGTTGCCTGTAGTGCTGGAGGCGCCCTCATGGCCTTAAGGGCGCCTCCAACCATGTCCGAGGCCTCCTCAAGGCCATTGGAGGCACCTCAGACCCAGTCTAGTGACCGTTTTCACAGATGGATAAAGTTTTATCCATCTACTCGGCTGGAGGCGCTCTCAACCTCTTTGGAGCCACCCTCAAGGCTCGAGATAAGTTTTCCAGGAGCTATATAAAGGTCCCTGGAGTTAGGAAATTAATGAATCAACTTTGAATCAATTCCTAGCAACTTGTAAGAGTTTTTAATGTGTAAAAGACTTCTCCGCCTTCAGAGAAGGAAACTTTTCTAGTGCGCTTGTTCAACCACCTTGGATTAACAACCTTCTTAGTTGTAACCATGTCAACTCTTTGAGTCTTCTTTCTTGGTCAACGGAAAGGCGGAATTTCACCTGCTCAGCGTTTTGCGGCCCCAGGAGGTAAGTCGGATTGGAAGCTACGACTCCGCCAAAGACCTCTAGGAAAAATTCCTAGAGCTCCACGAAGGCACATCAGAAGCGAAATTAGCAAGGCGCAACATCCTCCGGACTCAGTTGACTAATCTCCGGTTGAACAACGATAAAAAGGTTGCGCAACTTTAAGCAAGAATTAAGGAGTTGATAACACAATTGAACAACCTCGGAGAATCGATAACAAACTGAGACTCGATCCGATACGCACTCAACACCTTCCCAAGGTCTCCAGAATGGGCGTCCTTAGTAGATGCATACTACATCTCTAAGGACTTTGAAGTAAGTACTTTAGAAAATATGTTTTCTACATTCGAACTTCACGAGTCTCAAATTGCAGAGCCTAAACAAGTACAGAAGCCAAATCTCAATATTGCCCTACAAGCCAAAAAGGATGATCCCGACTCTGAAGCGTCGATCGATGAAACTGAAGCAGCGCTATTGGTAAGGAAGTTAAATAAATTTATTAAAACTAATAAATTTAGATCGCAGTCAAGGAAACAACAACGCAACAAAAGGACGATCCGATGTTACAACTGCAACGAAGAAGGGCACATCAAGGACGATTGTCCGAAACTAAAGAAAAGGGACAAGGAGAAGTCTCAAAGGCCGACGTCCTCGAAGCGCAAGAGTCTGAAGGTTACATGGGATGAATTGTCATCCTCGGAATCAGAAGTCAAAGCATTCTCGGGATTAGCACTGATGGCCAACCATCTTTTCGAAGAAACTAGCTCGGAGATGAGCATAGATGAAGAGAGAGGATCATCAGAAGAAGAAAGTTGCGATGAAGGTGGTGCATCAGATATAGAGGTAAGTGAGGTACATAATCTGACTCCCAAGTAGTCCTTTCAATTCATAAAAGTTCTCACTAAAGACTTAGTTAAATTAGAAAAGGAGAATAATGAGTTGAAGTTAAACTTAACGAAAGCATGCTCACTAGAAATGTACAATAATTTAAAATTACAGAATGAGAAATTGAAAAATAATTATGCATGCTTAAATAAATTCCCAAAATCAAAATGCAAGTTATATGGAAAATTAAACTAGTACATTAGAAAACATCAGGGACAACTTAAGAAAGTTCCCAAAAGTTATGTACCCCCTAAGTTCTTGATTAATCTAGTAGGAAGGAATCTTTACTGGATTCCAAAATCTTTTCTAGACTAATTTTTTTTTAATTTCAGTGAGAAAATTAAATGTTAATTTTTTTTATGAGGCTTTGTCTAAGAAAGTGGTTGTTGCTCCAATAACCAAGAAGGCATAATGCCTCGCCACGACTTGGAAGCCAAAATATTGAAATAAAATGTTTAATCAACTTTTTGTTAAAGCATTAAAATTAGAATTAAATAATGCTTTAAAATTTTTTTCAAACATTTAAAAAAATTATTTTTATACTTAGAAAAATGATTCATGCATAAAATTTTTACTTAGAAAAATTCTCAAATAATATTTTTTTTCAAAATTAAAATTTCTTCTGAAATTAGAAATTTTTGTTTAAATCTTACCTAAGTTTCACTTAGAAAATTTTCAAAAGAAAAATTTTTTAACATAGAAATTATTTTGAGATTTTTTTAAACTTAAACTTTTCCTTAGAAAACTTCTACTTGAAAATTATGACCCCATTTTTTTTCTGTGATCGAAGGGGGAGAGAGAGAAACAAATTTAGGGAGAGTTAGTTTAGGGAGAGTTAAAATTTTAAAATTTCTTTTTCTTAGTGTTGCAAATTCTTTTATTGCAACCTTTCTGCTTAAAATGTTAGTTTAGTAATTTCTTTAAATTACTATTTGTTTGTTTTTTTCCCTAACTTGAACTTGGGTTGATGCATATCAAAAATGGAGAGATTGTTGGACCCCGTGGTTGTTTTGATGTGATCAACCAAGTTAGGTTAGGTCCTGTTTGTTATTTGATCCCTGTGTCTAGCTAAGTGTGCAGGAGCTTAGTAGCACAGGAAGTCGAGCAGAAGCCGCAGCTAGCGAGAAGGATGACACAGGAAGGGAGCTGACGGACTCGGTGCGTCCGAAGGACGAAAGAGCTGCGGAAGAGTACACCGATGGACGAGAAGAACGTGTGCGACGTTCGAGGGACGAGAAGCCGAGACGGAAGCCTGCTCGAGGAGAAGGCCGGAAATTAGGTTCGGGTGAGCCCTATTTCGGTTGGCCGCAATCATCCAGGCAATCAGAGCTTCGGATGACAAAAAGAAGGCAAAAGGGGCTGGAAAAGCTAGCTTGAGGCGCCTTCAACGCGCCTGCGCTGCTTGCAGTGCTGGAGGCACCCTCATGGCCTTGAGGGCGCCTTTAACCATGTCCGAGGCTCCCTCAAGGCCATTAGAGGCCCCTCAGACCCAGTCTAGTGACCTTTTCGTAGATGGATAAAGTTTTATCCATCTACTCGACTGGAGGCGCCCTCAACCTCGTTGGAGGCGCCCTCAAGGCTCGAGATAAGTTTTCCATGAGCTATATAAAGGTCCCTGGAGTTAGGAAATTAATGAATCAACTCTGAATCAATTCCTAGCAACTTGTAAGAGTTTTAGTGTGTAAAAGGCTTCTCCGCCTTCTGAGAAGGAGACTTTTCTAGTGCATCTGTTCAACCGCCTTGTATTAACAACCTTTTTGGTTATAACCATGTCAACTCTTTGAGTCTTCTTTCTTTTCTGTTATTGCCATTATTTCTTTTATTATTGTTGCTAATTTTTGAGTTGAAAGTTTGAGGAGGGTATTTTCATTTACAGGCAATTCACCTCTCCCCTCTTGTCGGCCCCGCTGCACCAACAATATACTTTACTTTAAGCAAAAGATTTTTCAAAATTATTACATGTTTAAATAAGAAATTAACTAACTCTAAAAATTATATAAATGAACTAACAAAATAAAATAACAAACTTAATGAATAATTAAAATCAAGTTCAACAACTGAACCAATTCAAGCTGAAATCCCAACTCAAGTTGCAAAACTTGAGGAGGATAATCTCAGATTGAAAAATGAAATAATTGAACTAAAAGAATTACTACAAAAATTCACAACTAGATCCAAGTATCTCGACATGATACTTGGGTTACAAAAAGCTGAGTACAATAAGTCCGGACTCTGATACAAGTTCAGCTCAACCAACAAATCCTTTATATCATTAGTTAATCAAAATAAGACCCAAACTAAAGCTTGGATTCCAAAGCGTGCCTAACCACGCAAGTAGGAATCAACCAATATTATATACCTAAAAATGAGATCCATTACATAAAATCAAATCCAACTAAAACCTTAAAGTTAAACCAAAATAAATCTTCAAAACAAAAATTCTAAACTTAAAAATGAAATAAAATCAAACAAATCAAATTACCACTATAGTTATAAAAGTAATCGACACACACCCAAAACTTAAAAATCAAACTCAACAATTCAGGGGGAGGCTCCAAATTAGTTAGCACATCCAAAGTAATAACCTATCTGGATAATTTGTACTAGCCTAAATAGGGATAACAGTTTAACATAACAAATGTACTGGTAAAATTTTGGATGATAGTAGGTTAGAGAAACTCTGTCTAAGCATGTCTAGGAAGATATGACTTCGACCTGGTGCATTTGACTTAGTGGAATGCAACTAACTAAAGCTACCCCTTACAAATCCGAACTAGTTAGACCAAGGTTTTGTACTAAGTTCAGTGGACAAGACTATTTGAAAAATCTCGAAGGCATGGTAACTCTAATGATGTCCAGGTGACTCACCATAGCCTAGAAGTTTATCCAAAGAATATCTGTTTATTGAACCCAAAGCTAAATCTGAATCTAACACAAAGTTAAACTAAACCCTGAAATTAAAATTAACTCATCTCACAAAATTATAAGATTCCATGATTGAAAACGTAAATCGGGTGATATGATTAAGGACTTTAAAATTATATTTAAAATTAAAAATTTAAAAATCAAACTTAAGACTTAAAATTAAGATTAAACTTAAAAACTAAAATTAAAAATTAAAACTTAAAGTTAAACTTAAAATTAAAACTTAAAGTTAAACTTAACTTATTCACCCTAATCAAATTCCAAATCAAGTTTAATCTAAATTGGTTTTTAACTCCTACCTGTTATAGGAAACCAAGTGGATATTAGACAGTGGTTGTTCCAAACACATGTCTGGGGATCACACCAAATTCACTCAATTAACATACAAAAGCTTAGGAATAGTTGCATTTGGAAACAATGACAAACTCAAAGTAATTGGGATAGGTAATATTGAACTTAAAACCAATTTTACTATTAAGAAAGTATTACTTGTTGAAAATCTCAAATACAATCTTCTTAGCATTAGTCAATTGTGTGATTCTGGATATAAGATTAGGTTCCTATCCTCTGAATGCTTGATTCAACACATAGATACCCCTACCATAAAACTAAAAGGGTTTAGGAAGGACAATATCTATGCAATTTGTTGGCGTAGCGGGGCCGACAAGAGGGGGTGAATTGCCTAAAATAGAAAAAATAAAACCCCTTCCCGATACTTAGACTTAAACTAGAAACACAATTAAAAATAGAATTAACAACTTAAAGAAATAAGTAAAAGATAACTATTTACTTGATTACAACATAGTTGGTTGTTAATCCAAGACGGTTGAAAAACTCACTAAGAATCTCCTTCTATAAAGGCGAAGAAGCCTTTTACACACACTAAAAGCTCAGAAATAACTACAAAAGTGATTATAGAAGTTGTTCTTCTATTTCCTAGCTCCAAGGGCTTTTTTATAACTCCTGAAAATTCTATCCGTAGCTTGAAGGCGCCTCCAACGAGGCGCAGTGGATAAAGCTTTATCCACTGCCAACGATAACTTTTCCTGGTCGAAGGCGCCTTCCATGCTCATGGAGGGCGCCTTCCATGCTTACGGAGGGCACCTTCCATGCTCATGGGAGGTGCCTTCCGTCTGAAGGAAGCGGAGACGCACAAAGTGTTGGAATGTATACTAAAAGCCTATTTTTTTGTATAAACATTTATTTAAAAATAAGAATCACATTGGTCAATATCTATATTTATATGCTAAGTGTTGTTGTTCAATTAATTTATATTATAGATAACATGGCGTGTGATGTCACACACAGAAGATCATGTTATCAATTCCTTATAAATTATAAACAGTAACTCACGATTGAGATGGAAAGGAACAAACCATTGAAATAGTCATAGTGTAATTAGGTATTAGTTTATCTTGACTGATAAATTACACTAGTACACTCTGAGTATATTGAGTAGAACCATTTAAGGTAAGTTCTTTTTTTATATTGACTTAATAAAAGAACAAGACCTTAGTTATTATGGAAGTATGTACTCTTAATCCTAATAATAACAAGCACATATATTTAGTATTTATTTATTTGACTTATCAAAGGGTGAAATTTAGCTCGATAAATCAAAAGACCCGATAAGTTGAGAAATAATATTACTTATAGTGTGTGTTGTTGATTATAGAAGGAAACTACGCCCTATAAATCTAGGTTGATAATGTCCTCAAGAGGAGCTCATAAGGATTATCATGTTAAACCCTGCAGGTGGACTTAGTCCGACATGATAATAAGGTTGAGTGGTACTACTCTTCGACTAAGATATTAATTAAAGTTAGTTGTTAGTAACTTAATTAATTAGTGGACATCTGCCATTTTAAATACAGGGAGATTAACACATTCATGATAAGAAGGAGCGCAAAATTTATTTTGGGATTGATGCGGTAGTTCAATAATAATTCATTAGTGGAATGAATTATTATTGATGAAATTAAGTTGGGTGTTCGGGGCGAACACGGGAAGCTTAATTTCATCGAGAGATCAAAACCAATTTCTCCTCTCGGTCCCTATCGTAGCCTCTTGTATATAGAGAATTATATCTACCTATACCCACTTCCTTACCCAACCTAAAGGGGTCGGCCAAGCTAACTTGGAGCCCAAGTTAGGGCCGGCCAAGACCAATAGGATGAGCTAAGTAGGTGGCCGGCCAATGCTTGGAACCCAAGCATAAGTGGCCCACCCTAAGCAAATTAAAAGGATTTTTATTTTAAAATTTTTCTTATGTGGATTCCATGGTTTTAAAAGAGAGTTAAAATTTAATTTTTTTTCCTTTTATAGCTTTCTACAAAAAAATTAAGAAAAGATTTGATATCTTTCCTTATTTGTATATTGAAAGGAAGATTTTAATTTTAATAAAACTTTCCTTTTTGTAACCATGTTCATGATTTAAAAAGAGATTTTTAAAATTAAATATTCCCTTTTATAAGTTTCTACCAAAGATTAAGAAAAGATTTGATATCTTTCCTTATTTGTAGATTGAAAGGAAGATTTTAATTTTAAAGAAAACTTTCCTTTTTGGAAATCATCCACATGTTTAAAAGAAAGATTTTAATTTATAAATTTCCTTTTATAACCAACCATGAAGGGAAAAATTATTAGAGTAATTTTTTATAAATTTCCGGAAACAAATTAGGAAGTTTAAATTCTTGTATTATTAAAACTTTCCTTGTTTGGAGCTATGAGGTGGTCGACCATTATAATTAAGAAAAGGAAATTAGTTTTAATCAATTAAATTTTCCTTTTCATGGCAAAGAAAATAAGGAAGGTTTTATTTAAAATTTTCTTATTTGCCAAGACCAAAGATTATAAAAGAGGGGGTAGGGGTGCCTTCATGGGTGCTACCTCTATTCTATTTTCCTCCCTCTCTTCCTTGGTGGTGGCCGGCCCTAGAGCTTCTTCTTCTCCTCTTATCTTCTTCTTTAGTGGCGGATTTCATCCCTCTCTTGGAGCTCTTGTTGGTGGCCGGTTCTAGCTAGGAGAAGAAGGAGAGATAGGAGGCTTTGTTTCTTGCATCCCTTGGAGCTTGGTGGTGGTGGCCGAACCTCTACATCCTTGGAGGAGTTTTGGTGGCTGAAACTTGGTGAGGAAGAAGAAGGGCTTGGGTGATATCATCTAGGTAGATCGTTGCCCACACAACGTCTGAGATAAGGAGAGGAATACAGTAGAAGATCAAGAGGTCATTGCATACAAAGAAAGGTATAACTAGTAATTATTTTCCGCATTTTTCTTTGTATGAATTCCAAACACAAGAGACATATGATTCTAGAGTTTCGAATTTGTGATTCGAGATTGTGTTTTTTTTGTTTTTCGAATTTGTGATTCGATTGTTCCTTTTGGTTAAACCTAGAGTTATATAAGGAAATTAAATATTAGATTTCTTTAAAAGATTTTGTCTAGGCGGTGGTGGATGATCCCATACCCAAGAAGGGCTAGTGCCTTGCCATGCAGTCCTGGAAGTCAATTTTAGAAATTAATATTTAATTGAATTTATAACATAGGTGGATTTGGATCAATAATGTTAAGCATCATTTGCGATCCAAGTCTAAACCATTAAGAATAGATAAGTTAAATTTGGAATCAATAATGTTAAGTTCCGTTTGCGATTCCGAATTTAATTTCTAAAGAACACAATAGGTTGTTAGGAAATGTTCGATACTTATACAAAATTTTTGTACAGTGGAACCGGTACGATCTTCCTAGGACCAACCAACACAGGGGTGCCTTGGAGGCGCCTTCAATGCTATTTGAAGGCGCCTCCAGCAACGTATGCCTAGCTCCAAGCCTTCTTTTGGATTTTTCGCTGCTCTAATCGCCTTGGTGATTTCGATAAATCGAAATATGGCTCACTCGAACCCAATTTTTGACATTCTCCTCGAACAAGCTTCCTCTGTGGCTTCTCGGCCCTTGAACGTCGCGTATGTATTCTTGTCCACCAGTGTACTCTTCCACATCACCTCATCCCTCGGATGCACTGAGCCCGTCGGCTCTCTTCCCGTGCCATCCTTCTCGCTAGCTACGTCTTTCGCTCGACTTTCTATACTCCTAAGCTCTTGCACACTTAGACACAGGGATCAAATCAAAACAGGACCTAACTTAACTTGGTTGATCACACCAAAATAATCACGGGGTCCAACATAATCAACCTAACTTATTCCTCACTTGAGTGTCACTTGACAAAAAAAGAAGAAACCTGGTTATGACATAGAAGAATGTCACACACAAACTTTATAAATCTAAGTAAATTAAATGGATTAGTTGAGGCTTACTAAAGTTATCCAACTTAGACTTAACAATTTGTAATGCCTGTCAACAAGGAAAACAAACAAAGTTAACTCACAAATCAATAAATTAACTTCAAACAAATTCTATAATAGAACTATTACACTTGGACTTATTTGATTCCCATGGAATCAAATCAATAAATGGAAGCCTTTACTGCCTGGTAATAATAGATGATTAGTCTAGATTCACCTGGGTAAAATTCTTAAAAAATAAAGATGAAATATTTGAAGTCTTTAGTAATTTTTACAAACAAATTGAAAATCAAAAAGACAAAAAAAAAATTAAATGAATCAGAAGTAATAATAGAGGTGAATTTAGAAATCATAATTTTAATCAATTCTGCCTTGAAAGTGGATATTATCACGAATTTTCATGTCCTAAAACACCCCAACAAAATGAAATAATAGAAAGAAAGAACAGAACTCTACTTGAAGCCTCTAAATGAGTATAAACTACCAAAATATTTTTGGGTAGAAACTGTTAGCACAACCTGCTATATACAAAACAGAATCACAATAAGTAAAACTTATAATAAAACCTCATTTGAACTCTATTATAATAAACAACCTAATATTAAATACTTTAAAGTATTTGGATGCCTAACCTACATAATAAATACAAGAGAACACTTATGAAAGTTTACCTCAAAAGTAGAAAATAAAATCTTTGTAGGCTATTCATCGAACAGTAGAGGTTACAGAGTATATAACAAAGTCACACTAAAAATTGAAGAAACCTCAAATGTAAAATTTTAGGAGACCAATCAAAACTTAGAACAAATTCAGATTCAAACTATTGATTTTGTTTGAGGTCAAGGGGGAGCCAGTGAAAACCTAAGTCACGAATACGAAGAAGAAGAACAACCTCAAGTAAATGAACCTACTAGAACGTTAAGGGCTAACCCAAAACATCTAATTGACCAAATAATTGGTGACTCAGGCCTAAGAGTTCAGACTAAATCATTCTTTAGAAATTTAAGTCAAATATCTTTGATCTAAAAAATTGAACCCAAAATGATAGTAGAATCCTTACTTGACCTAGACTAGATCATAGCCATGTAGGAAGAACTAGCCAGTTTGAAAGAAACGAAGTTTGGGACTTAGTACCACCACCTAATAATAAAAAGGTAATAGAAACAAAATGGGTATTTAGAAATAAACTAAGTGAAAATAGAAAAATTATTAGAAACAAGACTAGACTAGTGGCTAAAGGGTATAATCAAGTAGAAGGACTTGACTATGATGAAACATATGCCCCAGTAGCTAGACTTGAGTCTATTAGAATGCTACTTAGCTATGCAACTCATAAAGGATTTAAGCTTTATCAAATGGATGTTAAATCCACCTTTTTTAATGGGCTAATAAAAGAAGAAGTTTATGTAGGTCAACCACTTGAGTTTGAAAGTTTAGATCATCCTGACTATGTTTTTAAACTTAAGAAAGTCTTGTATAGTCTTAAACAAATACCTAAGTCCTGGTATGAAAGGTTGACCTCCTGCCTAATTTCCAAAGGATTCAACCAAGGATAAATTGATCCAACTTTATTTGTAAAATCAATCAACCAAGATATCTTTATAGCCCAAATATATGTTGACGACATAATCTTTGGTTTAACCAATTCAGAATTTTTACAAGAATTTATAACCTTAATGGAATAAGAATTTGAAATGAGTTTATTAGGTAAACTAACTTATTTTTTAGATTTATAAATTAAACAAACTAGTGAAGGAGACTATGTTTACTAACAAAAGTATATTAAGGAATTACTTAAAAAATTTGGAATGAAAACACCAAGGAAATAAAAACACCAATGACAACTAACACAACCTTAGATAATGACCTAAATGGAAAACCCGTAAATCTAAAATACTATAGAAGTGCAATAGGTAGTCTTTTATACTTAACCATAAGTCGACCTGATATTATATTTACGGTTAATATGTGTGCTAGATTCCAAACTTGTACTAAAGAATTCCACTTAAATAACGTAAAAAGAATTTTCAGATATCTAAAAGGAACATCAAATGTAGGAATTTGGTATCCTAGAACACTCGACTTTGAACTCATAGGTTACTCTGACTCAAACTATGCTGGCTGTAAACTAGACCGTAAGAGTACAAGTGATGAATGCCAGTTACTTGGACCATCACTTGTCAACTAATTTAGTAGAAAACAACATTGTGTTGTCTTATCTACTATTGAGGCAGAATATATAGCAATACGAGAATGCGTTGCATAATTATTATAGATGATGCACACTCTAAAAGATTTTAATCTAAACTTTACAAATACAAAGTACTAATTGATAATGTTAGCTCAATTGATTTAACAAAATATTCTGTGCATCATTTAAGAACCAAACACATCGAAGTTAGACACCACTTTATCAGGGATCATGTCAGTAAAGGTGACATTGAACTCAAGTATATTAAGTCCAAGTCAAACTTAGCTGACATATTCAGCAAACTCCTCCTTGAAAGTGAATTTAGCAACTTACGTCGATAATTAGGAATGTGTTTCATAGACTAGGACTAATATTTTCAAAATTATTTTCAAATCATTTATAAATTCTAGGGTAAATTTTTTTTCTTACATTTATCTCAAAATTCTCTTATTTTTAGAATTTTTAAAATCAATTTTAACCTTAGTCTATATCAACTCCAAAAAAAATATGTACCTATAGATTTAAGACTTGAGCATCTCACCAACACATTAAGGCTACCTTGTTTGTGTATTACCAAACTTAGAAAGGGGTGAGATGTATAGGTAGATTGCCTGGACTTAAGATATTTACACTACTAGAAAACTAGCCTTTTGAGACAACAAGTTTAAGACAGTGACAAAATTTGTCTCAAATACTAAGTAATTAAGACAGTAATAATAGATGTCTCAAAATTTTATATTGAGACATTAAATTTAAGACAGTATTTAAGATTTGTCTCAAATTCAATTAATAAGACACCTAATTAAGACGGTTAAAAATATAATTATATAAGACATTCAAATAAGACGGTAAAAAATATCTGTCTCAATTTATCTTGAATATGATTCATTGGAACGGTTGCGATAACCATCACAGACTTTGCTATTCTAATTTCATATCATTTCATAGAATGATCGCGATGTGGATGTATATACACAATAATAACATTAGAAAAAAACATTTACAAATTTAACTTAATTAAAATTTTTAATTATAATTTGTGATTAAACATTGATAATTTAAGAATTATGAAAATAAATTATATTAAATATTTAATGACATACTAACCTTTTATGAATATGTCTAAAACACTACCATAATAATAAGAATAAATAATAAATTTATTATATATAGAGAGAGAGGATGATGATATTAATTACAATTAATTAAAATTTAATCTAATTACATTTATTTAGGAAAATAATAATAATATAATTAATAGTTAATATGAAAATAAATTTATATGATTATATAGAATTTTTTTAGATTTTTTAAAAATTTAAAATGAATTTTTATATTATATTTTTTAATAATTATATTTTAGAAAATAAATTATTTTATCAAAACTAAAACTAAGTCCTAAATTTCTATTAACACGTCTCGTCTTCTCATCTTCTCACGCGTCGAAACCTAAAAGCCATCGTCGTTGTCGTAGTTTCTACCGCCGCTGCTGCCACCGCCTTCGTCATCTTCTTCTTCTCACCTTATCGTGCCCGCCCGCCGCTACCGTCGCCGCTTCCACCGCAGTTTCCTCCGCCGCCGTTGCTGCCTTCTCTTCTTCTTCTTCTCGCCCTGTTGTGCCTGCCCGCCGCTACCACCGCTTCCACTGCCTTCTTCTTCTTCTTCTTCTTCTCGCCTTGTCATGCCCACCCCGTGAGTTGCCCGATCAGGCCACGCCGGAGCGCCGATTCATCCAGAGGTAATCATGGCTCTATGTTTATATAGGATATATGCCTCTAACCTCAAATTATGCCTCCGACAGCTTTTTTTTTCTGGATTTTGATATAGGATATTGGACTTGGAACAATTTTTAGAGATGAAACAATAAATCAATTTACATGGTATTTTAATGTCCAAAAATGATGCATTTTTGGAACCTCTAACATAGTTTTGGAAATTTTGATTTTTGGAGTTTCTTTATCTAGTTATGAAAGACCAAACTACATAAAAATTTGTTTTGATTTTTGTCTCTGGTACTGCAGCTAGTTGGTAAAGATGCATTTGCAGAAACAGATAAGATTACCTTGGAGACTGCTAATCTTCTGTGTGAAGATTATCTTGCCCAGAATGCATTTACTCCATAAGTTGTATTTGACACAATCAGTCATTGGCATAACTTTACCATAATTGTTTTTGTCTCGTCAAGTACCAATCAACAACTTCTGCAATAGAAATGACAAGTTCTACCCATTCTACAAATTAGTTTGGATGATGCGTAACATTATTCACTTCAACACTTTGGCGAATCAGGTACTCATCTGCTCTATTATACTAATTTGTAGTAATTTATGATCTATTGTTTTGATTATTAGCTTATCCTTGTTGCTCTGATTTGATGCTCAATTGTGACCCCAACATTAGTCAGTTGACCTCCGAGTATAATAGTGCCCTTTCATTATCAGACTGACATGTAACTTCATGTGCTAACAACATTGAAGTATTGTCAAGTTTAATCAGCATTTTATTACATCATTAACAATTTTATCCTGTGATGGAATATAGCATATAGGTTAGAGGCCTCCCAAGAGATCACTCATCCTAAAATTGCACCACATGGAATGTGACTCCAAGTTGATGAGCTTCCTATGAGATCACCCATTCTGAAATTGTACCATCCCAAGCACACTTATAACTAGAAAGTTCTTATATAGAAATGAACCAATTCCACCAAAATACGTGTCATTTTAGAGAATACATACATACATAATCCATTTAACTCAAGTCACACCAATGGACCAGTCCCACCTTTCTAGTTTTTGTGTGTTCTAGGTTCTAGGTTTTGTTCCTACCAGAAATATGTTAGAAGCCACCTTGCCCAAGCTCTTTGTTTTGACTATCACTTCTCACCCTCCTCTGACCGTATCATTAATAGGCTCACATGAATTTGTGGGATAGTTAATTCAGCTTATGATATATTTTACCATTTACATGAAAGAACTGACCAGCTATCATATCTAACTACTAGTCCAAAATACTTGAGCTAAGCTAAAATTAATAGTAGCTCGCTCATCTAAATTTATGAAGCTTTTTTTTATCAAACCACAACTCACAAGATAATTTGAATTGTCGCAAGATTTTCTATTACAATCATATATTGGTCTCTTGTTTCACTTTTCAACTAGTAGTCCAAGACTTCCAAACTACTTCCTGTTTTAAATCTCGTGGATCAAGATTTACAGTTGTTGTATATTTTATTATTTTTTTACTAGGTCGTCGAGAGAGGAGCAGGTTCTGATGGTCAAAAGATCACTTATAGCATCATCAAGCATTGATTAGGTGACCTCTTCTATCGATTAGTGTAAGTAGTAGACCTTTAAGACCCTATTTGTGCAAGTTGGTCGTAAAGTGGCTGCTAATTGAAGGCTCGATTATGTTGTTTGCCTTTGTCAGGTCCCAAAAGTTTGAAGACCTTGCCGAAGGTGAGGAAGCTCTTGATATACGTACACTATTTTTTTATTTAGATTGTAGATAATACTATTTTACATGTATAAAGATTGGGTAACCAACAGGTACATTAGTAGTTGTTTTCACAAGGTTTTTTTGGTTTTATTAACAATTTTGGCTATATAGTGTACATATTTTTATGTTGTAAATAAATCTATTTTACAGGTGCAACAACTTGAAAGGCACAAAGATATTGATAAACACATGAACCATCATTTCTTATTACGAGATGAAGAGGTTTGTTTAACTTGGGGCTATTTGTGTTGTGTATATATATATATATATAGTTTCAAGAAAGAGGATTATGTGTTAGATGATGAGATTTCTTATTGAACAATTTTGTTTATTGATTTTTCTGAACAATATATATTCTAAATCATCTTTATCTCTAATAAGAATTTTTTTAGTGTTCAGGATTATGATGACGAAGTATTATAGAAGTTATCTCCAGATGACGAGGAGTTGTTCTTTATGTTTTTTCTTCTGTAACTTTCATGAGAATATTAGTTTTTTTTATTATCAAATTAATGATGGATATGTAGATATTTTTATTATTGGATGAATGTTGACATGAAACCTATGTATTAACTTGTAAGTTAAAAAATATTAGAATTTTGTTTATGTATATCACTTTTAATTTATGAAAAGAGAGTTTTTCCTTTTGTTTTGAAATGATAATTCAATAAATCGGATCGGATCTAGATTAATTTGTATAGTAAATGTTCTTTTAAGATTATTAATTTTTGTTATAAATGATGCATCTAACAAATTAAAATATTAGAGACGACAATTTACTGTCTTCACTTCTTTTTGAGACGGCACATTATCGTCTTAATTTAGTGTCTTTAGTTATTTTTCACAAGATAAGACATAACATTTGAGACAAAAAATAACTGTCTTAAATATTTTTGAGACAATTGAACAACCGTCTCATCATCGTCTTAAATAACATTTGAGACGATACAACTGTCTCAATATTTTTTTGAGACGCTTGTATTGGAGACGGCTACATTACTGTCTCATAGACGTCTCAAAAGCATTTTGAGACATCAAATTTATAATTTAAGACATATTTTGTTGTGTCTCAAAAAGTGTTTTTTCTAGTAGTGTTATATCAGTGCATCAACATAAGTCTGGGCGTTAAATATCAAATTTATAGTGATCAACTTAAGTAATCCATGTTAGTCAAACACTAACTAGATAAAAAAACTTAACCTGACTAACCAAGTGAACACTGTTATTTTCTGATAGTTAGTTAATAATTAACGGTTAGACAGTTAAGGATAATTTATAGTTGATTAGATTAATTTGAAATAATATCGAATTCAGGGGGAGGATATTTAAAAATGACTTTCAAATTTTTACTTTGAATAGATATTTTAAACATACTTATATTTTTCAAAAACATTTTTTCAAAATATTTCTAAAAGATGTTTTTCGAAAGCACACCTATACTTTTCAAATTTCTATTTTGAAAATCATTATTGACATATTTTGAAATATTCAATGTTTTACAAAATTCTGATGATTTTGAAAACTGACTACTTTAATTTTTGCAAACTGTTTTTAAACAAACTTGAAAAGTTTTTTCTTTGAATTTTTTTAAAAAAGATTCACTTTTGTGAAAAATTAATCTTTTAACACTTTAAATCTTGAAAAAGGTTCATCCCTAATTTTTTTTTGCAAAACTTATTTATTTAAAGTTTCTTAATAACTATTTAAACTTTACAATTAGTTTTTTAAAAAACCTACAAGTGTTTTGCAAACCTTCATTTTTTTTTGTAAAGTACATCCCCCATAACTCTGAACCTTATTTTTGTCACCTATTTTTTGAACAAGTTTTTGTTTCATTGTCTTAATTATTAACTCATGTCTTTTTAATGAATGTCAAAAGGGGAGGGTTAGAGATTAAGTTAGCAAATAAAAGAAAAATCAGAATAACTTAAACCCAACAACAAAAGCTAATTTACTCATATTTTTTATGCTTACTTTGTATATTTTTTCCCAACTTAACCTAGGTTATCATTGCATCGAAAAGGAGGAGATTGTTGGTGCAATTTTCACTAACGATCTAACTCAAGTTTTGATGAATGACAAGTAAGTTAAGTTAGGTTCTGTTGTGATCTAACCACATGATTAAGTGTGTAATACGAAGTCTAGATAGGTCGACGGGCCGACCGGATATTTGGCAGGAAATCCAGCTAGGTTAACGGGCCGAAACGATAGCCGGTATGAAGTCCAGATAGGTCGATGGACTGACCAGATATCTGGCGAGAACTCCAGCTAGGTTAACGGGCCGACTGGATAGTTGGCATGAAGTCCAGACAGGTGTACGGGTTGACCGGATGTCTAACAAGTTGGTAAGTTAAGGTAAGTCACTGGAGAAGAGTGACCTTGTGAGGACATGTCCCGGTTAAGGGGACAGTAGGCGTCGATCTAGGTTAGGTCTATTTCAGATTCCTAATCTGAAACCTTGACTAGTTCCTAGTCCTGAGTGGACAGAAATTAATTAATATTGCTCATTATTATTATGTTAACACTTTTCTTGCAGGTTATCAATTTTGGTTATTGGACTAACGTTGTTTTGCAAGACAAAGGAGCAAAAATTATCTTCGGATGAACAGTGTCCGAAGGCGCATTCAAGTTTAATGAAAGGCACCTTCATACTGTTCATAGAAGGCGCCTTCCGCAGGATAAATTTTGGACGAAGTCACGGATAGAGGCCGTACTCTTCGAGATCAACTTTATCATGTTGGAGGCGCCTTCAATGCCCTATATAAGGCAGTCTCGAGGAAGGTTCAATACACAACATTTATACGAGCTACTACGCGTCCATTTGAGGTATCGACTGCTCCAGGCTCCTGCTGCGACTCTGTTGAGAAGTTGCTGCACCTTACAACTGTTCCGAAGACTTCTGATCGCCGCTGGCAGACCGACATCGATATACGAACACACCACTTCGATCCTAAGTGTCGGTAATATTTTTATTGTACTTAACTTCTACAAATGGGAAGTGCAGTCTGTTGCACTTCACCGTTCTACTTTGTACTCAATTCCCTCTTCCGGAGGTACCAGAAGAGGTTTTTAGTGGATTACTCATTGATAGGTCCGCGGGATCTGGGTCTTGGAGTAGGAGTCACCGAAGGCTCCGAACCAAGTAAAACCTCCCGATTCTCTTGTGTTCTCATTCCGCTTTAATTTTCCGATGCTCACTTAATTTTTGAAAAGTTTTTCAGACACTTGATTCACCCCCTCTCGCGTGCATCTCGATCCAACCGAATGCCTCTCACGGTTGTGCAAGGTATCATTCTTTTATATATATATATATAAAATAATTTTAAAACTTATTAGTAATTTTATCTGGTTGTTTTTTATATAAAAAATATGTACTGTCACGGTTCTCTTTAGTCCCACATCTTAATATTGACAACACCGCAGGCGGAGAACTTTCTATAAATACTTTGGGCCGACAACATTAGAAATCATACCTTTCTCAACCTTTTTGCTAAGATCAAGTGTAGTATTTGTTCTTATCAGTTTAATATCTAATATAAATAATTAAATTAATTTTTTTACGAAGGAGAGTCCGTTACAGTAGCTTGTTGTGGGGGTTTCGAGTATCGCTCTTGGGTTGCACTATTGCATGGGTCTAGTGCACCTTACCAAGTCCAATTTATGGGCTTGAGTACTAATTTACACGTATTCATATATTATATTACATATGCAATGCGTGTGTGCGATGACTAGTATATAGAATAAATAAATATAATTTATCTAAAATTTTTAATATATATATATATTAAAGAATTCCGACCGTATACTAATTTACACGTATTCATATTTATGGGCTAGATCGCGGCCGGATTCCAACTGAATGGTGGCTAGAATCGGTCGTTTTGTGGCCAAAATCGGTCACGACGCTAGCGAAAGCAGCACTGTTGATTCCGGCCACGATTCGTCCGGAATTCGATCGTGATCGGATTCAGGCAGGATCGCGGCCGAAATTCGGCCGTTTCGTGGCCAGAATCGATCGTGACGCTAGCGGACGCATCACTGCTGATTTTTGTCATGATCCGGTCGAAATCCGGCCGCGATTCGGCTGGAATCCATTCACGATCTGGTCAGAATCCGACCGCGATCCAGTCGGAATTCGGTCACGATCCCACCAGAATCCGATTGCGATCCGGCCGAAATTCGACCGGAATCTGCTCGCGATGGAATTCCGACTGGATGGCGACTAGATCGCGGCCAGAATCGCAACTGAACCGAACCCTTGGGGTTCAGATTCCTTGTAGGTTGTAGTTTTGGTTTGGGCTGGCGACGGGAGGCCGTTGTCGGTGGGCGCATGTCGACGATGGGTGGACGATGGCCGGGCGTCTAGTGGAAGGCCGGCGAGCAGACGGTAGTCAGTGGCTTGGATATATATATATATATATATATATATATATATATATATATATATATATATATATATATATATATATATATATATATATATATATATATATATACACACACACACACAAAGTTTTGGACACATGTGGAAATTGTGAAGTTTAATTGTAAAACTGTATTTGTTGTTAGTTTGGAGTGGAAATGTGGAATCCCTTGGATTTGCCTTTAAAAAACGCATCTCTGTTTTACTTTTAGCGTGTCTTGCTTCCCTTTGTCGTCTTGGAAACCCTTTTTCCTGATTTGCTCGCCTTCTTTCAAAGAAGAGAAGGCCCTAAAAGGAGGAATTTTTAGACCGACGCGCCGATCTCGTCCCCTTCGCCTCGCGATTTCTCGAGGCAGCTGGATCAACATGTCGTCCCCCAGCAAGCGCCGCGAGATGGACCTGATGAAACTGTAGATCTTTTGAATAAGAAACCGGCTTCATCTGATAAATATCGAATTTCTTTGGGTTTTCCCATTTTGATTTTGGGGGGGTTTTTGTAGGATGATGAGTGACTATAAGGTGGAGATGTTGAACGATGGGATTCAGGAATTCTTAGTGGATTTCCATGGCCCCAACGAAAGTATGTTTTCTGTTACTTGTGAATCTAATCGTCTTGTTTCGGTTCTTCAGGATCTTCTGATTTTTTTGGGGAGATTATTTTCGCCTGTGGATCTGTGTTAACTGAGAGGTTACTGATAGCAAACATCGAAAATCGTGTGGAAGATGGACTAGAAACTGCCTCCACCTACAATTTCTGATTTCTTTCTCCATTAATATCTTGTTTATTGTTCAAGACGTTCAGAGAACGCACTTCTTCATTTCTAAGTTTTGATTCCTCCTTTTCAAAAGGGGAAAGAAAAATCCTTTTGGTAATAGTGTTGGTAGTTGTGGTTTCTTGATCAACTACAATTCTTTAGTTCGGGTATGCAACACTTCTAATTAATCTTCTAATGGGTGCTTTATGTAGTTTTCTATCAACGCTCTTTGATTACTACGATTACTTTTTGGTGTAGTTCACTGTTGATCAGGTAAGTTGGTTGTTGCTCATGACAGGCCTTTATCAAGGAGGTGTTTGGAGGGTAAGGGTGGAATTACCAGATGCTTATCCTTACAAATCTCCGTCCATTGGATTTATCAATAAGATGTATCATCCTAATGTAGATGAGATGTGAGTGTACGTGTTATTTTGTGTTAATTAATTGTTTTTCCAAAATCATGTCTCAATGTAGCCAACTGTTGTTGTGTTAGCAACATATTTTTATTCAACAAACTTTTAGCACTGGACTTTTAGGCAATTGACTGGTTTGTCCTGCAAATTTACAGGTCTGGTTCAGTTTGTTTGGATGTAATCAACCAAACTTGGAGTCCCATGTTTGGTAATATAACATTCCCCTTACTTTTTTCATCCTACTTTATGATTGGCTCATATGGAGTGTGCATAATAGAAAAATAGCTGATTCTGAGTATGTTATGTGTACTAATCTGCAATATCTGCCAGATCTTGTTAATGTATTTGAGGTTTTTCTTCCACAACTCCTTTTATATCCAAATCCTTCAGACCCATTAAATGGGGAGGCTGCAGCATTAATGATGCGTGATCGACCTGCTTATGAGCAGAAAGTGAAAGGTAATTTTGTGCTTTAAAATATTCTATCATAGACTTTGGATACTAGTTGCTTGTTTCTAATCCCTTCGATATCAATCTCCTTTTTGCTTAGTTTCCTATGAAGTTGCAGTTGGAATGAATTTTGGATTGGTTTTGAAACAGAGAAACAACACATTATGTGACGTCCATAGCCTTCTCAACGTAGTGTTTATTCATTTAAACATGCAGGCAAGAGTATATGAACTGCTTTGAAACCTGGATACTAATTTGGGAAGCTATCACTTAAGATGCATTTTCCTCGAATGAGACTAACCTGCAAATGAATTTCAATGGAATCAGCTCCAAAACTGAAAATCAAAGTTTGCAACCTGTATAGGATCCCGTAGGTTTAGATTTGCTTCCCAGGTCCCTTGGTGACCTATTGGAACTTCAGTAAAGATGGAGAATGAATGGAAATTTTGTGAGAATATATGCTTTTATATTGAAACTCAAGCAACTATGTTCTGTGGGTCAAACCAGCCATGATTTCCTCAACTGTTGGAACCCAACTGGAATTTAAGGTCGACCTACAAAAATCTTAAGTTGCCTCAGCCAACCTAGGGTCAACTCACAAGACCCAACTTAATTTCTATAGGCTTAGGCATCCAAGCTTGTCTACCTATCGACCACTTTTCTTAGGTTGACCTATCAAAAAGTTCAGGTTATGCTACCCACCTTCATCCTAAAGGCTACATTTGATCGGGGCTACCTAAGTCTTAGACTGCTTACTACTAGGATGAGGTTTCCCAGATAACAATTCCTACCTACTAAAAAAATAAACACAAAGGATCACAATCCAAACACATTGGCATGGGTGTTTGGGTACATCTCCAAGATTGACAAAACATCCTTGAACTTGAAGCTCCACACAACTCCATGCTCAGTTCATTGAGTTCATTGTCTATGGTAGATCACCTCAATCTCCAAAATCTTGAACCTCTACACATTCAAGGAGATTATCAAAGACAAAAGCTCCTAATTTGAAGTGCATTGCTAAATCATCAATAAAATATGATTAGAGATCTAACCATAAAGGTGAAACCAATGTTCCAACACTTGGTGTTGTGATGCTTCATAGAATTGTTTAGCAAGTAAACAAGATGGAGTTCTAAGTTGTTTCCTAATTGATCATGTAGTTTATAATACGATCTGCCTTTTTGCCTAGAGGGAATGCTTTCTTTTTGAGAAAAGTTAAAATGAATCACCTGTCCAAATATTATAATATAGAAAACTTCAAAAATACATATAGAAACCAAGTAATAGAATGACTAGAGTAGGAAAATACAATCAACAAGCTATGAGTATCAATTATTTGGGATCGGCTACATTGATCTTATGCTTCAATTAAACATTAAGTAATTTTTATCCAGATCTAAATAGATTTTTTCTCTTGTCTCCCTTTAGGCCTTTTACCCCTCATGCCGTCAACTCTAATCTATTTAACTCATTGTCAACATCAAGTTGTGTCTCCCAAATATTTGAGATCAGGTACATGAATCTTATTACTCCATTAGACAGTTTATCAATAGTATCACACTAGTGGTATCTGAATTTTTAAAATAATTTTTCTTTATGTTTACGAGAATTTTGTTTGATTTCTCTCTTTACACTTCACATATTCTACTATAATCTATTGACTTGTAGTAAAAGAATTTATTAGTCATCTTTGACATATTTTCTCTCAATTAATCATGCATTAGAGCAACACCTAATAGTATGTTTTTTATTGCAACTTCTTTAGTAACTCTAAAAATCCATTGTTGTCTCTGTTATACTATTGTGCATGTTTCTAAAAGTCCATTACTTGACAAAATACAGATGGTCATATAGTCTTACTCTTATCTGTTTTATTTTAGTTTAAAGGACACATGTCAATCACACATCGTCAGTTTGCTTTCAGTCTATCATTTTCCTTGCTAATTATCGCATAGGACCACTAAAACATCAAAATCAGTTAGACTTGGCTCAGGAACAAATTCAATCGATAAATAATTTATATTTTTTAATTTTTTCAAGTTGATATTAGGTATCTAGCATACGTCGACTAATCCTAGGAGTGATTTGCCCGACTCACAAAAATTTTTCAATGGCTATCAGAATAAATCGGGAAGTGCTCGCAGCGGACAACCCATTAATCTAACGTTTTTAGGTCAATCGGCCAAAAGAAAAATCTATCCATTAATTTGTCGAAACTGGGACTCGATCCTTAGATGTTTGGGAAATTGAGAAAACGTTCTGTCACTTACAATTGCCGACAAATAATTCAATCATTGGAGTAAAGGTGAAACCATCACTTTAGCGGTCTTTCCAAGGCAATCTCACACTCTCTGGAATGAGATAAATCATAGGGAACATTTATCCTAGCACAACGATCCTTTGTATGGGAGGTCAGACACCTAGCAAGGCATTTTGTATCCATTAAGAATTGCCCCCAAGATCTATTAGAGCAACTATTCATATAAATACCAATTGCGTCAATCTGTGGGGGTAACGTAAAAAAAAAAGATAAATCCAGTTAGTCTCATCGACTTGCCCTGGGTTGATTGGCCCAGTCCTACGGAGTTTTTCCACCGGCTATTAGGTAAATCGGGAAGCACTTGTGACAGGCGACCAAAAAGCCCAGCATCTTTTGGTTACGCCTCATTTGGAGGAAATTTTTTTACAAATTCATCATAGTTGGGGATTGAACTGTGGATGTTTGGATAACAATCCGAATAATTACTTGGGGGTAAAGTAGATGACACGACTCTTGTTTCATTACAATTATTAAATTTCAAACACAAAGTTCCTTTGCTTGTTTTAAATACTTGGAATTAATTAAAATATCATTCTACCTGAATAATAAAACTTGAGAAAGGGACGGTAACGAACTGTTGTTAATCTAATTCTCATCCTTTACTATGCTGTGATGGAATGACGGGCTAAATCGGAGCTGATGCATTTAATGTTCAGTAGAAAATGTGATGATGCTGACTTGTTCTTTTACATCTTTAGTTTCTGATTCCCCTTTTTAATATCATCCAGAATACTGTCAAAAATACGCCAAGCCTGAAGATGTAGAGGCTTCCCTGGGAGAGAAATCAAGTGATGAAGAGCTGAGCGAAGATGAATACGATTCTAGTGATGAACAAGTGGTCGGGAAACCTGATCCTTGATGAACATTGCCTGTTGATTGTACATTGTCTCTGTACCAGCTACTGGAAATATCAAACTCTTCATTTCATGTGCCGCTACTGTAAATAAGCAATACTAATCATCAAGTTGTTTATGTCTGTTGGATTAATGGATCTAACGATCATTGAATATTTGATGCATCACGTCATCATTTCTGCAATCAATCAACAAACATTATTAAATCTTTCCATCTCTATTAAAAGAGCAAGGCCACAGTTTGACTTGATCGTGAAATGCCCTAAACACTGTTTAGGGAGATGCTCGACTTTAGTTTTTCTTGTTAGTTTTAATTGCGTGTGGCTTTTCTTCTTGATTCTGTGGAAGCGTTTTCATTGTTTTCAATCTTCTCTCTATATAAATAGTTTTACTCGAGTTTAACAAGTCTGTACAGCAATTAAAAAAAAAGAGCAATGTTTTTCCTGCAATTAGGCATTGTGAAGCTGCTCTACCAAGTTTCTTGTTTCACGATTTATATTAATTTTAGGTTCTGAATTGTGTTTCTTAATGTGAGCTTTCATATTCATAAGACGGAGAGAATGCTTAAACAGTCACCATTTATAATCAGATTATAAACATGAACTCCACTGACAAGAAGGCAAATCTCCAGAGGAAGCAAAAAAGAAAACTGATGCAGGTTAACTAACCATCAGTAAGGAGAGAATGAGATCTAAAGGACTCTTCCATCCATGCCATCAAGAAGACCTGTCCAAAGCCCTCGCACTGGTGGCAACTGTGCAACTAAAGCATTCCAAGGAGGGTAGCCAACACCACTACCCCGAACTCGTCCATCCATTCGCAAAGAGAGATAACTGCAAATTGAATGATTAAGGACAGAACTCGGCCAAGTTAAAAGTATAAGCTGCACAATCAGTAGTAAGAACAAAGAAGCTTACTCATGATGGTAGTTGATGAAACTTTGCAAGACTAGACAGACAAATAAAGGCACATAAACAGATGTTCCTCAATTTTTCCTAGAGACTGGTTAGAGATAAAACAAACTAGAAAACTCACACTGGAGACCCGAGTTCGACATTTGCCAGCTTCTTTTGTTCCTCCACCCATCTGCATGATAAGCACAAGGAGGGTTAGTTCCTGGAACTCAAAAGTGAAGGTGCAGCACAACAAACACGTTTCATTCTCTGAAGGATCAATTCTTAGCACAGAAACATGTATAGGATGCACAAACTTCCGTAAGGCCAAATTTTCTGGAAAAACCAAAACTTCAGCTTCCAATTACTATCCCTTACTTGGCCCACTCAGAAGTGTAAAGAGGAGTAAGCTGCCAAAGCCTCTTCTTTCTGTCGTCAACCTTCTGATCCTCATCACCAATCTCTTCAAACTCAAATGTGGGTACATTTCCATCTGTAGCGAAAGGTACGATGAGAACTCCTCGTTCCACCAGTCCTTCGACATAGGGTTTACTACGCAAAAATGAGTCAGTAATGTATGAGGCAGGACCAGCAAGAATGACCAGACGTGCAACTCCCCTTAGATCACCAATTGAGATGGTTTTATTGTCATCCACCCGCAGCTTCAGTTTTGAGAGGCTCTCCTCTCTAGATAACTTTGCTATCTGAGCATTTTTAGCATTGTTTTCTCTTGTATAAAGAAATCCAAAGAATAGAACAGCTCCAAGATCTATCCCAAAACTCTTCAGCATCTCAGGGAGATTTGCTGCTCTTGATGTATTGCCTAGAGCAGGAACCAATTGCGCGAGTGAGATCAGTCCTCCTAAGGAACCACTCGCAATGAACACAAGATAGAAGAACATCCGCACCGTACGAAAAGGTGAGAGGACTTCACTTCTGATCTTTGCTGTTGAACTGTATTAAAGAAAGATGAAATTTAATCGCAAGGAGACATTACTTTATGAATTATATAAATAGCCATTATTCTTTGCACACTTTGCAGAGTATAAATTCATATGTAACACAGCGAGATAAAAAAAAAAATATATATATATACAAGGAAAATAGAACTAATTGAAATCAACAATGGAAAGAAAAGACATTTGCAGCAACTAAGATTCGTGAATGAAAATCTAACGGAAAGTAGAACTACAAATAGTTCACAGTGACTTAATAAATCTTCTAATGAGTTACAAAACGCGCCACAATTTTCCATGAAACATGGGTAAAAAGCCCTATTAAATTTTCTTGTCCCAGAATTACAGATATAATTTGCTCGAAACAGAGACGAGGATCTAAGAATTACCTGATCTCAGTTGAAGGAGAGGGTTTGTTGGCAGCTGAGAGGCGGATATAGCAGGGCCGCCGTTTCCTGATCAAGCGAAACCGCAGCACCGGGGAAGAGGGAAAAACAGAAGAGGAAGAGCCCCTCCATCTTCCGATAGATTGAGATGTTGGAAGCGGGGAGTGGGTAAAGTGGCGAAGGCGATGAGGAACAGCGTTTGAGGCGAGGAAAGAGACGAGCGCCGCAGCAGCCATGGCCGATCTCTCGGCCCGCTCCTCCTTCCCCGGCCACGCACCGCGGCAGCTGAAGTACGTCGTGTGGCTAAGGTTTTTGTGTCATATAAAAATTGTGGCTTATATATATATATATAAACATTTTAATTAACAATTTTTTTCTTTTTAACTGACAACTTTTTAAATTGAAATAATCATCAAAATATTTTGTTAAAACCATCTTGCGTAATGGAATATCGTATCATACACTATCAGAGATTCAAGAGCAAGTTTGGTTAAAGCAAGAAGGATATGACATCATTATAAAGAAGAACAAATAACCCTAGTCTTTCCATGATCAACAAAAATAAGAGCGAAATCAAGCATTCAGATACATTAGGTTCGATATTATTAATCTCTAAAATTAACAAGACTGAAAACCGAGTCTTTGGATCGGAACAAGGATTCGATACTAATAGCCACCCTTGAGGTCGTTGACCACATCATATGGAATAGGTGTGACAGTCTCAAGTGTAGCACCTTCCACCATGAAGCCAGGCTTAGGGCCTTCTGGCTGGCGCTTAGTGCTGATGATTTCACCTCGTGCCTTTGCTTCAGCCTTCAACTGGTCGTTCTTCTTCACCCTCGCACGGAAGTCTTCTTGGCACCGGGAAGGCAGTACATGCTCCACGCGGACATGAATTCTCTTCCTGATAATCCGATTTCCAACCTACAAAGACAAGACAGTTGTTTCGCCGTCGGTGTGAAGCATTGGACAGGAAAGTGGGAATCTAGTTAAGCCACCTACTTTGCGGAAAGGGATACTATGCACCTCGTATGTAAAGCAATCTCACCACAGGACTTATTTAGAATCATCAATTTACTTACATGTGTTACATGGAGACAATATTTTTCACCCTAAATTCAAAACAACAGACGGACGCAGCGAATGCAATATAGCTTCAAAAGAACCTATCTTCAGAAAGTTATGAGAACCAACAATGGTCAAGAGGAAAGTATTAATCAACTGCAATAATAAGCAAACAGAACTAAGCTTGGATTATGAAACAATTAGGCTAAAGAGAAGGGAGTTCAAGGACAGACTTGGATCATGGAAAAGAATTTCTTGATGACCGGATTAAACTAACTTACCTAATAGTAAAAGGATAAGACCTCAAACCAACATTGATCAAAACCAAGACAGACTTACTAAACACCTATGAGCTGATTGGAAAAATTAACAGAACCAACTAAATCATCTTTGCATTTTTTGTCTTAAAAATGTTAGATGATGACATAGGTGTCAAAAAATATGATTGACTGAAATAAAATTAAAATAAATAGTAAAAGTTTACAAGCAAGGAGGGTATAAAAAACACTGGAAATTTAGTGCCTTAATGATATAAACTCCACTAACAGCAATATACTCCTCATCCTTATAGTTGATCCAAGGTAACATCTACATGTCCACATTTTCAGTTAGCATCATAAAAAAGACAGCTTCATGACAAAGGCATTTCCTAGATTCTGTTCCATATAAAAAACTTCTTTAAAGGCTTCTGTGAAAACCTAATTACGAGTGACAAAGGCCATCTTCAACAATGTGGCAATAAGACAAAAATGAAGAAAAAAACGCTTTGTTTTGGACCTAACTACTGAAAAAACAGAATTCAGTTCCTTAATAGAAAGGGATTACTTACTGTGATTCAAATCTTGTGTTCAGAATAACATGGGATGGAAATGAGCATTTCATTCTAAAGATACTTGACTAAAATATTCAGGAAAATGTAATTTCTTGTTTACGGTGCATGTCTCATGCCCAGTCCCAAGAGGCAAAGAGAGTCATGTTGCTCCTCTGGGTGATGGTATATGAAAGAGCTCACAAAGAAACTCCTTTAACTGTCTATTTGGCATTAAATTACTAATATATAACCATTATGCACCATAATTTTCTTGGAACATACAAACAAAACTTGATTGCTCTAACAAGTAAAGAATATTTTCACCAAGAAAGTTCCCCTTATCAAGATTATGCAAGTTACTTGGTCAAAGAAGAACAAATAAGTAAGGGAAAATAAATTGAAATTTTAGAAAACTTTGACAATTAGGATGCTACTTCCTGAATTTGTATGGTACCCAATGAAGTAATTCACTAAGATTAAAAAAAAAGACCTGAAATTCCAATACATATTGTTATTTGTACCAAACAATATGGCGTTGTTGATACAAATCGGATTCAAGTTCATGGATGAGAATTGATGAAATTTGAAATTCCTCCTTTAGAAGTGGTGCCATTTTCAAATAAATTCCTAAAATAAATGAGTATCAGCAGTTTGACCAACTTCGATCAGTCCTACATCCAGGCATTTCCCATTGCTGCGCCTTTCCAGCAAAACATATCTTCTACGTCTTATGAAATGAAAATTTCGTGTCTACTTATATTGTAAAGAACACAATCGAGAAATATTATTATTCACATAAAAAAAAGTTTTCTTGGAAGCATAAATAACCAGAAACAAAACATGGATAGCGGAAGAATGAGTATAGACCTGCTTGTTTATTTCGACGCCGATGGCGCGCTTAGTGACGTTCCAGACCCTACCGGTACGACCGTGGTAGAACTTATGCGGCATGCCTTTGTGAACGGCACCATTCACCTTGACGTCAACATAATCTCCGATCTTGTAGGTACGAAGGTAGGTGGTCAGGGGGATGTACCCCTTCTTCCGGAAAGGACGGGAAAAGAGGTCCCTAGTGCGGGAACGAAGCCCATGACCAGCCGGCATCCTCTTCGGCCTTCTTTGCTTTTGCCTTTGCGATGTACCGCCAGCTGCGGCCTTGAGGACGAAGAGTGGAATAGAAAGAAGAAGCTAGGGTTATCTATGTGAAGCAATTTATATAGAACTGTCGATCATGGACGATATTGGGCCCTCTCGGCCCGTCAAACGGGCTGGAAATGTTGCTTGAAATAAAAGGGAACTTTTTCGTGTTGCCTCTAAAATTTATTTAAGGGAAGTTTCTTATTGCACTATTTAATCTAGTTTTTTGGCCGCGTAATTTTAAAATGGAATATAAACGACATGCGTAGCACGTGCATGCGAGTGGGTTCAATTGGTGCTTGAGCGGGCACCACCAATCCAACGGCTAGCGTCGCCCAATCTCCGGCCGATCTCGTCACCGATCCCCACCGTGCTACCTCGAGATCTCTCTTTCAACTTGTGGTGAAGCCGAAGCGGAGACAGCAGGGAGAGAATCGAAGGGGCAGTACTCCCCCATCTACTCTACTCGGTGGAAGCGGTGGAAATCTAGAGCGGATCAAATAGTCTCACTCCCCCCCGGATTTATCGTCCGTCATTTCTTTACCTGGAATTATCCGATCGAATCCAGAAAGTGGTTTTGTGGTTCGATCGCTGTGTTCTGTCGTCTAGGGTTGCAAGATCGATCCTTTTTTGCATGCGGAGCGATGGCTTCTCTGTACCCGGCTCACTTTAGTGCGGTTCAGGTACTCCAATCGAGTGCATGGAGTGCGTTTCGGGGAGGTGTTTCTGCCTTGCTTTTTTCGAGTCTCCGCTTGATTTCTTTATTGATGCAGGTTGGCGCGTATTTTTTGGAGCATTACTATCGGATTCTTCAGAAGCAGCCGGAACTAATACACCAGTTCTACACGGAAGGGAGTTCCATGGTGCGTGTTGATGGAACTGCAACCGAGTCGGCGACTGGGATGGTGGTACTATTCAGAAAATCTGAGCTTTTTTATCCCCTTTTGATTCATTGGATGGATTCTCTTCTCTCTGTATATAGCGCACTGGAAAAGTTGTGTCTTCACTACTGCATGAGAACAAAAAGATTTCTCAAATATGAGATTTTGGATGAGTATCTAATTTTAGTGTAGTATTTATTTTCACTCGTAGCCTTTTCGGTAAGGTTCTTTGCAATCTAGATCTTTTACTCTATGCTTTGGGATGATTTGCTTTCCAACAAAGCACAAGTTTTCCAAGTTATGGTATTCATAGGTTCCTATTTATGTTTTTGAGTTATTTTATTCTTAGAGATGCAGTTTTCTTTAAAAAGGCGCATTGATTTCTCCTAAATGAAGATCATTATGGATTTGTGCAAGAGCTGTCAATATTGTTAATATTGGGTGCGACATTATAATAGATCATAGCATGCCTTGAAACATGAATTCTATACTAAATGATTTAATATTTATGTGAAAAATATGATGGAAGCTAAATTGAGATGAATTTATGCATAGATCAATCTTTCAAAGCCTTTGAGCATTTAACTGTATTTATATCATGTAAGTTGTCTCCTTAGGAAGTGCACTAAGTTCATGTAATTGCATCAGATATTTTAGCTAACTTGTATTACTTTATTCCTTTGATAATGCCAAAAGTTGATGACTTGATTTTGACACCATAACACGAGTTTCACCCTTGATTTACTCATCAAACACTTAGGGTGTGTTTGGTTCAGGGATATCACAAATAACCAAGGTTATCCAGCTACGATAATCTAGGATAATCATGTTTGGTTTGAGGTTTTTCTGGATTCTGAAGTTTTTCTCGATTTGAAACGTTAGCAAACGACATCAATCTCAACATTGATCCCGGAATCAAAAGCCATGGGTCACCCAAGGTTTTTCTCGATTTTGGAGGTTAAGCAATTTTTTTCCAAAATTACTCTCGGAAGGATCGGAGTTGTCGAGCGAGATGGGTGGTGCCAGATCGGCAACAGGACGGTGCGGAGGTGACAACAAGTAATTCGTTGCAAATCTTCGTGTGGCGTGCGGAGGAGTGGTGGCCGGAGGTGGCAGCGGCGGGCAGGTCGGATCGGCAACGGGCGGTGTGGCAGTGGGCGGCGGGTGACAAGTAGGGCTTTTAATGAGCCGAGCCAAACTTTGGGGTGTTCAAACTTGTTTGATAAGGTAATCGAGCTGAGCGAACTAAAAATGAATCAAGTTTTTGAAATGATTGTTCAATCTTGACTTGATTTATTTTTTATGAGCTTGAGCTTGTTTGAAGCTTGGCTTGAGCTTAGTTCGTTTAGATATCGAGCTCTCAATTCAAGTTTGTCTTGAGCTTGATTCGTTTAGATGCTATCGAGCTTTCAATTTAAATTTGTTTGATTGTTTAAAAATTTTAGTTGTTTGATTGGTTATTGAGCTTGATAATTCAAACTTACTTGTTTATTTTATTTTATTACTTATTTAGCATATTGATAAGAGTTTTATTCGGCTGGCGACAAGTTATTTTCTTTTATTACGTATTCATTTACAGCCCTAGCGACAAGTTGCGGCTGGCGGCACGCAGCCGGCAAGTGGGCGGTGGCAGTAGAGGAAGATGACAATGGTTTTTTTTAAACTTAGGTATTTGATTAAAACGTTGGTTAATTAAATCAATCAATTCCTAGCTATAGTTAGAATAAATTAAATAGACATAATCTAGAGCCCAATAAAATTATCTAAAAAATTCTAAAATAATAAAAAAATATCCAATTTTATTTATTTATATATATCACTATTAATAATAATAATATTATCATTATTAAACCAAGGACAATATGGTAAAATATTGTATTAGGTTATGTACTAAAACTTTCAAATAAATGAGGTTTTATTGCATTAAAATTGAACCAAACATCCTCGGGTTATGTTCCATTCCTTATAACCTTGGTTATGTGACTAAGGTTATGTGTGATAACTACCAAACACACTCTTGGCTTAATTAATATAGACATGTTTCCAAAATAATGAATAACTGAACCTAATATGTTTGTTTACGAAGACATAATTGTTGTGGTTCTGATATAACGGGGTGCTAGTTTTAAAACACTAATGAAGTCCAATGGCCATACCAAAAATTATACATGCATCAATGCAAATTATAGGCGAAACATTAAACAAAGGTCTTGGTAATGTGACAAAAAAATAATGATCCAAAACCGAAAGGGAACTTAAAATTTTCATTGAATGATTATGTTGATCAACATAAAGTTATTAGTATTTCTCAAGATTTTATCACACAATAGTTCTAATGGCAAAGTACTATTGACTATTCATTCTTTCCCTGCTTACATAACTGCAATAATTTAATCATCCTTAATATATTCTCAACTCTAAGCTTTTGGTATATTAAAGTCTTATTTATTTGTTTGCTCAAGATATAGAAGCAAAATGAATGCCTGTGCTTTTGGAGCCTCGGTCTTTTAATTTTTCAATTATTCTTTATTCAAGGGGAGCCTTGGCGAAACAATAAAATTGCTGTCATGCTACCTTGTGGTCACGGGTTCGAGTTGTAGAACAACCTTTTGCAATAAAGTTGCGTATTCAACTTAGTTGTTTAGCTGAATTCATAGATTCTCTCTCTCTCTCTCTCTCTCTCTCTCTCTCTCTCTATATATATATATATATATATATAAAGTTTTGTGTATGTATGTATGTATATATTGCAATATTTCCTCTTTTGATTAAGTAAACCATGGTGGGATAGTCAGCTGATCTTTATCGGGATCGGTGATTAACACCAACCATGTCTGATCCATTTTTTTCTTAATTTCATGGGTAAATGATTGAAACTCTAAGGGGTAATGGGGAAAAGACTTGTAAAACATATGATTGGTTAGATCACAAAGTAAATTGAAGAATCAAACTTGAATCAGCAAAGAGTTGGATGAATCAATTTCAAATCATTGAACTTTCGTGTACAACAAGGAACTAAAGAAGAACAAGACTAAATCGAGAAGAAATTGAAATGTTATATCAAGAATACTGTCTCAGACAATGGAAGAGGAACCTTCATCGGATGGGATTGGTGGAGCAATAACATAGCATAAGAGTGACGCTTTGATGCAGCATGGGGAGGAGTTACAGCAATGAAGCATTTGAGGGGGAGCAGGAGCGACAAACAATTTGAGGGGTATTCAAGTGGTAACAAAGCTGTTTTTCAGCAGCACCCACTGCCATCAACATTCTGTGGGTGGTATCAAATGCGTGTAGGCAACATTTTTTTAATACATTAAGTATATAGATAGATATATATCTTATGTTATGTGTGGCGAAGAATTCAATTTTTTCGGCCCAGCAAAAGTAGCAAGTAAAGAAAATAATGATTACTATGTTCTATCTTCAAGAGTAGTCATTATGGCAAATATAATATAGTAACTATATTAGGGAGAAGTTTAGTGTCCCTTAAATGTATGATATCCTTGCTATAATTGGTCAGATTTGATTCTTTCCATAATTTTGGTTTGATATTATGTTAAAATGTAATTAGCATATATAATAATATACGATAACAATTTGATTGTAAATTAAGTATAGTTGTTAAATTAATGGTATTTGCTATTAATAACTTATAGTATTGACAATTTGATCATGAAATCATTAATTAATCATTAGAAATGCTCCTATACTAATACGGTATAGAGATATGATAACTAATCAGTAAGGATACAAGAACAAACATCTAAGAATTCCGGAACAAGAAGGATTAGTCCATCTAACTTAAACTCAGGTTTAAGATTAAACAAAAACATAAAGCTTCAGCTAATGTATTGAGCATTAAGGCTATTGTTAATGTCAGCTAATAGTGTTTTGGCCTGTTAACTGAGTTCCAACTAGCTAATGAGCAACCTTGACTAACTTGTCCCCATCTCATAATAACTTCTCAGCTTATCCACCTTATTACCCATTTGGGCATTCGTTAAATTGTTGCTTGATAAAGGAGAAGATGAGTTAAAACTGAATTGATTAAAGTGAGCCGACCACCTGAGTGTCTATGTTGTGAGGTAGTCAATCTGTTTTCAACTTTTTGAATGACTGGTCTCTAAAAATCTTACTTTGGTTTCATATGATCAAGCATAAAACTCAAGGGCCTAGTATTTTTAATTTAATATATTATATTGCTATCTAATATATTTTTAATTTAATAATGTTATACTCATGTTTATAAATAAATATTAATGCATAACCTTACGATTTATAGTATATTTGGATGAATAAGTTGAAGGATGGATGGATGAATGAAGGGATGAATCTATATGCCCATTTGTTCAGTTGTTTGGTTGAAAGGATGAATCAATTAGTTGGGATAAGTCGAGGATAAAGATTCCAATTTGACCTTGTTTTTTGCCTGCCAAATTGGGCTAACCAAGGGAGGGGCAGAAAGGAATGATTAACTAATTACTAAACTGAAGCTACACTTCTTACACAGACAAATTAAACATAAGTTTGTTGTCTTCTCGTGGAATTCGCTTGCACTTCGCCACCACATATTCATAAAGTATTCCCTCATGCATCGCTGCTTGCTCCTACATTTTTTGCTGCCTAAGCACCAATTTCTGCTGCCCACAGCATTAATTTTCGCTGCTTAAAAAATAACATTGATTAATTAATTGCATGCCCACATGTTTGACGTGTAATCTTCATTTGGAAATGTAATCTAATTGTCATATCTTTTGCAGTAGTAGTTATCTGATTATTATGTTTCAAGTAATTGTATATTGCTCCATTCATTCGTTCATTTTTATTTTTTTTCGACTTCCTTGGATAGACAAGGTGTAAATCTGTACTACTGACTTCCTCATGTGGTAAAATTTTGCAGCAAATTCATAATCTTGTCATGTGCCTGAATTTTAAGGGGATCGAGATTAAGTCTGCCCACTCTTTGGAGTCTTTGAATGGTGGAGTATTGGTGATGGTTTCTGGTTACGTGCTGTTGGAGGATTATAGTATTAGGAGGAAATTTGTGCAAACCTTTTTCCTTGCTCCTCAAGAGAAAGGATACTATATTCTCAATGACATTTTTCACTTCCTTGAGGAGGAACAAATTTATGAGCACCCAGCAGCCCTTGTGTCTCAGACGGTCTTTGAATCCAAGTTAAACATGTCCAGTCCTGTTCCAGAAGCAGGTAGTATTCTGTTTGTGAAAATCATGTCATTTTCATTCTTCATGGACGCAATGTTTAATGAAGGGGAGCCTTGATGCAATGATAAAGTTGTTGCTTTGTGACCTAAAGGTCATGGGTTCGAATCCTGGAAACAATCTCTTGCAAAAAGTAGGGTAAGATTGCGTACAATGGATATTTCTCCGGAATCCCGCATGGCGGGAGTTTCGTGCACTGGGCTGTCTTTTTTTTTTTTATTTTTTTTTATGGACACAATGTTTAATAGACCAGACTAGATTTCCCATCTGCTTGGGATCAAATTTGCTGGGATTCCATTTCTTTTCCTATTTTCTCTCAGGTTGAAAAATACAAATACTTATTATGGATGTAAAACTCTGTATATGAATGAAGATATGCTATATTGATATATGACATAACCGTGATTTCTGTTTCTCAGTGAAGCATTATTATTAGCAAAGACTATCTATTTTTTGCTTAGGACTCATAGTTTCTTCCATGTCAAAGTTGTTCCTTCCTTTGGGGCATGCTGAAAAATAAAAAACACATATGTATATATGTGAACAATAACAAATTCTGTATGATAAGGTGTCATACACAAACTTCATGATGAAGATGACTCGTAATTGAAACTGTATCATGATATCATCTATCCAATTTGTATATGTGCCTATTTAGTGGTTACATATATATACACCCTGATTGATTCTCTCTGTACATCAAGAAACTCAAGTACATTCTGTAGCATGCTTAGTGCTTTAGTTTCTATAGAATCGGATTATAACATTCTATTGGACTATAATTTCCTCAAATTACTATTTCTTGAATGACTATTTCGACTATTAACAAAAGTGGCACTTGCATTTTTGTAAATATTTGGATGTCAGTTCTATGTTAGTACATGCTCAATTTGGATTATCTTTCTATTATTTCGTGGTGGCTTGGTGCAGTTAAATGTCAATGGCTACACAAAAACTTGAGTGAAATGCACCAGTGACAACAGTTTCTACAATGAAAATGGATTAGGGAAACATGTTTTAAAATTTAACTAATATATCAACATAGCTATAGCTTCAAAAACATCATCAAGCCATATTTTTTCAACATTTTGGGATGGCTACAGAAATCTTATCTATCTGTTTAGCTCTCTCTATGTAAGGCTAGATCACTAGTATAAACATAACTAGATACATCATCTAAATCTTTTGATCGTCCCTTCCTAATTAGTTGAGATGATACAAGTGTGTTTGCTGGGATTCTTATATATTTGAATCCCTTCTAAATTTGTTAATTTTGTTAGTTGTTTACTGCATGAAATGATGGTATAGTTGAAAGTAAACCACTGGCAGGTTTATTTGTTTGATATAGATGAGAACTTGTTCTTATAATTATAACAGGATGATCTTGTAATTGTTGCAGGTTGGTTTTGTTCAAGATTGATATGCTAACGTTGAGATCTTATTGTTCACTGAGCTAATTTCACTAACACATGCAGTTGTTAATAGAGTCAAATTGTAAATTTATTGGTTATTGCCTTTAGCCTATTTGAAATATGTAGAGGCAGTTCTTAGAGGCATGAAAGCCTAGTCAGAAGCAATAAGTAAGAAAAGAATCCTTTCTTTAATTTTACTGGTGTACCTAATAGGCTAATGCATACAATTTAGAGTATAAAGGAAACAGATTAGAGGTAAGTGATCAGAATGTGAGAATGCGAGTTATAGCATGTTGGGTGGTCAGCTATTTTGCTGTTCATTATTGGTGTTATTGACCTATATTAGTCACTGTAAGAACTCTAACTTTCATGTAATTCCTAAGAATTTTCTGACATATGTTGTTTGCCACTATATGACTTTTGTTTTGTTTTAAGAGTTGGAAAATTGTGTGAATGGACAACAGCTCTTTAATGAATTTGGATAGACAAATGAATCAATGAACTTGAATCTCCTATTTTTACTATGTCTTTTTGATTTTCTTTTGTACAATGAAGGTCTACAACCTTTATGGGTCACAAAAATATTAACTCCTTGTCTAGACATCTAATAGTTTCTTTCTTTTACTGAATGTAATCTTGTTTGATTTTGACAGTTCCTGACTATATGCTGCGAGATGAAATTCAGGCTCAGGATTTGTTGCCTCCAGTGCATGGGGAAGAAAATGACATAGTTGAGAATTATAGCAACTTTGAAACAGCACAACTTTCAGTTTCTGATGAAAGATTAGACGAATCTCCTGCTGAAGAGACTGCTTCATATTCAATTGCCATGGAGACTACAAGAGACCCACTTCCTGCTACCCCTGAGGAGCCTATTGGGGAGCCAACTAAGCATACATATGCCTCCATTGTATGCAACGTTTATTTCTGTCATATTTTCTTACAAGTTATTCCTAAGGAGACTGATGTTCTTTATGTCTCAGCTTCGAGCTAAAGGCCAGTCTGGTCCATCTTTGCATTCAGCATCTGTAGTCAAGACAGAACATGCTCATCCTTTTTCCCAACAATCACATTCTGTTGTTGTTCCTGAGAATTTTGGCTCTGTGGCAACTGAGGAGGCTCTGGTAGTTGAGGATGAAGGTTTCTCCCCTAATTTCTGTATTCTCTTTTTGAAAGTTGTTTGAGCAATTCTCATTTTCTACTTACACATGAAAAGGTTGGCGCTCCTGTTTATATTCAGGCCTTCTAGTCTCTCATCTTATGAAAGCCGACTGCTTATTATTGTTCAATTTTTAGTAACTTATGTACAATGATTACAAGATCTTGGGCATCATTATGGGTTTTTTGTTTTTTACTTAATAGTTGAGTAGCTTTTAGCTTTATTGAAAATTCAGTTTGGGTTCCAGTTCAATTGCTTCTATATTTTTTTATGCATTCACTGGGATTTTATCTGGTACACTGAAAAATCTATTGATCTTTATTTAAGCATGTTTGAGGATCATGGTTGTTTGGTCGCAGGTGATGCCAGATCTGTCTATGTTGGAAATCTTCCTTCTGTTTCAACTTCGGAACTTGAGCAAGTCTTTAAGAACTTCGGTAGATTGAGACCAGATGGTGTTTTTATTAGAAGCCGAAAGGTTGAGTCCATGTAACCTGTTGTATTATTTTGTCTTCTATTTATCTAGATTAATTTTTAACTCACTAGTATTCTATGTAAAATTTGCAGGAATCTGATGTTTTTTATGCTTTCATTGAATATCAAGATGCCATTGGTGTACAGAATGCACTTAAGGTATGTTGTCTTATTCTAGTTTATTCTCACAGGGATCACAATATCTGAATGTATTTTGTAGTATTTGCACTGCCCTTGACTATTGCAAGTCTAGTCCGTACCAGTCTGACCAAGGTTGAAATCAGTGTAAACTATATGCTTTTATTGTTTCATCTTGTTTATAAAACCAGTTCTCAGTTTTGACCTATTTGACTGATGATACTGGCAGATAAATTTCCACTGTTGTGTTTCAAATCTACTTAAGTTCCAGCTCTGTAATCTCTACCTTAATTTGTTTGATCTTCATTATTATTTACCTGGTGATTTTGTTTATGTTAACTACTTCTAGATTCATGTCCTTGTATCCTGCTGGCACTTTTGTAACTTTTTTTTTAAAAAATTAATTTTAAAATTTTTATATTCTGTGCAACTAGATTTTGCTTAGGATAATATTCAGCTATCTTATTATGTTTTGTCTCTAAAATTACATAATTTACGGATTGGTTTTTCATTTGTAGGCATCTCCAATACAGTTGAATGGGAGATTGATTCACATTGAGGGGAGAAGACCTAACAGTGGTGTATCACGAGGAAGTAAGTCCCAATTTCATGTTGTGCACCTCTTTTGAAATCACTTAAATGTCCAAATTTGAGAACGGATTAAATATATACAACAGTTTTTTTTTTTTTTTAAAAAAATTATGAATATTGATGTTTTTATGGTCTCTAGATTTTAAGTTTTTGAATGAACGAAAGGTAAATGGAAGGGTTTTTGTTTGGATGTTTCAGAATTATGCAATAGTACGAGTCTCCTGTTATGTGATCCTCCCTGACCCCTAAAGGGAGTATACATTTGTGGTGCTACCTGATGTAGGTATTAAAATTTAAAATAAAAAGAAGAAAACCCGTTAAAAATTATAATGAAAAGCAATATGTGAAGTATATTCATCGTATCAAGTTTAATTTCCAGTGGGGCCTTTGACATAATTTCCAGTGGATGTCAACAAACTTGTTAAATTTGCTTATCTTGATGTGTAGAGGGTACAGATTACTCTTGCATATGTTAAAATGGAACTTTAGAATGAACAGAGTAGATAAGAGCCCAGAAACTGGCCAAAGAGCTCAGCTAGCAAACCAAATTTACTGGACAACTGAGACACTTTTTTCTTCCTCTGATTATCCACTGAGCTTGACTACATACACCTGGAACACTAGTCATTAGCCATTTTTCTTCAAGATAACTGTTAGTGTTCTTCTTTAGGAAGGGGCAGAGGCAGAGGTTACCCATCTGAGTTCCCAAGAGCACGCCCTGGTGGTCGGATTTCTGGTCGAGGTATCAAGCGAGAAGGCAATGATAAGGACCATATTAGTCAGGCAAGGGGAACTGGATATCCTCAACGAGTTCAAGAAAGGGATTATTAAATGCCCCGACGCCAAAAGAAGGGACGATGGCAAGCTTCATTAGGTTCTTCCCAGGACATGAGGAATTTCCTGATGTCTTACTCGAACAATTTCAAGACTAGCCGTTTGTTTCTCGTAGTGTAATTCAATCATTTTGTGGTGCCAGACGGCCCATTAGAATAGAGTAACTTGTTCAGTTTTGAACAATGTTTGACTTGAATTGCTGAGTATCTGATTACTAACACCATCGTTTTATTTATTTATTTATCCGCTATGCTTTTGGCTACGAATCTGTCGATTTCTTCCCACTCTAGACCCACCACGCCGTAGGATGATTCGGCATCACCATGGTTTCATCCACCGCCTCCGCGGGAACACGAAGTAGCACATGGTGTCGAACGTCAACGTCTTTTAAGTCGACGGCAGCCCCTTGCCGAGACAGCTCGCCGATCAAGGGGAGCAGGCTGCGCTCCACATTGCTCCTAGCAGAGCTCGCAGAGGATGGCGACCAAAGACAGATCGTCCGTCGGTTCATTTTCATGTTGTTTTGCTTGTTTTTTCTTTCAAACGTCATGAAGCAATTCATTCCGCTCTGCCTTTGAAAATTTGAAGTCGTCGTTGCACTTCACCTCTAATGTCGTTTACTATGTTTCATCAATCCAAAATTTAGCAAACGAATTGATGACGTGTTCGTTCACCATTGTCTGATTATTTGACAGAACTTGTGATAGAGCTGACATAAAACTTCCAAATGGATTTGGAAGTAGTTTGACTTTTGCCCTAAACCTTGTTTTACAGTGGTTAGATTATATATTTATTTGTTTATAATTTTTAGGGTAATTTATATTTTTTGTTATAGAGTTTAGGGTTTCTAACTTATATAAGATCTTATACTCTATATTAATTTGAAGATCCAATAATATAGTTAATTTTTTCCTTCTCTTAATTTCTATATGGTATTAGAACGGTTCTCATTCTCTGACCAAATTTTTTCTATCACTCCCTGTTATTGCTTCCTGTTGCTGCTGCCATCTCCTACTGTTGTTATTTATTTTGATGCCGACATATATTTTCTGTCCTGTTGTTATTGATTTCGGTATCGATATCTATTTTTCGTCGATTTCGGCGCCAACGTTCTACCCTACCGATTTTGGCGTCGACATTATTTTCTGTCGATTTCAACGCCGACGTTATTTTCTGCCGATTTCAGCGCCGACGCTCTTTTCTACCGATTTCGATGCCAAAGCCCTATGTTGCCAATTTCGACATTGACGTTCTTTTCTACTGATTTTGACATCGACGTCCTGTGCTACTGATTTCTACATTTGACATCCTTTTCTGCCTCAGATTTTTGATGTGACCACGGGTCGTCCTGACATCAGTTTTTGCAGATTATATAAATGTGTATCCTTATAGTTTGGTTATTCCGAGAATTATTCATTCTGTCATCATGCCTGGTCGTGCAGATGTTTCATGGAAATCTCATTCATATATGTTTAAGCAGTTTCAACAGTTCCTTGGTTCACAACCCTCTGTCATGTCAGCTTCCTCTCATATAGGTTTGGCGTCGTCTGATATTTCAGGTATATCTTCATCCTTGTGGATTTTTGACTCTGGTGCCTTCCATCATATGTCATCTAATTTGTCATCTTTTATTTCTTTTTCTCCCAGTTCATCTATATCTATTGTGTCTGCTGATGATACTCCTATGTCATTAGTAGATGTTGGTTCAATTGTTACATCTTTTTTATCTCTTACTAATATTTATTATATTCTAAGTCTTACTTTAAATCTTGTTTCTGTTAGTCAATTATGTGAGTCTGGATACCTAGTCTCTTTTCTTTATCTAATTGTTATGTTCAAGACCTGTAATCTCAGAGGCTGATTAGGACGGACCATAAGCAAGGAGGACTCTATGTTTTAGATCAACTCAAATTAACAGAAGTTGTAGCTTCGAGTGTGGATTTATCGTCTTTTCATCTAAGTCGTTCATCTTCTGATTTTTATTTGTGGCACTCTTGCTTAGGCATGTTTCAGCGTCTCGTTTGTAGTTTTTAGCCTATATAGGATCATTAGGACCTTTAAAAAGTTCTGATATTTTTGATTGTAGTGGTTGTAAACTGGCTAAATTTTCTACCTTACCATTTTCTAAAAGTCTTTCTTTTTCTTCTACTCTAGTTGATCTTATCTATTCTGATGTGTGGGGACCCTCTCCTATTCCTACAAAAAAGGGGGGGGGGTCAAGGTATTATGTTTCATTTATTGACGTTTGCACTCGTTACTCTTGGGTCTATTTTATGAAACACAGGTCTGATTATCTTACAATTTTCAATAACTTAAGAGCTCTTGTGAAAACTCAACATTCTAGTGTCATAAAGTATTTTCGTTGTGATTTGGGGGGTGAATACACTTCGAATCAATTTTCACATTTACTTGCTTCTGATGGTACTATTCATCAAACCTCATGTACAGAGATACTACTGAACAAAATGGCATGGCTGAATGGAAACATAGACATCTTGTTGAAACAGTCCGTTCATTTTTATTATCTGTCAATGTTCCTAGTGCATTTTGGGGGGGAAGCAATCCTTACTGCTGCTCATATCATTAATAGAATTCCAACCTCACATAATTCAGGTTTGTCACATTTTGAAAAATTGTATGGGTATGCTCCTATTTATTCCTCTTTACGTGTTTTTGGTTGTACTTGCTTTGCCCTTCGTCCACATGCAGAGCGTAATAAGTTAGCCTCTCGGTCTGCTCTTTGTGTCTTTCTGGGTTATGATATTAGTCAAAAAAGATATCGTTACTTTGATCCCGTTAGTTAAAAATTGTATGTTTCTTATCATGTTGTGTTTCTTGAGCATATTCCATTCTTTTCTATTCCGGCTAGTTCGCATAATATAATAAAGTCAGATCTACTTTGCATTAATCCTTTCAATACTGATACTGAGGAAGATTCACCCACAAATCCTATTGGTAGTTCAACTGAATCTGATACTTTGGGTCCCGAGATATCCGCTCCACATGTTCCTCCTTCTGCCACTACCTAATTATTTCCTGAGGTTGCGGATGATCCTTCTCTCCACCGTCGTCAATCCACTCATGTTCGTAAGTCTACTAAACTACTAGATTTTGCTTACTCTTGTTATTTTCGTTCTTTTGCTTCATTTGTTACATATATTCATTATCTTTCTGAGTCTGAATCCTATAGAGAAGCTGTTTGTAACCCACTTTCACAAAGTGCTATGACTGAGGAACTAACTACTTTGTATCAGAGTCATACATGGGATTTGGTTCCATTGTCACTAGGAAAACATACTATTGGTTCTCGTTGGGTATATAAGATCAAAACTAAATATGATGGATCTATCGTACGATACAAACCTCGTCTTGTTGCTAAAGGTTATTCTCAGGAGTATGACATGGATTATGAAGAAACATTTTCTCCTGTTGCAAAAATGACAACTGTTCGTACTCTGATTGCTATTGCTTCTGTTTGTCAATGGAGAATATCTCAGATGGATGTCAAGAATGCATTTCTAAATGGTGATCTTCATGAAGAAGTTTATATGACACCTCCTCCTGGTATTTCACACAAACCCAGTGAAATTTGCAGGTTTCGTAAAGCGCTTTATGATCTCAAACAAGCATCTCGTGCTTGGTTTGAGAAGTTCTCTATAGTGATTACTTCGTTTGATTTTCATCCTAATAATCATGATTCAACATTGTTTGTTAGATGTACGAGTGCAGGTCGTATTCTTTTATCATTATATGTTGATGACATTATTATTACTGATGAAATTGCTTCCTTGAAGTCTGAGGTGACTCATTGTTTTGTTATGAAAGACTTGGGTATACTACGCTACTTTCTGGGCATTGAGGTTGCTTACTCCCCGAAAGGTTATCATTTATCTCAGTCAAAGTATATTTCTGATTTGTTTGAGCGTGCTCGTCTTACTGATAATAGAATTGTTGATACTCCTATTGAGACTAATGCTCGATATTCTCCATCTGATGGCTCACCTTTGTCGGATCCTAGTTTGTATAGAACTATTGTTGGAAGCTTGGTTTATCTCACCGTGACTCGTCCAGATATTGCATATGCTGTTCATATGGTTAGTCAATTTGTCGCTGCACCAACTACAGTTCATTGTGCTGCTGTTCTTCGTATTCTCAAGTATCTTCGGGACACTCAATTTCAAAGCCTTTTATTTCCTTCTACTTCATCTCTTGAGTTGCGTGCATACTCTGATGCGGATTGGGTTGGTGATCCTACGGATCACAAATCTACCACTAGTTTCTGCATTTTTCTTGGTGATTCCCTCATTTCTTGGAAGAGTAAAAAGCAAGATGTTATTTCTAGATCTTCCACAGAAGCTGAGTATCGTGTCATGACCTCAACTACTTGTGAGATAGTTAGGTTGCGTTAGTTACTTGCGGATATGAGTGTCTCTTTTCATCAACCTACTCCATTATATTGTGATAATCAGAGTGCTATTCAAATTACACGCAATTCAGTTTTTCATGAGCAGCCACCATCTTCAGATTGCCACAATCACATTGTCTTTTGTTCCATCAAAGCTATAAATTGCTGATATGTTTACCAAGACACATTTTGCTTCACGTTTTCGTATCTTATCCGACAAACTCTCAATGCTTCTAGCTGTAGCATCGTGAGTTTGAGGGGAGATGTTAGATTATATATTTATTTGTTTATAATTTTTAGGACAATTTGAATTTTTTTCTTTTTTTATAGAGTTTAGATTTCTTAACTTAATTATATAAGACCCCGTATCAATTTTAGGATCCAATAATATGATTAATTTTTTTCTTTTCTTAATTTATACAGTGGTATCATGTTAATTAGAGAGTCAACTACTCTCCCTGAAATGAACAGTGCACCCTCCTTGTTCGGCAAGACAAATCCAACAGCAAATCGTATATATTTTTACATCTAAACATCGCACGGATTCTTTTCAGCTCCTGGATCCTTCTGTGCTTCACAATCCTCGTCACCATTCTCACTGGAATCTCTACTTTTTCCCCAGAGGACGCAGTAGAGTCCCAGGATTATGATCACCGCTCCGATCAAGCTATAAACAAGTACAACAGGGGATAAATAACGTCAAGAAGGCAGATTTGTTCATATTGCAGAAGTTCAAAATAAGTTTTTAAGAACTTTTCTTATCTGCGAGCACAATTGATCAATTAAATATGTAGCCATATATATATATATACCTGCCGACATGAAGTTGTTCAGCAAAGACGAAGGCCGAGACAAGAGCCACGACCAACATTCCGAGAGGTGTGAAGATGGCACAAAATACAGGTCCCTTCTCGCTAACACAGTATATTTGCATGTAGTATACAAGGCCAGATACGACAGTTCCCTGCGTACATTTATATTGACTTCATAAAATGCTCAACTCTCCTACGATAGCAACTAAATCATTAGTTATCGACATACGCTGTATATGATGGTCATGAGCTGCACGTTCCAAAACATTCTCCATGACGAGGCATTCCTTTCAAAGATGAGGGAAAGTGCAGAAGATTGCAGTGCTGCGAAGAAGCACATCACGGCGTTCATGGTGAGTTTGGCTGGGTAGATCTCACAGATGGATGCCTGAGAATACTCATGATGAACACAACGTAGTAATTAAAAGGGAAGTGACAACACACGGGACACCATTGACGCAATACCTGAAGAACAAGCGATACACTGCATGCAAAATAGCCGAATAGCATAAGAGCAGAGCCTTTAAGCCAGGCATCGCCTTTCTCAGGACTTTCGAAATGAAGTTGGATCAAAGGTGAAGTAACAAAGGCCCCCAACAAATGACCTTTCCAAAATGTGAAGATCAGGGCACCAGTAATGCAGAAGATGGTCCCTGCAAGCCTGGCCCTCCCTCTTACAGTCTTCAAGCTGAGCTTTTCCATCCTGAGCCAAAAAAGACCAAATATAGAATGATATTTGAATGAACTAAATTCACTGTAAAATTACTTAGAATTAATATCTGAATCAACCTCAGTACAATTGCCAATAAGAAAGTAAAAGCAGGAATGACATTGCCCAAGGCACTGGCAACAGTTGGAGAAATGAGATGGAGTCCAACGTAGTATACATTTTGCTGAATTGTTATACCCAACATAGCAAGAATGAATATTTTTAGCATGATACCAAATGAGAAGCTGGGTCTTCGATTCCTACAACCATGAGATGAGTTTAAAAACATTCAATTTGTAGTCATATATCTTGTTCTCAACAATTCTAATGAGACATGATCCTTGAACCTTTCGAGCACATAAGCAAGAGGAGCCAAGATGAGCATGGCAATAAGGTGCCTGTACACTACGAAGACAAGCGCACTTAGTCCTTGTCCTAATGCAAGCTTGCCGAGGATGCTGGATCCAGCATACGCGAACTGGGACACAATCATATAGAAGTATGGAGCACATGCTTTCACAGAGGCCATGATCTCCTCACCAAATTGTTTGTGACAATTTTTATTGTCCTTGGTTCTTTATAAAGGAAGAAAACCCCACAACACTTGGTTTGCAAAGGTTTGGAGCTTATCAGCATCACTTTTCATGGTGGTGTTCGGATTCACAGGTCATTATTTTCAAGTTATTCTATATTAGATACTCCTAAAGGGACTCTATTAAGGAAGAGAATTGTGTTCCTTTTTGCTGAATTTGAAGAGGGGTCAACTCAGGATGAGATAATGGGGCACTTAGCATATAAAGTCAAATAGCATGGCCACATAAAAGACCCACCTTTGTGCATGATACCTGAGAAATCTTCTCATCTTTGTCACCTATCAGGCATATCAATCTATAGTAACTCAGTCGCAGCTAACTACACTTCATTCTTCTTGGTAGAAATGCATGTGTCAATTGGATCTGTAAACTTGGTGCGGTTTCTTACCAATCAGAGGCAAGGACAATTCACTGAGTGCTCGCAAAGTTGATGGGTAAAACAGTGGCAAGAAGAGCCAGAAACTAACTTTGATTGTTACAAAATTAAAGCATTTACCATGCACTTTTCTGGAACTAATACCAGCAGTTTGATTGTTTTGCAGATGAATCATCCTCAGGAATCCTTCAGTTTCTTTCATTCATCATGCCTTTTTCTTTCTTTTTTTCTATTTTTAAAAAAGGAGCATTCACCATGCCAATTAATAATGTTGGATTTCAATAAAGAAAGAAAATCCAAGTAACTTACTGAAACGTCAATATTTCTTTTGCGGATTACAGTTAGTCCCCATCCAACCAAACGTTGAGGATGTCGCATTCTAGAATTTTGAAAAAGCATCGAGTCTCACCATATTCTGTCAAGAACTGAGATGATCAATGCAAAAGATAGTGCTTCGTATATTGCTCACTTTACTGAACTGTGAGGGAGTTTCCAGTCAAATAAAGGGAAAGGGTTTCGAAGACGTAGATTCCTTCATACTTGCTAATCCTTGAACGATCGTAAGTAATTTACCATTATATTGCTCTTGTTGGACAATAAAAGTCTTCGAGTTCTTTTAAAAATGAGCATCTTCTCAAAGAGGTTTGGAAAGAAGTGCTTCCAGAGATTGACTCGGGATCCAACCGCTTAAATCTCAAGTGGTTAAGTACCTTGATCAAATTCCCTTGTGTCAAAGGATTGTAGACAAAAAGAAAAAGAAAAATGACACTAGATTAACCTTAATTTGATAACGTGGTTTTGGTTGAGTTTTTATTAGAGTTGTTTCTGTCCGTGCGCTGAGTCGATGAAAACTGAGGACGGGGTGCTCTCTGCTGTTCTCGGGTGATCTCCACAGTGACGTAAGCCTCCGATGATCCTGCAACAAAGCCGGGCCGGGAAGGAGTTCTCGGCGACGACCCACGCTTAAGTCAGGCGATGGCGAGAAGAAATAGAGGCAGAATAGAGAGACTGTAGCTACAGAAGATAAGGAGAGAAATCATACCTCCGTCGAAGTCTGGGGGTCTTTATATAAGACCCCAGAGAGGCGCGTGCACGTTTTCCGAGACATGCACGTTCCTCAAAATATACCTCAGAATGGTTGTGTCAAAAAAGCATGTCTGACGCTATACCGCAACTGTCCGAGCATATCTTTGCCACGGCAGCGGAAACTTTCCCCGTACGATCCTCGGTACGGCTCGACCGCCGATCCTGCTGTTTGTCGGCGGCAGGTGTCTCGAGAATGATATCACAAGCTATCATTTTTGTCCTCTTCTAAGCCTTTTGTCGCTACTTGGGCCGGACAGGCTAGTTGCTCGGACTCTAGGGCGCTCGGGTATATATGCGCCTCGGACCGGGCGAGACGGCCGCTCGGTCACATACTCGGACAGGGCACCAGCTAATTGTTCTGCAGTTCGACCGAGCGGCTCGGCCACTCGGCATAGCGACTCCTTTATAAGGGAGCTTGTGAGCGTCGGAAGCTCGACCCGAGGTCGAGCTGTCTTCGCGCCGGCCCGGGATCTACTCAGGCCGATCGGCCAGGAGACTTCCTGCCCATTCAGCCGGAACTTTGACTCTCCTGTGTCATTGACCCCCTTCTCTGTGGGCTTCCGATCTTTACCACCGGATCAAGAGTAATTATTGGTATTGATAAAGTTGTTGGTGCGACGGATGTAGGCCAACATAAATATTTTAGGTTTATAGAAATATCAAAAGTCCTACATTTGAGAGGAAGTATTAGTTCTGTATTGATAGGAATGAAGATCATACAATGGCATCAAAATTTTTATTCATAGTAATTTTTAAAAGACAACCATGCAAAACAATTTCAGTAACTATTCCTCTTTTTCCATTTCATTCACTTTAACTAGGGAGTCATACATTCCTCAAACTGCTACCAATATTTTTTTTCTTTCCAAGAAAAAAAAACAAAAACAACTAATTATGCCAAGGGCTCATTTCAGCTTCCGAATCCCTCTGCGCTCCACAATCCTTGTCACTTTCCTCAATGGAATCTCCACTTTTTCCCCAGAGGAAGCAATAGAGTCCCAGAATTATGATCGATGCACCTATCAAGCTATAAACAAACCCCAGCTAGCAAAGGATAAATGAGTTTATTTTTGAGACTGAAGATCCCTTTTAAACGTTTCTTCTTATCTAAGAACACAGTTGATCAATCAAAATAGCTACGAACCTGCCGACATGAAGTCGTTCGGCAAAGATGAAAGCCGAGACAAAAGCCACAATCAACATTGCTAGAGGTGCGAAGATGGAACAAAATACTGGTCCCTTCTTGCTAATGCAATATATTTGCAAGTAGTATACTAGGCAAGATATGACAGTTCCCTGCATATGTATATCGACATCATAGAATTCTCAAAACTCTCCTATGATAGAAACTAATTACTGAACCAAAAGATACGATACGTACGCCATATATGATAGCCATGAGTTGTATGTTCCAATTCATTCTCCATGATGAAGCATTCCGTTCGAAGACGAGAGCAAGTGCAGAAGATTGCAGTGATGCGAAGAAGCACACCAAGGTGTTCATGGTGAGTCTGGCTGGGTAGATCTGGCAGATGAATGCCTGAAGAATACTCACTCATGAATTTCATTTAACAAAAAGGATTAGCTTATTGTGAAGTAATCCAGGACCTGAAGAACAAGCTTTGCACTGCCTGCAAAACAACTGGTTAAGATAAGAGCAGAGCCTCTAACCCAATCATCTCCTTTCTTAGAACTTTTGAAATGGAACTGGACCAAAGGTCTTCTAACAATGACTCCCAACAGATGACCTTTCCAAAATATGAAGACCAGAGCACCAACGATGCAAAAGATGGCTCCTCCAAGCTTGGTCCTCCCTCGTGCTGTCTTCAAGCTGAGCTTTTCCATCCTGATCAAGAAGACCAAATATAGCATGATATGAAATTGTTAGATGAAATTACATGAAACTAATGTCTGAGTTAACCTTAGTATCATTGCCAATATGAAAGTAAAAGCAGGAATGACATTGCTCAAGGCAACGGCAACAGTTGGAGAAGTGAAATGGAGTCCAACATAGTATACGTTTTGCTGAATTGTTATTCCCACCATAGCAAGAATGAATATTTTTAGCATGATAGCAAATGAGAAGCAGGGCCTTTGGTTCCTACAACAATGAGATGAATTCAGAAGTATTAATTCATTTGTAATCATTTATTTACAACAATTCCAGTGAAGCGTGATGCTCGAACCTTTCGAGCACATAGGCAAGAGGAGCCAAGATGATCACGGCGATGAGGTGCCTGTAAACAACAAAGACTAGCATGCTTAGTCCTTGTTCCAATGCAAGTTTGTTCAGAATGCTGGATCCAGCAGATGCGAACTGGCACACAACCATGCAGATGTAAGGGGCACATGCTTTCATGGAAGCCATGATCGCCAACCTGAATCGTATGTAACAATTTTTATCGTCCTCAGTTTTTTATAAACGAAGAAAGTCGCCCGAAACCTTGTTTGAGAAGGTTTGGCGCTTATCAGCATCACTTTTTCATGGTGGAGTTCAGATTCATTGGCCATTGTTTACAAGTTCTTCCATATTTGACACACAGAAAGGGAGTGGAATCAGGAAGAGGTGTCAGGTCAGGAGCACTGCTGAGGCAAAAACAAAAAAAACAAAAGGAGAAAAAAGGTCACATAGCATTACCAATTTACCACAGAAAAGACTTCGCTTGGTGCATGATACCTAAGAAATACTCTCAACTTTGTCAAACATCAAGCATGCATGCCTATTTGTCAAACAAATAAACCTCTTCTCAAAGTTGGTTGTCTGGAAGATAAGTGTGTTAGATATTTCCTTTAGGTGCATTTATTTATAAGTTTGTACTTATGAACACGAATTGAATCCGTTTAAGTAATCAAATTTAAGTTTATTGGATTTCGGAATATTAGATATGGATTTACCGTGTAGAGTCTGTTAGTTCGATCCGTTATTATCTATAGGCTGATAATGGATCAGATTCCCTTATATATATTGTTGGTCTCCAAGGGTTTAGGGATAATCTTTTGATGGCTCTTCATTCCCCATTAGACGAAGAGGATTTGGCACCGTCAAATCCTAAACGTCTTGGATCAACCTTCTTATCCCACAAGATTGCCGAATCAACGAGTACTATACAAAGAACAATGTCAATTCTGCTGTATTTAGGTTCTTCGTGCACTAAAAAAAAGTTCTAATCTGGGACAAATTTAGGGACGAATTTATAAAAAAAAATTCGTTGCAAAAAAATTTGGAACGAATTCTGGGACAAAAATATTTTCGTCCCAAAACTGTCGTTCCCAACTTTGGGACGAATTCTGGGGCGAATTCTGGGACGAATTATCTTTTTGTCATCAAATTCGTCGCAAATATTCTGCAACGAAACTTAGATTTTGTTGTCAAATTTAGCAATGAAGTTTTGGTTTGTCTCCAAATTCGTTTATGATTTTGCAAAAAAAAAATTTATCCCAAATTTAGCAACAAAAAATATTTTGTCCTTGAATTCGGGTAGGCAAAATTTAGGGGTGAATAAGAATTTCGTTGGTAATCTGCAACGAATTAATTTTCGTCCTAGAATTTGTCCCAAAATCTGGGACGAATCTGAGAATTCGACCCAGATTCTGGGACGAATCTGTGGATTCGTCCCAGAATCTGGGACGAATGTGGATTCGTCCTAGATTCTGGGACGAATTCAGAGATTCGTCCCAGATTTTGGGACGAATTTTAGGACGAAAATTAATTTGTCGCAATATTTATCATTTCACAGTATTTTTAATAAATTGGCAACGAATTATTTTCGTCGTCAAATTTGTTCCTAAATTTGACTAGAGTTTATTTGTTTCCTCAATTTATCGTGTTAATACAATACAACACACTTGTTTACAATAGAAACATACTACACATCCAATTTAACATATCACACATCCTAATTAACATTTCACACATCAAATAAATCTACAAAATGATATCAAATCTTAAACTAACATATCAAATACATACAAGTTCCATACCACAAAGTTTGTTGTACCATACAACAAAGTACCATAAAAATCCATACAGGTCATGATAAAATACACATCTAACAAGTTAAGTTCACAATAAACTACACAAAAAAACTTTAAACTAACAAACTTCTTCTTAATCCAATCTTATTTTCCTGCATCAAAACAAACAAACAAACAAAAATTTCATTTCTAACTAGAAAGATATTTACTTAAACTAACAAGAAAAATAATTATAATATGCAGAAACAAGTATGACATTCACAAGATATATTGAAATAAACAAACAAACAAAACATTTCATTTCTAACAAGATTACTTAAACTAACAAGAGAAATAATTGTAACATATAGAAACAAGATATATGCAATAAATTTCTTATGTTTGTAAAAAACTTAATACTTACCTTCTCCTCCGACATAGATTTCGCCTCACAAACTCTGTTCAAAACAAATAAACAATATTAATAAAAAGATAAAAAATTGAAAAGTTCACAATCCATATACTCAATATTACTAGTTGTAAAATTCAAAATAAAGCAAGAGAAATTTATGTTCTTCAAAGTATAAAGACATGCCAACTTATCACCTGAAATTAAACACAAGATATAAAACAAAGCAAGAAAAACTTAAAAGAGCAAATTCCACTAGTCCTCCAATTATGTTCAATATTATTTCAACCATAAAGGATAGATACCACTACATCTCACAAACGAAACAGAAGAAAAAGAGTTACCCCAAGCAAAACTTCAAAGATAATGTAGATCACAAGTTAACAATAATGTGTATTTAACAAGAACCTATATATGTTTAATCCACTTGAAATTTTTTATTTATAAAAGAGAAAACTCCAATAGTACTCATCCAAGTATGTTTTCTATTGTTTTGACCAAAAAAGATAGAGACCACTTCATGGTATCCGCCTCACAGAAGATAAAGAGTTACTCCAAGCAAAACTTCTATGTTTAGTCCACTTGCGAAATTTAATTTTACTAGAACTTAAACATTCAGAAATTTAGCCAAGGAAAAGTTTTAAAGCAGACTCAAAATATTTGCATGCTAAGATCCTTTAAGTATCTAGAAAAGCACAAGAATATAAGTTAAAATGTTAGGATATATGAATGCAATTATTTAAAGTACAAACCTTATCATCTTCTCAACTAGTTTTGTGACATTATATTCCAAATCTGCATACTTTTGTTTCGCTTGTCCAAATCACGTGATTTACAGCTTATGTTTTTCTTTGTCATGCCATGATTTCGTAGTAACAAGATCCTGCTAATGTGCTTGTATTTTCCTATTAGAATTCTTATTTGGTTCTTAGAATTCATACGACATAGGATTCAAGTCCTTTCAATTTATTTTCATGGCATTAAAGGTTAGGGTTCTTCATCGTTGTTTTATTTTAACAATTTGATCATCAAATTATTGTAATAGAAAAACTAGGAAACGTTTGGATTTTTGACTTTTTTGTATTTTTGTGAAGAACATGAAGAACAACGAGCAAAGCATCGCGTTTGATCTACACGATGGCTTAATCGATTGGCTTAGTTGGCCAACGAAGATAATTGATGGGAATTGATTGTTCCAATCGATTCAGTTGACACCAATTAATTAGTGAATTTCGCAAATCGATTGGGACGATAGATTGAATACAGGATCGATTTTTAATCAATCAAGTCAATCGATTCAATGCTACCAGTTCAAAATCATGGTAAAATCGATTGGAATCGATTATCTTAATCGATTGATACCTTCAATTGATTAGGAATAATATTCAATCGATTAACCGAAGAAAAATCATGATAAAATCAATTGGAATTGATCAGCTTAATCAATTGATGAAATCAATCAATTAGGATTGAAGTTCAATCGATTAACAACCTTAAACTTACAACTAGGTTAATTTTTAATCGATTAAGATCGTTTTTAATCGATTAACGGTGTTTTGTAATTGATTAAAATGTTAAAGCAATTAATTAAACACCATTTCTACGTGAAACAATGTTTCATACATAAAAAATTAGCACTATTTCAACGTGAAACAAATACTATAACAATAATCAAGTATTATCCTACTAGATGGAGTCGGCTTCAATGTGAAACAGTGAAAGGAAAAAAAACACTACCACTATTTCAACATGAAATAGTGAACAATGATTAAGGGATTAAATGATATCAAATAATGCTATTTAATTATAGAACTTAAAGGAAATTTTAGCTTCTAAAGTGAGGGTTCTATATATAATCATGTAGTCACATACAGTAGACTTTCTGATCGATTGAGATAATGGATTAGATCATATCAATCGATTATCATAAGGTATCAATTGATTAATAAGCCTAATTTTAGGTTGTTAATACTGATTAAGTAATTTATATTTGAATTAAGTTCTTAAATTTTTTTGGAGTCTATCTACATAACGTGCTACTAAGTTGAATTATTATGTCAACCCAAAGGAAGACATTTAGTAGGTTTAATGCATTTTGTGTTGGTAGATGTATGCACAAGGTAGCTTACAATTATAGAACAAAAAAAATATTATTTTGTTCAAATTATGCACAAAATATATCGGCCTAAAGGAAAACATATTATGTGGCTGATTAACGTTGTTGTAAGCTATGTACCAAAATATGACTCAAATAAAGTATCATATTATGTGCACAATAGATTGGTCCAAAGGAAAACACATTGTGTGATCAATTAAACTTTGAGTTAAATTAGAGAGTACCACTAATAAATTATATTTTAGTCCATACAGTAAAATGCAATGTTGTATTTGGTATCTCATAAAGAGCCCGTGTATATGCATTTAAATTTTATTTTATTTGCATAATCTTATGTTATTATATATTTATATGTTCTTGGCTATAATTAAATTGTAAGCTCACATTATTTTCTCTCATTTATTATTCTAGTACAATTAGTAACTGTCAGTGTTAATAATATCCCCACACTAACTGATTTGAATTTTGCTGAGTGGAAAGAAAACATTATCATAGTCTTAAACTGCATGGACTTAGACTATGTATTAAGAAACGATCACCCCGCACCTCTGACCAATGTTAGCACTATAGAGCAGAGGGTTGAATTTTAGCAGTGGGAGAGATCAAATCGTATATGTATAAGTATCATGAGACTTTCTATACTAGCACAACTTAAAGGCTCAATAACTGAGGGAGATGATCCTAGGAGTTACCTTAGCAAATTAATAGATCATTTCATAACAAACAAAAATATCAAAATTACCACACTTTTTTTGAAGTTGGTAGCCATGCAGTATAATGGCAAAGGAAAGATAAGGGAATACATTATGGAGATGTCCAATATCGTCACAAGTTTGAAAACACTTAAACTCAAAATGTCCGAGTCTATGTTAGTGCATTTCTTCTTGATATTTCTGCTTGCATGGTTCACTACTTTTAAGATTTCTTATAATATTCAAAAGGAAAAGTATGCATTGAATGAGATAGCTCAGTGTGTGCAAGAGGAGGAGAGACTGAGGCGTGAGACACCTGAAAGTGCTCACTTTGTATCTGGATCCCAAGGTTCAAGCAAGAAAAGGAAAACGATCAATAAAGAAAAAAAAAAGAAAACAAATTGCAGCTTCTGGAGGCAATGGTCATAAGGAGCACAAGAAGCAAACAAAGAGGAAAGGTTATATGAAGAAAGACTGCTTTAAATACGCCAACTGACGTGTAAAGAAGGGTAAACTTCTCAACTTTATCAGTTTGGAAGTCAATTGAGTGATTGTACCCATTGACAATTGGTGGATAGATATCGATGTAACTACTTACATAAGTGTCACTATATAGGGTTGTCTCAAGAACCAACTTCCGCTTGATGGTGAAAGATATATCTATACGGGGAACAGAAAGAAGGCTAAAGTCAAGCCAATTGGTGTTTTTAGGCTTTGTTTAGTAACTAATTTTTTTTGTGATTTAGAAAATATATTTATTATACCGTCTTTTCGACGAAATTTAATTTCAATTTCTTGTTTGGACAAATTAGGCTATTCCTGTTCATTTAAAAAATGAAATTTTCAATATTTTCTTTAATTCAATGTTGGCGGGCAATGGTTCCTTGGTTGATAAGTTTTATAAATTGAATACCTTTACTCCTACGGTTACCAACGTAATAATGCATAGTATAAGTATGAAACGTAAATTAACCGAAGAGAATTCTTCCATTTGTGGCATAGGCGTTTAATACATATATCCAAACAATGCTGATGTGGAGATGGAGGGAGGCCTACCTAGCGCGGGGTCAATTGCCAGGGTGGAGGTCAAAGTCAAGCTAGTCAATGCTCAGGTGCTGAAGGACCGAACGGAGGACAATGACAATGGCCAGTCGGGTAGTTAGGGCCTGACCAGCGGGAGACAGGTTTGAGCAGACCTCCAGTGTAGCTCGGGATAATGCGTAAGACAGCTGACGCTTGATATGGAGCTAAGGAAGACCGGGTAGCTTGTCCGAATGGGGGAACACATGTGCTACAAAACCATCGTATAAAAGAGCCACTGAGGTAGACATAGCGGAGGGGTCCCGACTGAGCTGTTACCCCGCTTGACCAAGCAAGGGGACCTGGCTATAGATGGAGCGGGGAGTCCTACCTAACAGCTATGCCGCTTGGCCCAGCAATGGGACCACTGGAGTGTCTCTCGACATTCTTTTGGGAGGTAGTGCCGCTGACACAAGGCATTGTCGACATGCAAATCGTATGGCGGAATCTACTACTGTCTTGTCAGGGATATACATGCCCTGTTAAGGTATGGTGTCAGAGGTACTTCTTAACAAACCCCTTCATGGGACACATTGGAGAGCGTGCCCATGTCTCGAGAAGCGCGTACGACTCCCACTAGGGCTCTATATAAAGGAGGTCCATTACGGGTGGAGGTACGCGTTATCTATTGTTTGCTCATAGTTCTACAGTTGCTCCACTTTTCTCCACATTCCGGTGACTGACTTGAGCGTTGGAGGGCCAACCCGGAGACCTCTTCCCTGACTCGGCACTGACATTACTTGTTTTATAGAGTGGAGCGAGGTCCATAGCCGGTCAGCAAAGCTGTCACATCTCCAGCATTCCAACTTCTCGCTTTCAGACAGGATCAAATATCTAGAAAGGTTAATGTCATATATAATTCTCAATTCCCTTGACATGTCAGAGTTTGATGTCTGCATATAGTGTGTTAAGGGGAAGACCACTAACAAAAGGAACAAGGAGGCTAGCCGTCATAGTGATTTTTTAGAGTTAATACATACAAACATTTATGGATAATTTTCTAAGGCATCTTGGAATGAACACACATATTTTATTAGCTTCATAGATGACTATTCCAGATTTGGCTATCTGTACATTATTAATGAGAAGTCGTAATCTTTGGACATGCTTAAAATTTTTAAATCCAAAGTTGAATTTCAATTAGGAAAGAAAATTAAAGTCGTCTGATCCGACCGTGGAAGTAAATATTATGATCGATATGATGAATCAGGTGAATAATGTCTAGGACCTTTTGTGAACTATCTTGTTGAGTGTGTGAGTGTGCCTCAATATATCATGCTTGGTACACTCGGTTAGAATGGTGTAGCTGAGCATCTTAATCAAATCCTAAAAGACATGGTGAGAAATATGATGACCTTTACTTCTCTACCAGAATCTTTGCGGAATGAGACATTCAAGACTGTAGTTTACATGTTTAATAGAGTACCTGTAAGACAGTAACTAAAACCCCATTCGAGATGTGGACGGGTAGATAACCTAGCATTAGACATTTACACGTCTAGGGTTGTCCAAATGAAGCTAGACCTTACAAGTCTAATGAAAGAAAATTGGACTCAAGAATAGTTAACTATAATTTTGTAAGTTACTCTGAGAAATTAAGGGGGTATAAATTTTATGATCCCTCCAAGAGATCCTTCTTTGAAAGGGGAAGCGCCAAATTCATTGAGGACAGTGAGAATCATTAAATTATAGATGTATCTTTTGAGGAAAATGTTAGCGATCCTCATGTGGTCACTACAAGTGCGATCAATTGCGGTATGGTTGTCATACCGCAATTATGGATATTACACATCTAGTAAGTATAGTGAACCAAAATATTCCGATGACATGTCCAATGCAATTAGAGGAGCCTACCACTAAAGTTGAGGTATTGTCTCATATTAATGAGAAAGTATCTCAACCATCTCAAACACAAGTGACTTTAAGGTGATCCATAAGGGAACGAAGAACCACAGATTCTCATGATTATGTTTATCTCCAATAGCATGATTTTGACATCGGGTTGGGAAGTAATCCTAAATCTTTCCAAGAAGTCAAACAATATTCTAACCCTAACAGGTGGATTAACGCCATGCAGGAAGAGTTGAAATCTATGGCAGACAATGACATTTGGGAACTTGTCGAATTATCTGAAGGTAAGAAGTCCGATGTTGTAAATGGATATTTAAACCAAGTGGGATTCAAGAGGCAATGTCGAAAAGTATAAGACTCGTCTTATTGCCAAGGGATTCACTCAGAAAAAAGACATTGATTACAAAGAGACTTTCTCACATATGTCAACGAAAGACTCCATTTGGATAATCATAGTACTTGTAGCTCATTATGATTTGAAGTTATACTAAATGGTCCAAATGGACGTAAAAACTACATTCCTTAATGGAGACATAAAAGAATCTATATGTATGGTGCAACCAAAGAATTTTGAGTTACCAGACTTAAAACACCTAGTATGTAGATTAAAGAAGTCCATTTATGGTTTGAAATAGACATTCTGTCAATGGTACAAAAAATTTGATCAACTGGTCATCTCATTTAGATTTAGAGAACCCCATTGATCAGTGCATATATGTCAAGTTTAGTTGGAGTAAGTTTATTATACTTGTTCTATATGTGGATTGTTGGATCGTAGAAGTCGCTAGATTGGGGTGGGGGTGGGGTGAATAGCGATCGTCGAGAATTCGAAAATCGAATCGAGTATGCAGCGAAAAAATAAAATGCACAACGCTAACACAAACCAGTTTTACTTGGTTCATTGGTTTGGAGCCTTCGTCGACTTCTACTCCAAGACCCACACTCATCGAGTGCTTTCGTTGGGCAATTCACTAGTAGTTCGAAGAATGATTACAAATATAAGTACAAGAACTCTTTAAAAAATACCGACAACGGGAAAATAAACTCGAGTAGCAGGTTGTCAGAGAAGCCTTGCAGCGTCGTAGGAGCAATGCGCAATAGAGCAGTCGTAGAAGAAGTTGCTATATTTTGCTCCAGGTGGTGGCCTCCTTATATAGGAAGCTCCGGGAGCTCTCTTCCGGGCGCCTTGAGCGTGACATCGGCCCAACTAATCAGCGTGTTCCATCTTGCATCGGGATAGAATTTTGCATTCTGGGTGCCCGGACCACCATTTTCCAGCAACTCAATTTCCTGCAAGAAAATGTTAGTTCGAGGAAAATGCAAATTATACTACCCTGTAAAACAAAGTGTTAGCACAATTATAGACTAGTAATTAGATTCCGTCTCACCGATACCGGAATCTAGTCACGATCTCAACTTAGATTCCCGAAATGATTTTAAGTTAGATCGACGCCTACTGTTACCTCAAACGAGGAACACATTCTCATTAAGTCACTCCCTTCCAGTGACTTAATTTTTTAAAATAAATTTTAAGATAATTTTAAATAAATTAATATTTAAAATAATTTTTAAAATAAATTTTAAAATAAATTTTAAAATAAATTTTAAAGTTAAAATATGTTGAAAAATAAATTTTAAAATAATTTTTAATATAAAATAATTTTTAATATAAAATAATTTTTAAGTTAAACTAATTTTTAAAATAATTTTTAGTTTAAAATAATTTTAAAAATAATTTTTAAGATAGTTTTTATGTTAAAATAATTTTTAAAATAATTTTTTTAAAGTTAAAATAATTTAAGTCAAAATAATTTTTAAGTTAAAATATTTTCTAAAATAAATTTTAGATTAAATAATTTTTAATTTAAAATAATTTTTAAAATAATTTTTAAGTTAAAATAATTTTTAAAATAATTTTTTAGTTAAAATAATTTTTAAGTTAAAGTAATTTTTAAATAATTTTTAAGTTAAAATAATTTTTAAATAAATAATTTTTAAGTTAAAATAATTTTTAAGCGAAAATAATTTTTAAAATAAATTTTAAGTTAAAATATTTTTAAAATAATTTTTAAGCTAAAATAATTTTTAAGTTAAAATAATTTTTTTAAAAAATAATTTTTAAGTTAAAATATTTTTTTTAAAAAAATAATTTTTAAGTTAAAATATTTTTTTAAAAAAATATTTTTTAAGTTAAAATAATTTTTAAAATACTTTTTATATTAAAATAATTTTTAAGATAAATATTTTTAAAATAATTTTTATGTTAAAATAATTTTTTAGATAAAATAATTTTTTTGAAAAAAATAATTTTTAAGTTAAAATAATTTTAAAAATAATTTTTAACTTAAAATAATTTTTAAAAAATATTTTTAATTTAAAATAATTTAACTTAAATAATTTTTTAATAAAATATTTTTTAAAATAATTTTTGGGTTAAAACAATTTTTAAAATAATTTTTAAGTTAAATAATTTTTAAAATTAGTTTTTTAGGATAATTTTAAAATTAGTTTAATTTTGACTTAGTTTAATTTTTACCTATTTTAAATTTTAATTTAATTTTAGTTTCAATTTAATTTTAATTTAGTTTAATTTAATATAATTTAATTCAATTCAATTTAGTTTAGTTTAGTTTAGTTTAGTTTAATTTAATTTAATTTAATTTAATTTAGTTTAATTTTAATTTAATTTAATTATATTTTGGTCTTTAATTAGTTAACTCACCTGATCTAAGTTTTCAATCAGGGAATCCTATAATTTTTATGAGATAAAGTTAAATTTAATTTTTAGGGTTTGGTTTAATTTTGTGTTAGATTCAGGTTTAGCTTTGGCCTCAACAAACATATATTTTTTGTATAAACTTCTGGGTTATGGTGAGTCATTTGGACATTATTAGAGTAACTATGTCTTCGAGATTTTCCAAATAGTCTTATCTACTGAATTTAGTACAAAACCTTGGTATAACTGGTTAGGATCTGTAAGGGGTAGCTTCAGTTAGTTCCACTCAGCCAAATACACTAGGTCGAAATCATATCTTCCTAGACATGCATAGACTGAGCTTCTATAACCTACTATCATTCAAAACTTCACCAGTACCATAGGTCAAGTTAAACTTTTGCCCTTTTTTAATCTAATTCTAATTATCCTATCGGGTAGGTTATTTTTGGAGGTGCCAACTAGTTTGGAGCTTTCCCTAAATTATTAATTTTCCTTTTAAGATTTTTAATTTGTAATTTAAAATTTTAAGTTTGAATTAATTAAATTGGTAAAATTATCCTTTTTAAAAAAGAGTGTATTTAACATTTAAATTTTCTTTCAATTTCAATTTTATTAAGTTAATTGAATTATATTTCTTTAATAGATTATTGTTAATGTTTATGCTTTTATTAGTTTTTAAATTCGAATTGATTAAATTGTTTGAATTATATTTCTTTGAAAATCTTTCTTTTAACTTGTTATTAATTGTTAATTTCAATTTTTTTTAATATTTAATTTTGAATTTGTTAAATTTGATTTTAATAGAGTGTTTGAATTTATCCTTATATTTTCTTTGTCTTTTATGTTCATATTATTAGTTAAATTTATTAGATTAGTCTTATCTTTAAAATTTTCTTCGCTTTGGATAGAATTTTCTAGATTAATATTGTCAAGATTATTAAATAATTTATTAAGGTATTTATTGATTTCATTTAAATCTATTTCGTTATTTTTTGAATTCAACTTTATTTTAATGTTTGAAGTAATTATTTCTGAATTAATTAATGTGTCTGAATTGATTTGGTCAATGTTTGACCAAATCACGGTTGATGTCAATTTGATTAAAGTCTATCAAAATTTAGTTATCATTTGAATTTTTAGGATTATTAATTATTTTCAAATTTTTCTAAATTTTCTAAATTAATTAGATCTGCTTTATCAGATAATTTCATAAGGGTATTTTTGCATGTATTGTCAAATATATTATTTTCACGTATATTTTCAGAAATATCCAAATTAACTTGTATATTTTTTAAACTACTACTAGCAGGGGTATTTTGGTAAATATTACTAATCTTGAGTGCAACCCCTAATTCAGTAGGCTTCTCTGTTGAATCTGACTCGAGTCCGGATTCGATTTTGACTTGATCGTCTAACTTGTGGGCATCCTTGACCTTTCCTATTCTGCAAGTAACTTTGTTATGTAATAATTCTGAACCTAACTTTATTACCTTTTGATTTGCTTTCGAGTTTTGTGTTGATCTTCTCAGTGCCATGCCACTATCGAAGTCGTTCATGAGGATAAAAGTTTCCATCTGCATCCTTCACAGATTGAATTCATGTTTCTTGTACATCTCATATGGAGGTGGTTCGTGAATGCTTCGTCCTTTTACTTGAGCCATTAAGCACTGATGATAGAAAACTAAAAAGAGGTGCCAAGTTTTGGTCTTGGATTAGCAGTATTGGAGAAAAAATATAGTATTTTGCTAATTTTAAAAAAATAATAAAATATTAATAAAAAATATTATTTCAAATTTTGGTAAATGCGATATTTTGTTAATACTAACCAACGGTGAAAAGATGACAATGAATTTTGAAAAATAATTTTGGAGGGAAAAAATGAAAGGCGTAAGGATATTTTTTAAACACAAATGATATTTATTATTATTTTAAAAAGAACTCCCCTTGCTCGATTGGTGGTTGCACAAATTCAGAGCGGTACTTACTCTGATACCACTTGTTGGATTGTAAAATTTGCTAGAGGGGGAGGGGAGAATAGCGATCATCGGGAATTCGAAAATCGAATCGAGTATGCAACGGAAAAATAAAAGACATAACACAAACACAAACCAATTTTACTTAGTTCGGATCCTTCGTCGACTCCTACTCCAAGGCCCGTACTCGTCGAGTGCTTTCGTTGGGCAATTCACTAGCAGTTCGAAGAATGATTACAAATGTAAGTACAAGAACTCTTTTAAAAAATACCGACAACAGGAAAATAAACTCGAGTCGTAGGTTGTCGGAGAAGCCTCGCAGCATCGTAGGAGCAATGCGCAATAGAGCAGTCATCGAAGAAGATGTTGTATTTTGCTCCAGGTGGTAGCCTCCTTATATAGGAAGCTCCGGGCACCCGGATCATCATTTTCCAGCAACTCAATTTCCTACAAGAAAATGTTAGTCCAAGGTAAATGCAAATTATACTACCCTGCAAAATAAAATGTTAGCACAATTATAGAGTAGTAATTAGATTCCATCTCACCGAGACCGGAATCTAGTCACGATCTCAACTTAGATTCCTGAAATGGTTCTAAATTGGATCGACGCCTAAGTTCCCTAACTGGATCAACGTCTAAGTTCCCTAATTTGGTTAGTAAACAAATTAAATATTACATACCAAATCTAATTTTGATAGGTAAAAAAATTACACAATACCGACCATATTAAACTTGTGTCAATAATAAATTAAAATTGCATGGCAAATAAATTTTTGTCGGTAATTAAAATTATTTACTATCCAAAGTACAATTTAGCTGGTAAATCTTTTATTTACTAGCCAAATTCAATTTAGACGGAATATTTTCGCTAGTAAACACAACTTTTACCATAGTCAAGATTGTATAGACAGGGATGCAATCGACCCACAAAAGAAATATTTAAGGGGGTTTCTGGCATAATTTTTGTCGCGGTTACATACTGCTACTAAATGTTCTCATTACAGCTGTAGGAGCGATTATAGAAGCAGATTCTAAAATATGCCTTTTGTCGCGGTCACAAACCGCTTCTAATATTGATATCATGTAGCGACCATATTTGGCAGCTGCAAATTATATAATTTAGAGTCGGTTATGTGAACCGCTGCAAATCAAGATATATAGCAACAGTTTCTATAAAATCGATTCAAGCTATAAGAGCGGTCATTTGACCGGTTCTAAAAAATCGATGCTGAAACCTCCATTTTTTTGTAGTATCACCAAGTCACTCCCCTCCAGTGACTTCCCTTAACTTACCAGTCAGACATCCGGTCAGCCCGTCGACCTGTTTGGACTTTATGCCAGCTATCCGGTCAGCCCGCCGACCTAGCTGGACTTGGTGCCAGCTATCTGATCAGCTCGTTGACCTAGCTAGACTTCGTGCCAGCTATCCGGTCGGCCCGTCGATCTAGCTGGGCTTCGTGCTAGATATCCGGTTAGTCCGTCGACCTATCTGGACTTCTTCTGTACACTCAGTCAAAGTGTTAGATTACAACGAAACTAACTTAACCTACTTTTTCATTTATCAAAATCTGAGTTAGACCGTTAGTGCTAACCGCATCAATAACTTACTGTGTAGAGCTTGTTAACCCGATCCGTTATTATTTATAAGCTGATAACGGATCGAATTCTCCTATATATAGGGTTGGTGTCCAGGGATTTAGTGATAATCTCTTGACGACTTTTCATTTTTCATTCGACGAAGAGGATTCGACTCTGTCAAACCTTAAGCTTCTTGGAAGATCAACCTTCTTCTTCTCCTATGGGATCGTCAGATTGACGAGCACTATACGAAAAATAATATTAATTCATTCAAATTCTTCATGATTTACAGTTAATATTTTTCTTTGTTATGCCATGATTTTTTTAGGAATAAGATCCCGTTCGTAGACTATTAGAATTTTTATTTGGTTCAAATTCCTTTCAAAGCTCGAGAAGACAAGCTTAAGTCGGTAGGAGTTCTCTCTTTGATTTGTGAACACAAACATGCTTCGGGAGGCAAATTTCTAAGGGGGAGATGACCTTTCATCTCTGGACAGGTTGTAAATACCAGTGCCACTAATACAGAAAACTGCATTGCTTGGAACTTGAAGTGCCTATCTGCAAATGGGTTTGAGCAAATCAATTAAGTGGCATGAAAATCCCATTCGAAAAAAATACCTGCAATGCAAGACAAGAAAGTCTCCACTAGCAAGTCAGTAATTTGCTGTCGTATCAATTTCTGGAAAGATGATCAATAACATAATTAACCATTCTTTAGTGGAGCAAAATTATAAGTTTGTAGGCTTTAGTCATTGATAAGGGAAGATGCTTGTTGTGCTTTCTTCATAGAAGTGGAAAGATGTCAGTGCCTGGCCGCCTGCAATGACATGGACGATGGTGCAACGCTAAGTCAGCTACATAGGAAAAATACAAAGAAGGCCGTCTATCAGGAAAAATCTGAAAAATACAAAAAGGCATCGTTAGTGTGATGACCGCAGGTCCACTACCAAAGACTTGGTGCAACGCTTTGGATCGTAAGAATTGAACATTTGAATTATAAAAAAAACTTGAAAGGGTATAAATTGTACTTAAATTTATCTGAAAGATAAATTATCGTCATTCTCTAGAGTTAATCGGGCAAAGCTCACATGCATCTGGATTATAAAAAAACCAGAAGGGACTTGAAGCTCTTAAATTAAGCTATCCGTGTTAATGGTCATCATATACCTATAACACTTATCATGCTAATTTAATTGTGTTTCCAAATGGGTTAAGTCATGTAGTTATTTAAAGCAAAAATGTCTTCTGTGTAGATGTGCAATAATTTTTTTATCATTATAAAAATGATTCATTATTTATTAGGTGCAAGATTTCCAATAAACTAAATATAAACATTATATTCTATTCTATAAATCAAATAAAAAATTTATTCTATTACCTTTCTTATTTTTTTTATTATCTAAAAAAAATCGGAAATTTACTAAACAACTAATTAGTTTTACTTATTACCTAAAAAGTAAAAGTGTACCTATTTTAGAATTAATCAAATGACTATTTTATAATTAATCAAATCACGTAGTTTTCCTTATTTTCTTTCTCATAATACCCCTTTTCTTTTCTTTTTTTTTTTTTTTCAAAAAAAACTTAATCTCCTAGATCTCCTTTTTCATCTTCATTTTCTCCATAGTCGAAGCATTGACAACGGTAGTCCATCGTCATCCCTTTACCTCCACCCAACAATGCAAAGAGACACGGTAAGTCGACGACAGTTTGAGATTAAGGTTGAACTTTGGACCTTCGTCACTCCTCTCCTCTAGTTGTTCAAGTAAGACGACGACATCATGGTACTCACCGACGTCTTCGCCCTAAACCCTAAACTGCCATCGCCCTAGTCTTCCATGTCACCCTCACTTGGCTCCTCGTCAGCCACTTCAACCTCAGCCTCCCCAGTGTGGCGATGTCGCTCAACTTGCAGCAAAAGGCGAAATCCTCGCCCCCAGGGCCCCCACCGACCGGACCCACAGTCATTGTGAGGGAGGTAAATCGCAGCACCTGAGCTAACATGGGACGGACCGGGTGGGATACAGGGATAGGGGATTTATTCCCCCATTGCCACTGAGTTTCGACCCGGCGGCCTCCTTGCAACAACTTCCGCCCCATGCCATATCGGATGATCCACGGGGTCACGATGTCGCTCAACTTGACCTAGTGGATCGTGGTGGGAGGCGAGTTTGTGTACATTACCATGGGGAGTTGCTAGCGCATGGAATGACTTCAGCTGGGCAGCTTTTGCCGAACTAGGCTGCATCACGTGGCTCTTCATTGGATCCTCCATAATGCTATGGTAATTAACCTATATAATGAAAAATGAATCGATTAATTTGAAACTGTAACTCGGTATCAAAAGAATTCTTTGCTACATATCCCTCAATTGCCTTGGTTTTTTTTTTTCAATTTACAACATCAAGTTCTAATACTACATGATATTGATCGTCGTGGTTGGCCATTTGAAAGATGCTCAAATTGCAATTGTCGTCGGATTATGATACTGTTGTTGTAGTGTTGTTATTATAAAACTCAATAAAATTCTTGTTGATATTATTGTTGTAATTTTATGGTATGACAGTTGGCAATTTTCAATTACTTCCTACATTCTACATTTGGAGATTTACTCCATTGCGAAGAATTTACAAACAAAAGACACAAATAAAATATTCTTACAATCCAAACTCGAGATAGAGAAGAAAAAATACTTATTGAAGAGATTTTCGATATCTTTGGGACACTTCCTTGCTCTGGAGATAGATAGATCGTGTGGATCGACGAAGATGAAAACCTTAGGATTCTTCCAAGGGGGAGAATTCTTTCCCAAGGAAAGGGAAAGAAACCCCAATCCAAAGATAAGTGAAAGGAGAGAAAAATCCTCTTTTGTAGCTGAGGGTACAACCCTCTCGCGTTCTCCGCCACACGGTCGTGCCTTGAGGCACGACTGGAGCGTGAGTCACCACGAATTGGGGAGGCACGATCCCTCCTTGGTTTGCCTCTAGACAGATGGAATGGCCGTGTGCTTCCCTAGAAATGGGGGGCACAATCGTGTTGTGTCACACGACTACCCTCTGGACAACATTTGGTGAGAGGTATGGTCGTGCCTCAAGGCACGACCTACTCCTATTTTTGTTTGAGAGAAGGCACACGGCTGTACCAGGGGGCATGGCCAGGTTGCTAGCTCTTCATAAGTTGTTTCAATGTACCTTTCCATTTTATTTTCTCTCCAAATTACGTTCTGTCAATCAAAACAAACAACAAGTAGATCTCCGAACAAATAAAGTAGAAGTAATGTATAATAAAAATAAATTATACTAATGAAAATGCAAGTAAATATGCATCAAATAATGTCTAAAAATATATATAACCTACTTACATCAAACACGTATTACAACAACAGTATCATGTAGTATCATAATACGACAACAACTGCAATTTGTTGATGGATGGCCAACCATGATGATCAGTATCATGTAGTACCAGAACTTGAGAGTATCATGTAGTACTAGAACTTGAGGCTGCAAATTGAAAAAGACAACAAGACAATTGAGAAATATGCAGCAAAGAATTAGCGTGATACCGAGTTGCAGTTTCTAATTGATCGATTCATCTTTTATTATATATGTCAATTACTAGAGAATTATGAAGGATTCAATGGAGAGTCGCATAAAGGAGCCCAGTTCGGCGAAGGCTGCCCAAGTGAAGTCGTTCCATGCGCTGGCAGTTCCCTATGGCAATGTACGTGAACTGGCCTCCCACCACAATCCACCAGGCCAAGTTGAGTGGCGCCGCTGCACCGGAGAGGCTGAGGCCGAAGTGGATGACGAGGAGCCAAGTGAGGGCGATGTGGAAGACTAGGGTGATGACCAGGACCTTGCTCTACGCTTGTAGGAACTTGTGTTAACGAGGCAAGAAAAACAAAAGACACTAAACAAAGGCTTCTACTTTGTATAAAAGTTTTTCTTACATCTTCAGAAAGAAAACCAGAGCCTATTTATAGGCTTTTACAATAGAATATTCCATCCACTATCTCCTAATTAATAGGATCACACTAAAACTAATCGATAAGCAAAAAACCCAAACAAAACCAAAAGACTCGGACAAATGATAAAACTTTTAATCTTATCACCCTCCCTTAAACTAAATGTTTTTTTTAAAAAAAAAACATTTGGTTTAAGAATTATCAAATGGGCATACTCCAATCAACCCCCTTAACATTTGAAATGTAGATAACTTCAATGGCTTGGTCATAATATCAGCAACTTGATCTTCAATTGTGCAGAAGTAAAGATCAATTACTCCATCCTTCGTTAAGTCCCTTAAAAAATGAAACCTCACATCTATGTGCTTGCTTCTTCCATGCATGACGGGATTTTTAGAGAGTTTAATAGCTGAACTATTATCACAATAAATTTTAACAGTACCTTCTTGCTTGAAATATAACTCTTTAAGTATGTTCTTTAGCCAAATTGCTTGAGAAGCACAAACCGTTGTAGCTACAAATCCTGCTTCTGTTGTGGATAAAGTCACAATTGGTTACTTCTTTGAACACCATGAAATTGCTGCTGAACTCATCATAAAAATATTTCCAGAAGTACTTTTTCTATCATCGAGATCACCTGCATAATCACTATCAGTAAAACCAATTAAGTCTAATTTTTCATTCTTCTTGTAGAACAAACCATATTCGATGGTTCCTTTTAAGTATCTAAAAATTCTCTTCGCGGCTTGAAGATGTATCTCCTTTGGACTTTCCATGTATCTGCTGATAAGACTTACAGCATGCATAATATCAGGTCTTGTAGCTGTTAAGTACATCAAACTCCCAACAATTTGCTTATAAATTGTGCTGTCAATCTTCCCGCCTTCAGGGTTTCGAATCAGCTTCAATCCTGCTTCAGCAAGAGTGTTAACAGAGTTGCAATTTTTCATTTGAAACCTGTCCAGAATTTCTTGTGCATACTTCTTTTGGGAAATGAAAATTCTAGCTGCTGATTGAACTACTTCAATGCCCAAAAAATAATGCATCTTTCCAAGATCAGACATATCAAATTCAACCATCATAGATCTTTTAAATTTTGCAATCATGGCAATATCATTTCCAGTAAAAATAAGATCATCCACATATAAGCAAACTATAAGCAATTTTCTTCCATCTTCAATTTTTGTAAAAAGTGTATGTTCATATGGACATTTTTTAAACCCCTCCTTTGAAAAATATGCATCTATGCGACTATACCAAGCACGTGGAGCTTGTTTCAGTCCATATAATGCCTTTTTGAGTCTATAAACTTTATTTTCACAACCAGATTTTATATAACCAGGTGGTTGATCAATAAATACCTTTTCTTGAAGTTCACCATGCAGAAATGCTGATTTAACATCCAACTGGAAGATAGGCCACGATCTTTGTGCTGCCAATGCTATCACCAATCTAATTGTGTCAAGTCTTGCAACTGGTGCACAGACTTCTTTGTAATCCGCACCAAATTCTTGCTTGTAGCCTTTTGCAACTAAGCGTGCCTTGTGCTTGTCAATTTCACCATTTTCTTTCAATTTTGTCTTGTATATCCACTTGACCCCAATTGTTTTATGCCCTTTTGGAAGATCAGTTAACTCCCATGTATTGTTCCGTTCAATGGCTTTAATTTCTTCATCCATGGCCTTTCACCATTTTGATTCCTTGATAGCTTCTTCAAAAACTGTAGGATCACAATCGGAAAATAGGGCAAAGTATGTAAGTGGATCATCTGATTGACCAATTCCAGTTACCTCATAGTCTGTCATCCAAGCAGGTCTTCTTCTAGTGCGTCGAGGTAGTTCTTCACTTTCTACTATTGTTGGCAAGCTTGGAGCTAGCATCTACTTCATCTGATGAAAGTTGTTGATTATTTCCTGTTGTTGATTGTCGCTCTTCATCCACTCCATCAAAGCTAGTAGGTATTAGTTCTTCAGTAGAGTTGTTGTTCCATTGCCAAAATTTTCCTTCTTCAAAAACCACATCTCGGCTGATGATAATTTTCTTGGTGATAGGATTATAAAGCTTATAAGCTTTTGATTGATCACTAACACCAAGAAATATACATTTTTCTCTCTTGTCATCAAGTTTGATCCTCTTCTGATCTGGAATATGAGCATAAGTAATACACCCAAAAATTCTGAGATAATCTACCTTTGGTTTTTGATTGCTCCATGCTTCTTCTGGTGTCATATTCTGAACTGCAAGTGTAGGACTTCTATTTAATATATGGATACTCCAGTTGACTGCTTCAGTCCAAAAAGCTTTTGAAATGCCGCATTTTGCCAAAAGACTTCACACCATATTCAAAATAGTACGATTTTTCTGCTCACAAACACCATTCTGTTGAGGAGTATAAGCCGTAGTTAGTTGCCTTTTGATTCCATGATTTTCACAAAAATTTGAAAATTCTTGTGAGAGATATTCTCCACCACGATCTGTGCGTAGAACTTTGATTGGACTGCCTGTTTCTTTCTCAACTAGCGCTTTATAGCTCTTAAAAGCTGTAAATGCTTCAGATTTTTCTTGCAAAAAATATACCCATGATTTTCTACTAAAATCATCAATGAAGGTGATTGTATATCTCTTGCCTCCATTAGAATATGGATTAATTGGGCCACACAAGTCGGAATGCACCAACTCCAAAGTTTTCTTTGCTCTCCATGATTTTCCTTTTGAAAAATAGTTTCTATGCTGTTTGCTAACAACACATTCTTCACAAACTTCAGAAGGAGCAATAATTTGAGGAAGTCTAGTTACCATATTTTTTTGCAGCAAAGTCTTCAATCCACTAAAGTTTAGGTGGCCATAACGAAAATGCCATAGCCATGAAACATCATTCACTTTTGCTGAAAAACATGAATGAGTAGTATTGTTCAAGTAGAGTGGGAACATGCGATTTGCTGTCATGTTAACTCGAGCAATTAAACCCTTCTTTGCATCTTGAATTGGGCATACTCCATCTTTAATAGAAATCTCATACCCTTTTTCTTGCAGCTGACCAATACTAAGGAGATTGGTCTTTAGATCTGGGACAAAAAGAACATTAGATATTATATAAGAATTTCTTTTGGTTTGGATAGTTACCATTCCTTTTCCCATAACAGAAATGGTAGAGTTATCACCAAACTTGACTGTGTTGCGGAATGATTCATCCAATTCAGAAAATGCCATCTTATCTCCACACATGTGATTGCTGCAACCAGTATCCAGATACCACATATTTTGCTGGGTTTCTTCATTTACATGGCACACCATTAGGAGAGAGACCTCTTCTTCTTTTTCAACAAGGTTAGATCTTTCTTCATCTTGCTTATTCAAATTAGTATGACATTCTGATTGATAATGACCATACTTATGACATCTATAACATTCAATATTGGACTTATCTGCTGATTTATGTTTATAAGTTGTGTGATTACCTCCTCTTCCTCTTCCACGAGATTGATTTTCTTGGTGATGGTGACGTTGTTGTTGGCTATCACGATAATTACTTCCTCTTGCTTTGAATTTTCCTCTTCCTTGCCTTCTATCTCCTCTTTGTGTTAGCTGATTTTCTGTTGAAACTTTCAATGCTTGCTCCTCTTTGTCTTGTTGGTTGAGTTTTTGTTCATGAACCAACAAAGAACTCTGCAACTCATCAATTGTAAGTTTATCAATATCTTTTGACTCTTCTATTGAACAAACAACAAAATTAAATTTTGGTGTCATTGATCGAAGAATCTTCTCAACAATGGTGACATCTTGCATTTTTTCACCATATATCCTCATTTTGTTGGCAATTGTCATGGTTCTTGCAAAAAAATTTGAAACAGATTCCCCAGACTTCATGCGTAAAGTCTCGAATTCTGTCCGAAGACCTTGAAGTTGCATCCTCTTAGCCTTGGCATTCCCTTGATACTTCTTCTTCATGCAATCCCAGATATCCTTGGATGTTTCTTTGCTAAGAATTGTCTCCAAGGTTGCTCGATCTATGGCTTGGAAAAAATAGTTCTTTGCCTTGAGATCTTCAGCTTCAATGCATCTAATTCCATTTTTTGTGCACTCGTTAGTACTTCTCCAGCTGCTGGCTCTGCTACTCCAGATTCAACAACCTGCCAATACTCCTTGGATCTTAAAAAGTTCTCCATTAACATGCTCCAATGGTCATAGTGACCATCAAAGCGAGGAATTGCTGGTTGAACAAAGTTGTCAGACATCATGATAATATACTGCTACTGCAAAAAAAACTCAAACTCAACCCTTTTCCTCACAAAAACATTCACACAACTCAACCTTTTTTAATGGCGGACCAGTTCTCCAACCTGGCTCTGATACCAGTGTTAACGAGGCAAGAAAAACAAAAGACACTAAACAAAGGCTTCTACTTTGTATAAAAGTTTTTCTTACATCTTCAGAAAGAAAACCAGAGCCTATTTATAGGCTTTTACAGTAGAATATTCCATCCACTATCTCCTAATTAATAGGATCACACTAAAACTAATCGATAAGCAAAAGACTCAAACAAAATCAAAAGACTCGGACAAATGATAAAACTTTTAATCTTATCAACTTGGAGATGGGGAAGTTGAGGGCATGGGCGAATTACTGCCTGATCAAGTAGAGGGTGAAGCTGCTAGCGAGGACCACGATGCCATTGTCTTCCTTGAACAGCTGGAGGAGAGGAGTGGCAAAGGTCTAAAACTCAATCTTAATCTCAAACTGTCACTGATTTACTATATCTCTTTGTGTTGCTGGGCGGAGGCAAAGGAATGACGACGGACAACCACTCTTGGTTCTCCGACACGGGATGAAATGGAGATGAAAAAGGAGGGATGGGAGATTAAGTTTTTTTTAAAAAAAAATAAAATGAAAGAAAGAGGGGTCTTACGGGAAAGAAAATAAGAAAAACTAAGACTTTTTAGGCAATAAGCAAACTCAATTAGTGTTGTTTGATAAATTGCCGAAAAATAATTATTTCATTTCTATTAAACGCGCTAATTAAAAAGCAACAACAGAAAACGCGGGGAAATGGATACGGATGATAGACAGCGGCGGCGGTCCGCTACCTCTTAAATTCTAAATTAGCAACTATGTAGATTACGTGCAATGTACGCACAGGTAAACGAATTGAATTAAGCATATAAAAACTCAGCTAGCTCGTGCTAAATTAGTTAGTTATCTATTCAATAGAACTTTCAAACTATGTAAGAATTAATTTAGTCATTTTGGAAAAAATTACTAAGCATTTTCATGTCTTCTCTTATTTTCTTTTTCGTAAACTTGTATATATAATCTATCACCGTGTGTTCGTGTCATTCAGAGATCAGCTACAATCCTTACCCTATTTTTCCACAGATTTTCTTCTTTTTTATCGTCCGAACCAATGAATGATCTCTGTCCATTATTGCCAGACGGTTTCCATGAAGGTCCTCTTCTCGGCTTTGACAGTTTCCAGTCCTTTTAAATGGATATAGCTTTGCTGACTTTGCGTCTCCAGTTGACCCGTTATTAATGAATTAGTCTAGAGTTAGAATTTTTAATTCAAGCAGTTTGACCAATATCAATTGCATATTCCAGGTCAAATATGACAGAATATGAATATATCGATGATAAGATTTCACATGCCTATATTTATTTAAGGCCTCGATTGAGTTGGATTAGCAATTCCCAGTTAGCTTCCCGTTCCTGAATCGATCGACCATGAACCTGGTCGGCCGGCGACTCGACCTGATTCTCGTTCCCAAGCCCGTCCTCCTCCTCATTTACCTGCTCCACCACGTCGAAATCGCCGCCAGGCTTCTCCTCAGCTGCCTCGGCATCTACTCGCCGCCGGCACCGGACGTGGCGGTCCCCGAATGGTACCACGGTGACGACCACGGCGACGGCGTCGGAAGCCGAGTCGCCGCCGCGTCCATCAAGCGACAGCTCAGGGTGGTGGAGTACTCGCTGTGGGCGAAGCGGTGGGGCGGCGGCGGCGACACCTGCGTGATCTGCTTGGGGGAGGTGGAGGCGGCGGAGAAAGTGCGGGAGCTGGCCAACTGCAGGCACAGCTTCCATGTGGATTGCATCGACCGGTGGGTGGACGCTGGCCACGTCAGCTGTCCTCTGTGCCGGGCGCCCCTGTTGTGCCGTTGCTCTTCCTTCGTTTCAATTAATTGAAGGGGAAACGTTTCATTAGTTAATTCGTATTGGCTTTCTGTTTCATAATGTTTTGGAAGCCAGTGTTTATATACAAATAAACTTAAAACGAGATTGTTTCTTTTTTTTTTTTTAAAGAAAACTGAAGTTGGTCTGTAATAAAATTAACCTCCTAAGGCTTCGTTTGATTTGAATAGAATGGATTCTCAAATGAAATTGATAATTTCAATCCAATTTATATTTACAAAGTGAATCCAAACTTGTGCGTTTTGGATTCTTGTACATAACCTCTTCTATTTTGTGACTGTTCATGTTTGTTCTGCCCAAAACTAGTGTTAAACTATCATCATTGTCATTGACATTCATGGAAGTATCAATTATAAGGGACCAGGACTAAAATCATTCTCTTCTAGCCACCCTCCAATCTACGATGGACCCATAGTTTATGTATGATGGCAGCATTTGATTGCATGTTTACCATTATCTACGGACTAGTCAAACAGAAGGAAATATATATCTTGAAATGAATACACCAATCTCTGTCGATTCGTTTCAACGTCAATACGAAAGAGATAATTCATATGTGATAGATACATCAAGTTTCAACCTCAAGATTTCATGTAACAACACACTATACCTTAACCACCGCATTATCCTGAGAAAACATGTTTTATTTTGGGTAGTCAGTTCAAAATAGAATCAATTAAATTAAAATTAAATAAATTAAAAAAAATTAAATTAATCGAAGCGACTCATTTTTTTAATAAAAATTAAATAAAATAAATTGATAAAATATTGATTAATTCAATCAAGAATCTAATTAATTATATTGTGATATTGATTTTTAAAATACAACACCAAATTAACTGAACCCCATTTATAATTGAGCCTCTTTTCTTTTTCATTTTTTTTTCATTCACTTTTATTCAACAATTCTATCGGACTCTCCATACTTAAATTCAAAAATCTTAATTTAATTGGGTTTAAAAAAAATCTCTTTATATCCTCCTCAATTCAAATTAGATATCATTTTTCTTATAGGATTCAGAGAGGAAATTATCCTCTCTATACACAATAGCTTAAACTTTTAAGCTCTGATTTCTGCCGCATTAAAATCAGGGACATGATGGGGGTGGTTGTAGTTATAAAGAAATTCTTGTTCTTCATTTAGGCTTATTTTATCTCGTAACAACCCTTAAAGTGGATTATTTCTTTTGTTCAATCTTATTTGATAAGTTAAATTGAACTTTATCTTAATCATAATTAAATCAAATAAGTCATATCTTAAATTAACTATCTTAAGTTTGATTTAAGTTTTTCTTGTTTAATATTTTTACATATTTTAAACTTTTTTTGGGTTGTTAGTTAATGAAAAATTTTATACTAAACATTAGTTATGAACATTTTTATTTGGCTCGAGAATTTAGAAATAACGACTCATTGTAAAAAAATTAATTTAATTTTTTATATCAGATATTAAACTAATAACAGATACTACAATTGATCTTAGCTAAAAGATCAAAAAAAAATATATTTTCTAATATCGTCGATTCAAATGTTTATAGAAATTTTTTTACTTACGATATTATCAATCCTATGATGTAAAAATAATTAAAATTATTTTCACAGAAATCAAAGACATTAATATAACTTAATTTTAGATATTCTTAATTAAATAATAAAATATATATTTAAAATTTTATTTTATTTAATAAATTATTCAAACTCATTGAATTAAATGATTTTATGCACACTAAATAATTTATACGATTAATCATAAATAAATAAACTCATCGATTTACATAATCAAAATGGATGATAATTATTAACGATACAAATTCTCATAATTATAATATCTAATTAATCTTAAATATGACTAATAAGAACCTCCATAATGTATCATCATTATAACACCTACCACCTCATCAAAATATAAAATTCACTGTCACATACTGATTATAATATTCTTTTTTACCCATATTCCTTTTAACATTAATTTTCATTATTTATTAATCTCATAATCCACTCAATCATCTTAACATTATATCATATAAAATAAATACATTTTAAATATGTTTTAAAATATTTAAATTATTAGTATTATTTTTAAATAATAATCTTACTTTTAAAAATATAAGTTTTATTATTTTTTGTTAATTTTAAAAGTTTAATTTTTTAATAAATAAAAATTTAAAAAAAAACACACACATGGGGTGGCCTATCCTACGTTGCAATTGAACGCGTTCAAAGCAAGGGGGGGTTAACACCCCTCCACAATGGATGTTTAACACTCAGGGATGTTATAACACCCCCTATTAACGAGTATTACAAATGCTCTAATCCAACAGTTCCAATTCAAACACAGAAAATGAATTTCTTAACCTCCCTAAGTTTTGGAGCGAAGTGCTAAAACTCCAAAATATGCTTACCACTATACATCAGAACCTAGGGAACACTACAAATTCTCAAAATTATCTTAAAAAAAGTCATAAACGGACCTCGAACGTTCCACACAACTAGCCTTATAACCATATGTACAGAAATAAATCAAGAAACTGAACAAACCATTACGTGAAAATACATTCTACGCCGATTTCGTCAGGAATCAACTTGTGTATATGTCTATAAATCTATCATATAATGACCAACTAGGCTACATAATGATTCATATCCTTATGTCACTCCCACGCAATGATTCATGTTCATATGTCACCCAGTTATGAGACAATGGTACCAGAGCCTAGGATCACCGTCTTCTTCCAACTCGTTAAGCAAATCAATAGATTTCAAAACATTCCAACATTGTAGCAATGTCAATGGATAAATTACGGATTTGGGATCATTTTGCATGACGATCATCCAAGAGAAAAAAAAAACAAATCAAACAAGGGGAATATACAGAAGTTTTAAATAACACTACATTTGAGCAATATTTACAACTAGATGAGCCGATGGAACCCAAACTACACCCTTTCAGCTTCCTTGAAGAAACCAATTTTTTAAAATAAGAAACTATATAAATCACACCAGATTGATTCCACAAACTTTGCTGTTTTTTTTGTCATATTGTTTCTAAATCAGCTTCAATCACCCCATACCCCTCATAATGGTTATGGTTGCAAGCAAGATAAATGAAAATCAATGATCATGTGATGATTAGCACATGAATAAAACTCGTTATAAAAAAGAACTGATTTAATTCCTAGCCAAAAAAAAAAAAAAACAAATCATATTCAAAGGAAATTAAACAAATGTGGAAGATGGTTCTACACCATGACCTTGAAGTAGAAAATATATAAAGATCAAGACAATCACTAAAATAGGTGCAGAAACAATTAATCATCAAAGATGTCAAAAGATACATTCTTAAGTATCTCAAGTCTGCATAAACAAGGACCATTGCTGAGGCCGTACTTTCCACATCTCCAGTCACTCAGGACTTTTTTTTTCATATTGACAAAGAGGATCTCCTGCTAAAGGCTTCTCAATGCCCCCATTCAAGATTACAAACCTCACTTCTCAGGCTCAGGGCATTTATTTTCAACTACTGCTATCAACACAATGTGTTAATGTATGTTTAAATTCCAGGAATTACTTCAAAAATTAAATTTACCATTTCTTTTTCATTCATTAACAAAGGAATTATCCTTCAAAAAGGAAAAATTTATCGGTTCTGACATCAAGTTGGGGCAAAATTATTCCATATACATCTACTGAAATGTTTGTTTTTCACTTATATAGGAATATGCAAACTCGTAGTTTCTCACCAAGCATTATGCTCAGAAAACACGTTTAGTAAATGTTCACAAAGATATTAATCTGAATACAGCAGGGTAATCATTAATGTCATACAACTTACCCAGACAATGTATCAACCAAGGAAGCATTACCAATGAAGTTTTTTAGCCCCTTTGACCAAGGTTACCCAGGTAATGTATCAACGAAAGAAGAATATTACCAAGGAAATTTTTGTAGCCACTTTCACCACGGAATATCTTCAGAAAAGAAAAGCTGTGTTCCTGAGATAATTGCAAAAGGCAATAGATGTTCAGTCTAGGATGAATTATAAATATTGCTCCCCATTGTAAATAACATTGTTTTGATGGAAGATATTACCTTGGTAGAGGTCTTTGCAGAATTAATCACAAAGTTATACGAGTAGTTAGTTAGCTGCCACTCATGTGATTTTCTGTAAGGGGAACCATGAAGCGCAAGGAAAAAAAAAATGAAACAGAATCGATGACATATGAATCAAGAGTGTTCAAAAGGTGCTTGTGGTTAAAAATACAAATGCATATGCACAACCAATGACAAACTTAAATTTCAGTAACTAGTCATATTTCAGTGAGATAATAAAGAGAGTACAACCCACCCAAAATGGTCCAACATAATTTATAAAAAAATAGAAAATGAAGGTCAGCACCTAAATCCCAAAAATTGAAAATTTCGACTAACAATTGCAATGGTTTTACAAGGTGGACAGATGAAGAAGCAACTTTGAGGTGCCTTTACCTTGAAAGAAAAAAAAAGTATTAATGGACCTCTCTGTTGTCCAGACAAGCAGAAGCAAAATACACATTGTACGATATGCACAACTGTCGTACATAAATGATTTATGCTCTCCTTAGAACTCTGTAGGCTCCCTAGTTGCTGAAACCTCATGAATTCCCACAGTCATGATCTTGAAAACACCCTTAACAACCTACCTTATGTGCTTCTTATTGTCATCATACTGTCTCATGGAACGAAGATAGTTTTCTCTGCCATCATGTCCCCTTCTATCATTACTACTATCATACTTGTATCCCTTGCTGAATTCAGCGTATGCTGTTTTTCTGTTTGACTGAGGAGAGCGAAAGTAATCATTGGGCTTTGATCTTCCATGGGACTCGATGGAACGAAACCTATGATCATTATACACTCTCGTAGATGGGCTTCTACCAGAACTTTGCCTGTAGCCATGCTCCTTTAGATGATTGGGTGATTCTTTCCTTTCATCAATCCATCTTGTAGAATGCGAAGGGGATGTAAGAGCTGCAGAGTCATAAAAAAAAATCTCCTCCTCAAAACTATTCCTAGAGTTGGGTGATCTCATTCTCTCCATTCTGGCTACTGGAGACCTTCTGTGCCTGCGAAAACTGGGGACATCATTCGCCTCCATATCATTTCTTGCCCTAGGAGATGTGCAACGAATAGGTGAACGAGTTCTAGATCTAGAATGAGAGATGATGTGAGAATGAGGAAGACGAAGAGGTCTTCTGTCAGGAGAGTAACTTCGATCTCTTGTGGACAAACGGTGCCCTGATAGGGATGATTCTGTTCTGTCATGAGGAATAGATCTTCCATATTGATTGCTGTCTAGTTCGTGAGCATATCTACCACCCTGCCCCCTACCAACATTGAAGTGCCTATCAGGGCTTATATCCCTTGAATTTTGGAGTCTTCTTTGTAGCCCACATGGATGATCTCTCTCAGCTTGTGGCCCCCACCAAGATGGATGGGTCCTTTGCAAAGACCCATTCACCGGTTTTTTGGGCACACGGCTAACAGATGTAGCACTGCCTGACTTCACTAAGGTTCCATCAGGTGCAACAACAAACCCATTACTCTCTACCTTAGCGACAGCAGCTGCAGCTGCATTCCTTGAAGAAGGTCGCACAAAACTTTGTGCATCATAGTAACCTGGTGAATCATGATATCTGGAACCACGAGAATGTGGAGAATCAAACCAATGGTCATCCCTGACTCTGTCTTGAGCATGTCCAGATGATCCGCTCCACCCTGATGAGTTTTGAGTAGCATTTCTTTTAACTTTTTCTTCAAGATTATTATGTCCACCGTACCTAGAATATTAGAGCAGAATAGTTATACAGTGTGCATACAAACTTTGCAAGGAATATTGAAACAGCAAGGAAGAAAAGCAAGCAGTAGAGTTACCTGCTTAATCTGACATATAATTTATCTTTTCTGCATGTCTCATCTGGGGAATTTGGTGCCTCAACTCTAGATGATAAAGCTCCCTTAAAAGATGAACCAGATCTTCTAAATGATTCATCTTCAATAAACAAATGTAAAGCACCAGAAGGAACGCCAAGCCTAGTAGCAGCAATCCCTTGATCCAAAAGGCTATCTCCAGTATGCCTACCACCCTCTGGCAGCCGATCCCATCCTGATGACTTCATCCTCACATTTGCCAAAGGTTCCCTACCGTTGTCACATTCATTATTACATCCAGTATGATCTCTTTCCATTTCGTTATTATTATTTGTAGAATGACTTTTCTGATCAATATCAGCAGGAATTCTCTTCACTTCTCCTGCATCTGGACCATCTGGCATGGATTTGCATCTAGAGAAGGGTTGCTGAGAAAAAATGACTTGCTTATCCTTTCCAGCACACGCTTCATCAGCATTGGCTATGCTCCTGGCTTTGAATGTCATGTTCTCCATAGAGAAAGTGGTAGGAGAAGGTAAGACAGAAACAGCTTGAGAGATATCATTCTCCCCATTGTCAGACCCATAATCCACATGTTCAAATTCCATTTCATCAACATCTTCACCCCAACTGTGTAGAACAGATTCCCTAAATTCACCATCCTCAAATTGAGAATCATCATCTCCAACAAGGTTGCTTTTTTCAGGTTCAGTGGCAACATCACCAGCTTGAAACTTATCTGAGTCATGGTCACCATGGAAATTTTGACAATTGTCCTTGATGCTTTTGCATGACTCGTCTGTTTTCTTAGCATCAGCTACATATTCAAAGGATTTTGGCACAGCTGTAACAGTAGCATAGATAAGGGGTTTGGGGGCAACAAAATTATCATCATCGACCATCATAGCTTCTCTTATATTTTCACACTTAGCAGCAAATGCCACTCCAAACTTCTGCTCATGAGGGTCACATGTCCCAGGGCTATTGTGTTCATGACTAACTAATGATGGTCTTGGGCACATTGCTCCAGAAGACTTATCAACGCAGATGCCATTGAAGCCATCTGATTCATCAGAATGTATTGTTCCACCAGAGGTGCCACATCCTGCAACCAGAAGGTGTCGATCACTACTCTCTACAGAAGTATTTAGAACTCCATGCTCCTTGATCAGAGAGCTGCATGTAGAAATCTCTCCTACACTATTAGTCAGGCAATGATCATCAGGGAGTTTCTCAGAACTTGATGCTATAATATTTACATTTTCATTACAGATTGGCTTGCAGATCAACTGGATCATGCTTGAAAGAGACTTAGCATCATTGTCACAAGTAACATTCTCATTTAAAGGAGAATGAGAAAGCACTGGTTCAACTTTCACCTCCAAGCCAGAACCCATCTTATCCTTTTCTTTTTGGGTAGCCTCAATTGCCAATGAACCGTCTCTCAATGAGCCAAGAGCATTACCAACTTCTGAAGAAATAACTTCAGCACCACAAATGTTGATCCCTGGAGTACCATGCATGAGTTTTGCTTCCTCAGTAGAGCTAACTAAAGAAACAGTAATATCATCCAAGGAATGCATCTTTTTAACCAAATTATCAGAATTAGCAAAAGAGTGGGTGTTCTCATGATTAACAATCAAACAATTACCTATATCAGGTTTTGGTGATGCCTCTTTAAGAGGGCTGTACTGTCGAATGTCCAAGATCTTGCCAAGTTCTGAAGGACATCTATTTTCCCCATCTTCCTGTTCTTGTTGATGAATTTCACTACCTTCCAACTTCTCATCAAGTTCCCCATTTTCACATAAGGGATAAGTAATAATTGACTCAGAGACTGCAAGATCATCACAATTGCTATTCCATGCATCCATATCAGTGTTAAGGTCCCAGTGAAGCCTAGAAACAGAGGAAGATTTTATGTTATCATGAACATTTTGCAACAAGGAGCTGTTTTTGTTCTGTGATTCACGAAAGTTCTCTTCATCTACAGAAACTGCAGTTGAATGAGTTACCATATCCAGCCTATTGCCTTGTAAATCTTCATGTGGCTGTAATTGCAGCTCCTTTTGACATAAAGAAAGTGTTTTTTCATCACTGGTTGATTCTAAATTGATTTCCTTGAAAGAATTTTCTGTCGTGACTAAGTAACCTGAATTTAAGCCTTGACCCACCATTTCACAATTGCAGGCAGCAGCAGCCAATATAGAGATACCTGAGAAATCAGCAGCACTAAGCTCAATCGCATGTTTTGAAATGGGTTCTCTGTTGTCAACAAATCTCTTATCATGGTCATTGTCATATGCTAATGGCTCAGAAGAAGACTGGCCCTCTAATAAATGATCAGAATAATCTGAATATGATGATTGCAATGGAGATGATGGAGATCGAGCAAACAGGAGTTTCCTTTTCTTAATAGGAACAATCTTGAGGGAATCACTGAAGTGTTGCCCAAGAATACTGACACCAACCTGCAAAAGGAAATTTTTGTAAACTCAATTAATAAGAGTTGAAAGGGAGGCAATCTGGAGCATCTTCAAAAGACAAAACCTTCTCGAAATCAGAGAGAGGCATTTCTCCTGTTCCATTGGATTGCTTATCCAAGATCACTTGAGTCTCTTTGGAAATTATGCTACCCGACTTTTTCTTTCTCCCTCCAGAAAATGAAGTTCTAGCTCGTTTAACAGCCCATTGCTTGCCACTCTCAGCTATCGCCCAGTTCAAGTTAGAATCTATAGCTCCTGGAAATTCAATTCCAATGTTATTCAGCATATCTCCCAGTGATACAAAATTCTTGAGCGGATGTGCCAAAAAAAAGTCTTGCAGATACTGATCCTTGGTTTCAACTTTGGAGATATGCTATACAGCACAAGGATATAAATGAATCTGCAAGGTAAATACCACTTGTTTAGTATGAACAGTACTGATAAGCATTGCCATATGACTCTTATACTAGTGTACGCATTTCAGGAGAATATATATGCAATACAAAGAGAACTGTCATCCCAACTATATTCAAAAACACTAAATGATTTATAAGAACAAGATGCCAACTTGAACAGTACAAATGATAAAACAACAAATGAACTGAGATCGCTCTAACTATTTCTAGTCAAACATGTACAGATTGAATGATCAAATTCCAGATCCCAGGTCCAACCAACTGCAAAGGGACTCAGAAGAGCAAAAATACACAGCAAATCTTGTATTTTGACAACCTCTGGCATCATGTAAATGTGTATATTTCCGTTCAAAAGCTGACTAATCAATGGTGAAAAAGACAAACGGCTGATAACAAGTCTTGTGAGATTAGGCTAATTGTGCATAAGTGCTCTGAACTTAATCTTCCAGTTCAAGGATAGTACAAACTATCTTCCAGAGAAGGTTGTGCAACAATCTAATGTCTTCCTCAAAATCAATAATATATGAATTCAACAATGCTCCTGCATAAGAGTTGGATATAGAGGAGATGAGAAAGAAGATGAGATGGGATCCATCATTTTTTGAAGTTCTGCAAAATTTACTATCCTACACGATCATTATCAGCTCTACTGAATAAATTGCGTACCAAATTTCTGCCTTCTTAATAAAACAAACACCTCCACAAGCAATTTAATAAAATGCTCCCTAATTAGGAAGGCTGGTATCCAAAAGAAGGATGCAAAGTGCTGAATACTCGGCCCACCTACTGAGAGAATGTTCATAAATTCCAGAGTGATATGGACAAAAAGTCCATGAGCATCAGAGATGTTCTGGATCATGTTGCAGAAATAAAATATTATGTAGTTGTTTGAAAAAGGGCAATAAGAATCAAAGCATCCTGATAATTATTCTTCAATCCTGTGAACCCTAACATGATCTAGGTAACCAGTAAGTAGGCTGTTCGAGGACAAGAAACAATGCCTGGCACCAGAAGCAATGTCAATCCCATCTGTTAAAAAATAACAAAACCAATCAGCCCTTGTAGGCCAAAATAGCAGATGATCACAAAGGCAGCAGATTCAGACCCAAGTCAATGCCTAAAACTGATCGATCAAAGGTAGATCTTGGCCATGCTGTGGTAAATGGTAAGATCTACAAGAAGCAGGAGCCTGGTAAAAACAATCTCAGCAGCCTCGTGGCCTGGAAACCTAAATCTTCTAAAACCTTGGTAAAGACACATGCCGAGAGACGAAATGATAACGCAAAGAACAGCTGATCATCCAACCGCGCAGTCCTTAACCGGGTCCCATGACAAGTACATCGCGAAGAAGGCGAAGGCGTTGCCAAAAGCAGATCCAAGCCCATGATCATCAGTATGTACAAGAGATAGATTGCAGATTCCGATCCGGGCATATCTATGCCCCACAGTCAAAGACCACGTTTCCCCTATCCCTGTGACCAAGAAACCAAAAACCTGTTCCGACACGCAAGGAAACTGATCATCGAAGCCAAATTCGGCAGATTATAGCAGCTTCTGGCACCAAATCCCTTTTGCCTCGCGCAAACTCGAGTTGCAAGAGAACCTAAAGAAATCATACAGATATGAGGAACTAGGGTTGCTGTACCTGGATCTAGAGAGGTGTACCAGTCTCCATCCTCTCCTTCAGCCTCGTTCCTTTTCCCTGCTCTTTCCCTCCTCTAATTTCCCGTCATCGCTATGATCTCAACCCCGGATATATCGATCGCCGATCGATTCCTTCCTTGGATCCTCCCCAAGAGATAAAAGAAAGCAGTTCCTTATCCTCCACGTGATCCAGAACCTCTTCCGTTCCGTAGGCTATTTCTTGCAGCGATCCCTCCCTGTCCCTCTCCTCTTCTCCGCCCCCTTTCCCTCTTTTCTGGTCCTCCTCGATGCGGTGTTTCTTTATAACTCCATCGCACCTCATCTCTGCCAGCACCGCGACCGCCAGCGTCGCAATCTGCCCTCCGGTCTAGGGACAATTACGATAAATACCATCGGACTCTGGTCTACCATGGGCACGAATACTACGCACCTGGCCTATGTTGGGGCCCTTTATTCATCAAATGACATTCAAGGTAGCCTTTGAGGTACCGTCGATGCTTTTAAATGTCTCGCACGTTCCAGTCGACTCGCTGCTGTGGTAAAGAACTGGAACATTTTAAACGATCTTCGGGCATTTGATAAAGCGTACGCAGAATATAGAATTTATTAAAAGTTATATTATAATTTTATATTTATTAAAAGGTACAATAAAATATTAAAATTCTCTTATTACTCTTTCCGTCAACCTCTCTTTCTCCACTGTGTTTTGTTTTTTTTTTAAATGTCCCAAGTATATTAGAATTATTTTGATTTAAAAATTTTATTGATGATTCAAATAATAGTATTAATATTTTTCTCCTTCAATTTTTCAGTATGTGTAACTCTATGATTGTGAAAATTTTTCATACTATTTTAGTTACGAGATCGTCTCCCATAAAAAATCTACGTAAGTATCTTCGTGCGTCCCTTAGACGGTATCGAGGGGTTCCGACAAAAATCCACACTGATCGCATTTCTACAGTGAAGGATTTAGTGTTTTCATTAATACTCTCCTTTCAGAATGACGTAAAGAAGTGGGTCGAGTGTTTCATCCTTGCTGTTTAATTATCTATAAAAGTATCATCTTCGAAACTATCATATTTGCAAAAGCTCAACCAGTTTGTTATTTTTTTTATTATTAATTTTAAAATTTTAAAATTATAAAATTCAGTTGATGTTGGACAGAAATTATATTGAAACAATATGATAAATCACTTTAATAGTTTTGTTAAAACATTCACAAAGAAAAGAAGACATCATGAATCTGTTATTTTGCATGATCGATACATAGCAATGATCCAACAGTATCTCTTTGATATTTTCTTGGACATATAAAATACGCAGCATATTCGTAGTATATTGGTCAATATATTTCAAAATTAAGATTCAACTCCTCAAACCTTTAAATTCTCAGGTACAACTTATAATTGTAAATTTTAAACATGAAGTAGTAGTATATTAAAATAAAATAATTTAAAAATCTTAATATTTATTCATTTTGGTTCGCCAATGAACCTGGTATTGGGATATCATTGGCAAACGAGGACCTGAAATGATCCCATATTAGGCCCAACGTGGGTCTAATACGTTGGGCATGGTATTGTCCTATATAATATTTATCTTGTCATAGAAGATAATTAATCATTTAAATTTTTCAGGTGCACTGGTTGCCTTGACTAGAAGAAACATTTCTTTATTGCTTAGTATTGCAGACCAAGGTGCTTTGGTTCGGATCAATTCAACGAAAGCATCGAGTGACTTCTTTTTAACTTATCAAATAAAAAAGAAGCCATCAGATCAAGAATTGAGGAGTTGCTTAAATTTTATATAAATTGCGTTGAAATAGATGATGATGTTTTATTATTCTATAAATTCTACATTTTGTATATATTTGTTTGTGCCTTATTTTCTTCTAGTACATATAAGGTCCTTTAGGTCTTATAGATATAGTAGATGATTTTGATCATCTTGTTAGATTCAACTGGTTGAAGTCATCCATGAATTTATAGCTCCACAATTACCTAAGATTAGAGAGGTATTTTTATCAACTTAGACAATGCACTCCAACACCAACACCCCTTACTTAAAGGGATTTATTGATCTTTGACAGTGAGTTTAATTTTTATGGTAAATTTGACAATATTTTACGGACATGTATGAATACGTAACACCTGCATGTGATGATGAAGCAAGCATGGTTTTTGGAACATGTTCAAATCCATAAATTATACAATATTAAAGGAACATGAATAAACAAGTAGAAGAATATTTCTTCACATATTAGTAAGGTGAGGATTTTATTCGACCGAGTCTCATCTGAAGAGGTAAATATTGAAGATTGACACCTGGTAGGTTAATATGCAATTTTAACATTTGTTTTTATAATTTGACATATTATGATTGAACTAATCTCTACCCAATATGAAAAAGCATTGATTGAGAACCTTGATTTCGTTGATGACATTTCACATCCAATGGAGACATCACAATTTGAAGACATCGAAGCAAGAAGGAAAAGTAATAAGGAATGTTTTAACTGCATTATTCAAGCAAACTAAATCAAGGAGCTAATAATGGATAACATGCATCTGAATGATAGGGTAAAAGAATTACTCAAAATAATAGAAAATAAAGGGATTTTCAATCAAACAATCCTGTAGTGGATCCTCATTCTGAACTAGTAGATTTTGGAATAAGGAGTAGGAGAGGACGTGACAGAAGTCACTATGATTACAAGGATACTTCAATTGATAGTCCATTGTGGCTCCAACTTTTACCTAAGAGGAAGCGGAGCAAGATATAAATATGCCAGCCTATGGAGAACATTTTAGCAGAAGTAGAGGGTTAAAAATTTGTAAAAGAACCTGATATTGTGGACAAGGGGAAATGAAAAATTGATGGAGATGATATGGAAGAAGAAAGAGATACCATTACAATAATGAAAGGCAATTCTGAAGAAGAGACAGAGAAGGAAGCAACTAGGATTGACCAACTTAATAAAATGAGAAAACAAGTCATTGTTGTAAGTGTATATTTGCATATACAATAGTATTCCATTTGATTTAATTCATTAATTAAATGTGTTTTATATTTATGGTCGTAATTTGTGAAGATGCAATTTAAGACTCCGAAGAAGAAAAAATAAGATGAAGATGTGACCGACTTGTTAAAATAATTAGATAATCTAAAGTATATTAGTATACATAATATATTTAATTAAGTGATAAGTTAAGATAATTATATAGTGCTTTAATTTATTTTCCTGATTCAAACTCATTGATTTACTTTTCAGATTTACAAGTGAATTAGTTTAAGAGGAATCATCTTTTTGTTTAAATATGCATTCTTTCTTTTTTGGTGTGAATGGAGAGAATTTTACAATAGGGGAGGTAATTGACATGTATTATAAAATTCTGTTTAAGGGGGACATCCTCGTCTGGTAGATTATACAACAAGTCTATATATTGTTTAACCTTCTTCACAGTAAGGAATCTAAATGATTTGAGAATATATAATATTAGAATATATTTTATTATTTGATTAAGTATGTGTGACTTTGTATATTTGTAGTCAACAATAAAATCCTCAAGCAAAGTTTGCCTTGCAACAAGTGATAAAGACAAATATGGAAGATGAAGGGTTAGGTATATTTTTATACCTTTTGTTGGAGCAATTTCCTAAGGTCAAGGTTGACCAGTTTGACTCAGCTTGAGTTGAGTCAAGCTTGAGTCAGGATTGAGTTTTGATGTTTGACAATATAAGGAGATTGCTGGAGCAATTGTCCGGTTATGGAGATGGTCAAAGGGTTGACCAGGTTGATTATGGAGATGGTCAAAGGATTGACCAGGTTGATGAGAATACGAGTCAGGTAGGTCAGGGATGACAGGAGACTTGACTGGGTAAGTCATAACTGGAGGTTAGGCAGTGGTGAAGTCTTAGTGAGGAGCTAGGTAGGTGAAAGTCCTAGTGAGAAGCTAGGCAGGAGAAAGTCCTGGTGAGGAGCCAGGCAACAAGAAAGTCATAGTGAGGAGCTAGGCAAAGGAGAAAGTCCTAGTGAGGAGCTAGGCAGGAGAAAGTCCTGGTGAGGAGCCAGGCAACGGGAAAGTCCAAGTGTGACCTTGGCAAAGGAGAAAGTCCTGGTGAGGAGCCAGACAATTGGAAAGTCCAAGTGTGATCTTGGCACAGGTTGTAAGTCCAAGCATATGGTCTTGACAAGGTAAGTCCTAGTGTGACTTGACAAGGAGAACTCGATAACTAGGATGAAGCCAAAGGAAGCTCTTGAAGGCAAGGCGTGAAGGATGGGGAGATATCCGAGGGACGCAAGGCTGATGGAGGAGGCTAGAAGGCTAATTCGAGGTTAGTCGAGTGTGGTGGTATAATCCAACAACTAGGATGAGGCAGAAGGAAGCTCCTGAAGGCAAGGCGTAAAGGATGGGAGATATCCGAGGGACGCAAGGCTGATGGAGGAGGCTAGAAAGCTAGTTCGAGGTTGGTCCGGTGTGGCCAGATGCTAGGCATGGAGACCCAACAGGTCACGGTTGACCAGGAGTTGGGTTAGAGGCTTTGGACTTGAGTTTGAGTCAAGTCCAGGCTGGTCAATCGATCGGGCGATCGATTGAACTAGGGTCCAATCGATCAATCGATCAATCAGGCTTTGGACCCAACAGGCTTTGGACCCTGGTTCAATCGATCAATCGATCGATTGGAGTGTGCTGGCGATTGTGGGAAAGCCCAATCGATCAGTCGATCGATTGGGAGGTGAAATCGCGACCACAGAAGCCTTCCCAATCTATCGGACAATCGATTGAGAGCTGTCAATCGATTAACCGATCGATTAGGCAAGGAAGTTCTCGCGCGATCGCGAGAACACAGAAAGGCTCTGAATCGATCGGGCGATCGATTCAGGAAGTCTCAATCGATCAGTCAATCGATTGAGCACCAGGAGCTCGCGCGTAGACGTGAGAACACAGAATGGAGCTAAATCGATCGGGCGATCGATTCAGGCAGTCACAATCGATCGGTCGATCGATTGGGAAGTGACCGTTGCGCAGGAAACAAGCGATGGACGGCTGTGATGAAGCAGTGCTGACATGGCAATCGATTGGGGATAGATTGGATCGATTGGGAGCACTGTTTAAAGCCTTGGCGGAGCGTTTTCTCCGCAGATCTATGCGATCTTTTCCTGCGAGCTCACAACATTTTTTCAGCGATCTTCTCCGAGCTTCTCCGCCAGTTCTTGAAGGTTCTTGGGGAGCATCCCCAAGGTTCAAGAGGCAACAACAATCAACAAGTAAGTAAGAAGAAGGGTGTATTTCAGTTGTATTTTTGTATCTTCTTCTTGTGTGAGTGTTGTAGTGTTGTGTGTGCTTGTACGAGGCTTCTCCGCCTCCGGCTGCCACCGAGAAGGAGTTGTTTACTAGTGGAGAGTACTCAAGTGTGTAGATCCTTAGATTAGTCACCTCTTCTTGAGGTGGATACCAAGTAAATCTGAGTGTTAGCGTTGTGGTTGTTTTTGTCTTTGTATTCCGCTGCACATCATCAAGACACAACCGATGAACACGCGAAGAGACGCTATTCACCCCTCTCTAGCGGGTACAAAGGTCCCAACAATTAGTATCAGAGCAAGGTCGCTCTTCTACGGACTAACCGCCAAGAGAGCAAGAAGCTAGAGGAAGAAGAAGATAGAGTCCGAAGGACCGCTCGGATGAGACATCCGAATTCCACCTCCGTACGACAAAGAAGACTTCAATTTTTGGAGGACAATGTTGGAGACTTGGTTCCAAATGGATTGGAACCAATGAGTGGTCTTGGAGGACCCATTTGAAGCTCCAACGGACAAGAAGGGTAAGCGCCTCCGACCTCGATATTGGACCAAGGAACAAAAGGAGCTAGCGAAGGCGGATAAGGAGGTAATGAAAATATTACTTAATTTATTACCTTCTAATATCATTGTGAGTGTAGGTGAATGCTCGAGTGCAAGTGATCTTTGAAAAAAGATCATTGCCTATCATGAAAACCCAAGGTGTGGAGGAGCCCAAGGAGAAGGGCTTAGTGGTCCAAGAGGAGAAGGACCAATCCGATGTTGACACGATGTCAACATTCGAGGAGGAGAAGGAAGAAGAGGAAAAGGAAGATGAGAGATCATCCACATCTTCGAGAGAGGAAGAGGTGGAAGCATCCACATCCTCGAGAGTTGAAGAGGTGGCTGTTGGTTGCTACTCGGAAAATCTAGAGGTTCCACTGTACAAAATTTTGTACAAAGGTCTGAACCTTTTCCTAGCTACCATGTGTTCTTTTAAATTAAATTTTGGATCGCCTGCGGAACTTAACACGTTTGATCCAAAACTTAATCTATTTGTTCTTTTAGGTTTTGACTTGGATCTCCTGCGGAACTTAACACGTTCGACCCAAGTCTCCTTAAGTTATTAATTCCATTAAATATTAATTTCCATAAAAGGTTCCCAGTACTGACGTGGCGAGGCACATGGCCTTCTTGGATATGGGAGCAACCACCACCGACTAGACAAAACCTTTAATAGAAAGCTAATATTTAATTTCCTAAAATAACTTTAGGTTAACCAAAGAGAACAATCAAATCACAAGGAAAAGAAAGAAAACAAAAGAACACAACATCGAAAAACATATTCGAAATACTAGAACGTAAGCCTCTTGTATTTGGTATTATTTCCATAAATAACTAGCATGATGCGGAAATAGAAATTACTAGTTATACCTTGTAGAAAAACCTCTTGATCTTCTACCGTATTCCTCTTCTAACCTCGGACGTTGTGTGGGCAACGATCTTCCGAGACGAGAAACCACCAATCACCTTCTTCTCCTCCTAGCTAGGTTCGGCCAACAAAGAGGAAGCTTCACCAAGGAAGAAAATCAAAATACTAACCAAGCTCCAAGAGATGCTAGCTTTCTCTCCTTCTTCTTCTTCTTCTCCGAGTAGTATCCGGCCACCACAAGAGCTCCAATGGAAGAGAGAGGGTCGGCCACCACAAGAGGAAGAGAGGGAGAGGATGGCCGGCCACACCAAGGAACAAAAGAGGGAGAGAAAATAATAGAGGTTGTTTCATGAAGGCACCCCTACCCCTTCTTTTATATTCCTTGGCCTAGGCAAATTAGGAAATTTAATTACAATAAAATTTCCTTAATTTTTCTTGACATGAATTAATTGAGAAAAATAAAACAATATTTCCCAATTAACTTGTGATGGCCGGCCACATCATTGGAAACAAAAGAGGACAAGTTTTAATCAACAATTAAAACTTCCTAATTTGTTTCCGGAAATTTTAAAATAAAATTTCTCTTTAAAATCTCTTCATGGTTGATAAAAGGAAATTTCTATAATTTTAATTTTATCAACATGTGAATAATTTTTAAAGAAAAAATAAAACATCTCTCCAATCTACAAATAAGGAAAGAGATCTAATCTCTTTCTTTAATCTTTGTAGATCTTTACAAGAGATATTTTAATTTTAATTCTCTTTAAAATATATCTTTCACATAATAATAAAATTAAAATTAAATTTCTTTTAATTTTATTTGGCCCTACTAGCTTGGGTTCAAGCTAGGCCACCCAATAATATACCTAGGCTACTAGCTTGGTTCCCAAGCTAGCTTGGTCTCCTTATTGGTGGGTATAGAAGGTGAGTATAGGTGGGTATAGAACTCTATAAATAAGAGGCTACGATAGGGACCGAGAGGAGGAATTGGTTTTGGTCTCCCGATAAAATTAAGCATCCCGTGTTCGCCCAACACACAACTTAATTTTATCAATGATAATTCATTCCACTAGAGAACTATCATTGAACTACCGCACCAATCCCAAATTACATTTTGGGCTCCTTCTTATTATGAGTGTGTTAGTCTCCGTGTTTAAGATATCGAATGTCCACTAATTAAGTGAGTTCGACAACTCATTTAATTAATATCTAAGTCCAAGAGTAGTACCACTCAACCTTATTGTCATGTCGGACTAAGTCCACTGCAGGGTTTAACATGACAATCTTTATGAGCTCCTCTTGAGGACATTATCAACCTAGTATCTCTATGACAGTTTCCTTCTATAATCAACAACACACACTATAAGTAATACCATTTCCCAACTTATCGGGTTTATTGATTCAACGAACTAAATCTCACCCATTGATAAATTAAAGAAATAAATATCAAATATATATGCTTGTTATTATATTAGGATTAAGAGCACACACTTCCATAATAACTGAGGTCTTTGTTCCTTTATAAAGTCAGTATAAAAGAAACGACCTCAAATGGTCCTACTCAATACACTCTGAGTGTACTAGTGTAATTATATAGTCAAGATAAACTATCATCTAATTACACTACGACCTTCTAATGGTTTGTTCCTTTTCCATTTTGGTCGTGAGCTACTGTTTATAATTTATAAGGTACTGACAACATCATCTTCTGTATGTGACACCACATACTTTGTTATCTACAATATAAATTAAATGAACAACTACAAACAAATGTAGACAATTAGACCAAATGTGATTCTTTATTCATAATAAATGTTTACAAAGCTTAGGCTTTCAGTATACATTCCAACAGTGGCAGCACCCACATCCTCAAGCGGAGAAGAAGATGATGATGATGCCGCCTCCACAACACAAGCTACATCAAATGGAGAATCAAGCATCATCCCTACAAGCAAAGGTATAGAAACTTCAATTGTAAGCAATAAAAATCATATTATTTGCTTTGAGTGTAGGGAGCATGGACACTATAAGAGCAAGTGTCCCAAGTTGGCCAAGAAGAAGAGCCAAGTAGTACTCAAGGGCAAGGAGAAGCCCAAGGAGACAATACCCACAACAAAGAAGAACAAGGAACACATTGTGTGTTTCTTGTGTAATCAAAATGGACATTATTGAAGCCAATGTCCAAAGGGGAAGAAAACAACCAAAGTCAAAGGAGGAAGCACAAGTCAAGGGGAAGCTTTTAAGAGCAAACCCAAGGTAAACTTTAATAGTGCAATTCCTCTTAGTCATGATAAAATGCATGTTAGAAATAATTCTTATCATGTTAATGCAAATTATCATGAAAGTAGGAAGCATGATAGCGTTAAGGGAAAATACATTCCTCCTCATGCTAGAACTACCACACCTAAGTTTAGGAAGGTAGATAGTAACTTAGACAATAACTCTAAGGACGTTAGATATATGCCTAAAAATAGAAATGCTCATAGGGGTTAAGAAAAATCCAAATCTATGGATTTAATGACGGAAAACCAAGTCTTGAGGTCAAGACTTGATAACTTAGAAAGGACCCTAGCAAGAATAGAAAATATTCTTAAGGGTCAAAATGAGCAAAACCTAGGAAAAGCTAGACAAGAGTCATTCAATGGCTATAGGGGTTTAGGATACAAACCTAAGGCCAACAATGATATGACTTCCTTTCATAGGGTTTCATATAGTTATGGGACCAACCCTAGGTTTAGAGGTCAAGTCAAAGATACTAGGGAAGGAATCCCTAAAAGTACTTTTGGCAAGATCAATGTGACTAAGGCTCCAAAAAGGCCTAATAAAATCACAAAGAAGGTTACAAGGGAAGTCATCCCTAGAAGTAACCTAGTAGAAGTGACCAAGGTTTCTAAGAAGCCTAGAAAGGTCCTTAGGAAGGTATCTAGGGAAGTCATCCCTAATGAGTACCTAGAGCATCCAAGGAGCACCAATAGGTTTTGGGTTCCTAGGAGCATATTCTCTACACCCTAGATGAGTTTAGAGAGTGTCAACTCCAATTGGAAGGGTAGTTAACCCAACTTAGTTAAAGTTGACACTTGAGAGCATTTTCAAGGCTATTGTTAACTTTTGAAAATGAAAATGATTATTAGGGTTACTCTTTGAAAGAGTAATATATATGCCAAAATTTGAAGAGTTAAACTTAATCTAAATTGGCACACTCAAGAAAAGTATAAGAAAAATCAAGTTAGAATTTTGATACTTTCTTAAGGAATTAAGGGAAAACCCATGCTTTAATCAAATGTGATTAAGCCTTGAAGAGCAAAAATGTGTCAAAGTTCGAGGAGTTGAACTAATTTAAATTGACACACTTGAGAGAAGCAAAAGTAATGTCAAATTGGGTATTTGTCATTTTCTTATGGAATTAAGGGAAATGTAAACCTTAATCCAAATTGTCACTCTTAGAAAAAGTAAGTTGTGCCAAACTTTGAGGAATCACATCAAAGATAAGTTGACACACTTGGAGAAAGGATAAGAAATGTCTAGTTGAGATATGAGTATGTTCTTAAGGGATTAAGAGCAAAATTAAGTCTCAATCTAAATGTTTGATCCTTAAAGAGAGTAATACGTGCCAAACAAATATTTAAGGATCGAATTCTTAATTTCAATTGGTACAAATAAAAAAGGGGTAAAAGAAATGCCAAGTTGGGTTTTGGCATTCCTTCAAGAGATAAGCAATCTAGGCTTAATTTTAAGGTTTTAGATAAGGTTTAAGGATACTTAGATAGATTATCTAGGTATATTTTATTTATGCTAAAATGCCATGATTGATTGCTTATTATATGTCATGACATCATATGTTGCATTCATCCTTATTATGAAAAACACAAAAATACCATGTCATGTCATACATACATCATGTAGCTATAGTATATTTTTCTTTTGAAAATTACTTATTTTGATGTATGCCATGTAACATCATGCATTATATTAATTTCCTTGTAATTAAGGACAAAAGGCATTTATTAAGAATGGTAAATATCCCAACAAGTGGGATTATGCCAGATGACATCCTAGGTGGATGATCACAAGTTTCCTAATGCCTAGATAGTTATGCATGATCCCTTAGTTTAGGACAAAACCAAATATATATCTCACAAAGAACCATAAAGTGACTTGTATATGTTTTAGTATACATTAGATACAAGTGAGATATTAGGATGGTGAACAAAACTCAAGATATTGATTCAGTGCATCTTGTTGAGTTTTAAGTTCATCAAAGCACATAGTCATGTGATTTCCAATCATTGGGAAAACTAATGTACAAGTCATGTGTATTGAGCCCAAAGAATATGGTTGGATATTAGTTTTGAAAATGATTTTAAAATACTTTTGGAAAACCTTAGTGAAGATTATCTTTTGATAGTAATCATCATTGGAAAGTTAGACACAAACTAGGAGAAAACATTGAAGTTTCCAAGACTTTTCAAGTTTATGTCAATCTTTGAAAATAAGAAATATTTTCATAGAAAACTATTTTTTTCTTGATAAAGTATACCCTAAATAATGTTTACATGAATTTTCATGAATTTTAGAATTTTGTAGAATTTTTGGGGAGTTTCTGAATTTCACTGAAATTGAATTTCAGGAAATCAGAAACCCAATCGATCAGTCGATCGATTGGGATGGGTTCGATCGATCAGTCGATCGATTGGGAAGCCAATTCCCGTGAACAGAAGGTCAGTGAATTTATCAACCGATCGATTGACACAGGCTGGATTGATCAGTCGATCGATTCAGAGAAAATTTATGAAAGCAGAAGCTTGCAGAATTGATCCATGGATCGATTGAAGTGATTTTAATCGATTGAGTCCCAACTTCAATCGATTGGGAAGTCTGATTAAGGCTGGAAAAGCCTGATTTCTGTACTTCAAGTCACTTCGAGTCCCAATAACCATTCCAAACCCTTTGAAATATATTTGTATACATTTAGGGGGAGTTTTCTTGATGGAAACAGGTATGGATTGGTTAAGATAAATCAAAGTGAAGTTTATATGAGGTTTAGTTTCAATTTCGAATTTCGGAACCTCAAAACTTCAAGTTTTGATTTTCAAGGGTCATTAACCATTCCTAACCCTTTGGAATACACATATATACATTTAGGGGGAAATTTCATGATAAAAGCAAGTATGGATTAATAAAGGTAGACTTAGGTGAAGTTTAGGTTGGGGGTTTAGTTTCATTATTGAATTTTGAACCTCATAACTTCAAGTTTTGGTTTTCCTAATTGTTTAAGAACTCCAAGTCATTGTTAGTGCAATGATAGAAGTTTGACCATGTTTGTAGGGGGAGTTACTCCTTGAATGCATGAAAATTAATTTTCAAGGACCTTGGAAGGGGTTAAACATTCGTGTTGGATAATACTCAAGGTTAAGTATTGAGGAACAATGGAAGATTGTGTATCTTCATTGTTAGGATGAAAAATGCTCTTGGATGAGCATTGAGAAGAAGATTACTACTCAAGGAGGAGCATTGGGTTAATGAAGGGGATCAGACCTTCATTAGTAAAGAGGAAAATACTCTTGGATAAGCATTGAGAAAATGATTACTGTTCAAGGGGGAGCATTGAATACAATGAATGAGAGTTTCATTGGGAAGTTGATGCATGCTCTAGGATGAGTATTGTGGAGTGAATTAGAGCTCAAGGGGGAGCTTTGGCGGCAATGAAGAATATGATATCTTCATTGTGGGGTTGTTAACAACATATAAGGTTGTAAACAACGTAAAGTTAACTCTTATGGAGAAGAGTTGGTTTTCTAGTTTAATGTGTGACAAAGGGGGAGAATGGAAGGTTAAGTGAGGCCTTCATCCCAAGCAGGGGGAGTTTGCCCTCTAGGAAAGGGAGAGAATGAAGGAAACCTTCATTCATGCCTTGTCATGAAAGGGTTAAGGCTATGAGATTTAGCCTTGGTATAAAGAAGAGTTTAAGGCTATGTGATTTAGCCTTGGTATAAAGAAGAGATTAAGGCTATGAGATTTAGTCTTGTGATAAAGAAGAGGTTAAGGCTATGAGATTTAGCCTAACTTAAAGGATTGTCAAACATCAAAAAGGGGGATATTGTTGGGGCAATTCCCCTAGGTCAAGGTTGACCAGTTTGACTAAGCTTGAGTTAAGTCAAGCTTGAGTCAGGATTGAATTTTGATGTTTGACAATATAAGGAGATTGCTGGAGCAATTGTCCGGTTATGGAGATTATCAAAGGGTTGACCAGGTTGATTATGGAGATGGTTAAAGGGTTGACTAGGTTGATGAGAATACAAGTCAAGTAGGTCAGGGATGACAGGAGACTTAACTGGGTAAGTCATAACTGGAGGTTAGGCAGTGGAGAAGTCTTAGTGAGGAGCTAGGCAGGTGAAAGTCCTAGTGAGGAGCTAGGCAGGAGAAAGTCCTGGTGAGGAGCCAGATAACGAGAAAGTCCTAGTGAGGAGCTAGGCAAAGGAGAAAGTCCTAGTGAGGAGCTAGGTAGGATAAAGTCCTGGTGAGGAGCCAGGCAACGGGAAAGTTCAAGTGTGACCTTGGCAAAGGAGAAAGTCCTGGTGAGGAGCTAGGCAATTCGAAAGTCCAAGTGTGATCTTGGCACAGGTTGTAAGTTCAAGCATGTGGTCTTGGCAAGGTAAGTCCTAGTGTGACTTGGCAAGGAGAACTCGATAACTAGGATGAGGCCAAAGGAAGCTCTTGAAGGCAAGACGTGAAGGATGGGGAGATATCCGAGGGACGCAAGGCTGATGGAGGAGGCTAGAAGGCTAGTTCGAGGTTAGTCGAGTGTGGTGGTATAATCCGACAACTAGGATGAGGCAGAAGGAAGCTCCTGAAGGCAAGGCATAAAGGATGGGAGATATCCGAGGGACGAAAGGCTGATGGAGGAGGCTAGAAGGCTAGTTCGAGGTTGGTCGGGTGTGGCCAAATACTAGGCATGGAGACCCAATAGGTTACGATTGACCAGGAGTTCGATTGGAGGCTTTGGACTTTAGTTTGAGTCAAGTCCAAGCTGGTCAATCGATCGGACGATCGATTGAACCAGGTCCAATCGATCAGTCGATCGATTGGAGTGTGCTGCGATTGTGAGAAGGCCCAATCGATCGGTCGATCGATTGGGAGGTGAAATCATTAGCACAGAAGCCTTCCTAATTGATTGGGTGATCGATTGGGAGCTGCCAATCGATCAGCCGATCGATTGGGTAGGGAAGTTCTCACGCGATCGTAAGAACACAGAAAGGCTCTGAATCGATCGGGTGATCAATTCAGGAAGTCCCAATCGATCGGTCGATTGATTGGGCACCAGGAGCTCACGCGTAGACGTGAGAACACAGAATGGAGCTGAATCTATCGGGCGATCGATTCAGGCAGTCACAATCGATCGGTCGATCGATTGGGAAGTGACCGTTGCGTAGGAAATAAGCGATGGATGGCTGTGATTGTAAGACCACCCTTCTTACTATGCTATACTACTCTCTAAGGATGACCGTTACTTAACTACTAACTCTACTTAACCGGTATGATCGAAACCACGAGGAGTCCTTACCGAAAAATTTCGGCAGAATCTCCCCTGTACCAGTGACCATAAACTGAGATACATAAAATATATACTTCAGCCACAAGTGGCTGGAACATGTATCAAACAACCATGCAGTTTAATAAGAGTCAAAAACTATAATATCTACTTATTACATAGAACCTCATCACAACATGCAATCTATAACGTGAATAAACTTAATAAAACATGGAATATAAAATACAATCTCAAATGACATCAACCATAAAGTACAACTCAATTACTTCTTATCCACTAGACACGAAAACTCAAAACTTCCCAGTTCTCTCCCACAGTCCTGGCATCACACACCATCCACACCACCTTGTCGCCTTCCTTGCTAAATCTTTTCCTTTCCTTTATCTGCAGTAAGAGGAAATGCAATCTATAAGCAAAATTTACTTAGTAAGCGCTATCTAACTCACAAAAACACAGATATGCATGAATACAAGAAGAAACTAGAAACTGTATGCTCTTAAAGAAAATAAAGCATAAACATAGCTGCTCATGTTAATCTAAAAGCAAAGAAAAGCTAAGGAATCTACTCATGTAATTCTAATAGCTAATCATGTTAGTTAGAGCCCTAGAGCCAATCATTTGATGATTGTATGAACTCATTGTATCATATTCTTGTATATTAATGAAGGCATTTGTTTGGTTATTATACTTATTTGTATTAGTGCCAAATAGACTAAGTATAATAGCGTCCTTGAGTAGAAGGTTCATACCTATATCAATCGATTAGTTGAATCGATAGTGATATGATATAGGGAACACTACTCTAAATCATTCCTAGTCGAGTATTAATATTCAGGGACAATGTTAATGCAATAAGACTAGCATGTAGGTCAGCTCGATGACTTGATCTCACAAGTCATGGATATAGAGATATCAAGCTGACACATGGGTATACATTGGAGAATGTATACTGAATGACCCGCCATGAGAAAGTATCATGGATCGTTATATGAGTGTCATATACTTTCTCATGTGACTATTAGTATGACTATTAGTCCTTAGACCTGAAGTCACCATGGATCCCTACATAAGGAGTTATGTACTTTGGTTTCGTCAAACGTCACCCGTAACTGGGTGGACTATAAAGGCGATTACTGGGTATATAACGAATTATGTAGAGGGATGTGAGTGATGTAGATGGGATCTATCCCTCCCATATGACGGGAGCGACATCGGTATTCTTGATAGAGTGAGACCACTAAGTGCATGGCCATGCCCAAATGAGTCAACATTAGATGTTGAGCTCATTTGATCGAGTGAGTCTACTTAGAGTTCAAGATTTAGATTGATTAGAGGATGGCACGGTCTATGCCTCATATTGATCAATCTAGATGTCAAGGATAGAAGGACAATGTCACATATTGTGAGGAGTCACAATTAGTAGTCACAAGGTGATGTTGGATCTCAACATTTCTTGTAACTTGGGTAGCAATGATGTATTGCTAGATGCCGCTCATTGCTTATGTTTCTAAAGAAGTTTAGAAACATTGCCAACGTTACAAGAACCTATTTGGTCACACACAAAGAACAAGTGGATGGAGATTGAGTTCATATGATGAACCAATTTGATTAGGTTCATATGATGCACCAAAGATTGGATTCAAATTAGACTTATTGAGTTAGACTCAATTATATTCAATTGTTGAATGAGTCTAATTTAAATTTGATTCATTGAGTCAATTTATATTAATGAATTGAGATTCATTAAATTGAAATTGACTTGAATCAAAGGTTGGATTTAACTCAACAAGGAAGAAATTGGTCAATTTTGACTTGACCAAATGGAAGTTGAAACATCAAGTTTGACTTGATGTATTGCCACATCATAAGGATGATTCATCCTTGCCACATCACCTCCACCTCATGAGGCATGCCACCTCATGGGGGTTACACTCTTCCCTTGGTTTTAATGTGGCCGGCCACATTAATGGGGGGGGGGGTTACATTGTGTGGCCGACCACACTAATGCAATGGAGGGGTTTTGATTTTGTGGTATTATGTGTGCATTGATGTGATCATCTTCTTCCTTGTCTTTCTTCCTCCTTGCTCTTGCTGTTGCCGTGAGTTTCAAGGGGAAGGTGAAGGTGGTTGAGTGAGTTCCAAGAGCAAAGGAAGAGTGAAGGTCACAAAGGAGGGATACTACTTCTTGAGTGTAAGACATTCCTTTTGCATCCTTTCTTTTCTTCCTTTTAAATCCTACTCGAGAGCCCTAGAAAGTGCTAGCACACTGGGGCTCTCTTCTCCATCCTTGAGTGCTAGAGAGTACTCCTTGTTCGTGTGGATATCACTAGAGAAGTATCTACCTTGATACTTTGAAGATCCGACACGTACCTTGGACGAGCGGGAATTTTGCGAGGGCACGCTTCAAAGGTAAAAGTTCTCAACACATAGATCTAGGAGTAGATCTAAAAAGGTTTTTCAAACTCGTATTTGGTTTTTCTGAAAATTTTTTACCTTGCACGGATCCGTTGGCTTTGGGTGATTCGGGGTTTCCGCGACGCGAAAAGCGGTTTTCGCGGCCCGAAGAGCCCAATAGATCATGCTATACAAGGATAAAACTGCATGCTAGAAGATAAAGCTAATCATGCTAAATAACTAATCAGGAAACAAATAAAACTAATACTGCATGCTTCGAATTAAAGAAACTAAACTTGTTGGCTCTAAACATAAGTGAAGTTTGTTTCATTTGTTTCAAAACTTATACTTTAATACTTCAAAATAATAATAAACTTTCTTCTTGGGCCCAGGCGTAGTACCAAAGCGCGCTCCCTAATAGAGACTGGGGTAGTGAGCCACCAGTTCTACGAGGGTAAAGACCTCGGTCTTACCAGGGCCAAGACCTCGGAATTGGTCACCTGAATTTATTTAACGACAACCTCGGAAGTCGGGTACTAGCCTTTCTTTAAAATAAATACTTGTTATCTTTTAATATTCTTATAATAAAATGCCTTGGCATTTCTTTGAGCACTTGGTGTGCTGCTGATTCCCAATACTTAAAATTTAGGGATCCTATCAAGACCTTGGTCTTTTCTCGCTTATAACTACTCATTATAGCAAGGAAAGTCTAAACTAAATGCTATGTATATATATGTATATGCTATAATCTGTTCATGCACATCTTAAAGCAAGGGAAAACAAAATCAGCATACTACACTTATAAAAAAATCTGCACTTAAGCTCAATAAAATGCTTATTCAATTCTACAACTACAGTGCATGAATAAAGTCTAATAGCAAAACAAGGAAGATTGCTCATATTCATAACAATGAAAGCTACTGGTGCTCAACTAATAGCAATGAGAGCTGTACATGTCCAATTAATTGCATACGAACTAAAATCTGCAAAGCTAACATAAAATGAACCACTTAAACACATGATGTTCATGTCATTCTAATGGTAAAGAGGACTGGTCATGCTCAACTAATAACAAATAAAAGCTGTACATGCTCATTTAATAACAATGAAAGCTACTGGTGCTCAACTAATAACATTGAAAGGCTGTACACACACAAATAATAACAAATAAAAGCTACTGTTAAGGAACCAAATGAAAAATAAAACAGAAATTGCATTCCTTCATTTGTTGTGCACGCCTATTGCAGCACCAAGAAACTAGAAGCTTAATCAAAAATAGAAATCTGCACTCATTGCATGGCACAAACCCAAATCCGAACAACAAGCTTAAGGAATTGTTCATGCCCTCTTTTCCTAACACCAAACTGATTTGCACAGCAAGGTTACAAACCCGGATTACTCAACAATGAGGTGATCTCATATTCAACCTAGCAAAATTCGCAATTAATGGTCATGGAAGCAACCAACACAAGCAACCCGAAATCTCTAATCTTGCTTCATCAGATTGGCAAGAAAACAATCAAAACCTTGAATCTATTCTAAGATCCCTAAACATCATAATTCTCTACAAATAAAATTCCGAAAACCCAAATGAAGCAATTCCTCCCGGAATTGTGGCACGGTAGAAAACTTTGATCTCATCCCTCCTCACGGCATACCCAAAAAAAACACAAAGAAAACACTAAACCGAACTCAAACAACTCTTACCGCAGGTGAGTAGCGACTTACCTCGGTTCCTTGGACTCACAGCCGACGGGAAGCTTCTAGGGTTTGCGGAGAAATTGTTTCCTCAGCGATCTCTTTGTACCTACTTGTTCTCCTTGGTGAGACGGTCTCGAAGATGTGAGAAGCCCTCAGAAAAACCCCTCGCCGGCCGTCGGAGGAAGAGCCCTAGCTCCGGTCCTGTTTCGCCCGAATGAAGAAGCGCCAACGCCGCGTGAGAGGAGAAAGGGTTTCGGTCGAGAGAAAAGAAATAACTTAACCCTCTTAAACCTAGGTATTTCTGTTTTAATTATAACTTAAATACTATTTGGTTCGGGTTTTACTAAGAAACTCGCGGCTGGTCTGTTGGTTAAACGAACCTCTACTTAACCCAAGGTCCACGGTTCGAATCTCGTCTTGGATGTTTTTTGTCAAAATTTCTTTCGTTTAGTAAAAATACCAAACGACCTCTTAAAATGCATAAAAATACTCTAAAAATTCCTAAAAATCTCTAGAATATTTTAAAAGCATTTCCAAATATTTTTAAGGATATTTAGAACTCGAAATAGGGAAAATTGGGTCGTTACAATCCCCCATACCTTATAAAAGGTTCGTCCTCGAACTTAGAATAACTCTGGATATTTCTGTCTCATACTGTCCTCACGCTCCCAGGTAACTTCCTCGTGCTTCTGATTCTGCCAGATGACCTTCACTAGTGGCACTTCTTTGTTTCTTAGTCTCTTGACTACTCTGTCCACTATCTGTGTAGGTCTGCTCTTGTAGCTAAGATCCTCTTGGATCTGCACTGACTGAGGTTGAATCACTTGGCTAGGGTCGTGAATACACTTCTTTAGCATAGAGACATGAAATACATTATGTATTGCTGACATGTCCTATGGTAAGTCCAGCTTGTATGCTATTTTCCCAATCCTTTCTGTGATTAGGTAGGATCCTACATAATGAGGACTTAATTTGCCCTTCTTACCAAATCTCATCACTCCCTTCATAGGAGCAACCTTGAGAAAGACTGAATCCCCTACTTGGAATTCAAGTGCCCTACGGCTTGTGTCAGCATAACTCTTCTGTCTGCTCTGGGCAGTCTCAATTCTCTGTCTGATTTTCTGGATAGTCTGAGTGGTCTCATCTATCATCTCTATCTGTATGCCCAACTCTACTTCCATTTCTTATCTCTCATCTGCTTCTTGCCAGCAAATAGGTGATCTGCACTTCCCGCTATACAACGCCTCGTATGGTGTCATCTTGATGGTGGCATGATAGCTGTTGTTGTAGGCAAATTCAGCTAAGCACAGATACTTGCACCAACTTCCCTTGAAATCTAGTGCACAAGTCCTGAGCATATCTTCTAAGATCTGATTTACTCGCTCTGTTTGTCCATCAGTCTGAGGATGAAAGGCTGTGCTGAACTTAAGTTTGGTGCATAGTACATTCTGAACACACTCCTAAAAGTGAGAGGTGAAACGTCCACCTTGTAATGCCCAAAAATTCTCAAAATAATTATTAGAAATATCCTAGTATTTTTTTTGGAATTTTAGGATATTTTTACAGAATTTTTAGAGTAGCAGAAGTAGCAAAAATTAATAGAATCGTAAAATAGCCTACGCGGGAATTGAACCCGAGACCTATTGGGTCCTACGACTTATGGTGGACTCTAGTAACTAAGTGAACCCAGCAGAGCCATGCTGAAAGAAGAGGGAATCAATTATATTTATACTTAAGTTGGGCGAATTAACCACTTAATATAAATAGGGAAAATAATTAAGTGAGGAGTTATTTTGGATCGTGACTTTTCCTCCCCTCAACCTAATCCCGCCGAACCCTCTTCTCTCCCTCATTCTCTCGGCGCCAACCACAAGCAAGCCTAGGGTTCCATCCCTAGGTTCATAAGGGCTCCTTCCGGCGACATCTCGGATACGAGGACGCTCCTCTCCGCGAGAGGAACACGTAGACGCAAGGAGATCGTCGAAGGGATCTTCTCCACCGGAAACCTAGCGTTTAGATTTGTAAGAAACTTCGAGCAGGAAGTAAGAAACCCCTCACCTACAGTATAAGTAGCTTTTCGTATGATCGTATGTTTTTAAATTAGCTATATGTAGTGTTTCAACACATAGGGTGTATTTAACCCTCCTCGCAGATTTAGGGATTTAGTGAACACCTCTAGATGGGCCAAACACGTTTTCCCCCTTCAGTGGAGGTTTTAGATGTTGTCGGGTGCCTAGAGGTGGTCTCCCTAATAGAGGGGAGAATTGGAGTACACCAAGTGTTCGATAAAATGCTTAGCTCAGTAAAATGTTACAATTGGCGTTTTAATAGCTCAGTAAATGCAATAGAAGCATTTAAATTAGTTTTTCTAGCCTTGCTATACCTTATATGGGACTACGGTCCAATGGGTGGGCTCCCACAGTCACCTCTAGGTTCAGATAACCTAGCATTAGGTTCAGACAACCTAATAAAAGCAAGACAAAATATTCAGCTTATAGTTCAGTATTTACTTTATTCAGTGGCACTGTACTGGACTAGATGTCCTTGGGTTGGGCTCCCATAGTCGTCCCTAGGTTTAGATAACCTAGTAACCCCTACTGGATTTGGGATTAGCTACCTCGGGTCTAGTTAGGGATGCGCGCACAGCAAGTACAGTTGCCGGGCCCATCAACAGTATGATTATCTATTTTCATCTATCTATGATAAATAGTTTTTCAAAAATCTCACGAAATATGTTATGTGAAAACAGTACAGCTTTGCATTGTTGGAGGATCGGTGGCCGGCTTGAAGGGGGGTTGGATAGCTAGGCCACCCCCAAATCGATTTCTTCTCTACAATACGTTAGTTTGCGCAAGCGGAAATATAGAAACTAAAACAATGAAACATAAACGAGAATACAAACGCTAACACGCTTGATGTAACGTGGTTCGGAGATGATGCTCCTACTCCACGGCGTGTCCTTGAGGTGGACGATTCCTTGATCCTTCGGTGGATCAGTCCCCGGCAATCTCCGGCTAAAGCTTCTCCTTCTCGGTGGAGCAAACCTCTCACAAGGGCACTCTTCCTCTTTACAAGATGGAGTTAGAATTAGGAGGAAGAGAATTGACTTGGGAGCTTTGGGCACAGAATAGGAGTTAAACTACAAGCATCAGTAACCTCCTCAATGCCCCAAAGCTCCTCTTAAATAAGAGGAGAGAGTTGATCACAAATCAACTCAAACCCCGACACCAGTCGACTGGTCCAAGCACCAGTCGATTGGTGTGCCGTTGGACTCAGCCAACGGCTCTTTGCAGAACCCCAAATTCTGCCAACGGCTATGTACCAGTCGACTGGTCTCAGGGCCAGTCGACTGATGCTTGTAGCCGACAAGCACAGAACCATTCTGTGCATTCTGTGAATTGGGAGTAGTTGACTGGTCCCATTACCAGTCGACTGGTCCCAGTACATTCACTCCTCTCATCCTTTCCGGAGTCGCCTTTGAAGTCCTCTTCCTCGGCTTTCGTCCCTCAGATGCACCTGAGCCCGCGGCTCCTCTCTGTGCCATCCTTCACGCTGCCTTGAAGTCCACTTCCCTCGGCTCCACTCCATTGCTCCTCGTCCGGCGGTCCCTCGGATGTCTTCCACACCATCCTTCACCGACTCAAGGATCCGAGCCCTTGGATGAGTTTCCCATACTTGGCTGCACCAAGTTCTCATGTGTTCCACCAAGTCCTGCAAGACTCAAACACATATCAAATACATATGAAAGCCTAACTTAAACTCTTTGACACACACATCAAAACCTAGGTCGATTGCACCAACAATCTCCCCCTTTTTGATGTGTGGCAATATGTTTAAGTTAGGCACTAATAACAACTTTGAAAAGTACAAGCAATATGTAAATATAAAGCATAAAACCCAAGCTCCCCCTTAACACATGCTCTTAATCTTAATTTTCAAAGATTTACACCCAAGTAGATTTCTAACTTAAACCTACCCATTTCTCCCCCTTTGACACCATCAAAAATATTGTACCAGATACGTGCACATACTATGGTATCAGTTCCAACCAAATTTGAACCAAAAATTTTATTTTAAAGACCAACAGAATGCTGAAAGGCTGGTACTAGTCGACTGGTATCTGCACCAGTCGACTGGCACAAACTGAACATCAATTTCAGCCTACGGCAGCCAACTTCAGAAATTCATAAAAAATTCTAGAAAATTCGAAAAATCATGAAATTTTGAACACATATTTCTTATAATGTTCTTTAACTAATAAAAATATGTTTTCATGAAAAGCCAACCTATTTTCAAAAATTTTGACCAAGTTTAAAAAATATCGAAAATATGCAAGTTTGTATCAATTTCAAGCTCAGTTTTGCACTCATATGTTTTAAAATAGCTAGACCACAGTAAATAAAACATAGAATTGTTTTCAAAACATTTGAAATGTCCAACTATGATCTATGGGCAAGATGTCCATTAATTAAACATTTACTTTCCCCATAGTTGGCCTATGATCACTAAATATTTATACACTTCATAACTCATCAAAATGCCATAAGCATAAGTGAATTACTTGTATCATCATAATATCTCACATTCATGGTTAGAAAATAATACAAATCATTGTGAGATAAAGGTAACCTCTACTTAGCCCTCTTGATCATAAATCTCTATCAAGGCTAAGTCCTCCCCCTTAAGGTCTCAAGTCAACCATATAGGAAAAATTTGAATTATTGACTTCCATGGTTGACTTGCCATAAAATCCTCTTAACCCTTGAGGATTGATTTTGGCACCCAATAGAAATTCTTTCTAATTGGGTTGACCAAGTACTCTTTGGGGATCCATTTCCTATCTATGGTCTTTGTCTTGGATTGCCCCCTAGCAAGTAGACAATGATAGGTCTTTTCATTATTTTGTTCATTGTATTCTATCACATTTTTCTTAAAACTTGCCCTTTGGCTCCCAATGATCATATTTAGAGTTTTTGAGCCAATTTCAAATTTTCTAAGGGCTTTGGTGAGGTATTCTACCCTTTCCCTTAATTTCCTATTTTCCTCTTCTAAACATGAATCATTTGAATTTGTAGAGGAAGCATGCAAATCACTATCCTTAAAACACATTGATTCTAATTTTTTATTTAACATGCTAATATCATGTTTCAAAGACTTATTTTTCCTTTTTGCCTTGAACAAGTCATCATTTGTGCTTGTAATAATTTTAATTAAAATATGAGGAGGAAGATTATGTACCTCACTTACCGAGAAGTCCGAATCCGAAGTTTGACCTCCCCCTTCACTTGAGCTCCCCTCTTCATCTTCACTTGAGCTCCTTCCTTCTTCTTGTTCGGATGAGGTGGAGGCTACATCATCAATCCCCATTAGAGCAAAATTGACTATGTGATGCTCTTCTTCCTCCGATGATGATGAAGGATCATCCCATGTTGCTTTTAGGTTTTGAGCCTTCTTTCCCTTTTCTTTTGTCTTCTCCTTCTTCTTCTTCTTCCCTTCCTTCTTTTTCAAGAGAGGACAATCATCTCTTATGTGTCCTTCTCCTTGGCAATTGTAGCAAATTATCTTCCTTGTCCTATTTTTGCTTCTTGAGCTTTTCCTAGCATGAGATTTGTTAGATGAAAAATTTCTAAAAGCTCTTCTCATTTTCCTTACCATATACGCCTCTTGGTCACTATCCATTGAGGCACTTGACTCCTCGGAATCGGAAGATGATGGAGATGGAGCTTTCTTCTTCCCCTTTCCCTTGTTTGCCACAAGGGCTACTCCTTTTGATCTATGAGCTTCTCCATCCAATCCCTCAACTCTTGTTTCATGAAGCTCCATTGTTGAGAAGAGTTCATCTAGAGAGGATTTCTCTAGGTCCTTTGATATGTAGTATGTATCTACAATGGAACTCCAAGTTGTGGATCTTGGAAAAGCATTTAGGGCTTTCGTAATCACATCTCGATTTGAAAGTGTCTCACCTGCACTTGTTAGTCCATTAATAATCTCCTTGATTTTACAATGTAAAATTGATACCTTTTCTCCTTTCTCAAGCTTGATATTATTGAGTTGAGTTCGAAGGAGGTCTCTTCTTGCTAATTTCGCTTCCGATGTTCCTTCATGAAGCTCCACTAGCTTTTCCCATAACTCCTTAGCGCTTGAGTAGGTTCCAACCCTTGTTATTTCTTGTTGAGGAAGGACACTTTGTAGATGATGTATGGCTTTAGCATTTACTAAATGTTCTTCCCTTTGCTTCTTGGTCCACCTTGTTTTCTCAAGTATCTTATTGTCTTGATCCCTAGGCACTTCGAAACCATTTTCCATGATTAGCATTATGTCAAAATCAGTTTCGAAGAATACCTCCATTCTCCTCTTCCACCAAGAGAAGTCTCCTTCGAATTTGGGTGGATGAATGTTTGAGCCGGCCATTTGATGATGTTGTTCTTCTTGGCGATTAGTCCGTTGAAGAGTTTCCTCGCTCTGATACCAATTGTTGGAGGATCGGTGGCCGGCTTGAAGGGGGGTTGGATAGCTAGGCCACCCCCAAATCGATTTCTTCTCTACAATACGTTAGTTTGCGCAAGCGGAAATATAGAAACTAAAACAATGAAACACAAACGAGAATACAAACGCTAACACACTCGATGTAACGTGGTTCGGAGATGATGCTCCTACTCCACGGCGTGTCCTTGAGGTGGACGATCCCTTGATCCTTCGGTGGATCAGTCCCCGGCAATCTCCGGCTAAAGCTTCTCCTTCTCAGTGGAGCAAACCTCTCACAAGGGCACTCTTCCTCTTTACAAGATGGAGTTAGAATTAGGAGGAAGAGAATTGACTTGGGAGCTTTGGGCACAGAATAGGAGTTAAACTACAAGCATCAGTAACCTCCTCAATGCCCCAAAGCTCCTCTTAAATAAGAGGAGAGAGTTGATCACAAATCAACTTAAACCCCGACACCAGTCGACTGGTCCAAGCACCAGTCGATTGGTGTGCCGTTGGACTCAGCCAACGGCTCTTTGCAGAACCCCAAATTCTGCCAACGGCTATGTACCAGTCGACTGGTCTCAGGACCAGTCAACTGATGCTCGTAGCCGACAAGCACAGAACCATTCTGTGCATTCTGTGAATTGGGAGTAGTTGACTGGTCCCATTACCAGTCGACTGGTCCCAGTACATTCACTCCTCTCATCCTTTCCGGAGTCGCCTTTGAAGTCCTCTTCCTCGGCCTTCGTCCCTCAGATGCACCTGAGCTCGCGGCTCCTCTCCGTGCCATCCTTCACGCTGCCTTGAAGTCCACATCCCTCGGCTCCACTCCATTGCTCCTCGTCCGGTGGTCCCTCGGATGTCTTCCACACCATCCTTCACCGACTCAAGGATCCGAGCCCTTGGATGAGTTTCCCATACTTGGCTGCACCAAGTTCTCATGTGTTCCACCAAGTCCTGCAAGACTCAAACACATATCAAATACATATGAAAGCCTAACTTAAACTCTTTGACACACACATCAAAACCTAGGTCGATTGCACCAACAAGCATCAGTTAGCATTAGTTCAGTTCAGTTTTATTTCAGTTTAGTTCTTACAGCTCCACATGATGGTTTTTTAGGCTTAGCTATGATTAACATGTATCGTATGTGTTTATGCCATGTTTTAGAATCCATATTTAGCCATGTTCAACATGTATTTCAAATAGCATGTTTTAAAATATAAATTTCATCGTATGCATGTTTTGTGATGTAGATGGTTTCTTACTAAGCTCCCAGGCTTACAGATACTCTTTTCCTTATACTGCAGATAAAGGTAAAGGAAAGATGGACTAGCGGAGGCTGGAGGACAATGCGATGAAGATGTGTGTGGGTGGAACTTAGAATAAAGATCTTAGGGATCTAGCAAGTTTTGTTTTAAGCATTAGAACTCTTTAGCAATTTATTTGTTCCGCACTGAAGTATGTTTAAATGCCATGAACTAGTGAACTATACACTAGGCCAAGCTTAGAATATTAAATATTTGATGTTAGAATGTTTCCCGGCCATTTTAGAACTTGTATATGTGATTTGGGCACGCAACAGTGCTGAAATCAGAACTCAGCTGCAAAATCAGAAACCCCAATCGATCAGCCGATCGATTGGAGGCTCCCGATCGATCAGCTGATCGATTGGGGAGCTTGATTTCGCGAACAGTATGCTCTGGAATCGATCACTAGATCGATCGGGGAATTAGCCTCGCGAACAGAGAGCCTTGGAATCGATCCCTGGATCGATTGGCAAGCCTGGATTGATCAGCCGATCGATCCAGAATTTACCCTGTGCACAGTAGCGAGCTGAATCGATCAATGGATCGATCAACAAGTCTGGATCGATCAACCGATCGATCCAATCAAAGTCTTCGTATACAGTGGCATGCTGGATCGATCAGTGAATCGATCCGAACATCCCCATCGATCAGCCGATCAATTGAAATGCCTGTTCCAGCTGGAAACACTTAAGTTCAGTCCTTAATCACATGTGAAGGTTAGATCTTCTCTTTGGAGTAAAGGTACAACATTTAAAAAGGTATCTTTAAGCATCAGTTCAGTTTTAGTAGCAATTGGCATGGGTTTAGTAAATTTTAAATTAGTTCACGTTTCCGCACCTCATAATATAGCTTAGCACAGCATAAGGTGACGGTCCGGCCTCGCAGCCTAGTCAGTAGGAGGCGGGTCGTTACACACCTCTATCAGACACAATAGATTTAGGAACTCTGTGAAGTCTGATCACCTCCTTAACATATAGTTGTGCCAACTGCTCTATAAAGTGGGACACCTTGATGGCTAGAAAATGAGCAGACTTGGTCAATCGCTCCACTATTACCCATATCGCATCATATCCATTTGTGGTTCTTGGGAGACCTGTTATGAAGTCCATGGATATATCTTCCCACTTCCACTCTGGTATTGGGAGAGGCTGTAGAACTCCTCCTAGTCTCTGGTATTCTGCTTTAACTCTCTGGCATGTCAGGCAGGTACTGACATATTTAGCAACATTTCTTTTGAGTCCAGACCACCAAAACCTCTGTTTCATGTCTTGGTACATCTTGGTAGAATTAGGATGCATAGAGTATGGTGTACTATGAGCTTCTTCTAGAATCTTCCTCCTTAATTCCTCATCATTGGGAACACAAAGACGGTTCCCCTGATAAAGAACTCCACTGTCTGATACTCGAAACTCTGTATCTTCTTCTTTTTGTATCCCTTGCTTGATCTTCTGGATATCTGGATCTTCCCTTTGCTTTCTCTGTATATCCTCAAGTAGGGTTGACTCTAAGGTCAATGCAGAGAGTTGCCCATAAATAACTTCAAGTTCAAAATTTGACAACTCCTTCTGCAGTGGCAGGGCTAATGATGACAAAGACATCAGGGATGCACTGGATTTTCTGCTTAGTGCATCTTCCACTTTGTTAGCTTTGCCTGGGTGGTAGAGGATTTTATAGTCATAGTCTTTGACCAACTCTAGCCACCTATGCTGTCTCATGTTTAAGTCCTTCTGAGTGAAGAAGTACTTAAGACTCTGATGGTCTGTGAAGATTCTGCACTAAACGCCATACAAATAATGTCGCCAGAGTTTTAGTGCAAAGACCACAACTGCCAGCTTAAGATCATGAGTGGGGTAGTTCTTTTCATAATCTTTGAGTTGTCTGGAAGCATAAGCTATAACTTTTCCTTCTTGCATGAGTACAGCTCCTAGGCCCATCTTGGAAGCATCACTGTAGATGTCAAAACTCTTGTCACTTTCTGGAACTATCAGGATGGGAGCACTGGTCAGTCTCTTCTTTAGCTCTTGGAAACTCTGCTCACATTTGTCTGACCATTCAAACTTCTTGTTCTTCCTGGTTAGGGCCGTTAGTGGAGAAGCTATCTTGGAAAAATCCTCCACGAATTTCCTGTAGTACCCAGCCAACCCAAGGAAGCTTCTGATCTCCCTGGCATTCTTGGGTCTACTCCAGTTGTTGACTGCTTCTATTTTGGCTGGATCCACTTGGATGCCTTCTTTAGAAATTATGTGACCTAGAAATGCCACATGATCTAACTAGAACTAACACTTTGAGAATTTAGCATAAAGCTACTTTTGCTGAAGGGTCTGCAGGACTATTCTCAAGTGCGTGTCATGCTCCTCTAGAATTCTGGAATAGACTAGAATGTCATCGATGAACACGATGACAAATTTGTCAAGGTATTCTCTGAACACTCTGTTCATCAAGTCCAAAAAAACTGCAGGTGCATTAGTCACACCAAAAGGCATGACTACGAACTCATAGTGTCCGTATCTAGTCCTGAAAGCTGTTCTGGGTATGTCACTTTCCTTTACTTTCAACTGATGGTACCCAGAGCGCAGGTCTATCTTGGAGAACACTGTTGCCCCTCTCAATTGATCAAATAAGTCATCGATTCTAGGCAGTGGATACTTGTTCTTGATGGTCACTTGATTCAGAGCCCTATAATCTATGCACATCTGCATAGATCCATCCTTCTTCTTGACAAACAACACAGGAGCTCCCCAAGGTGAGTGACTAGGGCGGATGAAGCCTTTGTCAAGTAGATCCTGAAGTTGCTCTTGCAACTCTTTCAGCTCTGCTGGAGACATGCGATACGGAGCTTTTGAAATTGGACCGGACCAGGAACCAATTCAATCTCAAACTCCACTTCTCTGTTGGGAGGCAGTCCAGGTAGCTCTTCTGGAAATACTTCTGGATACTCGCATACTACCCGAACATCCATCTGCTTGAGTCCTTTCTGTTCTTCTACATTTACTATGTATGCAAGAAAACCAGCACACCCTTTAGCTAACATCTGGTGAGCCACTAGAGAAGAGAGAAGTTTCTGGGTCTTCTTCCTTGGCACTCCCGTGAATTCAAAAGGTGGTTCACCCTCTGGACTGAAGATTACTTTCCTTCTGCGGCAGTATACTGAAGCACTATACTTGTTGAGGAAATCCATAACCAAAATGATATTGAAATCCTGCATGGCGAGGACTACCAGGCTAACATATAGTTCTCGGTCTGCAACTCTGATCGGTACAGCTCGAAGCCACTGATTGGACTCCATGACTTCCCCAGAAGGTAGGTTCGTCAGGAACTTGGAGTTCATGCTTTCTGTAGGTACCTGTAATTCTCTGGCAAAGGGTACTGATACAAAAGAATGGGTCATCCCAGTATAAAATAGTACAGTAGGTAAATGTTGAAAAATAACTACTTGACCTGTTACAACCGTGGAGGCACTAGCAGCTTCCTCCTTGGTGAGGGAGAATACTCTGGCACTATCAAAGGCTGGAACTGGTGGAGCTTCCAACCTTCCCTAACTGATATAGGGTCCCTCTAGTGCTGCTTCAATGTGATATAACTGTGCAGGCTTGCCTCCATATTGCACTGGCTGTGGCTGAGGTGCTTTGAGCTTGTTAGGATATTCTTTAACCATGTGTCCTTCTTGACCACAGGAATAACATCCAGTCTTACCCAAAATACAGGCTCCTGGATGTGTTCTCCCACATTTGGGACAGGGAGGGAACTTGGTCTGCTTGTTTGCTGGTCCTCCCTTCTGGTTACTTCCTGAGTTCCACTGCTTTCTTTTACTACCCTTGCCTTTCCAATTCTGTTTATTTGACTGGGATTTCTGACTCCCCACTGTCTTGTCCTCTATCTTCACTGGCTTGTGCTGCGCTCGTTGTGCTTTGATGTCGTTCAGGTATTGCTCAGCAATTAATGCCCTACTGATCAACTCTTCACCAGTCTGGGGCTGGTGAGCTCCACTACTCACATTCAGTGCTATCACTGGCCTCAACATCCTGAGCATCAGTCTGACTCGTTCCTTCTCCGTGCTTACTAGCTCTAGGCAGAGACGAGCTAGCCTATTGAATTTCTTTACTGCTTCTTCCACTGATAGGTCACCTTGTCTGAATTCTATAAACTCCTCATAATGCTTATTCGTGATCCGCTGGCGGAAGAATTCTTCATAAAACTCTGCTTCAAAGTCAACCCAGCTCATCTGATTGACTGCTCTCTTGCTTTTAACTCTCTCCCACCACATACGAGCATCTCCAGATAGGCAGAATGAAGCATACTTGACCTTCTCGACTTCTGGCCAGTCAAGAAGCTCCATGGTGCTCTCCAGTGTCTTGAACCAAGCCTGAGCATCCCAGGGCTTAGTCGTGCCTGAGAAACTTTTTGGCTTCAGTTTCAGCCACTGTATCAGGTATGCTTCTTGTCTTCTAGGTGCTGTGGGGACTTCCAGGGCGGCTGGTGGAACCTCAGTCACTACTGGAGTCTCCACATTGATTGTTGGAGGAGTGGGAGGGACTGGCTGCTGATTCGCCATCAGATTGACGATCACTTGTTGCTGCTCTGCTACTTGTCTTTGGAGTTGAGCAACAACTTCAAAAAGATTTGGTTCAGCTGCTCTGGGCTCCTCGTTCCCCTGTGCTCGGTCCTCAGTACGAGCGGTACGGGGACGTCCTCTTCTTGACATCTAGTTATGTAGAGAAAAAGAAAGACTTGATATATTCTCTATCCTTTCTAAACAAACTTAGGTATATAGATAAAAGATAACCAAAACTTCTATCTTACTAAAGCGCATATAAGCAAATACTCTATACTGCAAATAATAAAGAAAGCATAAAAGGAAAACTTAAATACTTTCTTACTTGAAGACGATAAAGATGGTGCTGATGTGTGATGCTGGAGAATGGGGACTCCTCTGATACCAACTGTAAGACCACCCTTCTTACTATACTATACTACTCTCTAAGGATGACCGTTACTTAACTACTAACTCTACTTAACCGGTATGATCGAAACCACGAGGAGTCCTTACCGAAAAATTTTGGCAGAATCTCCCCTGTATCGGTGACCATAAACTGAGATACATAAAATATATACTTCAGCCACAGGCGGCTGGAACATGTATTAAACACCCATGCAGTTTAATAAGAGTCAAAAACTATAATATCTACTTATTACATAGAACCTCATCACAACATGCAATCTATAACGTGAATAAACTCAATAAAACATGGAATATAAAATACAATCTCAAATGACATCAACCATAAAGTACAACTTAATTACTTCTTATCCACTAGACACGAAACCTCAAAACTTCCCAGTTCTCTCCCACAGTCCTGGCATCACATACCATCCGCACCACCTTGTCGCCTTCCTTGCTAAATCTTTTCCTTTCCTTTATTTGCAGTAAGAGGAAATGCAATCTATAAACAAAATTTACTTAGTAAGCGCTATGTAACTCACAAAAACATGGATATGTATGTATACAAGAAGAAACTAGAAACTGTATGCTCTAAAAGAAAATAAAGCATAAACATAGCTGCTCATGTTAATCTAAAAGCAAAGAAAAGCTAAGGAATCTACTCATGTAATTCTAATAGCTAATCATGCTATACAAGGATAAAACTGCATGCTAGAAGATAAAGCTAATAATGCTAAATAACTAATCAGGAAACAAATAAAACTAATACTGCATGCTTCGAATTAAAGAAACTAAACTTGCTGGCTCTAAACATAAGTGAAGCTTGTTTCATTTATTTCAAAAACTTATACTTTAATACTTCAAAATAATAATAAATATTCTTCTTGGGCCTAGGCGTAGTACTAAGCGCGCTCCCTAATAGAGACTGGGTAGCGAGCCACCAGTTCTACGAGGGTAAAGACCTCGGTCTTACCAGGGCCAAGACCTCAGAATTGGTCACCTGAATTTATTTAACGACAACCTCGGAAGTCGGGTACTAGCCTTTCTTTAAAATAAAATACTTGTTATCTTTTAATATTCTTATAATAAAATGCCTTGGCATTTCTTTGAGCACTTGGTGTGCTGCTGATTCCCAATACTTAAATTTTAGGGATCCTATCAAGACCTTGGTCTTTTCTCACTTATAACTCATTATAGTAAGGAAAGTCTAAACTAAATGCTATGTATATATATGTATATGCTATAATCTGTTCATGTACATCTTAAAGCAAGGGAAAACAAAATCAGCATACTAAACTTATAAAAAAATTTGCACTTAAGCTCAATAAAATGCTTATTTAATTCTACAACTACAGTGCATGAATAAAGTCTAATAGCAAAAGAAGGAAGATTGCTCATATTCATAACAATGAAAGCTACTGGTGCTCAACTAATAGCAATGAGAGCTGTACATGTCCAATTAATTGCATACGAACTAAAATCTGCAAAGCTAACATAAAATGAACCACTTAAACACATGATGTTCATGTCATTCTAACGGTAAAGAGGACTGGTCATGCTCAACTAATAACAAATAAAAGTTGTACATGCTCATTTAATAACAATGAAAGCTACTGGTGCTCAACTAATAACATTGAAAGGATGTACACACACAAATAATAACAAATAAAAGCTACTGTTAAGGAACCAAATGAAAAATAAAACAGAAACTGCATTCCTTCATTTGTTGTGCACGCCTATTGCAGCACCAAGAAACTAGAAGCTTAATCAAAAATAGAAATCTGCACTCATTGCATGGCACAAACCCAAATCTGAACAGAAAGCTTAATGAATTGTTCATGCCCTCTTTTCCTAACACCAAACTGATTTGCACAGCAAGGTTACAAACCCGGATTACTCAACAATGAGGTGATCTCATATTCAACCTAGCAAAATTTGCAATTAATGGTCATGGTAGCAACCAACACAAGCAAACCGAAATCTCTAATCTTGCTTCATCAGATTGGCAAGAAAACAATCAAAACCTTGAATCTATTCTAAGATCCCTAAACATCATAATTCTCTACAAATAAAATTCTGAAAACCCAAATGAAGCAATTCCTCTCGGAATTGTGGTACGGTAGAAAACTTTGATCTCATCCCTCCTCACGGCATACCCAAAAAAAACACAAAGAAAACACTAAACCGAACTCAAACAACTCTTACCGCAGGTGAGTAGCTACTTACCTCGGTTCCTTGGACTCACAGCCGACGGGAAGCTTCTAGGGTTTGCGGAGAAATTGTTTCCTCAGCGATCTCTTTGTACCTACTTGTTCTCCTTGGTGAGACGGTTTCGAAGATGTGAGAATCCCTCGGAAAAACCCCTCGCCGGCTGCCGAAGGAAGAGCCCTAGCTCCGGTCCTGTTTCGCCCGAACGAAGAAGCGCCGATGCCGCATGAGAGGAGAAAGGGTTTCGGTCGAGAGAAAAGAAATAACTTAACCCTCTTAAACCTAGGTATTTCTGTTTTAATTATAACTTAAATACTATTTGGTTCGGGTTTTACTAAGAAACCCGCGGTTGGTCTGTTGGTTAAACGAACCTCTACTTAACCCGAGGTCCACGGTTCGAATCTTGGCTTGGACGTTTTTTGTCAAAACTTCTTTCGTTTAGTAAAAATACCTAACGACCTCCAAGAATTACATAAAAATACTCTAAAAATTTCTAAAAATCTCTAGAATATTTTAAAAGCATTTACAAATATTTTTAAAGACATTTAGAACTCGAAATAGGGAAAATTGGGTCATTTCAGTGATGGAGCAGTGCTGACGTGGTAATCGATTGAGGGGATTGGATCGATTGAGAGCACTATTTAAAGCCTTGGCGGAGCATTTTCTCCGTAGATCTGTGCGATCTTTTCCTGTGAGCTCGCAGAGATTTTTCAGCGATCTTCTTCGCCAATTCTTGAAGGCTCTTGGGGTGCATCCTCAAGGTTCAAGAGGCAACAACAATCAACAAGTAAGCAAGAAGATGGGTGTATTTCAGTTGTATTTTTGTATCTTCTTCTTGTGTGAGTGTTGTAGTGTTGTGTGTGCTTGAACGAGACTTCTCCACCTCCGGCTGCGACTGAGAAGGAGTTGTTTACTAGTGGAGAGTGCTCGAGTGTGTAGATCCTTGGATTAGTCACCTCTTCTTGAGGTGGATACCAAGTAAATTCGTGTGTTAGCGTTGTGGTTGTTTTTGTCTTTGTATTTCGCTGCACATTATCAAGACACAACCGACGAACATGCGACGAGACGCTATTCACCCCCTCTAGCGGGCACAAAGGTCTCAACACCTTTGTCCAATGATAATGCACACTTTCACTTGTTTTCAGTGGACAACAAAGCAATGACGTTCAATCATTACAATTCTCCTGCGAGTGGAAGTAAATAGAAATGTGAAATTGAAGCAGCAGTAAGCATCCAATATTCATGTGTATGTTAGTATTGTAGTATAAATGCTAGTTGATGTAAAATTTTAATTTCCTATTCATTCTTACAAGTATTAGATTTAAAATAATATAGTCCTGAGCAACTTGTTGCTATTCATCCATATTTTAAAAGGCATTTTCCCTTTGACCAATGAGTGTCTCTCACAATAGAAGATCTAAAACATAAAGCCAGTTAAGTAAATGAGAAACAGTGTGAATAGAAAATATTGATATAAAATATTACATATTAAATTGTTGATGCTATTTACAGTGTTGATTGTGACTTCTTTATGATGCAATACATTCAATATCTTCTATATCATCTGAAGATGGACTTCAAACAAGGAGATATAAAAAAAAATTAGAATTGATGTATTAGTATCAATTTTGAGGGACATGTTCTGTAAAATATTGGATTAATTATCCATAGTGTTGTAAGAAAAATAGTTGAGTAGAGAATATAAAGGTATAATTGTGTAGTGTTGTTAGTTTTATATCTTTGTATGTAGTATTTGTTGTTTAATACAGTGTTATCTATGATATAGGAAGTGTATACTAAATGGTCACATGAATAACATTAGTATTGCATAGCAAAATAGAAATCACAATATCCAAATTGGCATGGTGGTGCTGATTAGTGAAAAGAGGTAACATCACTGTAAAACAATCCTAGCAAAATAAAGCTAATACTTTACATCATATCTCTGTTCTATAAACTAAAAACTTGCTAGTGGTTGTGATTTTTCAGAAATTCAAATAGGTTAACTCCAATAGTGGGTTTCAAGTCTACAGAGTGCGCTTAGAATTTAAAATAGGCTTGTAAATTGAGTTTCAACTCAAACCAAGTTATGAGTAAAAAAAATGGTTGTTGTTGTTTTTATAAATTTAAATTTGATAGGGTTTGTTGCTCATTGAAATCCATCAGGTGCACTATTTCGTGCTAACTAGTATACCATAAGAACTTCATCGATATTAGTTAAAACTAAGTTTTAACACCATATTTAGCTTCTCCTCACTCAAACCTTCATAGTGATTGTGAATTTGAAGAAATCCAAATACCCTAGGTCCATAAGTAGGTTTCAATCAAAATCCACTGATGGATCTAGACAGGTTTGATTGCATCCATTTCAAATCTTGTGAGTTTCTAGTGTTGCAACGACTCCAATGATGCTATCTATTACTTATTTAAAGTCCTCCAGAGGTTCTCTAACGTTACGATAGATTTCAGCATGAATGTGAGTCTGATATGAGATCATATTAGGCCCAATGTGGGCCTTATATGATCTGACCTTGGTTGCTTTATTCATTAATCACAACCATGATTTTGATCCCAATATCTAAAACTTCACACCATATCACCTTTTTGTAAACTAAAAACTTGGTAGCAGTTGTGATTTTTTTTTTCCAGAAATCCAAATAGATTAGGTCCAACTGTTGAATTCAAGTTTATAAGGCGCGCCTAGAAATTTTAAAAAGTCTTGCAAATTTGGCTAGAACTTAAATTAAGTTATGACTTAAAAAAAATGGTTCTTGTTATTTTTGTAAAATAAAATTTGACAGGGTGTGTTGTTCATTGAAATCCATCAGGTGCACTCTTCCGTGCCAACTAGCATGCCACAATGACTTCATTTTTAGTTGTTAGAACTAAGTTTTGACATCATATCTATGTTTTCCTTAGTCAACCCTTCCTAGTGATTGCGAATTTGCAGAAAACTAAAAATCCTAAGCTCATAAGTGGATTTCGATCAATACCCACTGATGGACTTAGACAGGTCAAAACTTGTGAGTTTTCGGTGTTATAAGGACTCCAACAATACTATTCATTACTTATTTAAAGCTCTCCAGATATGGTCCGACATTATGATATATTTTAGCATGAATATGAATTTGATATGAAATCATATCAGACTCAACATGAACCTTATATGATTTGACCTTGGCTGCTTTATTCATTGATCACAACCACGATTTTGATCCTGATATTTAAAACTTCACACTATATCTCTTTTCTGTACACTAAAAACTTGGTAGCAGTTATGATTCTTTTCAGAAATTCAAATAGGCTAGGCTCAATAGTGTGTTTCAAGTCTACAAGGTGTACTTACAAATTTAAATAGGCTTGTAAATTGGGTTTCAACTCAAACTAAATTATGAGTTAAAAAAATTTGTTGTTGTTTTTATAAATTAAAATTTAATAGGGTGTGTTGTTCATTGGAATCCATGAGGTGCACTCTTCCGTGTCATTTGACATGCCACAAGGACTTCATTTTTAGTGGTTAGAACTAAGTTTTGACATCATATCTATGTTCTCCTTAACCAACCCTTCCTAGTGATGTGAATTTACAGAAAACTAAAAACCCTAGGTCCATCAATGGGGTTCATTCAAAATCCACTGATGGATCTAGATAGGTTCGATTGCACTCATTTCAAGAATTGTGAGTTTCCGGTGTTGTAAGAACTCTAATAGTGTTATCCATTACTTAAAACTCTCCAAAGGTGGTCCAATGTTATGATAAATTTCAGCATAAATGTGTGCTTGATATGGGATATATATGGCTCAATGTGGGCCTTATATGATCCATCCTTGGCCACTTTGTTCATTGATCACAATCATGATTTTGATTTCGATATCTAAAACTTCGCACCATATCTCTTTTCTGTAAACTAAAAATTTGGTAGCAGTTATGATTTTTTTTTAGAAATTCAAATAGGCTAGGTCCAATAGTGGTTTCAAGTCTACAGGGTGTTGGACCTAATATGAGATGATATTAGGCCTACGTTGAGCCTGATATGATCTCATATTAGGTCGACATTCATACTGAAATTTATCATAATGTTGGACCACCTCTAAAGAGCTTTAAATAAGTAATGGATAGCACCGTTGAAGTCTTCGCAACACCAAAAACTCACAAGTCTTGAAATGGATGCAATCAGACATATTTAGGTCCATCAGTGATTTTTTATTGAAACTCACTGATGGACCTAGGGTTTTTGAATTTCTACAAATTCATAATTACTAGGAAGGGTTGAGTAGGGAGAACATAGATATGGTGTCAAAACTTAGTTCTAACCACTAAAAATAAAGTCCTTGTGGTATGCCAATTGACACGGAAGAGTGCACTTCATGGATTTTAATGAACAACACACCCTATTGAATTTTAATTTACAAAAACAACAATAACCATCTGTAAGTACCCTGTGGTAGTTTTGATGTGATCAACCAAGTCAAGTTAGGTCCTGTTGTACTTTGATGCCTTGTGTCTAATTATGCAGGAACTTAGGAGCACAAAAAGTTGAGCGAAAGACGCAGCTAGCGGAAATGACAACACAGGAGAGAGTCGACGGGTTCGATGCATCAGAGGGGCGAGGCACTGCGGAAGAGTATGCTGGCGGATGAGAAGAAGGTGCACAGTGTTTCCAAGAGATGAGAAGCCGAAGTGAAAGGTTGCTCAAGAAGGCCAAAAAATAGGTTCGGGTGAGCCCTATTCTGGATGACCGAAATCACCCAAATAAACGAAGCCGGAGTGGAAGATCCAAATAGAAAGTCAATAAGGAGTTGACTTTTTGGCCCAAGCACTTGGAGCTACTCCGGGCACTCGGACCAACTTGGTCCAGCTAGGGAGCCTTGGCGAGGCACCCCTATGCAAAGGCAGTCCGGGCGCCTGGAACCCTTCCAGGCCCCCGAATCAGAGAAATTTATCTAGATCAATTTGTTGCGATCCGTTGCATTGTGGATAAAGTTTTATCCACACCTAGGCGCCCAGAACTCTTCCAGGCGCCCAGAGTAAGACTATAAATACAACCCTGATCTTAGTAGTTAGAACAACACTTGTAAACAATCTTCTATTCAGTTCTAATTTGTGATCTAGTGCTTAACTGCTATAAGAGGCTTATCCGTTAGAAGGAGATTTGATAGTGAGCTTATCAAGGTCTTGGACTAGTAATCTTCTGATTGCAAACCAAGTAAAAGATCTACATTTACTTTCTTTTTAATTAGTTTACTATTAACAAGTGTATCTTAATTTAATTTGAAAAGTCAAGAAAGATGTTTTGTTTGTTTTACATTGTGCAAGGTAATTCACCCCCTCTTGTCGGCCATAAGAGACCAACATCATTTTTTTTTAACTCATAACTTAGTTTGAGTTGAAACCCAATTTATAAGCCTATTTTAAATTTCTAAGCACACTCTGTAGACTTGAAACCCACTGTTAGACCTACCCTATTTGAATTTTTGAAAAAAAAATTGCAACCGCTACCAAATTTTTAGTTTATAGAAAAGAGATATGGTGCTAAGTTTTAGATATCGGAATCAAAATCTTGGTTGTGATCAATAAACAAAGCAACCAAGGTTAGATCATATAAGGCCCACGTTAGGCCTGATATGATCCTATATCAGACTCACATTCACATTGAAATTTATCATAATATTGGATGAAGAACTTTAAATAAGTAATGGATAGTAAAGTTGGATTCCTTGCAACACCAACAACTCACAAGACTGTAAATGGGTGCAATCAGACTTGTCTAGATCCATCAGTGGATTTTGACCAAAACTCATTGATGGACCTAGGGTATTTAGATTTCTTAAAATTTATAATCACTAGGAAAGTTTGAGCAAGGAGAAGCTAGATATGGTGTCAAAACTTAGTTTTAACTACTACCGATGAAGTTCTTGTGGTGTGCTAGTTAACATGGAAATGCATCTGATTTGCATTCAATGAACAACACACCTTGTCCAATTCTATTTTCTAAGTACAACAACACCCATTTTGTTTAAGTTATAACCTAGTTAGAGTTTAAAACAAATTTACAATACTTTAAAATTTCCAAGCACACCCTATAGAGTTGAAACACACTATTGGACTGAGCCTATTTGAATTTTTGAAAATTTACAACCACTAGCAAGTTTTTAGTTTACAGAATGGAGATATAATGTGAAGTATTAGTTTTACCTTGCTGGGATTGGTTTACACTTCTCATATCATAGATAACACAGTATTAAACAATAAATACTATATACAAAGATATAACAATAACATCACTTTACACAACTATTTTTCTTACAACACTATGGATGTAGTGCATACAAAATATATGGATCCACCTCTCATACTTATAAAATATATAAATCAAGAAGAATTTTCCTGCATACATATACCAGTAAGTCAAGAACCAGGGGCTGGTGACATTTTACAAGTCCTTTGATTATGACCCAATTGTTTGCAGCGGCTGCATTTGATTTTTACCTTCCCATTATGTTTTGACTCTATCCGTGCCTTCTTTTGTCTACCGGGCTATACAAGACTATGGGGACATAGAACTATAATGTTGTTTACTCCCCTAGGCCAAAATTCCTTGCTCCTACAAGGGTAAATATGATTCATGTATGTCGTATTCCAATTTTGTGAATGGAAATAATACTCATAATATGGGAGTGTATCTATGTTCCGATGAATGATGACGACAATAGAATGTGAGCAAGGCAGTCCTGAAATTTAAAACTTACTGTAGTTACAATATTTTATTTCCAAATCAATAATGAATGAAGTATCTCATGTCTCTACTTCCATTTTAGATTGAGAGTAGGGGTGGACTTTATATAGTCTAGCTTTTTCTCTCCTTGAATCCATTTATTTAGTAGCATGAGGTGTCAAAGCAACATACGATTTCGATATTTCCTCCATATGGTTAAAGAATCATTGAACTACCTTTCTTCTGGTATTATCAATTAACCTATTTATGAGAAGTTCACATGAATGCTTGAATAAAACATTTAAACTTTCTACACAATTGATGGTTAGCATTGTGTATCTTCTCCCACTAAAGTGTGCATTAGCCCATCTTATAGGGTCAATGTTCTGAAGCCACTTATGGATATCTAGATGTTTTTCAAGCATGGACTGTATTATGAGATCATATTGGAGTGTCGTGTTTGTCCGTACTGCTACCCAAAATAATCTTAAAGCTAGCTTACTACCAGTGTCTGTTACCATATTTTAAGATATGTGGTGGCAACAAAAAACATGATAGGTGGTTGGGTAGACTTTCCTAACTGTTGATATAATGTCACGATATCTATCTAATACTATGCTCATTGACTGTGCATCGATAGCAAAAAATTGCTTCATATGATCTAAAATGCACTCTCATGCAGACCCACATTCAACTTCAGCGATTCTAAACGCTATTGGGAGGATATTGATATTAGCATCAATTGTTGTAGCTATCGATGATACACCCGGATACTTCGCTCTTAGATGTGTGACATCAATTCCGATTAGTTTGCATAGATAAGACTTGAATACTCTTCGACAAGATCCAAAACCCTAAAAATAGTATTGGAACTGATTATTACCATTCTTGTGTAGTGCCACATAGGTTTTAGGATCCCTGACTTTTAACTCACGCCAATATAGTGGAAGATTTCTATATGCCTGGTAATAATCTCCAACAACCTTCTTCATTGCTTTCTCCCGAGCTATGTATATTTTTTTGTATGATATGGTCACTCCAAACCTAACTTTTGTATATGATATTATCATACTTGGTTTGTACTGTTTATTAGAAATAAATTGCTCTTCAACAAAAGATGCTACAAATGAGGAAGAGCATGTGCTTGATGATCAACACTTTCTCTAACTATGCCACATTAGTGTTCTTGTACATATTTCATAACAGTGAACTCTATATCCCCTGGGCAACTACTCTCTATATACATGGTTGATTAAAGCAGACTGCTTTAGCTCTATTTGTTTGAGTGTCAACTGGGCTATATCTCATATGCTTAACCATGATATATTTCACAAGTGCATTCTTGAACTCTTGTCGAGACGAAAAAAAATCTGTCAAATAAATAATTCATGCTCATCTGTTACCTCTCCATTTGGCTTTTATAGTAATTAAGATTTCATAATATATTAATCATCAAGTATTGAGAATTCCTCCTCTAAGTCAATGTACTGCTATAGGGGAAATTTATATTGTTCAATCTACATATTATTAGCTAAGAAGTTTTATACATCTGTACTGCATTGTAATTCCTTTGCAAGTCTGATATAATGCTCTTCCTCCTCACTCCATGTAGGCTCAAAGTATTCAACAAGTGTTGTAGAAGGATTTAGAACCTTATCTTCTAGGATACCTACTTCTTCATTTAAATCAAATATCAAATTGTTTACATTTCTATTTGTGTTCTGCACACCACTATACTCAGAAGATGATAAAATATTAGTTCTAGATAATTCTACTACATTAGCTCTATGCCCCACGGCAGAATTTGCATCAAGCGTATTCTATATCTCAGAGAGAATTTTTTTTAGGAATAAGATCACCCCTGAAAAATAAATTATAAACTAATTTAGCAATGTTACAACTACATAATCAAATGGTGCTGTAATTCAAAGAGCATGTAACAATAGATATGATGCATATACTAGATTTTCATAATTTATCAGTGATTTTGATAGAATTCCACTGATGGACCTAGGGTTTTTGTATTTTTGCAAAATCACAACCACTTCCTTGGGCGAGAAAAAGGTATATATGGCCTAAAACTAAAGTTGAAACCAAGGATTAAAGTGTGCCTCATATGATCCCATGTTGGGCTTGATATAGGATCATATCAGGCCCACATTGAGCATGATATGATCTCATATCAGACCGACATTCATGCTGAAATTTATTGTAATGTTGGAGTATATTTGGAGAGCTTTAAATAAGTAATGGATAACATCATTTGAGTCCTTGCAATACTAGAAACTCACAAGACTTTAAATGGTTGTAATCAAATATGTCTAGGTTCACTAGTGGGTTTTGGTCAAAACCTATTCATGGACTTAGGGTAATTAGATTTATACAAACTCCTAATCACTACGAAGGGTTGAGCGAGGAGAAGGTAGATATTATATCAAACCAAAGTTTTAATCAAGAAATAAAGTGGGCTTGATATGATCACATATCAGACCCAACGTGCTGATACCTACCATATCAGCCAAACATGCATGAGCAAGGTCTAGTTGAAATCTAGTATCACAATGGAGCACCTTGCAAATCGATTAAGGAATAGAGGACATCATATTGCAAGTGTTATTCCATAATTCTTCCCCAGACATCCATTGACACCATAAATATAATTTTTGTAATCACCTTTTGCTACAAAAGTGTACATTAATTTTTTTTACACTACAAACTAATTTTACAATAGCAAATTGATACGTACATCACTAAATCTTTATCTATCTTCTTCTACTAATTTTATTCTTGCTTGAAATTTATCCTTCAATGGTGATGTTCTTCAACAATGTTGTTCTTGAACATTGTTATCCTTTGAAGTCGACTCTTGAAACCCTTACGACAATATCCCACTCTAATTACTCTTTTGTAATCCCACCAAATTGTAAGAGGAGGTTTGGTAACTGGAAGAGGTTTGTGATGGTTTTGTGTTTATAAGAGAATTAAGGAAGAAGTTATGGATAGAAAGAGAGGGTGAGACCATGTGTATTCGAACCACAGAAATAATTTTCAAATAAAAATGTGATTCGAATGCCTTGGAAAATGAGGTGAGGAAAGGAGAGGTTGGCGTGGAGGGGTAGAAGGGGAATTTTGTTGGGTTGCTTGGGGAGCTAGAGGGGGGGGGGGATGAATAGCTTGTCTCGCTTGTTTGCTTGCTTCGGTGTTATTGATTTGCAACGGAACAAACTCGAAGCAAACTCTCCAATGCTAACACATAGATTTACTTGATATCCACCTCAAGAAGAGGTGACTAATTCAATGATCCACACACATGATCACTCTCCACTAAGAAAGAAACTCCTTCTCAAATACAACCAGAGGTGGAGAAACCTCATACAATACTCACACAACAAGATACAACTCGAAGCAAGAAGTAATACAAAAATCCAAAAGAAGACATCTTCTTGCTTGATCTTGTGTAGCTTGAGGATTCCTCTGTTGGGATCGAAATATAGCTAGGGGGGGGGGGGGCGGGGGGTGAATAGCTCGTCGCGTGCTTCGTGGTTGGCGTTGCTTGTTTCTTCAAAGATGTGCAGCAGAAATGTACAAGAAATAAAATACAATGCTAACAAATGAATTTTACTTGGTATCCACCTCACAAGAGGTGACTAATCCAAGGATCCACACACTCACGCACCCTCCACTATGAAACACACTCCTCTACGGTAACTACCGAAGGCGGAGAAGCCTTTACAAACTCTCAATACAAGAAGAAAGGAAAGGATATGAAATACAAGCAAAAGCTTACAATAAACCCTAACCCTAACTTCTCTTCTTGCTTTTGATCCGCCTCTTGACTTGGAAGAACCTCCAAGAATCTTCAAGAACTGGCGATCTGAACTTGAGAGAGAGCTGTGGAGTTGCTGGTGAAGATCGGAGATGAATCGTGTGAGCTCTGCTGAAGGAAACGCTCGCCTGCAGCTAAATACGATGCCAACGGTCGGATCCCGATCGATTGGATTGCTCCCAATCGATCGGGGACGCTTTGGATCGATCCGTGGATCGATCCAGAGTGCCTCTGTGCTCTCTGGAATAGCCTAGATCGATCGGCTGATCGATCCAGGGCTTATCGCGCACAAACAGCAGCTCCCAATCGATCCACTGATCGATTGGGACCTCTGGATCGATCCACAAATCGATCCAAAGGGGTTCTGTTCGTGGGGACTCACCTGATCGATCAGCTGATCGATTGAGCATGATCCAATCGATCGGCTGATCGATCCAGATCTGCTGGATCAATCGGCTGATCAATCCAGATCTTGGTTTTTTGTCCAAAAGCAAGTCCAAAGTCCCCTAAACCAACATCCAGTCAACCATGACTTGGTGGTACATAAAACCTAGCATCCGGTCACCCTTGACCAGCTAGGACTCTCTCACAAAGTGTCTGGTCAATCCCTTTGACCCACTTGGACTTTTCTCCTCTTGCCAAGTATCCGGTCAATCCCTTTGACCTACTTAGACTTTTACCAGATGTCTCGTCAACCTTGACCCATCTGGATTTCCCCGTGCCTGGCTTCACTCACCAGGATTTCCACCTGGCTTCACTCACTAGGATTTCCCTTCTGCCTAGCTTCACTCACTAGGTCTTCTCATCTGCCTAGCTTCACTCACCAGGACTTTCACCTAGCTTCACTCACTAGGGTTTCCTTCTGCCTGGCTTCACTCACCTGGACTTTCACCTAGCTTCACTCACTAGGATTTCTCAGTCAAGTATCCAGTCAACCTTGACCTACTTGACTCTCCTTCACAATCTCCCCACATGAACAATTGCACCTGCAATGTTCATGTGTTGTCTACAAGTATTGTCAAACATCGAAACCAAATCATCAAGACTCGAGCTTGGCTCACTTTAAGCCCAGTCAAACAGGTTAACCTTGACCTAGGGAATATTGCACCAATAATCTCCCCCTTTTTGATGTTTGACAATACCACATGTTATGTTAGGAAATTAGGCTAATCCCATAGCCTCAACTCCCTTCATGCCAATATCTGAATGATGGTTCCCTCCACGCATTCTCCCTTCTCATTTTCTAGAGGGCAAACTCTCCCTTTAGGTACTGAAAGCTTAACTTAACCATGCATTCTCCCCCTATTGGCACACATCATAAACATGCCCCCATCTTTGGGCACACATCAACCACAACCTCTCCCCCTGAAGAGTTGCTTATCGTTGTTCACAACTTCACTCGTTGTGATCAACACGATAATAAAGATTCTATACCCTTCATTATCATCAATGCTCACCCTTGAGCATTAACCACTTGAATAACCCAAATGAAGGTCCCATACCCTTCATTTTTTTTTATCAAATACTCATCCATGAGCAAACTCCACTTAAACAATGAGGATATCCACTCCCCATTAATTTCAATGCCCAACCTTGAGCATTTTCTCTAAAAGAAGGTTAACCACCTCCCAAGGTGTATGAAAAATAATTTTCATGTCCTTAAAGAGTAACTCCCCCTAAAGACATGGTCGTACCTTCTGTCATTGCACCAACAATGACTTGGAATCCCTAAACCTTTAGGAAATCCAAATTTAGAAGTTTTGAGGTTCAAAAATTCAATTTTGAAACAAACCTCAACCTAAACTTCAATTTAGTCTTTCTTAACCAATCCATCCTTGTTTTCAATATGAAAACACCCTTTTTATGTATACAAATGTATTTTTAAGGGTTTGGAATGGTTACTTCGACTAACCATGGTTCAAAAATGCTGAAATCAGGCTTTCTCAGCCAAAATCAGCAACTTCGATCGATTGGAGTTGGGTCCCAATCGATCGGACCATGCTGAATCGATCCACTGATCGATTCAGGTAGTGTGGATCGATCGGTGGATCGATCTAGCGAGCTACTGCTCGCGGGATTTGCCTTCTCAATCGATCGCCCAATCGATTGAGGCATTCCAATCGATCACCCGATCGATTGGAGTTCTGATAGTTGCTGAAATTCCATTTCAGTCAACTTCAGAAACCCCTAGAAAATTCTACAAAAATCCAAAAATTGTGAAAATTTGTGTAGACATTTTTTAGGGCATACTTTATCATGGAAAAATAGTTTTCTAAGAAAATAATTCATATTTTCAAAGATTGACACAAATTTGAAAACTTGTAAAAACTTTATTGTTTTCTTCAAGTTTGTGTCTAACTATTCAATGGCGATTACTATCAAAAGATAGCCTTCACCAAGATTTTCCAAAATCATTTTAAAAACATTTTCAAAACTAATATCCCACCATGTTCCTTGGGCTTAATGCACATGACTTGTACATTAGCTTTCCCAATGATGGGAAAACACATAACTATGTGTTTTAATGAACTTAAAACTCAAAAGAATGCACTAATTCAACATCTTGAGTTTTGTTCATCATCTTTACATCTCACTTGTATCTAATGTACACTAAAACACATACAAGTCATCTTATAGGTCTTTGTGAGATGTAAATTTTAGTTTTGCCTTAATCTAGGGATTATGCATATCTATCTAGGCATTTTGAGTGGTAAACATCCACCAAGGATATTAATTGTTAATTCCACTTGTTTATAAATGACTTTGTCCTTAATTTTAAGGAAATAAACATAGTGCATGATAATGTTATGACATACATCAAAACGAAATAATTTTCAAAAGAAAATTTCCTATAACTACATGATGTATGTATGTCATAACATGATATTTTTTGTGTTTTTCATAATAAAATGTGAATGCAAAAATAATCATGATGTCATGACATATAATGGGCAAACAATCATGGCAAGATTTAGCATAAATAAAATATACCTAGATTATCTATCTAAGTATCCTTAAGCACATAGCTAATCCTAAAACTTAAACCTTAGATTTGCCCAATTTCCTCAAAAAAATGCCAACACCCAACTTAGCATTTCTTTAATCTCTTGAATTAATTTATGCCAATTGAAATTAAACATATTCCTCAAGTGTTGACATATTTCATTTTTCCACAAGAGTAGCACTTTAAACTAAGGCTTAGATTTGCCTTAAATTACTAAGAAAATACCAAAGTCCCAACTTGATATTTCTTATGTTTTTCAAAATTGTGCCAATTAAGATTAAAATCAAAATCTCCGGAATTAGGCACATTTTACTCTTCCAAAGAGTAAATGATAAATCTATTTCATTTTCAAAGGTTAATAATAACCTTGAAAATGCTCCTTGAGTGTCAATTTCTTCAAAGTTGGGTTAACTACCCTTCTTCTTAGAGTTGACACTCTCTAACCCATCTATGGGGTAGAGAAAATGCTCCTAGGAACCCAACACCTATTGGTGCTCCTTGGATGCTCTAGGTATTCACTAGGGATAACTTCCCTAGATACCTTCCTAGTGACCTTGTTTGGCTTTTTAGAAGCCTTGGTCACCTTTTCTAGGTCAACCCTAGGGATTGCTTCCCTTGTGACCTTGTTTGTGACTTTCTTAGACTTCTTAGAAGTCTTAGTCACGTTTTTCGTTGTAAAGATACTTCTAGGGATAACTTCCCTTGTATCCTTGACTTGACCTCTAGACTTAGGGTTGATTCCATAACTATATGAAACCCTATGGTAAGTAGGTGCATCCTTTTTGATTTTAGGTTTGTATCCCAAACCTCTATGGCCCTTGGATGACCGTTGTTGTCCTAAACTTAGATTTTGCTCATTTTGCCCTTTAAGGATATTTTCCATCCTTTTTAGGGTCTTTTCTAGTTTGTCAAGTCTTGACCTCAAAGCTTGATTTTCCATCACTAATTCTTCAACCTTAGGTTTTTCACTAAAATCTTGATTTTTCTTCTTCTTAGGCAAATACCTAAAATCCTTAGGGTTCTTACCTAAATTCCTATATACCTTTCTAAACCTAGGTTGAGAGGCTTTAGCATGATAAGCTACATGATTTTCCTTAAAGCTATCATGCTTTCTATTCTTATGGTAAATAGCATTAAAATGGTATAAATTGGAGCTAACATGCTTTTTACCATTATTTAAGGGGATAGACTCAATAAAAGTTACCTTCCTTTTTACCTTGGAGGCTCCCCCTTGAATTGAGCTTCCTTCTTGAGCCTTGACCACCTTCTTCCCCTTAGGGCATTGACTTCAGTAATGCCCCTTTTGATTGCAAGAGAAGCACACAATATGCTCCTTGCTCTTCTTTGTTCTGGGAGTGGTCTCCTTAGGCTTCTCCTTGCCCTTTTGTGCCACTTGGTCCTTCTTCTTGACCAATTTAGGGCATTTGCTCTTGTAATGCCCATGTTCCCTACATTCAAAGCATATGATAAGATTTTTATTATTAAATGAACTATTTATACCTTCTTGTGTAGGGGTGGTTTCTTCTCCTTTGGATCTGGATGCGGAGGCTTCCTCTTGATCCGATGATGATTCTCCTCCAATAGATATGTCTTGATTTGTGGAGGTGGAAGCTTCTTCATCCTCTTCTCTTCTTGACCCAGATGTGGAGACTTCTCCTTCTACTTGATCCGGTGTCACCAAAAGTTGCTCCTCCTCAATCCTAGAGGTGGAGATTTCTTCATCTTCATCTTGTACATGGAACAAAGAGTATGCTCCCTCCTTGCCCTCTTCATTGCATCCCTTTGAAGATGAAGCTTCTTCTTGGACTTCTTCTTCGGAAGTTGAGCATCTCTCAACTTCGGAGTCCTCCTCTTGGTCTTAATCCAATGAGTCGCCTTCTTTGGGTTCCTCTTGATTAGGTACAGTGGAGGGGATCTCATGGATTGATGCCAATTTGCTCCAGAGCTCCTTGGCATCCTTGAACTCTCTAATTTTTCCAAGAATGTGGCTAGGCAATAGATTGACCAAAAGCTTGGTCACTTTATCATTGGCCTCACATCTTTGGATTTGCTCTTGGCTCCAATTGCTTTTCTTGAGGACTTTTCCCTTTGAATTTCTTGGAGCCTCGAAGCCTTCCATTAGAGCAAACCATTGCTCTATCTCCACCATTAAGAAGTTTTCGATCCTTGATTTCCAAAGATCGAAGCTAGTAGATGTGTACGGTGGAGCCACCTTTGTGTTAAATCCAAGTCCATCTTGGAATTGCATCTTGAAGTTGAGCTTCTTGAATTCTTTGACTTTGATGAATTTGCTCCAACTTCTTCACCCTCTAGCTTTGCTTGTTTTGTTTGCCCCTTCCGGTGATGATTCCGGTGAAGAGCGGCCTCGCTCTGATACCACTTGTTGGGACCGAAATGTAGCTAGAGGGGGGGGGGGGTGAATAGCTCGTCGCGTGCTTCGTGGTTGGCGTTGCTTGTTTGTTCAAAGATGTGCAGCGGAAATGTACAAGAAACAAAATACAACACTAACAAATGGATTTTACTTGGTATCCACCTCACAAGAGGTGACTAATCCAAGGATCCACACACTCACGCACCTTCCACTATGAAACACACTCCTCTACGGTAACTACCGAAGGCGGAGAAGCCTTTACAAACTCTCAATACAAGAAGAAAGGAAAGGATATGAAATACAAGCAAAAACTTACAATAAACCCTAACCCTAACTTCTCTTCTTGCTTATGATCCGCCTATTGACTTGGAAGAACCTCCAAGAATCTTCAAGAACTGACGATCTGAACTTGAGAGAGAGCTGTGGAGTCGCTGGTGAAGATCGGAGATGAATCGTGGGAGCTCTGCTGAAGGAAACGCTCGCCTGCAGCTAAATACGACGCTAACGGTCGGATCCCGATCGATTGGATTGCTCCCAATCGATTGGGGACGCTTTGGATCGATCCGTGGATCGATCGAGAGTGCCTTTGTGCTCTCTGGAATAGCCTGGATCGATCGGCTGATCGATCCAGGGCTTATCGCGCACAAACAACAGCTCCCAATCGATCCACTGATCGATTGGGACCTCTGGATCGATCCACGGATCGATCCAAAGGGGTTCTGTTCGTGGGGACTCACCCGATCGATCAGCTGATCGATTGGGCATGATCCAATCGATCGGCTGATCGATCTAGCTCTGCTGGATCGATCGGCTGATCGATCCAGATTTGCTGGATCGATCGGCTGATCGATCCAGATTTGCTGGATCGATCGGCTGATCGATCCAGATTTGCTGGATCGATCGGCTGATCGATCCAGATCTGCTGGATCAATCGGCTGATCAATCCAGATCTTGATTTTTTTCCCAAAAATAAGTCCAAAGCCCCCCTAAACCAACATCCAATCAATCATAACTTGTTGGTACATAAAACCTAGCATCCGGTCACCCTTGACCAGCTAGGACTCTCTCACCAAGTGTCTAGTCAATCCCTTTGACCCACTTGGACTTTTATCCTCTTGCCAAGTATCCGATCAATCCCTTTGACTTACTTGGACTTTCACCAGATGTCTGGTCAACCTTGACCCATCTGGATTTCCCCGTGCCTGGCTTCACTCACCAGGACTTCGACCTGGCTTCACTCATCAGGATTTTCCTTCTGCCTACCTTCACTCACTAGGTCTTCTCATCTGCCTGGCTTCACTCACCAGGACTTTCACCTAGCTTCACTCACTAGGGTTTCCTTCTGCCTGGCTTCACTCACCAGGACTTTCACCTAGCTTCACTCACTAGGATTTCTCAGTCAAGTATCCAGTCAACCTTGACCTGCTTGACTCTCCTTCACAATCTCCCTACATGAACAATTGCACCTGCAATGTTCATGTGTTGTCTACAAGTATTGTCAAACATCGAAACCAAATCATCAAGACTCGAGCTTGACTCACTTCAAGCCCAGTCAAACAGGTCAACCTTGACCTAGGGAATATTGCACCAACAGCCTCTTGACTCTTAGAAGTGCAGCAACACTTGTCCCCAAGATGCTTCAAGAACTGACGGAAGAAATCGTGAGCTTGGTAGAGAATCTCGGGAGAAGTCTACGGAGAATGAAGCTCACCAACGACTTTATACTCTGCACTCCTAGGGCTCCCAATCGATTGGGCCTGCTCCCAATTGATTTCCACATCAGATTAGCGCAATCCTAGCCATCCAAAGCTCGCTACCTGAGCAACGATCATATCCCAATCGATCGACTGATCGGTTGGGGAGTCTAGAATCAATTGACCGATCAATTCAGAGCGCCTTTGTGCTCTTCGTTGGAAATACCCAGAATCGATTGATTGATCGATTCAGGTTTCCTCACAATCTCACAAGAAATCCAACCCTAATCGATTGGTTAATTGATTGATGATGCCCAATCGGTCAACTGATCGATTGGTAATCTCTCTGTGCTCGTGAGAATGTCTCCCAATCGATCGGTCGATTGATTAGGTCCCTTTTTCTCGCAGCACTCTCCCAATCGATCGGCTGATCGATTGGGCTCTGGTTCAATTGATCTCCTGATCAAATTGACCAACTCTAACTTATCTAAATAAAGTCTAGCGTTCCCAAAGTAAACATTCGATTAACCTTGACCTGTTGGGACTTCGTCACCAAGTTTCCGGTCAATCCTTTGACCCACTTGGATTTTTCTCTCCGTACCAAGTGTCCGGTCCTCCTAGACCCACTTGGATTTCCACGTGCCTGACTTCACTTATTAGGACTTCTTTACTGCCTAGCTTCACTCACTAGGGCTTTTACCTGACTTCACTCATCAGGATTTCCATTTGCCTAGCTTCACCCACTAGAGCTTTCACCTGGCTTAACTCACCAGGATTTCCATCTGCCTAACTTCACTCACTAGGACTTTCACACCAAATGTCCGGTCAAGACTGATCCACTAAGATTTTCATCTTCTGCCAATCTTCCCATTGGACTTCCTAGTCAAGTATCCGATCAACCTTGACCTACTTGACTCTTCTTCACATTAAACTGGTCAACCTTGAGCAATCTCCCCAAACAGACGATTTCTCCTGCAATCTCTATACATTGTCAAAATAATCTTCATATATTGTCAAACATCAAAACTCGCACATTACAACTCAAGCTTGAGCCAATTCATGCTTAGCTAACCTGGTCAATCTTAACCTAAGGAAATCGCACCAACAATCTCTCTCTTTTTGATGTTTGACAATACCTTTAAGTTAGGCTAATCTATAACCTTAACTTCTTTTTCATACCAAAGCATGAATGAGGATTTTCCTTCATTCTCTCCCTTTCCTAGAGGGCAAACTCCTCCTTAGGTTAATGAAGGTCTAACTTATACCCTACATTCTTCCCTTTTGGCACACATCAAAACTCTCCCCCTGAAGAGTTATCTCCACGTTGTGCACAACCTCATTCGTTGTTCACAACATCAAAATGAAGGTCTCATACCCTTTACTATCTCCAATGCTCATCCTTGATCATTAACACTCAAACAATGAAGATATCCACTTTTCTATTATTTTTCAATGCTCAACCTTGAACATTTACTACAACGAAGTTTCTACAACCTTCCATGGTTTCAAAAATTATTTTCATGCCTTTAAGAAGTAGCTCTCCTTCAAAACATGCTCTAAATTTCTATCATTGCACAACAATGACTTGGAACTCTTAAAAGTTTAGGAAATTCAAAATTTAAAGTTTTGAGGTCTAAAATCCAATAATGAAACTAAACCTCATCCTAAACTTTAACTTAGTCTTCTTTAACCAATCCAATCTTATTTTCATCAAGAAAACTACCCTTAAATGTTCAAAAATGAATTTCATAGGGTTAGGAATGGTTAATGTGACGAAAATTGGCTTAATGGGCTGAAATCAGACATTTATAGTCAAAATCAGCCTTTCTAATTGATTGAAGTTGAGACTTAATCGATTGAAGTCTTTCAATCGATCCACTGATCGATTCCGCAAGTTTCTGTTCAAGAAAAATGCCCTTGAATTGATCCCCTGATCGATCCAAGCAGGGTCAATCGATTGACTGATCAGTTCTGTGAGCTTCTGCTCACGAGAAAACCCAGTTCAATCGATCGGTTGATCGATTGAACTCTCCCAATCGATCAGATGATCGATTGGATTTCTGATTTCTTGAAATTAAATTTCAACCAAAATTCAGAAATACCCCAATAATTCTACAAAATTCTAAAAATTATGAAAATTCTTATAGACATTATTAAAGATATATACTATCAAGAAAAAAAATAGTTTTATAAGAAAATAATTTCTAGTTTCAAAGATTGATATAAAATTGAAAACTTCAATGATTTTATCTAGTTTGTGTCAAACTTTTTAATGATGATTACTATGAAAAGATAGTCTTCACCAAGAATTTTCAAAAACATTTTGAAATAATTTTCAAAACCAATTTCCAACCATGTTCTTTGGGCTAAATGCACATGCCTTGTACATTAGCTTTCCTTATGATTGGATAACACATAACTATATGTTTTGATGAAGCTAAAACTCAAATGGATGCACTAAATCAACATCTTGAGTTTAATTTATCATCCTAACATCTCACTTGTATCTAATGTGTACTAAAATATATACAAGTCATCTTATAGTCTTTGTGAGATGTAGACTTTGGTTTTGCCCTAATCTAAGGGATCATGCATATCTATCTAAGCAATTTGAAGATTATGATCATCCAAGTAGGATGTCACTTATTGATAAGTTTCCTTATCACACTTGTTGGTACATGCCATTGTGTTTAATTATAAGGAATTTAAAATAAGGTATGATGACTTATGACATACATTAAAATGAGTAATTTTTGAAAGAAAAATATATTATAACTATATGATGTATGTATGACATGACATGGTATTTTTGTTGGGTTTTTCATAATAAAATGAATGCGAAATATGATGTCATGACATATGATGAACAAATGATCATGGTAATTTAACATAAATAAATATACCTAGATTATCTATCTAAGTATCTCTAAATCTTTGCTAACTTAAAATTAATCCTAGATTGCCCTTTTTCCCCAAGAAAATGCTAAAATCCCAACTTGACATTTTTTTTGTTTTTCCTTATTTATGACAATTTAAATGAACTCTAATTCCTCATAGTTTGACACATTTTTCTCTTTCAAAGAATAATCAATTAATCATTTTCATTTTTCAAGGAGTAACAAATCCTTGAAAATGACTTCCAAGTATCAACTTTTTCAAAATTAGGTTAACTACCCTTCCAATTAAAGTTGAAACTCTCTAAACCTATCTAGGGTTAGAGAATATACTCCTAGGAATCCAAAATCTATTGGTGCTCCTTGAGTGGTGTAGGTATTCACTAGGGATAACTTTCCTAGTTACCTTCCTAGGCTTCTTAGAAACTTTGGTCATGCTCCTCTCCTCTAGGTCAACTCTAGGGATAACTTCCCTTGTGACATTCTTAGTGAATTTCTTCAACTTTTTTGAAGCTTTAGTCACATTGGTCTTCTCAAAGATACTTCTAGGGATAACTTCTCTTATATCTTTGACTTGACCCTTAGATGTAGGATAGTTTCATAACTATATAGAACTCTATGATAAGAAGACACATCCTTCTTGGCTTTAGATTTGTATCCCAAACTCCTATGATCATAGGATAACTCTTGTATTCCTAAACCTAGATTATGCTCATTTTGCCTCTTAAGGATATTTTCCGTTCTTTTTAGGGTATTTTCTAATTTATCAAGCCTTGACCTCACGACTTGGTTTTCCATTCTTAAATCCTTAGATTTTGATTTTTCATTTGGTCCTTGAGCATTTCTATTTCTAGGTTTATATCTAAAATCCATAGAATTTTTACCTAGATTGTTATTTACCTTCCTAACCTTAGGTGAGGTGGTCCTGACATGAAAAACTATATATTTTTCTTTAATCCTATCATACCTTCTATTTTCATAATAAATAACATTGAAATGATATAAATTATTTCTAGCATGTTTTTTATTATTACTTAAAGGAGTTGGTTCAATAAACGATACCTTGGGTTTGCCCTTAAGAGCTCTCCCTTGACTTGTGTTTTCTCCTTTGACTTTGGTCGAATTCTTCCCTTTTGGACATTGGCCCCGGTAATATCCATTTGGTTTACACAATAAGCAAAAAATGTGCTCCTTGCTCTTGTGTGGCATGGGGCCGACCTCCTTGGGCTTCTCCTTGCCCTTTGATATCGCTTGACCCTTCTTCTTGGCTAATTTAGGACACTTACTCTTGTAGTACCCTTTTTCCCTACACTCGAAACACATGATATGATCTTTATTATTTACAATTGAAATTTCTATACCTTTACTTGTAGGGGTGACACTTTCTCCATTTAATCCGGATGAAGAGACTTCTTCTTGATCCAGTATTGATGTTCCACACTCCCCCTCAATCCTTGAGGTGGATGCTTCTCCATCTTCATCCTCTTGTACATGAAATAAAGAATATGCTCTGTCTTTGCCTTTTTTGTTGCACTCCTTTGAGGATGGAACTTCTTGGACTTCTTCTTCTTCTTTCGATGTTGAGCACCTTAACCTCGAAGTCCTCTTCTTGATGATCCAATGAGTTTCCCTCTTTGGATTTTTCTTGACTTGGTGTAGTGGAGGGTTCTTCATGGATCTTCGCCAACTTACTCCAAAGCTCCTTGGCATCTTTATATTCCCCCATCTTGCTCAAGATGTCGCTAGGTAATAAATTGACCAATAACTTGGTCATTTTTTAATTTGCCTCACATCTTTGAACTTGCTCTATTTGTTCTTCTTGATGATTTTGCCTTTGTTATCCTTTGGGACTTCAAAACCTTCCATTAGAGCAAACCATCGCGCTATCTCCATCATGAAGAAGTTCTCGATTTTTGATTTCCAAGAAACAAAGTTTATTATTACGAATGGTGGAGGCATCCTTGTGTCGAATCCGAGTCCATCTCGGAATTCCATCTTGAAGTTAAGCCTTTGATGAAGTCTTTGACTTAATGAAATTTGAGCTTTAACTTCTTCTTCATCTGGATTGTTGCCCTTCCGGCGATGAGTCCGGTAAAAAGCGGCTTCGCTTTGATACCACTTGTTGAGTCACTTTGGGCTAGAGGGGGGGGGGGGGTTAATAGCTCATCTTGCTTGTTTGCTTGCTTTGGTGTTGTTGATTTGCAGCGAAATAAACTCGAAGTAAACTGTCTATTGCTAACATGTAGATTTACTTGGTATCCACCTCAAGAAGAGGTGAGCAATCCAAGGATCCACACGCACGAGCACTTTCCACTAAGAAAGAAACTCCTTCTCATATACAACTAGAGGTGGAGAAACCTTATCCAATACTCACACAATAAGATACAACTTGAAGCAAGAAGTAAATATAGAAATCCAAAAAAAAAAAACCTCTTCTTACTTGATCCTGTGTAGCTTGAGGATGCCTCTTGACTCTTGGAAATGCAGCAACACTTATCCCCAAGATGATTCAAGAACTAGCAGAAGAAATCGTGAGCATGGTGGAGAATCTTAGGAGAAGTTTGCGGAGAAGAAAGCTCGCCAATGGCTTTATACTCTACACTCCTAGGGCTTCTAATCGATTGGGCTTGCTCCCAATCGATTGCTACGTCAGATCAGAGCAATCCCAACCATCCAAAACTTGCTACCTGCGCAATGGTCATATCCCAATCGATCAGCTGATCGATTAGGGAGGGCTTGAATCAATCGATCGATCGATTTAGAGTGCCTATGTGCTCTTCACTGGAAATACCTGGAATTGATTGACCGATTGATTTAGGCTTCCTTGCAACCTTGCGAGAAATCCAACCCCAATCGATCAGCTAATCAATTGGCGATGCCCAGCTGATTGATTGAGAACCTCTTTGTGCTCGCGAGAATGTCTCTCAATCGATCAGCCGATTGATTGAACCCCTTTTTCTCATAGCACTCTCCCAATCTATTGGCTGATCGATTGGGCTCTGGTTCAATTGATCTCCTGATCAAATTGACCGACCCTAACTTGCCTAAATTAAGTCTAGGGTTTCCAAACCCAACATCCGGTTAATGTTGACTTATTGGGACTTCGTCACCAAGTGTCCTGTCAATCCTTTGACCCACTTGGACTTTTCTCTCCGTGCAAAGTGTCCGGTCCTCCTGGACCCACTTGGATTTCCACGTGTCTGACTTCACTCACCAGGACTTCCTTACTGCCTAATTCACTCATCAGAGCTTTCACTTGGCTTTACTCATCAGGATTTCTATGTGTCTAGCTTCACTCACTAGGGCTTTCACCTGATTTTACTCATCAAGATTTCCCTTTGCCTAACTTCACTCATTAGAACTTTCCCACCAAGTGTCCGGTCAAGACTGACCCACTTGGATGTTCATCTTCTGCCAACCTTCCCATTGGACTTTCTAATTAAGTATCTGGTCAAACTTGACTTACTTGACTCGTCTTCATATTAAACTGGTCAACCTTGACCAATTTCTCTAAACGGACGATTGCTCCTGTAATTTCCATATATTGTCAAAATAATCTTTATATATTGTCAAATATCGAAACTCGCACATAAGCTTAAGCTAATTCAAAGTTAATTAACTTGGTCAATCTTAACCTAGAGAAATTGTACCAACAAATTTCACATATTTTATAATACTTTTGATAAATATAAAATTATAATACGTCTTGTGATAAATTCCGTATTCAACTGATGTCATTTGATCTATATATTAAAAGGATTATACTGGGAAGAAAGAAAATGAAAATCAATGCTGAGTTTATCAGAAGTAGAAGAAAACGACGATCATGGCGAGAAAAAAAAAATGGAAAGAGAGTTTTCAGTCAACTTAGAAAATGTTGAAAACTTTTAATCTTCTTCCAGAATTGAAATTTCTTAGCAAACACTAGTTGCCGATGTTATCAAATGGTACTTGTTGATGCAAACTATGTTCTCAAGAGACAAGTCAAACTTTAATTTTTAAAGTGACCGGAGGATATATTTTCGATGGTTGTGTACTTTGATTTTTCTGAATAAGCTCGATTGGATATTCAGACGACCATTTCTCAGGAAGAAGTCAAATCAAGAAGAAGGAAATATTTTTCATCAAAAGAAAATATTATCAATTTTTTCTCTACACATAGTCATTAATAGCTCCTAGTTATCTTTGTTTGCTTACGATTATTGAAAATTTGGCGCTTAAGCTTCTTAGAATTAATCTAGTTTCAGAAGTATAGAAAAAGACTTGAATAAATTATTATTATTTTCGCTATTAATTCAAGGCATTCTCGAAGTCGAAGGAGGCAAATCGATATATAAAAGAAATGGATTATTTTTTTTTTTTTCAAATTCAAAACTACAGTTTATTCTAGATTATATCATTTGACTTTAAATTTTCCACTAAAACTAATTGATTTAATTATTTGGTCTAGTATATATATATATATATATATATATATATATATATATATATATATATATATATATAATTTTATCCTACATATTCATGATAGAATCCATGCGCTCGGACATTAATGAATGGGCGTCTGGACTCTCGGATTTACACTCAGTTATCAATGAGTGTGCAGGTAAAAGTGTGCAAGCTATAAAAAATCATATATATATATATATATATAGAAATAATATGCTGTTCGATGCCTCCTGCACGATCATGAGGGACACACTTACGTGGCTTTGACGACTCTATTTCTTTACATTATTAAATTCCTTTTATTCTCTCTCTCCTTCCGTCCTCGACTTTTAACCTCTTGACTTTCCTAAATTTAAATTTCCCTCGCTCTCACTCCTTCCTTTGTCGTCGTCTTCTGTTCCACTCGCTCCTTCCAGCAAGTAAAGCAAAGACGTTACAAGCTAAACCGCCACATGCTTGTTCTTGAGTTGACTAGAAGCTCCTCAAACTGCCACTGCAAACATAGTCGACGCTGCTTTGCTTAGCACCCATTTCCATTCTCAATCGTAAGACTTTCCACTCACTTCTATTTTTCAGCTTTGTATAATATTTTTATTAAAATTTATCCTACAATGTACCACTATAAAAAAAAAAAAGTTTTACTGACAGAAATATCTGTCGGTATATGTATATACCGACGAACTTTCAACGGAATTATTTTCGTCGGAAGAATATCTGACGACATGCGTTTTTCGACGGAAACATGGGTTTCTATCGTTAATATTTTACCGACGGAATTATAATTCCGTCGTTAATGTTGCAGGAAACACTATTCCGGAAGTCGAATAACTTCCGACGGAAACATATTTTCCGTCAGTAAAAAAAGGTAAATTCTGACGAAAAATTGTGATTCCGTTGGTATTTATTGACGGAATTGCTGATTCCGTCGGTAATCTATCGAATCCTTATGTTTCGATAATTTTCGATAGAACATTGTTCCGTCGGTATTCCGACGTAAAATGAAAAAAAATTAAAAGATTCAGTTTGTTTACACGCTCTTCTCGATATACATTTTTCAAATATATAAAAACCATCACAAATGATGATATCATACAATCCACACATCAAATACAATCCACGCATCAAATATAATCCACACATGCATATATCTATCATATAACAATATCACATTAATAAAATCCACAAAAAAAACACATTCCATACAATCCATATCTAACTAAATCTACAGAATATGTAACGACCCAACCCTTTTGGCCTCTTGGGCGGCCCTTGTGGCGGCCCTTATGTCGTCGGCCCATTTGGCGACCTCTCATGTCGTCGACCAACAACCCTTTGGCCGTGCCGTTACTCTCTAGGACTTTCCACCCCTGGCAATGGATTTTTGCCTCCCCCAGGATTCGAACTCTAAACCTCCAGGCTTAAGTATTAGAGTTTATGAATCCTGGTAACCAAGTGAGATGATCTCACTTGGTTACCAGGATTCATAAACTCTAATACTTAAGCCTGGAGGTTTAGAGTTCGAATCCTGGGGGAGGCAAAAATCCATTGCCAGGGGTGGAAAGTCCTAGAGAGTAACGACATGTCCAAAGGATCGTCGGTCGATGACATGAGAGGTCGCCAAATGGGCCGACGACATAAGGGCCACCACAAGGGCCGCCCAAGAGGCCAAAGGGGCCGGGTCGTTACAATAAAAGGCGCCTTTTTATTATAACGACCCGACCCTTTGGCCTCTTGGGCGGCCCTTGTGGCGGCCCAACTGGCGGCCCTTATGTCGTCGGCCCATTTGGCGACCTCTCATGTCGTCGACCGACGACTCTTTGGTCGTGTCGTTACTCACTAGGACTTTCCACCCCTGGTCAGTGGATTTTTGCCTCCCCCAGGATTCGAACTCTAAACCTCCAGACTTAAGTATTAGAGTTTATGAATCCTGGTAACCAAGTGAGATCATCTCACTTGGTTACCAGGATTCATAAACTCTAATACTTAAGCCTGGAGGTTTAGAGTTCGAATCCTGGGAGAGGCAAAAATCCACTGACCAGGGGTGGAAAGTCCTAGAGAGTAACGGCACGGCCGACAGTCGACGGTCAACAACCCGAGGGTCGCCAAATGGGCCGCCAAATGGGTCGTGTCGTTACAATAAAAAGGCGCCTTTTTATTGTAACGACCCGACCCTTTTGGCCTCTTGGGCGGCCCTTGTCACCATTTGGCGAGTCGATCGACCGACCCTTTGGCGTCAGTTACTTTCAGGACTTTCCACCATTGGCGTTGATTTTGCCTCAGAACTCTAAACCTCCAGCTTAAGTATTAGAATCCTGGTAACCAAGTGAGATCATCTCACTTGGTTACCAGGATTCATAAACTCTAATACTTAAGCTTGGAGGTTTAGAGTTCGAATCCTGGGGGAGGCAAAAATCCACTGCCAGGGGTGGAAAGTCCTAGAGAGTAATGACACGGTCAAAGGGTCGTCGGTCGACGACATGAGAGGTCGCCAAATGGGCCGACGACACAAGGGCAGCCACAAGGGCCGCCCAAGAGGCCAAAAGGGCTGGGTCGTTACAGAATATATAGATGCAAATATCCATATCTAAATTCAAGTTTCCAGAATACATATGCCACTAGAAAGTACTCCAAATAATACAAGAATGCTAAATAATAAAGAAAATCCTATAGAAAGTCAAATACAAAATGAACATGTTGATGTATAAATAAATCGTTTGCATATATATGTATAACGAATTTTATATGAAATGATACATGAACAAAAATGAGCATATGATGTAATGAAGAGCCAATATGTAAATAGGACCGAACGTGACTCCTGAAACATATAGTAATAAAATATTTAGAAATAAATATATTATAATATCAAAACAGAATAAATATATTACCATGGTATATATATGATAAATAAAAATTAAAGTGTAGTTGAACAAACCTCAAAAAAACTAATCATCATCGTCTGATGGATCTTGAGTCTCCTGTGACTCAAAATCATGTGATGCCTGAGTGAAATTAGCCACGATCGCTCGCATCTGGGCCATGAGAGCTTCATTACTCTTGTAACGTTCGACTCTCTTCTTCTCCTCATCAGCTCTCCACTGATCCATATCGGCCATCCTCTGATCCATTGATTTCAGTTAAGTATGCAGTTCTTGATTTTCACATCTTAAAGACTGCATCTCACTAGAAGAAGAGGAACTAGCACGACCTACTAGATTTCTCAAATAATCAAATGCAACTTTGGCCTGAGAGCCAATGCCATAGAGGATGGATTTTTTTGTCCTTCCACCGACAACATCATAATAAATCTCATTTAGAGCATCGGTGGATAAAGATTGTGACTCTCCCCCCTCTGCTGATGGCTGAGATGCCTGAGCCACCCTTTCTGTCATTTGTTGTTGGATAAAAAAAATATAATATCCAATTTGATCAGTATTACTAAATACTAATCAAGATAGTAATGAACAAATGTAATAAAGTTAATAATCTTACATGTAGAATCTGAGATCGAGGATCAATAAATGATCCATCCTTCTTCTTATGGGTCTTGAGAAAGATCTTCATACATGTGGGCTGTCGGCAAGCTCACGTTCCTACATTCCAAAAATTTGGGAAAAAATTCTACAAGTTTGGTAATAAATACAAAATTTGTTACAAAGAATAACTTTAAATTATATTTACCATATCTATGGTATACTCAACAATAGATCTAGATCCTGACGTATGTCGAGCGGTTCCGGTGCTCGGGCCACCTGCTTTGTATTTCTATTTGCTTTTGCCTTTTCAACATTTGCTTGCCACCTTTCTGCAGCCCAGGTGGCCGTCCATGCACTCCAAATCATCTCAGAAACATACGAAGGCCTAGTGCCCTTCTTTCTCATATAATACATATGATCTCTGTACAATTTGGTACAGTAAGTATTCCATGTAGCTTTAAATTGTTCTTCTTGCCCATCCACCCATGTATATCTTTTCTGTAATTATAAGTTAAATATTTAGTTTAAATGATAACTATATTATAGAATACCAAATATATTAAATTTACTTACCACAAATTCATTATAATAAAATAGTTTCATCTCTTGGTCTACATGCCTCCATGTAGTACTAGACGTGCAAATTCGTTCCTTGAATTTTCTAGTGATATATGTGGCAACTCGGTGGCTATCTGGAGTGAATCTACACGAAATAATATTAAGTTATGGGAAATATATTATAAATAAAGTTATATCTGAATTTGAATTATTAATAAGAAAGAATACTTACGAGTCCCCGACAATAGTAAGGACCTTGTAGCCACGGGGTGCCACAGGCTACTGCTCTGCCATAATGATATCTGCAAAATAACATTGCAACACATCATAATAAGGTTTAAAAACATGATAATATAAATACAAAACAATATGGAAACATAACTTATCGACAAAAATAATAATGTTAATATTTAATCATCAATAACATCTGACCAATCAACATTAATAGTTTCTATGTCCTCATCACTAGATGAGCTTAGTTTAATTTCATTCTCATTGTTATACATCTCTCCATCATCTATATCTTCGTAAATATCATTAACATCTACAAGTAATTGAGAAGTAGATTGGTGTTGTAAATCAACTGAATGTCTCTCTACTTCATCATTCTGAAATGCATCATGGTTTTGAGCAGTGATTGTGTTCGACATCTCTATGGTCGAGCGAGGCTTGATTCAATAAACAGACAACCATTCACTAGATCTTCTTCTCTTCATAGGGTATTCAAGATAAAAAATTTGACCCGCTTGTATCCTGAAAATAAAAGGCTCAAACTTATTGAATCTTTTATTTGCATTACCTCAACTAAATTATAATTTGGATGAATTCTAATACCTATTCTTGGGGTCGGATCATACCATGAACATTTGAACAACACACACCTCTTTATTGGTAATACAGGATATTTAATCTCTATGATTTCATCAAGTCTACTATAGTAATCAAACTCAATGTTATTGTTGTCTATAGATCCTTTGATACAAATACAAGAATTATAAGTTAATCTCCGTGAATTTCATTGTGCCACGTGAAATTTAAGGCCATTAACATAGTAACCAGAATACACCTTTATTTTACGAAAGGGTCCGGATGTAATATTCATTATTCTATCATCTTACATATTTGATATTCTACGGTCTTTCACCTATAAAAATAGTTAACATATATATTAGGACACTTCTTAATAGACATGAACTAAAAAAATTTCACAAATTCTCTAACTTACATATATTTGAAACCATAATGCAAATTCGGTCTCTAACTTTGTAGCTACATCACTTGCACTAATTGATGAGTTTTGTAGATATAATTGTTGTTCGTACAAGCTGAGAAAAAAATAATTATATAAAAATTAGGATATCAAGCAAAATAATTAATAAATGTTTGATTTAAGAAGTTTACTTACTTTATGTATGGTTTGACCTCTTCATAATTTAAGAGTAAATATGTTCTTGTAGCATGATATTCTTCTTCGATTAACCATCTAGAAAGCGATGCACCCATTAACTTACAAGGAAACTTGAAAATAGAAAGCATCGATGGGTCTATCGGCTGACAAGCATCATTAGAATTTCTAGGACACTTGCGATGTCTTGTTTGCATACTATCAACAAAATAATAGGAGCAGAAAGAAGATACTTCTTCAACCAGATAAGCATTGCGTATTGACCCCTCAACTCTTGCTTTGTTATGAACATTATTTTTTAATTTTCTCAAAAACTGTTCGAATGGATACCTCCATCTGTACTTCACATGACTTGCTATTTGTACCTCGTATGACAAATGTACTGGTAGATGTTCCATTGAATAAAAAAAATTGGTGGAAATATGCGTTCCAGTTTACATAATATGAGAGAAATGTCTGTTTCTAGCCGAAGCATATCATCTAGCATAATACACCTTGCTGTCAAATATCTAAAAAATAGACTTAATTTAGTGAGTGATTGCCAAACATTTTGAAGGGGTCAGTCATGGAAAGCTATTGGAATAAGTCTTTGCATAAATACATGAAAGTCATGACTTTTCAGTCCAAACATCTTTAATCTATTCATATCCACGCATTGAGCCATATTTGAGACATACCCATCTGGAAATTTGATTTCTTTCAACCAATTACATAAAGCTTGCTTGCCATCTTTGTCTAATGTATAATAAGCCTTTGAAATCTATTAGTTATTTCATCTTGATGCAACTTTGGTCTATTAACTAGTTCTTTTAATTTCTCACATGATTTTGCAGTGTCTTTAGTTCTTCCAGGCACGTTCATCATAGTATTAAAGATATTATCGAAGGAATTTTTCTCAATATGAATAACATCTAAATTATGTCGAATAAGCAGATACTTCCAATACGATAACTCCAAAAAAAAACTCCTTTTCTTCTAACCACACTTGCATATCCTAACAATATATTTATTTATCTCATCAGAACCAGATTGAGATACTGGTAGAAATCCATAATTGTTAATTTGCTCAATGATTTGTTCACCTGAAGCATGGAGTGGAGGGGGTTTTCTGACTACAACATTTTTTAAAAAATTTTTCTTATTTCACCCGAGAGAGTGATCAAGTGGTAAAAATTTACGGTGATTATCAAACCAAGATACCTTCCCACTATAAGGTAATGAAAATGCATCAGAATCTATCATGCAATGTGCACATGCTAATTTACCAATTGTGCTCAATCTCGATAACATTGAGTATGTTGGAAAATCACTGATCGTCCATAATAATGTAGCATATATCGAAAATTAGTTTTACTTGCAACATCATAAGTCATCGACCATACATTCCATAATTCATTCAACTCAGCAATCAGAGGTTGTAAAAAAACATCTATCTTCTCTTTGGGATTGGTTAGACCAGGAATAAGTACTATAAGAACATAAATTCATCTTTCAGACACATCCATGGCGGTAAATGAAGGCGCTGGAATTTCATTCTGTTTTGATTTCCCCTGTACAAAAATTATACAAGTACAGAACTTTTCCTAGTAACCCACATGTTCGATTAGACATGTGTTTGATCATTCAAGCAAGTTCTTGACGGATCAAAGCACACCTTGATCGAAGTACAAGATCGCTGGCCTCTTGTGTTGATGTTCATGATTGATACAAAGAAAACTAAACTAATTACACAGCGGAATCAAAGAACTAGTTGTGCCTTTCCTTTGTAGCCAAAGACCTCTTGATCTTTTGCTGTATTCCTTTCCTTTTCTTGGACGTCGTGTGGGCGACGATCTACCAAGAAAAAAATCACCCTTCTTCTCTTCTTTGTTTCTAAGCTGCCGGCCACTAAAAGGAGGCTCTAGGATGGACGCCTTCTCCTCTTCTTCCTCTCCTCCAAGCCGTCGGCCCTAAGGTGGAGTTGGAAGAGAATTATGCCGCTGGCCCCAAGGTTGACGCCTCCTTCTCTTCTCCCTCTTCTCCAAGCCGTCGACCCTAGGGGATTCTAGGCAAGGGTGCCACCGACCCTAGCAAAGGGAGTTGTGGAAAACTTATCTTTAGGGGGTGCCACCTCCCCTTTTTATAACCCTTGCTGTCGGTTATAAAGAAAGAAAAAAAATAGCAGAATTCTATTTAGAAAAAATCTCCCTTTTATTTTTTATATCCAAATTCCGTTCGGGTGGATGCGAGGCTTTATATAGAGGCTACAACAAGGACCTAGAGGAGGAATTGGTTTAGGCCTCCTGATGGGCTTGGGCTTCCTGGGTTCGGCCTGAACACTCAACTCAAGTCCATCAATAATAACCCATACTACTAAAGGGTTATTATTGAACTACCGCACCAATCCCATATTATAATATGGGCTCCTTCTTATCATGAGTGCGTTAATCTCCTTGTGTTTAAGACATCGTATGTCCGTTAATTAAATAAATTACTGACAACTCAATTAATTAACATATGATTCCAAGAGTAGTATCACTCAACTTTATTATCATGCCGGACTAAGTCCACCTGCAGGGTTTACATGATAATGCTTATGAGCTCCTTAAGGGGGCATCATCAACCTAAATAATTAGGACACAAATTTCTTCTATAACCAACAACACACTATATAAACAGCACTATCTCCCAACTCATCGGGCTTATTGATTTAACAAATAAATCTCGCCCATTGATAAGTTAAAGAAATAAATATTAAGTATACGTGCTTGTTATTATATAGGGATTAAGAGGATACATATACATAATAATAGAGGTTCTGTTCTTTTATGTAGTCATTACAAATCAAACAACCTCAAACGGTCCTGCTCAATACACACATAGTGTACTAGTGTAATTTTATAGTCAAGACAGACTAATACTAAATTACACTACAACCGTTCTAATGGTTTGTCCCAATCCATCTTGGTTGTGAGCTACTATTTATAATTTACAAGGAACTGATAACCTGATCTTCTGTGTAGCACCACACACCATGTTATCTACAATATAAATTAAATAGACAACTGCATTGACATATATATAAATATAAAATGCAAACATTTGATCAAAATAATTCTCATTTCAAAATATTTCAAAAACAGATGTTCATACAAAAGCTAGGCTTATAGTATACATCCCAACAGTAAATTGTACAGTGTTAATATAACCGGCCAAGATGAATATTGTTTCCCTAACTATCCAAATGGCTGAAATTCATCTGTAGAAAGTCCCAACCTCACATTATGTGGTTCCATTGCAAAAGAAGGAAATACAACATCTAGATGTTTTCATGCAGGTGAATCACAAGGATGACACATTATACCTCCATCGTGCTCATGCTCATGATGCTACGTTATATGGTAAGCTGTAGCAGCAAATGCATACAAACGTTGAAGTCTAACAGTTAACGGAAAATAATACATCACTTTCCAAGCAATTTTTTTCTTCTTCTGCCCTGGTATGCGAGTACCATGCTTATAACAAGGGTGTGTACAGATTTTGCATTCACCCAGATCATTATCTTCATTCCAAAATATCATGCAGTTGTTTATACAATAATCAATCTTCTCTACAGGCAAAGATAAACCTCTGACCAATTATTTTATAATGTAAAAACTATCAGTCATTATGTTATCAGTAGAAAGTCATTCTGACATCAACTGACAAATGCCATCGTAACATTTTTCTGAAAAATGATGTTCTGCTTTCATATTCAATAACCTTGCAGTAGCTGATAATTGACAATGACCAGAGGGAATGTCTTTCCACACTTCTATTTTACTAGCCTTTAACATTTCATATAGTTGTTGATATTCAGGTGTTGGTGTTTTATCTGTATCGGAATAATCAACTGCAGCATTCATCGCATCGTGCACCATTGATTGCATTGTAATATCATTAGTTGATGATTCAGGAGCAGTAAAAGATGTGGAATATGATGAACCACTAGAAGGCTCAATTGATTCATACAGATAAGACTCTCCATGATAATACTAATTATAGTAATTTGACATAAAACCATTTCTTCATATATGTACTTTCACGGTATCCTCATCACGAAAGTCTCTATTCCTACATTTCTTAAGATTACACGGACATCGTAACTCAACACCATTCATACATTCTGGATGATTCTTAACAAAGTTCACAAACTCTTCGACTTCAGCAATAAAATCATCTCTAATAAATACATTTTGTAATCAATTATACATCTAAGATTTGTTCATAGACATTTTCACTTAAAACTAATAAATTAAGAATTAGAAATTAGCATATATTAACATACTAACACAAAACAAACAAATGGACTATATTATGTTATCGATTAACATACTAACATAACATCTTTCTAAATTGAACCATGTTAAATAACATAAAGTATAATTTAGTAAATTATACTTGAAGATGTGTATGTCAACCGGAGAAGAGCAGCAAATGCTACCTATTTACAAAATAAAAATAATTTAGCTAAAAAATTATCACAATAAATGACAAGTTGCTCGTGGCAGCCAGTACAACCTGTTGGCGGGCAGCACAATTAGACAGGCCGACGACGACCGACATAGCCGCCAGCTGCTGGCGGCCAGCACAGCCTCCAACTGGTGGCCGACATAGCCGCCAGCAGCCAGCTGGCAGCTGACGATGGTAGGTACAACCGCCAGCAGGCAGCTGGCGGCTGTTGGCGGTCGCTGGCACCCACTGGTGGCCGTTGGCGCTCGCTGGCACCCGCTGGAAAATCATCTGCGTCAGAAAGAAGGAGAAAGGGTGAAGGATACCTGCGATCGGGATGGGGGAAAACGGAGAAGAAGCCACCGCGCATGAGGGAAAAAGCGAAACGCTAGGGTTTCTTTAAGGGGATTTACCGACGAATTTATAATTCTATTGGTAAACCTAGAAAATTATCAACGACATTTTAATTCCGTTGGTAAAGCCTGGGGGTTACAGACGGACTTTATACTTCTGTCGGTAAAATAAGGATTTTACCGATGGAAGTATAATTCCGTCGGTATTCCCATCGGCAAAGCTATTTTTTGTGTAGTGTACAAGGCCTAACTACTACGTGTAGCAGCTACTTGGATAGTCCAAACAACATTTTCTTACCATTTTTTGATTATATAATTTGCAGGGAACTTGACACACATCATTTTTCACATTTCATAACTAATAGCAAGTCATTTCATTTTAATTTGTATTTCGCTCTAATACTAATATATTATTAAGATTTATGCTACAACGTACAAGTCCGATGCCTACTACATGTGCAGTAGCTACTTGGACATTTATCTGCTACAACATGTAACATCTACTTGGATAGTTAACTGCTATATGTTATAGCAGCTACTTGGACATTTAGCTGCTACAACGTGTAGCAGTTACTTGGATAGGTAGTTGCTATACGTTGTATTAGCTACTTAGACATTTAGCGGGTACAATGTGTAGTAGCTACTTGGACAATTAAATGCTATATGTTATGGTAGCTACTTGGACAGGTAGCTACTACACGTTGTAGCAGCTACTTGGACATTTAACTGGTACAATATGCAACAACTACTTGGTAAGTCATTTCATTTTATGTTGTAATTCTCTCTAATCCTAATATATTATTTATACATGATTTTAAATGAACTATTTAATCAATATAGGAGAAAATAAATGTTGTTTTTATTGGATATCAACCTGGTATTTATGACACCTAGATAGAAGCATCTACACATGTTAATCATTTTAAGGGTGTTATATACCAGTCATTCAAGAGTAAAGATGTAACACCCCACCCTCATCACTACTGGACTGTGAGGGCAGAGCGCTACTGGGCTACTAACTTTACTTAATTAGAGTTGTTCACATGTAAAGATCAATACATAAACTCTAAAAAACTCAAAACATACAATTAACTAGCAGCGGAAGACTAAATGACTCATCTAATACATTCTACTCAACTCTTTGTTAATAAATTCTTATGCTAAATCCCAAGGCTTCTATAGTCCAGGCATCACACATCCATCCGCACCTCCTTGTCGCCTTCCTTTGCTATAACTTTTCCTTTCCTTTATCTGCAGTAAGAGGAAATGCAACTATAAGCAAAATTGCTTAGTAAGCGCTGTCTAACTCACAAAACTCGAATATGCATGTGAATAAAATAAATTTAAAACTGATTTTTGAAGTTTTGAAAACTATTTTCATAATGATAAAAATAATAATCAAACTGCTGATGTGCCCAACAACTGTACTTGCTATGCGCGCATCCTTAACTAGACCCGAGATAACTGGTCCCGAATCTAGTAGGGTTTACTAGGTTATCTAAACCTAGGGGCGACTATGGGAGCCTAACCCAAGGACAACTAAGAGTCCAGCACAGTGCCACTGATAAAAGTAAAATACTGATTTATAAGCTGATTTATCTTAATTACTTCTTCTTTAAATGTCTTGGCAATTTAACGAGCACCTTGTGTGCCAAAATCCCTAAAGTCTTGACTTTGGGATCTACTTAAAGCCTTGTTCTTTTTCTTTCTTTTCTTTATCTTTCTTATACTTGTTAATACCTCTAATAAAAGAATGCTTCTTTAAAAACTGAAATGTTTAAACAAATTCTAACTTTGAAATGCATAAACAAAAATCTGCATACTATGCTAATCAAAATTCTGCATACTATACTAATCAAGATTCTATATTCTATGCTACATTATTTCTGCATACTATGCAAACATAAATTCTGCACTATAATACTTAACCAAACTGCACTATAATCTTTTTCTTTAAAAACTGCATTATAAGTTCCACCAAAAATCTGCACTACAAGTTCCACAAAAAATCTGCCGTATAAATTCCACCAAAAATCTACACTACAAGTTCCACAAAAAATCTGCACTATAAACTTTAAAGAAATCTGCACCATAAGCTCTTAAGAAATCTACACTACAAGCTCTAAAGAAATCTTCTCTAAAGAAATATGCATTTTAAGCTCTAAGAAATCTGCACTACAATCTTAATTAAAATCTGCACTATAAGCTTACATAAAAATCTGCACTATAAGCTTAATTAAAATCTGCACTATAGGCTTAATTAAAATCTGTACTATAAGCTTAGATAAAAATCTGCACTATAAGCCTAATTAAAAATATACACTATAGGCTTAATTAAAAATCTGCACTATAAGCTTAGATAAAAATCTGCACTATAAGCTTAATTAAAAATCTGCACTACAAGCTTAATTAAAATCTGCACTATAGGTGATCCGGCGGTAAGAACAGGGGACCCCCGTTCTGGGGAGTCAACGACACGTGGAAGTCAAAGGGCCAGGGGCCGATCGGAGAATAGTGGGGCGACCGCCCGGCCTGTCGACCAGTGTCCAACTGGTGACAAAAGGCGCCCCGGAGGGAGTCGGGGCTCCGGCGCTCGTTGAACAGGATCGTACGGCCGAGCGGATGGCAAGCTCGGCCGAAGACATAAGGTAGCATACTGCTAACAGTCTCCACAAAGCACATTACCGAGAATCTCTCAAGTAGACCACTATATATGTCCGGCCGGACGTAAGGCGGAGGCTGGCTGGTCGGACGCCCGACAGGGAGTAAGGGGAAAAGGACAAGGGACATCTTTTTCTGACAGCGGGTATGTTCTACGTTCAGGCCATACTTAAAATCCTACGACAGAAGGATCCGCTGTCCCATCAGAGATGTGCTCAAACTGTAGCTGTATGGTGTCAGGTAAGCTCCTTTGACAAGCCCACAATACGGTATGGGAAAGGACATGTGTACACCTCGGTATGTGTGCACTCGCTTCTCCACAACCCTATATAAAGGCCCTCACCCTTCGCCGGAGGCATGCACTCTACGATTCTTGGAGCCACTTTCTTGTTGTCGAGCTTTGCCTGACTTGAGCGTCGGAGGGTCGTCGCCGGGAACCCCTTCCTGGCCCGACTTCTGTACAGGTTCACCGGAGGCTCGTGCAGACAGTCAGGAGATCTATGTCAGCCGCTTGGAGAGCGCCACGTGCCCAGCGTCTATTGATTCAGCTTTCGGACAGGATCAATTTGGCGCCGTATGTGGGAACGCTCCTGCATCCGATCGGAAGCAATGGACGAAGCTGGACGACAGTACACGGTGACGCTTTCCACGGAGGAACTCGACGCTCTGATCGAGTCGAGGGCCGCTAAGCTTGTGGAACAAAAACAGAAGGCACAAGCCGAGCGGCCTGAGCAGCAGGCAACATCAGCATCTGGTGGCCGAGCGGAAGCACCACCAGCCATAGTTCCATTCCATCGGGCTCTATTCCGCACTCCTGAAGCCGCAGCAACTAATCGTGATCGAGGATCTTCTTCAGATGAAATACCAAGATGAGATAGCAAAAAAGGGAAAGCCCCCCCGAGCGGACGCCTCGCCCGAGCGGATCAACCGTCAATTTTCAGAGGCTATTCTACGAGACCCTCTGCCGAAGCACTATGTGCCTCCAGCGATCGGTGAATACAACAGAACCACCGATCCGGATGATCATTTAGGTAAGTTCGACAACACAGCTACTCTTCATCAGTACACAGATGGAGTGAAGTGTCGAGTTTTTCTTACCACCCTCTCGGGATCGGCTCAACGGTGGTTTCGGAGACTGCCGGACGGATCTATCTCAAGTTTTAAAGACTTCCAAACGGCTTTCCTCCACCACTTTGCAAGCAGTCGGCGCTATCAGAAGACTAGTGTCAGTCTGTTTGCCATCAAGCAAGAAGCCCGCGAATCGCTCCGAGCATATATTCAGCGGTTCAACAAGGTGGCCATGGATATCCCTACGGCCACCTCAGAGACTATGATGAATGCCTTCACACAAGGCCTCGTGGATGGGGATTTCTTCCGATCGCTCATTCGGAAAGCACCCCGAGACTACGACCATATGCTACACCGGGCCAACGAATACATCAATGTGGAGGAAGCCCAAGCGGCCCGAAGAAAGGAAACCCCAACCGAGCGGGCTCCCCCTGCCGAGCGGAAGCCTCACATTGCCCATTAGCCGCCCAGAGGACCGAGGGCCGAAGCAAATCGCTCCCCCCATGTGAGGTCCCACATGCAAGAGGTAGATGCCGCACGACCCAAGCCAAAGAAGAAATGGACCCCAATGTTTTGCTCTTTCCACCGGACGGACACACATAACACCAGAGATTGCCGGAGTCTTCCTCTAATCGCCCACCCCATCCCCCTGAGTGGCGGCCGTCGATCGCCATCAGCCGACAGGCGACAGAGGCCTCATGAAGCCGATCGAACGATAGTCGACAGGCGACAACAACCGACTCCCGAGCGACACCACACTCCGAGGCATGAGAATCCCCGGATGTCTAGGGAGCGGCCTCGACCATTCGCTAGGGACGAAGAAAATAGAAGTAACACTTCCCGAGGCGAGATCAACATTATAGCTGGCGGGCCGACCGGAGGTGACTCTAACCGAGCAAGGAAGGCGAGTGTCCGGCAGCTCCAGATCCATGCAGTCGGCTGCAGCCAAGAACGGGCGAGCGGACCCGAAATTAGTTTCGGGCCCGGGGACTTGGAAGGAGTTGAAGTGCCCCACGACGACGCTCTGCTCATCAAAGCGGTAATAGCCAATTACACTATTTACCGCATTTTTATTGACACAGGAAGCTCGGTCAATATCATATTCAAAAAGGCCTTCGATCAACTACAAATTGATCGAGCCGAGCTGCTGCCCATGACAACCCCCCTTTACGGGTTTACGGGCAATGAAGTTCAACCGGTCGGACAAATTCGACTGGCTATCTTGCTGGGAGAGGAGCCGCTCAGGAGGACGCGGACAATAAACTTCGTGGTGGTCGACTCTCCCTCGTCATACAACGTCATTTTGGGACGACCGGCGCTCAGAGAGTTCCAAGCGGCTGTCTCCACCTTCCACCAGAAAATCAAGTTTCCAGTTGAAGACAAAGTGGGAGAAGTACGAGGAGATCAACTAGCGGCTCGGCGATGCTATGTCGAGATGGTCCGATCGGAAGCCAATTCCGCTCGGAAGACGCCCCGGATCGAGGTGAACGCTATCACTGAAAAGCCTCCCTCTTTGATTTATGAAGAAAAAGAGGAAGTGCAGATTCACCCGACCCGATCGGAGGCCACGACATTCATCGCGTCCGATCTGGAGGCAAGCCAGAAGGAGGAAGTGATCCAATGCCTCCAGAGAAACCATGAGGTCTTCGTCTGGTCGACGCATGAGTTGCCCAAAATTTCACCAAGTATAGCGCAGCACGAGCTCCATGTCCGACCGGACGCTCGGCCGGTGAAGCAGAGAAAGAGGGACTTCAGCGCCGAACAAAATGCCATCATCCGAGCGGAGGTCGAGAAACTCTTGGAGGCCGGCCACATACGCGAGGTCCAGTTCCCAAGCTGGTTGGCGAACGTGGTGCTAGTCTTCAAGCCGGGCAACAAGTAGAGAGTGTGCATCGATTTCCGGGACCTTAACAAGGCGTGCCCAAAGGATTTTTATCCCCTGCCTCGGATCGATCAACTGGTGGACTCCACGGCCGGCTGCGAGTTGATATGCATGCTCGACGCTTATCAAGGCTATCATCAAGTGCCGCTCGCCCGAGAAGATCAAGAAAAAGTCAGTTTCGTTACAGCCGACGGTACTTATTGCTATAATGTGATGCCGTTCGGACTGAAGAACGCGGGAGCCACTTATCAACGCTTGATGAACAAAGTATTTAAAGAGCAGATCGGGCGAAATCTGGAAGTATACGTGGACGACATTCTCATCAAGTCCGTCCGAGCGGCCGATCTCTTTGAAGACATGGAGGAGACCTTCCGAACGCTGAGGAGGTATGGAGTTAAACTAAATCCCCAGAAATGTCTGTTCGGAGCAGAAGGAGGGCGTTTCCTGGGCTACATAGTAATCGAGCGGGGCATCGAGGCAAATCCCAGCAAGGTGAAAGCATTACAAGACATGCCACCCCCAAGAAATCTAAGGGAAGTGCAGCGTTTGACCGGTCGGATAACTGCTCTGTCCAGGTTCATCTCCAAAATCGTCGACCGGAGCCTACCTTTTTTCAAAATCTTATGCAAAGCCACTAAGTTTCACTGGGACGAAGAATGCGATCGGGCGTTCGAAGATCTGAAGACATATTTGAACTCTCTCCCGGTACTAGCCAAGCCAGCTACGGGTGAGCCACTTTGTATCTACTTATCTTCAACCGAGCAAGCAGTCGGCTCGGCACTAGTAAGGGCGAGCGGAGAAGAGCCTGTATATTTTCTGAGCCATATTTTAAAAGATGCTGAATCTCGCTACACTGGGCTCGAGAAGCTGGCTTTCGCCTTGGTCCTCGCCGCTCGGCGCCTTCGCCCCTATTTCTTGGCTCATACTATCATCGTCCGGACGAACAACCCATTGGGAAGAGTGTTGTTGAATCCCGAAGCGTCCGGGCGGCTCATCAAATGGACAACAGAATTAAGCGAATTCAACATTCAATACCAGCCCCGGTCGGCGATAAAGGCGCAATCCTTGGCAGATTTTGTCACCGAAGTACAAAGGCCAGAACCCGAAGCCATGTGGAAGATATTTGTGGACGGATCGTCCACTCGGCTCGGGAGCGGTATTGGTGTATTATTGCTTTCTCCCCAAGAAGAAAAGATGCATCTATCCGTCCGGCTTGATTATAGAGCTACGAATAATGAGGCAGAATATGAGGCCCTTATAGCCGGTTTACAGGCAGCCCGACATGTGGGAGCCGGACGGGTAACTATACATTCAGATTCTCAGTTGGCCACTCAGCAGCTTTCTGGTACTTTTGAGATTAACAACGCTTGGCTCAAACTCTACGCTGAAGCCTTTGAGAAGCTTAAAGTCAATTTCAGAGAAGTCATTGTCCAGAAGATACCCCGAGTGGAAAACCAAGCGGCCGATGAGTTAGCCAAACTTGCAAGTTCAATAACGCCGGTCGCCATCCAGCAGCCACTTGAACAAGTATCTTTGGTGGTGCACGTCGACCGGATGGAGGGCCTCACGTTTCCGAGCGACTGGAGGACACCCATCTTGGAGTTTCTCCGCTCGGGTGCTACATCGTCCAATCGGGATGAAGCCCAGCTGCTAAGGAGAAGAGCCGGCCGGTTCACACTCATTGGAGATCAACTATACAAGAAGACTTTCTCCCGCCCGCTTTTGAAATGCATGATCTCGGAAGACGCAACTTACATCCTCCAAGAAGTGTAACACCCCACCCTCCTCGCTACTGGACTGTGACGGCGGAGCGCTACTGGACTACTAACTTTACTTAACTATCCTTGTTCACATGTTGATAGTAATTACTAAAACTCTCGGAGAACTCAAAACTTACAATTAACTAGCAGCGGAAAACTAAATGCCTCATCTAATACATTCTTAATAAATGACAATCTTAATAAATTCTTATGCTAGATCCCAAGGCTTCTATAGTCCAGGCATCACACATCCATCTGCACCTCCTTGTCATCTTCCTTTGCTATAACTTTTCCTTTCCTTTATCTGCAGTAAGAGGAAAATGCAACTATAAGCAAAATTACTTAGTAAGCGCTATCTAACTCACAAAACTCGAATATGCATGTAACTAGAAGAAGTCTAAAACTGAATGCTCAGAAAGAAATACTACTCATACTCATCTACTAATAAAAGAACAAGACATGCTGAAATGCTAAACATGTAAAGCTACTCATGCTCAGAAAATAGCAAAAAAATAGTAAGCTAATCTAAATAACATGCTAGCATAAAGAAAACTCAGCTTGTTGATTTTAAACCAAAGTGAAACTTAATTCATCTGTTCTAAACTTATTCTTTAATTCACTTGTTTAAAACTTATTCTTTAATACTTTATACTTATGTAAAAATTGCTTTACTTGTTCAAAAACTTATACTTATAATACTTCAAAATAATAATCAACTTCTCTTGGGCCCGGCAACTGTGCTTTTACTTTTGTAACGACCCGACCCATTCGGCGGCCCATTTGGCGACCCTATGGTCGTCGACCGTCGACCGTCGGCCGAGCCGTTACTACTAGGTTATCTAAACCTAGGGACGACTATGGGAGCCCAACCCAAGGACAACTGAGAGTCCAGCACAGTGCCACTGATAAAAGTAAAATAATTGTTATCTTTTAATACTTCTATATAATGCCTCGGCATTTTCTTTAGCACCTTGTGTGCCAAAATCCCTAAAGTCTTGACTTTAGGATCTACTTAAGGCCTTGGCCTTTTTCTTTCTTTTCTTTATCTTTCTTATATTTTTCTTAAACTCAAAATACTGATAGGGAACTCAAAACTTGTAATTGAAATGCTTAATGAAAAATCTACATTGCAATGCTTAATTAAAATCTACATTATAAGCTTACATAAAAATCTACACTTATAAGCTTAATTAAAATATGCACTATAGGCTTAATTAAAATCTGCACTATAAGCTTAAATAAAAATCTGCACTATAAGCTTAATTAAAATCTGCACTATAGGCTTAATTAAAATCTGCACTATAAGCCTAAATAAAAATCTGCACTATGAGCTTAATTAAAATCTGTACTATAGGCTTAATTAAAAATCTGCACTATAAGCGCTTCTTATGCTTCGAATTCAAGAAGAACAAAGGTTCGAAACTACTCCTACTGCAGGTGAGAAGCACTTACCTTGATTCTTGGACTCACAACCGAACAAAAAAGGCATCTAGGACCTTGGCCGCTCGCCGAAGATGATACCCTAACTCCCTTTCATTTTCTGCCCGAGCTCCGCCATCGTAAGCAGAAGAGAAGGAGAGAATGGTTTAAGTCATGGGAAAACAGAGCATCAACTTATCCCCTTTTATAATCTAATATTCTGTTAATTATCTTAGATAAATTTGCTACTTTTTTCTAAACAAACAAATCCAACATCAACTTATCCCTTTTATAATCCAATATTCTGTTAATTATCTTAAATAAATTTGCTGCCTTTTCTAAACAAACAAATCCAACATCAACTTATCCCTTTTATAATATTCTGTTAACTATCTTAAATAAATTTACTACCTTTTCTAAACAAACAAATCCAAGATCAACTTATCCTTTTTATAATCCAATATTCTGTTAACTATCTTAAATAAATTCGCTACCTTTTCTAAACAGAAAAATCCGTTTGCCCACCTGGTAAGTCGTGTTTTGACCGAGTCAAAGGTCGCGGGTTCTATTCTCGGCTTGGATATTTTTTTTTTAACCTTCTTCCTTTTGGTAAAAATACCAAACGAACTCCAAAAATTGCATAAAAATATTCTATAAATTCCTAAAAATCTCTAGAATTTTTCTAAAGCATTTCTAGATTTTAATAAGGTCTTTTAGGACTCCAAATCATGAAATTTGGGGTGTTACAATCCTCCCTACCTTATAAAAAGTTCGTCCTCGAACTTAGACTAATTCTGGATATTTCTGTCTTATACTATACTTTACTAGTGGTACTTCTTTATTTCTTAATCTCTTAACTTCTCGGTCCTCTATTATTCATCTCGCATCGTACCCATTAGTGGTCTTTGGAAGACTTGATATCTTCTCTATCCTTTCTGAACATACTTATGTATATGAATATAAGAGAAACAAAACTTCTATCTTACTAAAACGCATATAAGCAAATTACTCCATACTGCAATTAATAAAGAAAGCATAAAAGGAAAACTTAAATACTTTCTTACTTGAAGACGGCAAGGTTGGTGCAGATGTGTGATGTTGGAGAATAGGAACTGCTCTGATACCAACTTGTAACACCCCACCCTCCTTGCTACTGGACTGTGAGGGCGGAGCGCTACTGGACTACTAACTTTACATAACTATCCTTGTTCACATGTTGATAGTAATTCCTAAAACTCTCGGAGAACTCAAAACTTACAATTAACTAGCAGCGGAAAACTAAATGCCTCATCTAATACATTCTTAATAAATGACAATCTTAATAAATTCTTATGCTAGGTCCCAAGGCTTCTATAGTCCAGGCATCACACATCCATCCGCACCTCCTTGTCATCTTCCTTTGCTATAACATTTCCTTTCCTTTATCTGCAGTAAGAGGAAAATGCAACTATAAGCAAAATTGCTTAGTAAGCGCTATCTAACTCACAAAACTCGAATATGCATGTAACTAGAAGAAGTCTAAAACTGAATGCTCAGAAAGAAATACTACTCATACTCATCTACTAATAAAAGAACAAGACATGCTGAAATGCTAAACATGTAAAGCTACTCATGCTCAGAAAATAGCAAAAAAACAGTAAGCTAATCTAAATAACATGCTAGCATAAAGAAAACTCAGCTTGTTGATTTTAAACCAAAGTGAAACTTAATTCATCTGTTCTAAACTTATTCTTTAATTCACTTGTTTAAAACTTATTCTTTAATACTTTATACTTATGTAAAAATTGCTTTACTTGTTCAAAAACTTATACTTATAATACTTCAAAATAATAATCAACTTCTCTTGGGCCCGGCAACTGTGCTTTTACTTTTGTAACGACCCGACCCATTCGGCGGCCCATTTGACGACCCTATGGTCATCGACCGTCGACCATCGGCCGAGCCGTTACTACTAGGTTATCTAAACCTAGGGACGACTATGGGAGCCCAACCCAAGGACAACTGAGAGTCCAGCACAGTGCCACTGATAAAAGTAAAATACTTGTTATCTTTTAATACTTCTATATAATGCCTCGGCATTTTCTTTAGCACCTTGTGTGCCAAAATCCCTAAAGTCTTGACTTTAGGATCTACTTAAGGCCTTGACCTTTTTCTTTCTTTTCTTTATCTTTCTTATACTTTTCTTAAACTCAAAATACTGATAGGGAACTCAAAACTTGTAATTGAAATGCTTAATGAAAAATCTACATTGCAATGCTTAATTAAAATCTGCATTATAAGCTTACATAAAAATCTGCACTTATAAGCTTAATTAAAATCTGCACTATAGGCTTAATTAAAATCTGCACTATAAGCTTAAATAAAAATCTGCACTATAAGCTTAATTAAAATCTGCACTATAGGCTTAATTAAAATCTGCACTATAAGCCTAAATAAAAATCTGTACTATGAGCTTAATTAAAATCTGTACTATAGGCTTAATTAAAAATCTGCACTATAAGCGCTTCTTATGCTTCGAATTCAAGAAGAACAAAGGTCCGAAACTACTCCTACTGCAGGTGAGAAGCACTTACCTTGATTCTTGGACTCACAACCGAACAAAAAAGGCATCTAGGACCTTGGCCGCTCGCCGAAGATGATATCCTAACTCCCTTTCATTTTCTGCCCGAGGTCCGCCATCGTACGCAGAAGAGAAGGAGAGAATGATTTATGTCATGGGAAAACAGAGCATCAACTTATCCCCTTTTATAATCTAATATTCTGTTAATTATCTTAGATAAATTTGCTACTTTTTTCTAAACAAACAAATCCAACATCAACTTATCCCTTTTATAATCCAATATTCTGTTAATTATCTTAAATAAATTTGCTGCCTTTTCTAAACAAACAAATCCAACATCAACTTATCCCTTTTATAATATTCTGTTAACTATCTTAAATAAATTTACTACATTTTCTAAACAAACAAATCCAAGATCAACTTATCCCTTTTATAATCCAATATTCTGTTAACTATCTTAAATAAATTTGGTACCTTTTCTAAATAGAAAAATCTGTTTGCCCACCTGGTAAGTCGTGTTTTGACCGAGTCAAAGGTCGCGGGTTCTATTCTCGGCTTGGATATTTTTTTTTAACCTTCTTTCTCTTGGTAAAAATACCAAACGAACTCCAAAAATTGCATAAAAATATTCTATAAATTTCTAAAAATCTCTAGAATTTTTCTAAAGCATTTCTAGATTTTAATAAGGTCTTTTAGGACTCCAAATCATGAAATTTGGGGTGTTACAAGAAGTGCATCAAGGATCGTGCGGAGGGCATCCGGGCGGGAGATCGCTGGCTAAGAAGATTCTGCTGGCCGGATACTTTTAGCCAAGCTTGCAAGCAGACGCCGCTCGGATCGTGGCGACGTGCATTTCTTGCCAAAAGTATCATAACTTTTCACACTGACCGACGGAGGAAATTAAAGCAGCTACTGTGTTCTGTCCGTTCGACCAATGGGGAATGGATATTGTGGGTCCGTTTCGTATGGCGACCGGGCAGCGAAAATTTCTACTGGTGGCGGTCGATTATTTTTCTAAGTGGGTGGAGGCCGAGCCGCTAGCCAAGATCACCGAGCAGATGGTCAAGAAGTTTATCTGGCAACATATTATCTGCCGGTTCGGCATCCCCTGTCGACTTGTTTCTGATAACGGGCGGCAATTCACGGGAAAGTTGCTCGAAGATTGGTGCAAAAGCTATGACATCGAGCAACACTTCACGTCCGTGGTGTACCCCTAAAGCAATGGTCAAGCCGAAGTAGCCAATCGGGAAATTCTTCGTATTCTGCGCGCTCAGCTCGATGATTTGGGAGGAAGCTGGGTAGATGAAGTGCCGAGCGTCCTATGGGCCATCCGAACGACCCCAAAGGAAGGAACGGGCATCACGCCTTTCCATCTGGTGTACGGCGGCGAAGCGGTGATTCCTGTCGAAGTCGGCGTCGAGTTCGTCCGGATCCAGAATTATGATGATGGCAACGCCGAGCGGAGGAACATGGAGCTGGATTTGGTTGATGAGGAGTGAGTCAAGGCGTCCGTCCGGCTGATGGCGTACCGGCAACGGATGAAGCAAAACTACAACCGACGCGTAATCCCTAGATCATTCCAGGTCGGGGACGTTGTCTGGAAGAAAGTAAAGCCGGTCGGCGACGTCGGCAAGCTGGAAGCTCCTTGGGCGGGCCCCTTCAAAGTCATCGAAAAGCTCCGCTCGGGCGCCTATTATTTGGAGGATGAAGACGGACGGTGGCTCGATCGACCGTGGAGCGCGAATCATCTCCAGCCGTACAGAGCTGGGTGAGAGGTGCGCTGATGTAATTTACTGTGTATTTATTGGTCGCCTATGTCCTTGTAATGCAGGAAGTAAAAATGATTTAAAGGATGTCAAATAGCTTCGTCGAATGGCAACGTTAAAGTTAGCCTTAAAGGCTGTCGAGCTCCGACGTTAAATATCGAGAGACGAGCCGGCGTTTATAAACCCGCCGAGCGAAAGACCGTCGAGCTCTGACATTAAATATCGAGAGACGAGCCGGCGTCTATAAACCCGCCGAGCGGAAGACCGTCGAGCTCCGACGTTAAATATCGAGAGACGAGCCGGCGTCTATAAACCCGCCGAGCGGAAGACCGTCGAACTCCGACGTTAAATATAGAGAGACGAGCCGGCGTCTATAAACCCGCCGAGAGGAAGACCGTCGAGCTCCGACGTTAAATATCGAGAGACAAGCCGGCGTCTATAAACCCACCGAGCGGAAGACTGTCGAGCTCCGACGTTAATTATCGAGAGACGAGCCGGCGTCTATAAACCCGCCGAGCGTAAAAGGCAATAAAAAAGATTTGCAAATAAGTATCCAAAAGGTATTCGCCATCGATAAGCGTTCGACCGCCTCTACGTTCTGCTCGGCCCAGTACCCAAAGGTACTTCCAACATCCGACAAACATTCTATCAAAGCAGGACATGTCTAGCCGAGCAGACAAGCTATGCAAAATACTTCGTAAAAATCCCTTTCGAATACCAAAGGTGTGATAAAAGGTGAGCGGATGGCACACAAATAAACTTCCATTCAAGATATCATATCAAAGAAGCAGCAAGCAAAAGGAGATTATATTAAAGTAAATAAGGCCGAGTAGCCAAAGTACAAAAAAGGGATAATTTGTAGCCGAGCGGCTAGATTACATTTAATCCCCTACTCTAAATAATCATAAAGATCCTTGGGGATATTGTTAAGGAGCGCCACTTGATCTGCAGCCGAGATGATGAGGGACTCAGGAAGTTGCCCCTTGGACTTCAAGTAGGTGGTGGTAGCGGCCATGGCAAGGTCGAAGGCAGTATACATCCGCTCGCAAACTTTTTTCGAAAATTCGGGCGAGCAGATGTAATTTTGTCTCAGAGTAGCGACCCGGCTCGGCTCGGCCTCTTGGTATTCTTTGAAGGCCAATTGAGACGCAGCGAGGGACTCCTGCAGAGTTTTCAGCTCGTCTGTATGCTTGACTGTGTCAGCCGAGCGGCCTGCCTTCTCGCCATTAAGCTGGTCCATCAGCTCCTTTACCTTCTGCTCTAGACCCTGAGCCTCCACATTCTTTTTCTCCAGGTCGGAGATAGCCGTGTTTTTGCGAGTAGTGGCCAGGGTTATTTTTGTGTCGAGCGATTTGACTTGTCGCTCGGACTCGGCCAAGGCGTGGGCCTGATCGGCCGTTTTCTTCTGCTCGGCCGCCAATAAATCTTGGGCTTTCTTCAGCTCCTTTTGCAGCTCGGCATACAAAGGGCCTTGGGAGCTGGACGGACCGCCTGCCGCCTTCAGTTGCCTTAATTCTTCGTCCACCATCGCCAGGTGGTTGGAGACAGCTATCTCCTCCACCCATCTCTGGCAAAAGAAAATTAGAGTTGTTAGTGGCCGATCGGAAAGAATGCATACAAAACTTCGGAGAAAACGAACTTACCCCCGTGGCCTCCTGCATGTGGCTATTGGCCAAGTTTCGGAGGGGGATCAGCGCGACGCGCACCCGAGCGTCAGCCCATATCTCAGCTAGGGGCCCCTTTAAAGTGATGGTATGCTCGGGCGCTTTCGGTTGGTCGGCCTCTGGTAGCAGCTCTTCAGTCGGAAGATGAAGAGTAACTCGAACCGTGCGGCCATGACCAGGGGTCGTCTGACCGGCGGTCGGAAGAGGATCAGAGGCCGGCGCCGAAAACTGAGATCGAATAGTTGAACGCTTGATTGGTTGGGGAGCGGGCGAAAGGGTGCTGACTGGAACAGCCTCAATAGGGGCCGACGGCTCGTCCCATTCCGAAGGAGTTCGATCGGACGAAATAGCTTTGACCTCTGGAGCCTTTCCGCGAGCACTTGTAGTGGCTTAGGCGGAGGGTTGAACCGCCGACGTGGCTGATCGGACGGGAGTCTCCACTCGGCGCCTTTTCGGGAGAGGCCGCTCTTCTTCCGGAGCTGAGACGTCATCCCGAGCGGAAGGCTCTTGGCTGATAGTTGCTCCGGCCGCTGGCTCTGGGAGAGAAGCCTGAGTGGCTGACTCCCCGACATGTGTCCCGCTCTCTTCTTCATTCGAGCCGACCGGCTGGATCCTGAGCGTCTCCATTTCTTTGGCTGCCGCGGCTTCGAGCGCCGCCGCCTTTCTCTTTAGAATGCCGGCCATTACCGACTCCATGACGATGTCCGCTGCAAAGGAAAGAAGAGAAATCAGTTAGCAATCAAAGCAAATGCCCAAGTAAGATTCTTATCGAAGCTGCTCGGAAGAGGAGTCCGTATGGGACTCAGGCCGAAGATGTACATCACTCCTTCGTGAAGAAGCTTATTGATGTCAAGCCGCAGACCGGCTAGCATATTTGCAGCATGAAGGTACTCCGGTCGGGTCTTGAACTTCTTCAGCTCGGGAGCGGGGGATAGGTCGATCTGCCACTTGGTCCGGAAATTGGCCTGATCGGGCGTACGAACATAGAAAAAATACTCCTTCCAATGTTTATTGGAAGAAGGCAGTTTATTAAAGAAGACTAGGCCGGGCCGAGCTTGGAACATGAAGGTGCCCGGCTCGGACTGCTTGGGGTAATAGAAATAATAAAAGACCTCCGGTCGGAGGGGGATGTTGTGAATTTTGAACAAAACAACAACACCACAGAGAAGGCGAAAGGTGTTGGGTACTAGACTGCCGAGCGGAACACCGAAAAAGTTACAAACATCTATAATGAAAGGATGTACAGGGAAACGCAGACCGGCAGTAAACTGGTCGCGAAAGACACAGAAAGCTCCACGCGGCGGCTTGTGTGGCCGAGCGGAGGGACCAGCTAAAGGAAGTTCAAAATCACCGGGGATTTCAAAATTATCGGTCAGAATATCAAAGTCACGCCGATCGAATCGTGACTGCATGGTAGTGTACCAAGGGCTGAGGGACTGGTCTTCAGGATGAGAAGAACTAGCCATGGTCCGATCGGAATAAATCAAAAAGGCAAAGAAAGGCAGAAGAAATACGACAGCAAGCGAAAAGAGGCCCCACGGATTGGAACTTGGGAAAGAAATGTAAAAGCACCGGAAACAAGGGAGGAAAGAAATAGAGCCTTACTACGAGGAAAAGGATCAAGGAAGAGGCGCTGGAGATCGTCGGAGAGCAGGAGCAGAATCGCCGGAGCACCGAAACACTAGGGACGGAGGTAGAAGTAGCGAAAGCAAATGCGGTGAATAGAGGAGAACGAAGATTTTATAGGGCGGAGGTCGAGCGGCCTCCACCATTGGATCCAGGTCACGAGAATCAGAGTGCGCATCGCGCCATCCATTTCGAACCGCCTTGATCTCATCGCTCGACCACGCCGCCGCCGTACGATGACAACAGCGCGCCACGTGGCATTTAACCATTCGAAGCATTTAATGAGCGCATGCTCAGCCTTAATGTCGAAGATTGGCACAGATTACGAGGAGATTCAAGGAATGTTGCTGTTGACTAACCTTAAGGCCATCCCTGCGGGAGGCCGAGCGGAGGATAATGGCACGAAGGCGTCGCCCGGCTAGACTCGCAGTCCAGTCAGTCAGACTAATTGCCTCCTTCGACTAGACTTGAAGGGGAGGAAAGTAATCCGGCGGTAAGAACAGGGGACCCCCGTTCTGGGAAGTCAACGGCACGTGGAAGTCAAAGGGCCAGGGGCCGATCGGAGAATAGTGGGGCGACCGCCCGGCCGGTCGACCAGTTTCCAACTGGTGACAAAAGGCGCGCCGGAGGGAGTCGGGGCTCCGACGCTCGTTGAATAGGATCGTAAGGCTGAGCGGATGGCAAGCTCGGCCGAAGACATAAGGTAGCATACTGCTAACAGTCTCCACAAAGCACATTACCGAGAATCTCCCAAGTAGACCACTATATATGTCCGGCCGGACGTAAGGCGGAGGCTGGCCGGTCGGACGCCCGACAGGGAGTAAGGGGAAAAGGACAAGGGACATCTTTTTCTGACAGCGGGTATGTTCTACGTTCAGGCCATACTCAAAATCCTACGACAGAAGGATCCGCTGTCCCATCAGAGACGTGCTCAAACTATAGCAGTATGGTGTCAGGTAAGCTCCTCTGATAAGCCCACAATACGATATGGGAAAGGACATGTGTACACCTCGGTATGTGTGCACTCGCTTCTCCACAACCCTATATAAATGCCCTCACCCTTCGCCGGAGGTACGCATTCTCTGATTCTTGGAGCCACTTTCTTGTTGTCAAGCTTTGCCTGACTTGAGCGTCGGAGGGTCGTCGCCGGGAACCCCTTCCCGGCCCGACTTCTGTGCAGGTTCACCGGAGGCTCGTGCGGACAGTCAGGAGATCTATGTCAGCCGCTTGGAGAGCGCCACGTGCCCAGCGTCTATTGATTCAGCTTTCGGACAAGATCAATAGGCTTAATTAAAATCTGCACTATAGGCTTAATTAAAATCTGCACTATAAGCTTAATTAAAATCTGCACCATAAGCTTAATTAAAATCTGTACTATAAGCTTACATAAAAATCTGCATTATAAGCTCAATTAAAATCGCAACTATAAGCCTACATAAAAATCTGCATATTAAGCTTATCTAAAATCTGCATACTAAGCTTATCTAAAATCTGCATACTAAACTTAACAAAATCTGCATACTAAGCTTATCTAAGATCTACATACTAAGCTTATCAAAAATCTGCATCTTAAGTTTAACTAAATCTGCACTATAAACTTTAAAGAAAACTAGCTAATACTGGCTAAAGAAGAAAAATCTCTGTTCGACATAAATAATCTTGATGAAATTATGGCACTGCCACTCAAACCTGAAGATTTCAATACATATAAATTGTACTCAATCATGTCTTAACCTCCTCACTCTATACTTGAACAACCTTAGCATTATCACTAAACAAGGAAACAAGATCTCAAAGCCTAAATATTTTACACCTAAGACCAATTGCTACATGACTAGTTTTAAATCGGATACCTCATAAATCTATGCATTACAATATACAAAGGAAACTATTATCACACAGAAATCAAGCTTAACATAAATCTATTTTTTGAGTTTAACCAAAAGAAATCTGCAGAACATTTAAATTACAGACTTTAGGAACTAAACTAAAACCAAGGTAACCTACGGCTTATTCACCAACAATGTGGACCTTTCCCTTATGCTTTTATATTACTATATACCTAACCTATTTTTTTTAATCTTAGCAGACACCCAATTGGTGGTCTAGCTGTTGGGTACATCTACTTCCAAAACCTCAAAGCCACCTCCTACCATACAGCTTCACACACGTCCTAAGATGCATGGTCTCATGACAACCAGTGAGAATCTCTTGATCATCAGACGCTCTTCATCTCCCATCAATCAAAATGTCTCCTCCACATAAACAGCAGGCTGTTAGCATGAGTAGCAGGGACATGCAAGTGACACAAAATGGGTTGCTTCAAAGACACATACGAAAGTTGAAAACACCATTTAGATACCAAGATGCTGTTCCCAAATAACTAAATTATCCTACCTCAAAAACCCACTCAAGATTCCATCAGTAGGACAATGGCAACCAAGACCCAATTGGTTAAGTCAATAACTGTATGTCCAGAGTGGTCCAGTACAACCAATATCCATCTGTCATCCTAGACTTGGTGCAAAATCCTCAATTCACAGCAACAAGGAAAGAAAACCATAAAAGAGCAACAGAATTTGGAAACTATAAAACTCCACATGAACCGAGCATGCATATCAAGGTCCCAACAAATTTCAAAACCTGAAGGGATCAACCCACTTGCTGAAACTTAACTAATCTTTTCCTTTCTTCCTTTAACCTCCCAGCAGCAAACAAAACCCAAAAAAACTTCATGGCAGAAACTCAAACAAACAAGGAAACATCAAAACGAAGTCGAAACTACTCTTATCACAGGTGAGTAGCCACTTACCTTCGTTTCCTTGACTCACAGCCGAAGGAGGAACCTTTTAGTGCTTCTAGGGTTCGGGTGATCTCCAAATCTCGGCGATCTCTTGCGTCTACACCTTCTCCTCACTGGAGGGGTCTTGAGAACGTGAAGATCTCATGGGAAAGGTCCTTGCCGGCTGCCGGAGACAAAGCCCTAGGCTCGGCTTCGTTTCCGCCTGGGCACAGGAACGCCGCGCGCGAGATCGAAGAGGAGATTAGGTTTTGGATCGGGAGAAATTAATCCCCTTCTAATACCTAGGTATTTCTGTTACCCATCACCGCTTAAATATATTTCGCCCTTACTTTAATCACAAACCATCTGCCCGAACACTTGGTCAACCGGGTTTTGGCCGAATCAAAGGTCGCGGGTTCAATTCTCATCCGCTCCTTTTTATTTTAATTTATTTCCCAACTACTGCTTAAATGGAGTTTTTTCTCCTTCTTTAATAAGAAACGATCGCTGGATCAGTTGGCTAACTGGATTTGGTTAAGGCTTGGTTCAGGTCCGAGGTCCACGGTTCGAACCTCGGCTTATTTTCTTTATTTTTTTCCAACCTCTTCCTTTTTGGTAAAAATACCAAACGAACTCCAAAAATTACATAAAAATACTCTATAAATTCCTAAAAATCTCTAGAATTTTTCTAAAGTATTTCTAAATATTTTAAAGCACTTTTAGGACTCCTAATGGGGAAAATTGGGTCGTTACAAAAGATAATACAATAAGAGCTTTTGAAGCATACAACGTACAATCTTACAATGTTAATAAATTTTTTTTGATAAAATTTAATTTTTTAGTTATATAATTTGTAGGAAACTTACCAACTTAAGTTATTTCAATTTCCTACAATTGATTCGATGATAACTCATTTCAATTTAAGTTGTAATTCTCTCTAATCCAAATATATTATTAGGATTAATGTTACAACGTAAAATCCCTAGATGCTACAACATGTAGCATTTACTTAGACAATTAGCTACTATAAGTTGTAGCAGCTATTTCGACAGCTAGTTGCTATATGTTTTAGCAGCTACTTCGACAACTAGCTGCTACACGTTGTAGTAGCTACTTGGACAGTCCAAACAACCTTTTCTTATCATGTTTTGGTTATATAATTTACAGAAAACTTGCTAAACATTATTTCCCATAATTCATTAGATGGTAAATCATTTCAATTTAAGTTGTAATTCCCTCTAATCCTAATATATATTATTAGGATTTATATTACAATGTACAAGCCCAATGCCTGCTACAACATGTAACAACTACTTGGACATTTAACTACTATAACGTATAACAACTACTTAGACATTTAGCTGCTACATGTTTTAATAGCTACTTGGACATTTAACTACTACAACGTATATCAACTACTTGGACAATTAGCTACTATATGTTATTGCAGCTACTTGGTCATTTATCTTCTATAATATGTAGCAGCTTCTTAGATAGGTAGCTGCTACACATTGTAGCAGATACTTAGACATTTACTACTATAACGTGCAGTAGCTACTTGGACATTTACCTGCTACAACGTGTAGTAGATGCTTGGTAAGTCATTTTATTTTAAGTTATAATTCTCTCTAATCCTAATATATTCATTATACGTGTTTTTAAATGATTTATTTAATTAATATAGGGGAAAATATATGCTGTCTGTTGGATCAAAAAGAATTTAGATATCTCTACAATAGTATGATATTGCCCACTTTGAGCTTAAACCCTCATGGTTTTGCTCTTAAGCTCTACCCAAAAGTCCTCATACCAATGAAGATATCTTTATCTTATAAACCCATGATCTTTCCCATGTGTTTTCAATGTGGTACTATGTTTTCAACCTAGCAACCCCAATAATCCACCCTCAAACAAAGGACCATAGGGCCCCCCTCAGGTATCAGGTCACTCTTGACCTGCTCAGGGCCTCCCCTCAAGCATCAGGTCACTGGCTTGCTCAGGGCCTCCCCTACTTTGTTCAGGATTTCACCCACATGGTTTAAGCTTGGATCATGGCTTTGGCTTGTGCTTCTTCCGGTGGTTAGTTAGGAGAAGAGTGACATCGCTCTGATACCAATTGTTGGATCAAAAAGAATTTAGATATCTCCATAATGGTATGATATTATCTACTTTGGACATAAGCTCTCATGGTTTTGCTCTTATGCTCTATCCAAAAAGTCTCATGCCAATGAAGATATATTTTTCTTATAAACTCATGATCTTTCCCATGTATTTTTAATGTGGGGCTATGTTTGTTACCTTGCAACCCCAACATTGTCTTTATTGTGTGTCAGCCAAGTATTTATGACACATGGATAGAAGCATCTACACAAGTTAATCATTTTAAGGGTGTTATACACTAGTCCTTTGAGAGTAAAGAGGATGTAATAAGAGCTTTAGAAGCACACTTTGATAAAAATCTAGCACTTGCCTCCTTTACATCGAGAGGAAAAGAAAGTTTGTGTGCATCCTTAAATATAGTATCAAGTTCAAACTCAGAAAATAAACTATCAAAGACTGAAAAATTTAGAAAACTAAAAGATGCATTGGAAGAGATAGATCAACAATTAGATTTTCTATAAATTAGTGATGAAGAATAGATATAGTATTTAAAGTTGTAGTATTTATAGGTCTTCTGTCATTGTTTCTATCTAGTATCATAGTTCATATTTTTAATACATTTTAATGTATTATGATTCAAGTTATATTTCGCTGCTACAGTAGCGACTAATTGAGACTAGTGGCTATAATATAAAAATCACTAGACTAGCTCATTTAGTAGCTACTGGACAATAGCTGCTACAACATCAAACTTGTGTTGTAGCAGCTACACAACCGTATATGATATAACATATTGTACAAGGCCAGATAGATAAACCCACACTTTAACATTAAAAGTAAAAATTACTAATTCTATTAGAAAGATAAAATATGAATGATAGCCATTATAAGACACCAAAAAAAAGGAACATCAACACAATAAAAGGTAGAGATACAAAATGATGCCTACTCTAGCCTACGAACTTCTAAAGTGAGCCCTTAGCATTCCATGCCTTTCAACAGATAGATGGCCGCTCTCATAGCTGCCTCAGTCTTCACTAGTATTTGAAGGGCTTCCTTCAACTAGCTCATTGCTTGATCTCGCTTTTGCTGCAAGGTTGCTAGTGGTTTGGAAGGGAGGGAGGCCGAAGAGTCTTTCCAAGACTCCAAAGAAGAGGAAGATGTCAATTCGTCAACCAGTATCACGGGACCATGAGAAGGTGTTATTTTCTTGGCTCCCAAAGAAGAAGACATTATCTGAAATTGAAGGATTTAGGATAATGAAGGGTAAAGGGTTTAATATGTCATCTTTATAATGGTGTGATGTCATCAATTCCAGAGGTAAAATGCGAGGAGTGGTGAAATTTATTTCAAGGAGTTGAAACATCATTTCTATATAGAACATTAAATGGAGCAGGAGGAGTTGGTAAAATTTAATCATTATAATCAAGATGATGTTGTAGCAGTTATGAGTCCATAACTACTACAACACGGACTTCATGATGTAGTTCCTACAAGTTATAGCAGTAACTGTGCAATTGTTGCTACAATGTTAGCTAATTAAAATTTATCAAAATAAAAGATTATTCACCCCATTGTAAGAACAGAATGTTGAATACTTTTTTTATTAGTATTTTGGGCTTGTAATCTTTTCTTTGATAAATTTTAAGTTACGACATGTTGTAGCAGCTTTTGCATAGTAGGTGCATGGTAGAATTTAAGGCGTGACAGTTGGTTATCCTTGTTGGTACCAAAATGTAGCTAGAGGGGGGGAGGGGGGGTGAATAGCTCGTCGCGCTCCTCGTGCTCTTCGTTGCTTGTTTCTTCGATGATATGCAGCGGAAATACAAGAAACAAAACATACAACGCTAACACAAAGGATTTACTTGGTATCTACCTCAAGATGAGGTGACTAATCCAAGGATCCACACACACGAGCACTCTCCACTATGAAAATACTCCTTTACGGTAACTACTGAAGGCGGAGAAGCCTTTACAAACTCACACAACAAACAAGAAGAGAAGAAGAAGCAAATACAAGTAAATCTTACAAGATTGTGTACAATAACCCTAGCTAGCTTCTTCCTCTTGCTTGGGATGCCTCTTGACCTTGGAAACGTTTCTCCAAGAAGCTTCAAGAACTGGCGGTGAGCTATGGAGAAGAACCCTCGAAGATCGCTGTGTAGATCGGGAGTGAACCGTGTGAGCAATTGCGAAGGAATCACACGCCAACGGCTTTATCCAGCGCCAACGGTTGGATCCCGATCGATTGGATTGCTCCCAATCGATCAGGGAGGCTTTGGGTCGATCGGTCGATCGATCCAGAGCGCCTCTGTGCTCTTGGAAAATGCCTGGATCGATTCACCGATCGATCCAGGGCTTATTACGCAGAATCACACCTCCCAATCGATCGCCCGATCGATTGGGAGCTCTGGATCGATTGGCTGATCGATCCAGCGCTGTTCTGTACGATTGTGAGCCTCTCCCAATCGATCCACCGATCAATTGGGAGGAAGCTTGTTGCGGGGACTCACCCAATCGATCGGCCGATCGATTCGGCATGAGCCAATCGATCGGCTGATCGATCCAGCGCCTTGATTTTGCCCAAAATCAAGTCCAAAGCCCCTAAACCAATATCCGGTCACCTATGACATGTTGGTACATCATGCCTAGCATCCGGTCACCCTTGACCTGCTAGAACTCGCTCACCAAGTGTCCGGTCAATCCCTTTGACCCACTTGGACTTTTCTTCGTGCCAAGTATCCAGTCAATCCCTTTGACCTACTTGGACTTTTCCTCCTCGTGCCAAGTATCCAGTCAATCCCTTTGACCTACTTGGACTTTCACCACCAGGTGTCCGATCAACCTTGATCCACCTGGATTTCATCGTGCCAAGTATCCGGTCAAAACTTTGACCTACTTGGACTTTTCTTAATTGCCTGGCTTCACTCACCAGGACTCTCCTTCTGCCTGGCTTCACTCACCAGGACTTCCCTTCTGCCTGACTTCACTCACCAGGACTTTCCAGTCAAGTATCTAGTCAACTTTGACCTACTTGACTTTTCTTCACAATCTCCCCACATGAACAATTGCACCTGCAATCTCCATGTGTTGTTTACATGTATTGTCAAACATCGAAACCCAAACATCAAGACTCGAGCTTGACTCAGTCCAAGCTCAGTCAACTTGGTCAACCTTGACCTGGGGAATATTGCACCAACAATCTCCCCCTTTTTGATGTTTGACAATACCACATTTAAGTTAGGCTAATCCCATAGCCTCAACTCCCTTCATGCCACTAGGTAATGAAGAGTTAAGTTAAACCCTACATTCTCCCTCTAAGAGGGCAAACTCCCTCTTAGATAATGAAGGCCTAACTTAAACCCTTTCATTCTCCCCCTATTTGCACACATCAAACTCTCCCCCTGAAGAGTTACCCAACGTTGTTCACAACTTCACTCGTTGCTCACAACCCGATAACGAAGGTCCCATACCCTTCATTATCATTAAATGCTCATCCTTGAGTAGACACCACTTGAATAATGAAGATATCCACTCTCCATTATATTCAAGTGCCCAACCTTCAGTATTTTCACAAAAAAAGGTTAGCCACCTTCCAAGGTGTATGAAAATATATTTTCATGTCCTTAAAGAGTAACTCCCCCTAAAGACATGCACGAAACTTCTGTCATTGCACCAACAATGACTTGGAATCCCTAAACCTTTAGGAAACCCAAAATTAGAAGTTTTGAGGTTCATGAATTCAATAATGAAACTAAACCTCAACCTAAACTTCGACTTAGTCTTCCTTAACCAATCCATCCTTGTTTTCATCATGAAAACTCCCCTTAAATGTGTATAAATATGTTTTGAGGAGTTAGGAATGGTTACCTAGACTAAAGATGGTCCAAAATGCTGAAATCAGGCTTTACCAGCCAAAATCAGCATTCCCAATCGATTGGAGTTGGGTCCCAATCGATTGAACCTGCTTGAATCGATCCACTGATCAATTCAGGAGGGCTAGATCGATCGGTGGATCGATCCAGGAAGCTTCTGTTCACGAGAAGCTTGCTCTTAATCGATCGCCCGATCGATTGAGACCCTTCAATTGATCGGGTGATCGATTGAAGCTCTGAAAAAGCTGAAATTCCATTTCAGTCAATTTCATAAACCCCTAAAAAAATCTACAAAATTTCAAAAATCATAAAAATCATTGTAGACATTATTTAGGGCATATAGTATCATGAAAAAATAGTTTTCTACGAAAATACTTCATATTTTCAAAGATTGACACAAACTTGAAAACTTGTAAACACTTTAGTGTTTTTTTCGAGTTTGTGCTCAACTATTCAATGATGATTACTATCAAAAGATAGCCTTCACCAAGGTTTTCCAAAAGCATTTTAAAATAATTTTCAAAATCAATATCCAACTATGTTCCTTGGGCTCAATGCACATGACTTGTACATTAGCTTTCCCAATGATTGGAAAACACATAACTATGTGTTTTGATGAACCTAAAACTCAAAAGAATGCACTAAATCACATCTTGAGTTTTGTTCATCATCCTAACATCTCACTTGCATCTAATGTGTACAAAAACACATACAACCCACCTTATAGTTCTTTGTGAGATGTAACCTTGGTTTTATCCTAATCTAGGGATCATGCATATCTACCTAGGTATTTTGAGGTTATGAACATCCACCAAGGATGTTACTTGTTAATAAATGCCATTAGTCTTTAATTGCAAGGAATAAACTAATGCATGATAATGTTATGGCATACATCAAAGAAAAATAATTTTCAAAAGAAAATTTCCTATGACTATATGATGTATGTATGACATGACATGGTATTTTTGTATTTTTCATAATAAGGTATGAATGCCAAAGCAAATAAATATGATATCATGACATATAAAAGGCAAACAATCATGGCAAGTTTTAGCATAAATAAAATACCTAGATTACCTATCTAAGTATCCTAAAACCTTGGCTAATTTAAAATTTAAGTCCTAGATTGCCCTTAAGTCCCTAATAAAATGTCAAACTCCCAACTTGACATTTCTTTTACTCTTATATTGTTGTGCCATTGAAAATACATCAAAACTTCTCAACTCATATCACATATTACTCCAATTAGGAGTAAATGATAATCCTTTTCATTTTCAAAGGTTAATAATAACTTTGAAAATGCTCCTTGAGTGTCAACTTCATCATGATTAGGTTAACTACCCTTTCAATTTGAGTTGATACTCTCTAACCCATCTATGGGGTAGAGAAAATGCTCTTAGGAACCCAAAACCTATTGGTGCTCCTTGGATGCTCTAGGTACTCACTAGGGATAACCTCCCTAGATACCTTCCTAGTGACTTTGTTTGGCTTCTTAGAAGCCTTGGTCACCTTTTCTAGGTCAACCCTAGGGATTTCTTCCCTTGTGACATTTTTAGTGACTTTGTTAGACTTTTTAGAAGTCTTAGTCACCTTAGTTGCAAAAATACTCCTAGGAATAACTTCCCTTGTACTTTTGACTTGACCCTTAGACCTAGACTCGGTTCCATAGCTATATGGAACCCTATGGTAAGAAATTACATCCTTCTTAGCCTTAAGTTTGTATCCCAAACCTCTATGGCCATTGGATGGTTTTTGTTGTCCTAAACCTAGGTTTTGCTCATTTTGCCCTTTTAGGATATTTTCCATCCTTTTTAGGGTCTTTTCCATTTTATTAAGTTTTGACCTCAAGACTTGATTTTCTTTCCATAAATCCTTAGTTTTTGATTTATCATTAAGTCCATGAGCATTTCTATTTCTAGGATTATAACTAAAATCCTTAGAGTTATTGCCTAAATTCTTATCTACCTTCCTAACCCTAGGTGTGGTAGTTTTAGCATGAAGAGCAATATGATTTCCCTTAATGCTATCATGCTTCCTATGTTTATGGTAAATAGCATTAAAATGATAAAAATTGGAATTAGCATGTTTTTTACCATTATTTTAGGGGATAGGCTCAATAAATGATATCTTTCGTTTTACCTTGGAGGCTCTCCCTTGATCCATGCTTCCTCCTTTAGCTTTGACCGTTTTCTTCCCCTTAGGACATTGGCTCCGATAATATCCTTTTTGATTGCAAGAGAAGTACACAATGTGCTCCTTGCTCTTCTTTATTATGGGGACGGTCTCCATGGGCTTCACCTTGCCCTTTAGTGCCACTTGGCCCTTCTTCTTAGCCAATTTGGGGCATTTGCTCTTATAATGCCCATGTTCCCTACACTCAAAACATATAATATGATTTTTATGTTTAATTAAAACAATTATACTTTCATGTGTAGGGATGACATCTTCTCTTTTTGATCCGGAGGTAGAAACTTCCTCTTGATCTGACAATGATGCTCCTCCAATAGATTTGACTTGACTTGTGGAGGATGCATTGTCTTCTTCTCCATTAAACCCGGATGTAGAAGCTTCTCCTTCTTCTTGATCCTGTGTCAACGAAGATCACTCCCCCTCAATCCTAGAGGTGGTGGCTTCATCATCTTCATCTTGTACATGGAACAAAGAGTATGCTCCCTCTTTGCCCTTTTCATTGCATTCCTTTGAAGATGAGGTTTCTTGGACTTCTTCTTCTTCGGAAGTTGAGCATCTCTCAACTTCGAAGTTCTCTTGCTCTTGGTCTTGCTCCAATGAGTTGCCCTCTTTGGATTTATCTTGATTTGGTACAGTGGAGGGTTCTTCATGAAGTTTGGACAACTTGCTTCACAATTCCTTTGCATCTTCAAATTCTCCAATTTTGCAAAGAATGGTGCTTGGCAATAAATTAACCAATAATTTGGTTACCTTGTCATTCGCCTCGAACCTTTGAATTTGTTCTTGGCTCCATTGGCTCTTTTTGAGGATTTTGCCCTTTGAATTTTTTGGAGCCTTGAAGCCTTCCATGAGAGCAAACCATTGCTCTATCTCTATCATAAGAAAATTCTCGATTCTTGATTTTCAAGAATCGAATCTTGTCATGGTGAACGGTGGAGGCACCTTTGTATCAAATCCAAGTCCATCTTGGAATTCCATCTTGAAGTTGAGCTTCTTGAATGAAGTCTTCGACTTGTAGAATTGCTCCAACTTCTTCACCCTCTAGCTTTTTGCCCGTTCCGGCGATGATTCCGGTGAAGAGCAACCTTGCTCTGATACCACTTATTGGGACCAAAATGTAGCTAGAGGGGGGGGGGGGTGAATAGCTCGTCGCACTCCTCGTGCTCTTCGTTGCTTGTTTCTTCAATGATATGCAGCGGAAATACAAGAAACAAAACATACAACGCTAACACAAAGGATTTACTTGGTATCCACCTCAAGATGAGGTGACTAATCCAAGGATCCACACACACGAGCACTTTCCACTATGAAAACACTCCTTTACGGTAACTACCAAAGGCGGAGAAGCCTTTAGAAACTCACACAACAAACAAGAAGAGAAGAAGAAGCAAATACAAGTAAATCTTACAAGATTGTGTACAATAACCCTAGCTAGCTTCTTCCTCTTGCTTGGGATGCCTCTTGACCTTGGAAACGCTGCTCCAAGAAGCTTTAAGAATTGGCGGTGAGCTATGGAGAAGAACCCTCGAAGATCGCTGTGTAGATCGGGAGTGAACCGAGCGAGCAATTGCGAAGGAATCGCACGCTAACGGCTTTATCCAGTGCCAACGGTCAGATCACGATCGATTGGATTGCTCCCAATCGATCGAGGAGGCTTTGGGTCGATCGGTCGATCGATCCAGAGCACCTTTGTTCTCTCGGGAAATGCCTGGATCGATTCACCGATCGATCCAGGGCTTATTGTGCAGAATCGCACCTCCCAATCGATCGCCCGATCGATTGGGAGGAAGCTTGTCGCGGGGACTCACCCAATCGATCGGTCGATTGATTGGGCATGAGCCAATCGATCGGCTGATCGATCCAGCGCCTTAATTTTACCCAAAATCAAGTCCAAAGCCCCCTAAACCAACATCCGGTCACCTATGACCTGTTGGTACATCATGCCTAGCATCCGGTCACCCTTGACCTGCTAGAACTCGCTCACCAAGTGTCCGGTCAACCCTTTGACCCACTTAGACTTTTCTTCATGCCAAGTATCCAGTCAATTCCTTTGACCTACTTGGACTTTTCCTCCTCGTGCCAAGTATCCAGTCAATCCCTTTGACCTACTTGGACTTTCACCACCAGGTGTCTGGTCAACCTTGATCCACCTGGATTTCCTCGTGCCAAGTATCCGGTCAAAACTTTGACCTACTTGGACTTTTCTTAATTGCCTGACTTCACTCACCAGGACTCTCCTTCTGCTTGCCTTCACTCACCAGGACTTCCCTTCTGCCTGGCTTCACTCACCAGGACTTTCCAGTCAAGTATCCAGTCAATTTTGACCTACTTGACTTTTCTTCACAATCTTCCCACATGAACAATTGCACCTGCAATCTTCATGTGTTGTTTACATGTATTGTCAAACATCGAAACTCAAACATCAAGACTCGAGCTTGACTCAGTCCAAGCTCAGTCAACTTGGTCAACCTTGACCTGGGGAATATTGCACCAACAATCCTTGTCTTTACTCTCTATCTTATCTTTTCATAGGTTTTGAGGAGTTGTAATGAGTCTTTTGATGACCCTTTTTATAGTCTCGAAAAGATGCTTCAGTTTGAGTTGTCTTTATCAAGAGTCAATGTTGTTAGAACCATTTTTCGATAAATCATCTATTAACCTAATTCACTCTTTCACGCTGCCTAGCCCTTCTTTCTCTTATACAGTGGTTTTAGTATAACTCTTTAAGGATCATGTCTTGCTTTAGTAGGAAGATAAAATCCACTGAGGGTGGTGTTAAACAACCCCCTATCAATGGGGATTCAAACTCTATGTCTTTAGCTTTTGAAAGACCATCTTTATCAGTAAATTCATCTGCTTCTCAGTATGTATTATCCTTCTTCTATTATATTTTTCTTTTCTTATGAATTTATGTATTGTATAAATTTATCCAAATAGGTATCTCATTCAAGCCATAGATAATCAGATAACTAGAGAATATATTAAGATTCTCACAGAACAATAAAACTAGGTAAAGAAGGAGTTGGATGTTGTCCTTTTACGAGAGAAAAAGAATCAAACTAAACTTGTGTAGCTGCGACGACAACTGTCCCAAGTTAATGTAGCATTAGAGGATGCTATAAATCAAATGACTATGTGAAACATCTTTCTTTATGAAGTTTAATGATCCTGTCCTTCTTTAGTAGGAAGAAATCCCTATTGATGTTGCCCTTTTACGAGAGAAAAAGAATCAAAGTTAACTTGTGCAACTGTGACGACAACTATCCCAAGTTAATGTAGCATTAGAGGATGCTATAAATCAAATGTTTGAAGTCTAGATACAGTCCTTTCTACACTTTAGTGTTTATATTAACTTTTTGGCTTAAGATCTTATTTGTCCTCTATTATTATCTTTGTTTATGATATTAATATTATTCCCTTTATGTATCTTAACCCAACAAAAGTCTCCAACTCTTTCTTCGTTTACACTCAATGATGTTACTATGCATTTTCAAATAATAATAGATCATATCAATCTTAATTTTTTTATCTAGTTCAAATCAAATAGCTACTGCATGTTGTAGCAACTATTGTCATAATAGTTACTAGCTGCTACATGCTATAGTAGCTAGTAGCCCTAAAGATCATTTTAACTTAGTCAAAATTACTTTAAAAGTATTGTACACAGTTGCTCCTAGCCTCCTACACATATTAAAATATTTTTGATATTTTAAATAACTTGGTAAAAAGTTATTTAAAAACATTTTCAATTAGTCAAATATTTAACATGTAGTAGCTATTGTTGCACGTTGTAGCAGCTACTGTAACATGTTATAGCAATTAGTCGGTAGTAACAACTTCTCAATAGTAGCTGCTACAATGTGTAGCAGCTACTCTCGATTAGCTGCTACACATTATAGCAGTGTTACGCTCCGCAAGTGTACGGAAATGTCGCAAGTAATATAAAAGATTATCGTATCCACAGGGACTGGAATAAGCACTAGAAATGTCTCAATGCGAATTAGCTAGACAACTATCCAATTGTTTCAAATGCAAAGTGAAGGTAAACAAATCTAATATTAAAGATCAACAAACAAGAGTTTAGTGTTTTGGGTTATGATAAAGGGAGATTCTAGGAGTTTCGGTTTCTTTGTAAGATTTCTTGAATGTAAATGGTTCACCAATTCTTATCCCTCAATTGCCAAACACTTGTAGAAAGTTGCCGGTTCTCTCTTGCAATAGATAACCGGCTAAGGACTGAGAAATGTATCTAAATATGATCAATTAGACGTGAACCTACGTTGTCCTTACACAGAAGCGCACCTATTACTATGCCTTCCTCGGATATCAACATAGAAGCCCACAACTTATTAATCTATCAAGATACAAGAAACTAATCACAAGATCCATCCTACTCTCTTGAATATTCCTATTTCCTCTTCAAGATTATCTCTCAAACGTCCTTACACGGGCTTGCACCTGTCACGTGGATCCCTCGGATGATCGAGTGAGAGTTTATCTTTACAAAGTCTACAAGAAATCCAAACAATCAATCAAGAATAAGAATTAAACACAAATCACCATTAATCATTCAAGATCTAATTGATACAAGCAAGACAATGTCATTGAAACAAGAAAATGGCAAATCCATAAGAGATTACATCAATCCATCATACAAATACTCCCTTAATCCTAGAATACAAGATCTACTCCAAGAATCGAGGAAGAATACCCGAAGAAATAAAGATTACAAGCATTTCTTAAATCCCCAATCCAAGAAACCAAGAAAAGGGGGAAAGAGAAAATTTATCTACGAAGAAGCCTCGTCTTCGGATCCAATCCTCGCTCCAGAGTCGAAATCGTCAAGAACTCCCCTCGAATCGCCCAGAAATCCTCCCAAGAATGGGAGGAAACCACCAAATCTTGCCTTCTCCCAAAGGGGGAGAGATCCCCTTTCAATTCATGAAGGAGGGTTTAAATAGAGGAGGAAATCGGGCGCCACACGACCCCATGACACGACCGTGTGAGATTCACACGGCCATGTCCAGTTCCTTCTCTGCCAAAGCTGCACGACCGTGTGACTCACACGATCTATCTCTCTTCTCTTTAAAGCAACCAAGCACGGCCGTGTAGATCCACACGGCCAGGACCCTTCTGTTCTCTGGAAATGCTACACGACCGTGTGGTGCACACGGCCACCACCTGCTTGGCCTCGGGAAACTTCACACGGCCATGTAGATCTACACGACCATGTAAGGCATCTGCTCTAATTTCTTCAAATCAAGACACGGCCGTGTGAGATTCACACGGCCATGTCCTCTTCCCTTCCTTTTAAAACTACACGGCCGTGTGTGGTACACGGTCTGATGCTCTCTCCCTTCAATTCCTTCCAAGCTTGCCCGAGGACGCATAATCTTCACCAATTTCGACTCCTGTGTACAGAAAATGCACAAAAAGCAGATCTCTGAACCAAAAGAGTAAATACGCTAAAAGGAAAGCTGGAAGTATAAAAATGCATAGATCAAGCATGCTCAAAGTATGTAAATGTGCGTAAAAACATGCATAAAAGAGTATATAATCTACGCACATCACACCCCCAGACTTAAACCTTTGCTTGTCCTCAAGCAAAATGCTGCAGTCTAAATTTATATGTTTTACAACACATTCATAAAACCTAGTGCACTTTCCTAACTCTATCAAAAAGTTTCATTAACAAGCATGATCATGGAAACAAGTAAAGTATGGTTCAAGCATAAGAATCTTGTGCACAGTGTAAAAGTAACTCAACACCCTTCAAGTTTCAATCCATGTCCTAGTCAAGTCGTCATCAAATTTGAATTCCTAGTGTTTCCAGTGAAAGACAAGTAACCAGTGATAGTCACTTACTCACCATTCACTTGGTCATATTTCTCAACTAACCCAAGGTCTCAAAGGTGTGCTCAATCTCAAGGGAAGCTAAGCAGTCATTTCCCCAGTAACCTAACTCGGTCTCAAAGGGGTGACTTGCTAGATTCCACTCATTACAACTGTTTTTTTATATCCCTTATTTTTTTTATAAGTGTTTGCATTGTGCAAAACTTATTCACAAATGTACTTTTAGCACACATGTTGGGATATTTTGATTTTTCCAAATGAGCTTTAATGATTTGAGCCTCATCCAGTAACCAAAATGAAAGTTGAGAAATCACCATGGAAACCAAGTACTAAGCAAACAAGATGAATCATGACTATTTCAATGACATCAACTATTCAAGCATCAAGCACAAGTGTAGTGAAGATAAAATCCTTAAGGTTGAACCAAAACTAAAACTCATCACCATAAGATTCTTAGCTTATTAATGCTTCCCAAGATAGAAAAAAGAACTACACAAAGTTTACTACTAGCATCATTCGAACATCATGAATCAAGACAATAATCGTGCTAACATTTCACTTGAATCCAAGAAAGCATATAAGTGAAGATTTGATGTTCTCAAATTTTTTTTTGTTTTTTACCATGATTATTTCAAAAACAAGCAAAATAAAGCAACAAGCAATGAAAATAAGAACCAACATGAAAAACTAACAAAAACTAAAAACTGAAAACCAAACTAAACAGTATATGACACCCCCCCAGACTTAAACTTTTCATCATCCCGATGAAATAATATGGTGGAGGAGGTGGAAAATCAGGAAAATCAGGGAAGAAAAATGATCATTTTCATTGCTAAAAATGTGAATTCTCAAATTGGGGCAAAATCACACACACATCATTCTTTGGCAATTCATAACAAGTATTAAAATCTCCCAACGTCCATTCATAACTTTCATTAAACAAACGAAATTTAAACTTCCCCCCACCTTGAACATTATCAACCTCTATTGAGCTTAAAAATTCAAAAACAATTCTAGGATAAGTAGGATATTTTATGTTCACTAAACCACTCCATCCTATCCTTTCAAATAACCAAACTAAATCATCCTTAAACCCCAAAGTTTCTAAAGTTTCAACATCAAGAAACCTAGTGCCTAAAAGAGGTCGTTTACATAAAGAAGAATATCTATACCGTTGCTCATCACTAGAGAAAACAATACCAAAGTCATTAGAAATACCTTTAAAGCAAACATTCCTCTCCTTTCTTGCAACCACCTTCTCCTTCCCTTTTCTTGTGGCCGAAATCTCCTCAATCACGTTTTCCATGGAAGAAAATCAAATCTCCTTAAGAAGAATGAGAAAGAAAAATTAGAAGAAGTAGTTTAAACCTTTAGAAATGGGAAAATAGGAAAGAGGAACGAGCGGCGGTACACGGCCGTGTGCCGCCCACACCCCGTGCCCTAATTCCCTAAAAAGATGTGGATCAGGCCGTGTGATATCACACGGCCATATTCATTTCTCATCGCACGGCCGTGTCTGTGACACGGCCCCCTTCTCTTTCTTCTCTGGATTCCAGACACGGGCCGTGTCTGGGACACGGCCTAAACCTCTTCTTTCACGGGTTTCTTCGCACGGCCGTGTCTGGGACACGACCTAGACCTTTTTCTCCTCGGGATATCTTACACGGCCGTGTCTAGATGACACGGCCCAAACACCTCCCTTGAATGTCATGGCTTAACCTGAAAACAAAATTAAAAACAAGTAAAAACCAACAAAATGAATTTATACTAGCTAAAAGAATTCAATCTGGAGGGCGAGGTTCAGAAAAATACAACCTTTGTACCTCTTCTATTTTCGTACCATGAATATATTTTTTCAAACGTTGACCATTTACCTTAATTATCCCAAAATCTTTGTTCCAAATATCTACAGCTCCAAAAGGATAAACCTTCTTTACCTCATATGGACCCGTCCACCTTGACTTAAGCTTCCCAGGAAAAAGTTTTACTTTTGAATTGAACAACAAAACCAAATCTCCTACATTAAAGTCTTTACGAAGAATGTGCTGATCGTGCCATTTCTTCGTCCTTTCTTTGTAAGATTTAGCATGCTCATATGCATCCATCCTTAATTCATCAAGTTCGTTCAACTGAAGCTTCCTTTTCTCCCCTGCTTCATTTAAATCCATATTCAAATTTGCAATTGCCCAATAAGCCTTATGTTCTAGTTCAACTGGAAGATGGCAAGGCTTACCATAAACTAATCGAAATGGGGTCATCCCAATAGGAGTTTTATAAGCAGTTCGATATGCCCATAAAGCATCATCTAATTTCAATGCCCAATCCTTTCTTGAAGTGGATACAGTCTTTTTCAATATGAACTTAATTTCCTGGTTAGATATCTGAGCTTGCCCATTAGTTTGAGGATGATAAGGTGTTGCTACTTTATGCTTCACTCCATATCTTCTAAGTAAGTTTTCAAACTGTTTCTCTATAAAATGTGATCCTCCATCACTAATGACTGCCTTTGGCACCCCAAATCTTGGAAAGATAATACTCCTAAATAATTTGATAACTGTTTTCGCATCGCACGTAGGAAATGCCACAGCTTCTACCCATTTGGACACATAATCTACCGCCACAAGAATATACCTATTCCCATATGAAAGAAGGAAAGGTCCCATGAAATCAATTCCCCAAACATCAAATAACTCAACCTCAAGAATGTAATTTAACATCGTTTCATTTCTTTTAGTTATATTCCCAGTTCTCTGACATTGATCACAAGACTGAACAAACAACTTAGCATCCCTGAATAAGGTTGGCCAATAAAATCCTGCTTGAAGAATTTTCGTAATCATTTTTGAACTACCCAAATGTCCTCCATAGGACGAAGAATGGCAATGAAACAAGATATCTCTAACTTCTTCTTCAGGTATACATCTTCGATAAATCACATCATTGCACTTCTTATACAGGAGAGGTTCATCCCAAACATAATTCTTAACTTCTGAAAAAAACTTTTTCCTTTGTTGATGAGAAAAATCCGGAGGTAACACTCCACTAGCAAGGAAATTCACAAAATCTGCGTACCAAGGAGTTTTCACACTTGATAAAGCTAATAAGTGTTCATCCGGGAATATGTCATCAATAGGTAAATCAAAATCCACCTCATTTTCTGACTTTTGAGATATTCTAGATAAATGATCCGCTACTACATTTTCAGCTCCTTTCTTATCCCTAATCTCAAGGTTGAACTCTTGCAAAAGTAAAATCCACCTGATTAACCTAGGTTTAGCGTCTTTCTTTCCAAGTAGATACCGAATAGCTGCATGATCAGTATATACTATTACTCTTGATCCTACTAGATAGGATCTAAATTTATCAATAGCAAATACCACTGCCAATAATTCTTTTTCTGTAGTAGAATAGTTTACTTGGGCTGCATCAAGTGTTTTACTTGCATAATGGATCGCATGTAGAATCTTATTTCTTCGTTGTCCCAACACTGCTCCTACAGCAAAATCACTAGCATCACACATTATTTCAAAAGGAAGATCCCAATCAGGTGCTTGAATGACTGGAGCTATTGTAAGAGCACTCTTGATTTTATTGAAGGCTTCAATACATTCGCTATCAAAACAAAACTCAACATCTTTAATCAACAGATTAGTTAATGGCTTGGAAATCTTTGAAAAGTCCTTAATAAAACGTCTATAGAAACCAGCATGTCCTAAAAAACTCCTAACTCCTTTTACATTGATGGGTGGGGGTAATTTGTCTATTACTTCCACTTTTGCTTGATCTACCTCAATACCACGCTCTGAAATTTTATGCCCCAAAACTATTCCTTCCTTAACCATAAAATGACATTTTTCCCAGTTCAACACTAGGTTTGTATCTTCACACCTTTTTAGAATAGTAGAAAGATTTGACAAACAAGAATCAAAGTCATTTCCATAAACTGAGAAGTCATCCATGAAAACCTCCATAATTTTTTCTATTAAATCTGAAAAAATTGCCATCATGCATCTCTGAAAAGTGGCTGGAGCATAACAAAACCCAAATGGCATCCAACGAAAAGCAAAGGTACCATAAGGACAAGTAAAAGTAGTCTTCTCCTGGTCTTGAGGATGAATTGGAATTTGAAAAAATCCAGAATATCCGTCCAAGTAACAAAAGTAGGAATGTTTAGCTAATCTTTCAAGCATTTCATCAATAAATGGTAATGAGAAATGATCCTTCCTTGTTTCTTTATTCAACTTCCGATAATCAATGCACATTCGCCACCCTGTTACTGTTCGTGTTGAAATTATCTTAACTTCTTTATTCTTGATAACAGTCATTCCTCCTTTCTTTGGAACCACGTGGACTGGACTCACCCATTCACTATCCGAAATTGGGTAAATAATCCCTGCATCAAGAAGTTTAATCACTTCCTTCTTTACTACCTCTTTTAAATTTGGATTTAGTCTCCTTTGATGCTCAATTGAGTTCTTGTACCCCTCTTCAAGTAAAATTCTATGCATACAGAGAGATGGACTAATCCCTTTTATATCATCAATTGTATATCCAATGGTCTTTCTATGCAACCTTAACTCATCCAACAGTCTCTTTATTTCAAACTCATTTAACTGAGCATTAATTATAACTAGATAAGTAGAATTCGGCCCAAGAAATTCATACTTAAGACTTGGTGGTAATGGTTTAAGTTCAAGTTGAGGTGATACTATTTCTGGTAAAACTGGCTCTTGTTCTATTAACATAGTCTCCTCCTTAGCCAAGCTTTCTTATAAAAACTCTTCATTATCTAAAGACAGATCATCCTCCTTATGATCACCAAGACATACCCCCTTTTCTGTTGAAAATGCTTTTTCACCAAACATTTTTGATAATGATTCACAGCACCAAGGAAATAATGTTTGGAAATCGTTTTGATTCAAGATAAGCCCTTTTTCAACATCATCCTTTTCTCTAATGATATCCATTGTTAAGAATGAGCTATCTTGCTATGCCCAATCATTGAAATTTTGCGTAATTCTACCAACTATCTCAAAAGTTTCTTCTAGACTTTTTTTTAAAAATGATCCTCCAGATGCTAAATCCAGTTGATTCTTATTTGAGAAAGAAAGCCCAACATAGAACAAATGCATAATTAACCATTTCTCAATTTCATGATGTGGACATAACTGCAGAAGAGAAGAATATCTTTCCCAAGCTTGGTATAATTTTTCTCCATCCAATTGCTTAAAATTTAAAATTTGACTTCTCAAATAAGTAGTTTTCCTTGGAGGGAAATATTGGTCAAGGAATTTTTGCTCTAACTCATCCCATGTTTTGATACTTTGAGACTTTAGAGAATTATACCATCTTTTTGCAGCATCCTTCAGGCTAAAGGAAAAGCAAGCAGCTGAATAATATCAGATGAAACTTCTTCATATTTCAAAGTATAACAATATCTATAAAACTCCATCAAATGGGAATAAGGGTTCTCAATCTCCAATCCTCCAAACTGAGTTTTCTGAACCATGGAAACAAAAGATGGTTTGAGTATAAAATTTCTTGCTTGTATGATAGGGTAAATAATTGCTCCCATTTGTTTTGCAGACTTCGGAGCTCCATAATCTCCTAGTGACTTGCACACCATGTTTAGATATTCTTGTTCTTCTATTTGCCTTTGCAGAATTCTTCTTTTATGAAAAGTTCTGTCAATCTCAGGGTCAAAAGGAAAGAATCCCCCTGCAAAGTTAGATCTTCGCATACACAAGAACAAGATAGCAGATAGCAATTCGACACAAAAAGAAAAATAGAAGAATAAAAAATGCAGAATTGAGTTTGTACAAAAAGAATTAACAAGAAGTGAAAGTTATACAAGAAAGTAAAAAAAAATAGAAATCTAATGATTAGTTACAACTATGCAATATGAAAGGAAAACAAATGTTATGTTTAGTCTAACTCAATTGATAATTCCTAATGTTATAGCGCAGTCCCCGGCAACGGCGCCAAAAACTTGTTACGCTCCGCAAGTGTACGGAAATGTCGCAAGTAATATAAAAGATTATCGTATCCACAGGGACTGGAATAAGCACTAGAAATGTCTCAATGCGAATTAGCTAAACAACTATCCAATTGTTTCAAATGCAAAGTGAAGGTAAACAAATCTAATATTAAAGATCAACAAACAAGAGTTTAGTGTTTTGGGTTATGATAAAGGGAGATTCTAGGAGTTTCGGTTTCTTTGTAAGATTTCTTGAATGTAAATGGTTCACCAATTCTTATCCCTCAATTGCCAAACACTTGTAGAAAGTTGCCGGTTCTCTCTTGCAATAGATAACCGGCTAAGGACTGAGAAATGTATCTAAATATGATCAATTAGACGTGAACCTACATTGTCCTTACACAGAAGCGCACCTATTACTATGCCTTCCTCGGATATCAACATAGAAGCCCACAACTTATTAATCTATCAAGATACAAGAAACTAATTACAAGATCCATCCTACTCTCTTGAATATTCCTATTTCCTCTTCAAGATTATCTCTCAAACGTCCTTACACGGGCTTGCACCTGTCACGTGGATCCCTCGGATGATCGAGTGAGAGTTTATCTTTACAAAATCCACAAGAAATCCAAACAATCAATCAAGAATAAGAATTAAACACAAATCACCATTAATCATTCAAGATCTAATTGATACAAGCAAGACAATGTCATTGAAACAAGAAAATGGCAAATCCATAAGAGATTACATCAATCCATCATACAAATACTCCCTTAATCCTAGAATACAAGATCTACTCCAAGAATCGAGGAAGAATACCTGAAGAAATAAAGATTACAAGCATTTCTTAAATCCCCAATCCAAGAAACCAAGAAAAGGGGGAAAGAGAAAATTTATCTACGAAGAAGCCTCGTCTTCGGATCCAATCCTCGCTCCAGAGTCGAAATCGTCAAGAACTCCCCTCGAATTGCCCAGAAATCCTCCCAAGAATGGGAGGAAACCACCAAATCTTGCCTTCTCCCAAAGGGGGAGAGATCCCCTTTCAATTCATGAAGGAGGGTTTAAATAGAGGAGGAAATCGGGCGCCACACGACCCCATGACATGACCGTGTGAGATTCACACGGCCATGTCCAGTTCCTTCTCTGCCAAAGCTGCACGACCGTGTGACTCACATGATCTATCTCTCTTCTCTTTAAAGCAATCAAGCACGGCCGTGTAGATCCACACGGTCAGGACCCTTCTGTTCTCTGGAAATGCTACACGACCGTGTGGTGCACACGGCCACCACCTGCTTGGCCTCGGGAAACCTCACACGGTCGTGTAGATCTACACGGCCATGTAAGGCATCTGCTCTAATTTCTTCAAATCATGTCCTCTTCCCTTCCTGTTAAAACTACACGGCCGTGTGTGGTACACGGCCTGATGCTCTCTCCCTTCAATTCCTTCCAAGCTTACCCGAGGACGCATAATCTTCACCAATTTCGACTCCTGTGTACAGAAAATGCACAAAAAGCAGATCTCCGAATCAAAAGAGTAAATACGCTAAAAGGAAAGCTGGAAGTATAAAAATGCATAGATCAAGCATGCTCAAAGTATGTAAATGTGCGTAAAAACATGCATAAAAGAGTATATAATCTACGCACATCAAGCAGCTACTCCCGAGAAGCTGCTACACGTTGTAGCAGCTACTGCTGATGCAACTAACAATCCCTAAACTCTAATAATAATTTGACAGTCACTTATATAATTTGAAAATAATAAATTTATGGAGGCTCATTAATTATTTAACGGCGACCTACCTAATCTAGTTCATTGATCCATGACTTCTATAGAATAAACACTCATACTTGTCATAAATCATGTGACCACTCATACTTCTCAAAAACCATGGCCTGTGAATATTGGCAAAAGCAAAATATGACTTTATCAGAAGGGCAACTGTGGGCTTGTGAAACACCTATTCCCAGATTGAATAGTTATAGCACCTCTGTTTTCCTATAAAATAGAGGGAGTCTCCTTTCATGACATCCAAAGATAAATGAGTAGCATAATAATAGATTGATGACATCTTCCCGACACCACCTTCGTCATTCCTTTCATGGCATCCACTATCTTTGTCCAAAATCTGGTAGTGTTCTTCCTCCCAAAGTGGGAATGACAAAGCGGTCATGTTGTGTTCTGCGGTGTAGTGTAAGCTTTCATATGGCTATAGGCAGCCAATTTAGGGGTTCAGAAAGGAATAACTTTACTGAAACACTAGTGTTTATACCTGATCAACATACATTAATCAAGTTGGACCACTCATGGAGTGGATGTTGGTCGCCCTAACATCCTTTGGCCAGAACAAAGAGCCTCAGGAAAGCCTTGAGGAATGCTCATCGAGTAGCTAGAGGATGGTCACTTCTACAAACTTCTCCCTTTCTCCCATCCGCGACCAAAGTACATGAGGGAGATGTAAAATAACAGATGTTGTCTGGGGTTCAGAACACTTTGTACATTGATCAAGGCTGATTGTTCATGAAGAATACCGTGGATGCTGATCAACCTATATGAAACTGACATTGTACAATATGTGAATAATGTGATCACACATGGAGGTTCAAAACACTATATACAATATGAAACTGACATTGTAATTGAAATGTATTGTAATTGAAATGTATTTTTATTGATAATTTTTCTATCAAGTTGTCTAAATGTATTGTAAAAATGCTGTAAAAGATGGTTCAATTTATTGTATAACATATGTAAATGTATTATTACGTTGGCCAGTGCATGTTGTAGTAGCTAATCAACATTAGCTGCTACACCATGTAGCAGCTACTCCTGAGTAGCTGCTAGAATGTGTAGCAGCTACTACCGACTAGCTACTACACCGTGTACGCTGAGAGTTTAATGTACCAAAGACCAACAAATGGTGTGATTATTCTGTGGGGTAGCTGTTAAAAATGGTGCTTGAATATGCTCTCTAATTTTTTTAATCACCCAATAAAATTATTTTTGTATATATTATTCTTATTTTATTTCTTAAATCTATTCTTCAATCTTGATATGGTAAATTAAATAGGACTCATGAGTTATGATCAAACTCATGAACAGTGAACGTGAAGTCCACATTGTAGCAGCTACCCCAACATTGTAGTAGCTACCATGGGGTAGCTGCTGCACCATGCACCATTATAGTAGCTATCTCATAGTAGTTGCTACAACGTGGACCTGATGTTATAGTAGCTACTGTCGACAGTATCATAGTAGTTGATATGATAGCCTCACCATTCCATGATATTTTATGAAACTCAAAAACATTATTTAAAGAAAAACCTACAAATACCAATGACTACGTCAAATCCATCTGTAATAACTAATAACCGCTCACCGAGATTTTGGTAAACCTAGCTTCATAACTTAAAGGGCATGTTATTAGAACCTACAATAATAAAGGAAATTACAAGTCAAAATTTATCAAGAACCACTAAATAAAATGAAATTAAGCTTTGATAATACCTGCTATAGATGCCAAATCTTCTTCATATTTGTCATCGTCGTTGTTATGATGATTCTCTATAGCAGTTGATTTAGCAATCAACACATCGTTATATTGTTACTAGTATTTAATAAAAATCATTAATTTGGGAATAAATTATAATATAAATGTATAATTAATGGATACATACCCTTGCTGTAAAACTGGACAATTGCGCTTGTTGTGTGAGGCACCTCAATAACTACATCCATAACATAACTTAGACTTTAAGGTTGACGCCCCTTTTGATGATTTCAATCTCTTCCCACATCCATTTGTCCTTATTAAAGAAGGATCTATAGAACTGTTACGCATGTGAGGGGGGGGGGGGGGATAAATCACTTGGTTTTAGAAAACTTATCTTTATAGATTTTATAAAATGAGTACGCGGCAGAAAAAATAGAAACAGAAACAAAAAGAACAAGAACTCAATCGGTTACTTGGTTTGAAGACTTCGGCAACTCCTACTCCAAGACCGAAAGAGGGAATCGAGTACAATAGAAAAATGAGAATAAGTGTAATAAGCTACACTTTCCTTTATGCAGTAATTAAGTACAAAAACAAACTTCATTACCCAATACTCTAAAAAAGATCATATCAAGCTCAGTGTTGGACGGCTTCTCAGCAGTTGATCCTGTCTGAGAAGTTGACCGTGAAAGAGATCCGGAAGAAGGAAACCTACCATACTGATGAAGAATAATGCCGGTAGAACCTCGACCCGAGAAACCCAAAGCGGATCGGAAGAAAACCAGAGTCACCGAAGGAAATCTGATAAGTAGGAAGAAATCCCCGTTCAGATAGGAGAAAGTCGAACTCCCAAGCTCCCGAGGCTCCCTGCGCACAAGAGACCAACCAACACTATCGTCAGTGACCTAAGACCGGGGTGGGAATCCCTGGCTAGGCCCTCCGACGCTCAAGTTAGTGATCTCTCTTGATGTCAAGGAAGGAAGAATAAAGAAGATGAACAGTAGCCAGAAAATTAGGGTTGTGAAAGTACACAATGATGTGAACTTACCCAGCCAACGGAGAGGATTCCCCCTTTTATACCACTTCATGTAACCTCCGTAGCCATGAAGTGGATCCCGGTTTGTTAGAGTTCGTTATGAGATGACGTCAGCTGCGCCCTTGCGGAAGATAATTTTTAAGGAATCTTTTTTGTACCCCAGATGTACCTTCTTTGTCGTTTAGCGCCTGCAAGACAAGCTGAAAGTATATTTCCCGCCAAAATATATATTCTCTATCATGAATTATTCTATTCGATATATTCATGTATGATTCTTCTTCATGTGACTTCTATTTGTATCTTCGTTGTGTCAAAAAATAATATTTTATTCAACATGTTTCTAAGGTATTCATTGAAGGAACTGTGTGGGTTCTTTGCTCGAAAGAACCCTCTTGACCGATATTGGTCTATCTTTGCTTTGGAGTATGTATCGGTCGTTATTGGTTTACCTTCATACGGCAGGCATGTATCGACCGATATTGGCCTACCTTCGTTCGGCAGGCATGTATCGACCGATATTGGCCTACCTTTGTTCCGAAAGTATGTCTCAGCCGTTACTGGCCTACCTTCATACGGCAAGCATGTATCGACCGATATTGGCCTACCTTCGTTCGGCAGGCATGTATCGGCCGATATTGATCTATCTTTGCTTTGGAGCATGTATCGGTCGTTATTGGCTTATCTTCATATGGCAGGCATGTATCGACCGATATTGGCCTACCTTCGTTCGGCAGGCATGTATCGACCGATATTGGCCTACCTTTGTTCCGAAAGTATGTTTCGGCCGTTATTGGCCTACCTCCATACGGTAAGCATGTATCGACCGATATTGGCCTACCTTCGTTCGGCAGGCATGTATCGGCCGATATTGGTCTATCTTTGGTTTGGAGTATGTATCGGTCGTTATTGGCTTACCTTCATACGGCAGGCATGTATCGACCGATATTGGCCTACCTTCGTTCGGCAGGTATGTATCGACCGATATTGGCCTACCTTTGTTCCGAAAGTATGTCTCGGCCGTTATTGGCCTACCTTCATACGGCAAGCATGTATCGACCGATATTGGCCTACCTTCGTTCGGCAGGCATGTATCGGCCGATATTGGTCTATCTTTGCTCTGGAGTATGTATCGGTCGTTATTGGCTTACCTTCATACGGCAAGCATGTATCGACCGATATTGGTTTACCTTTGTTCTGAAGGTATGTCCCGACCAATATTGACTTACCTTCATACGACAAGCATGTATCGACTGATATTGGCCTACCTTTGTTCTGAAAGTATGTTTCGGCCGTTATTGGCCTACCTCCTTTGACTCTTTCTTCCCTTTCTTTCCTCATCTGAAGACCCTTAAAACCTAACTCATATCACTAGCCTTCCCCTTAAGTCTAGTCGAAGGAGGTGTAGACAACTGACTAGACATAAGTATGGTCTTGTCTTTTCCTACCCGTGACTCTGCTCCAGATTTTGAAATGACCTCACAAATTTCCACTGTCTTAATAAATTAAGTATAGCAATTCTGTGAGCCTTTTTCTCCTTTAAATAGGGCTACAACCTTCTCTTCACCCACAACCCCTCTCAGATGGCGTTGGTGGTCTATAAGGAGCATGAAGATGTTCGTTACAAAGAACGAGCTACTGTCATGATTGAGTCAAATGAATTCAACCGACCGATTGTGAGATCCATCTTGTCTGCTTTTACTGCAGGGGCCAAAGGAGCAATTCGACAATTGGAAGAGGAGGGCTACTTAGCACGCATTCCTCCTCTCAATTTCCTGAACCGTCGCAGACTTATTGAAGAAAGGCCTCCTGATTTGTACCCAAAACTAACTTTAACTTAATTTCCGATTATTGTAAAGAAGGGGGATCGAGACTTTGCCATGATCCTCCGACAAACTTATGTGGTTCTGAATGGTATCCCTGGATTGCTAATCTTAATTTATCTTTAGATAATTTGTTGGTTTCAGGTAAATGTACCAAATGTCACTTGGCTTATCCATGCTCAATCTTTCTCTACGACTAATTCTCCAACAACCCGGCCGATATATAAGTACCGCCCGATATTTCGAGGGGACTTCCGATACCGGTCGATTTATCTTAATCGACCGATTTACCTCCTTGTCAGGTCTTATGGGTATTAAAATTACACATCCTGTGTGATGGCTTATACTGAGTCTTTAGTCAGTGGATCTGGGTTACTTTTTGCCCCGGTCGATTCATCAGGATGGTTTGATTTAACCCCGTTTCATCTATTGATCAATATCCGATGCTCAACTTATATTCTACTATACCCATGCTTTGAGCCCATGTTTATAATACTAATTTTGGCTTTCTCTTTATGAAGTCTCTTCAAAAATTACTTCTAAGAAAACTTTACACCTTTTCCGAGGAAGTTTATTTGACTTCATCTCTTTCCCTTGATTTTATTCTCTGATATTATTACCTATTTATTACGATTGACATTCTGAGTACCTTTTATTCTCCTTTTCCCTTTCGTTTCTTCTGTTTAGAGGTTTTAGCACAGGACTAGAAGAGGGACAAGGGTTTACGGAGTCTTCTTCTGCTTCCTTCTGTTCATCTTTTCACTTCTCAATTCCTTTTCTTTTAACCTCTTCTCTTTATGGCGGTTTCTCCTCCGGCGTGGTTCCTCTCGTGTTCTTCCAACCTCATAGATATAGAAGAAGTGGACTTATAGGCAACTTATGGTTTTCCCTCTTACATTATCCGTCCTGCTCCTCATGAGGGTCCTCACCTTCCTCCCTTAGGATGCATCTCCATCTTCAGGGACCAAGTCTTGCAAGGTTTCAGATTCCCCCTTCACCCCTTCTTTTGTGAGGTTAGCCGTTATTTTGCTATCCCGCTTAACCAGTTCGTCCCTCAATCCTTTTCCATTCTAATAGGCTTCGTTGGAGTATCCAAACTGTTAGATTTCCCGTTGTCTCCTCGTCTTTTCCATCACTTCTTCATCCCTCGTCGGGTAGATGTTGGTGTTTTTAAGTTTCAGTCTCGTCCCAAGGCCATTCTATTCAATCGCATTCCCCCTCAAGGTGAATGGTATAAATTTTTTTTTTATATGCGTCTTCCTTCTCCTCCTCCATTTCCTATTCAATGGATATATGACCTACCCCGCTTCCCGACACTCATGGTCTCCTTAATGATCCCTCTGTCGCGTCTGCTCTACCTAAACTGCGAGGGGCAAAGTTCAGTTTGCCGCATCTGATCGAAGAGGGTTTGATGTTTCCTTTCGGGATAGGCCACATTGACACTCCCTTGGACAGTTCCTTTGGTAGGTATAATTATTTTGTCTTGCCTATACTAATTAGCGTATCCTTTTTGATAATGGTGTTTGATATCTATGTTGCAGCTGATGCTCTTCTTCCAGCCTTCATGTATAAAAATTCTGCTATGACTAAGTGTTTTATCAATAGCCTTGGGGAAGAATGGTTACATACCCGCCGATCCGATCCTAATCCCTCTACTCTGGGATTGCTTTCAGAGGAAGAACGACGGGCAGAGGCTGCCTCACTTGCCGAAGAGGAAGAAGAAGAGCCTTTTGTTACCTTAGTTCAGAAGCCAAATTTTACTAAGACTTCTCCTTTTAGCGACTTCTTTGGTACTTTTGTGCAAACTCCTCTTATCCCAGCACCCATCTCTCTTGAGAGAGGTAAGGCCCCGACAGCTCCCACTCATCTTAGCTCTAATCCTGCTCTTAGGATGATGAGACCTCGCCTGCTTATCCCTTCTTCTTCTATTGTTTCAGCTTCCCCGATTTCTGCTCCTGAGAAGGATGATATTCCTCCTGCGTTTTCTGCTCCTTTGGCATTGGCCTTGCCCCCCTTGGCCTCTAGGTCTCGAGCTAAACGGACGCCTTGTCGGAGATCTTCTCCAAATATTAGTCCTTCAGCTGTTAAATCCCCCTCCCCTGTCTTACCATCGATTCCATCTACTTCTTTTTCTGCTCCTCTTGTTTCTGCTTTTCCTCCTATTGTGTCTTCTTCTTCTTCTCTACCTCCTGTGTCCTCCATTCCCCGACCTTTGTTCAGACAAGCTTTGGGTCTTCCATCTCAATTAGGACGATCCTCTGAACCGTCTAGCTATGGCTCGTTACAATTACAGGGCTTATTAGCTGAATCTTGGTCACAAGGTCAAGAGCAGCTAAGGGGCCTCAGTCTTCCTCATCGAGCTGATCGTCACAGTCGCCAGGCAATAGCGGTAAGCATTTCTGGTTACATGCTATCAATTTTGTCTACTGATTCCTAATTACCTTGCCTTTTTGTTTAGTTACTTGCCTCAAGTTTACAAATTGACCAGCTACTCGTAGCTAAAGATCAGGAGAACCAGAAGTTAAAAACTCAATTGGAAACATTGAGGGCCGCGCCTCCTTCTTCTACCAGTGACCTGCCTCAATTACAAGAGAAGGTGGCCTTACGGGATCAACAGTTGGGGATCCAAAAACAAGAGTTGGAAGAATGCCAGTGTTGGGTTTTTCGGGCCGCGAAAACCGCTTTTCGCGTCGCGGAAACCCCGAATCACCCAAAGACGTAGGATCCGTGCAAAGAAAAATTTCGAAAACACGAGTACGAGTTATAAACTACGATCTACAGTAGATCTACAAAGAAAACACTTTATACCTTTGATGTGTGTCCTCGCAAAATTCCCGCTCGTCCAAGGTATGTGTCGGATCTCCAAAGTATCAAGGTAGATACTTCTCTAGTGATATCCACACGAACAAGGAGTGTCTCTCACACTCAAAGGATGGAAAAGAGAGCCCCAAGTGTGCTAGCACTTTCTAGGGCTCTCGGGTAGGATTTAAAAGGAAGAAAAGAAAGGATGCAAAAGGAATGTCTTACACTCAAGAAGTAGTATCCCTCCTTTGTGACCTTCACTCTTCCTTTGCTCTTGGAACTCACTCAACCACCTTCATCTTCCCTTGGAACCCACGACAACCACAAGAGAAGAGGAGGAAGAAGCTAGGAAGAAGATGGAATAATTACCACACATCAATTTCACTAAATGAAAACCTTCTCATCCTTTAGTGTGGCCGGCCACACACTCATAACTCCCTCATTTAATGTGGCCGGCCACATTAAATGGAATGGGAGGTGTTGTAACCTCCATGAGGTGGCACACCTCATGAGGTGGAGATGATGTGGCAAGGTTAGTCATGCCATGTAGGATGAGTCAACCTTATGATGTGGCAATACATCAAGTCAAACTTGATGTTTCAACTTCTACTTGGTCAAGTCAAACTTGACTAATTGTCTTCCTTGTTGAGTTAAATCCAACCTTTGACTTAAGTCAATTTTAATTTAATGAATCTCAATTCATTAATATAAATTGACTCAATGAATCAAATCTAAATTAGACTCATTCAACAATTGAATCTAATTGAGTCTAACTCAATAAGTCTAATTTGAATCCAATTGGTTCATCATATGAACCCAATCCAATTGGTTCATCATATGAACACAATCTCCATCCACTTGTTCTTTGTGTGTGACCCAATAGGTTCTTGTAACGTTGACAATGTTTCTAAACTCCTTTAGAAACATAAGAAATGAGCGGCATCTAGCAATACATCATTGCTACCCAAGTTACAAGAAATGTTGAGATCCAACATCACCTTGTGACTATTAATTGTGACTCCTCACAATATATGACAAGTGTCCTTCTATCCTAGACATCTAGATTGATCAATGTGAGGCATAGACCGTGTCATCCTCTGACCAATCTAAATCTTGAACTCCAAGTCGACTCACTCAATCAAATGAGCTCAATATCTCATATTGACTCATTTGGGTATGGCCATACACTTCGTGGTCTCACTCTATCAAGAATATCGATGTCACTCCTGTCATATAGGAGGGATAGATCCCATCTACATCACTCACATCCCTCTGCATAATTCGTTACATACCCAGTAATCGCCTTTATAGTCCACCCAGTTACGGGTGACGTTTGATGAAACCAAAGTACATAACTCCTTATGTAGGGATCCATGGTGACTTCAGGTCTAAGGACTAGTAGTCATACTAATAGCCACATGAGAAAGTATATGACACTCATATAACGATCCATGATACTTTCTCATGGCAGGTCATTCAGTATACATTCTCTAATGTATACCCATGTGTCAACTTGATATCTCTATATCCATGACTTGTGAGATCAAGTCATCGAGCTGACCTACATGCTAGTCTTATTGTATTAACATTGTCCCTGAATGTTAATACTCGACTAGGAATGATTTAGAGTAGTGTTCCTTATATCATCTCACTATCGATTCAACTAATCGATTGATATAGGTATGAACCTTCTACTCAAGGACGCTATTATACTTAGTCTATTTGGCACTAATACAAATGAGTATAATAACCAAACAAATGCCTTTATTAATATACAAGAATATGATACAATGAGTCCATACAATCATCAAATGATTGGCTCTAAAGCTCTAACTAACAATCTCCCACTAGCACTAGTGCCAATCAGTATAGGCTCTAAGGCCTAATGACCTAGTGTGACCATCATGCTTTCTTTGTGCCAAAGCCTTAGTCAAGGGATCTGCGATGTTAGCCTCTGTAGGTACTCTGCAAATCTTCACATCTCCTCTATCGATAAACTCTCGAATGAGATGGAAGCGCCGTAGTATGTGCTTGGTCCGCTGGTGTGAGTGAGGTTCCTTCGCCTGTGCTATAGCTCCATTGTTGTCACAATAGAGCTCAACTGGGTCAGCGATGCTAGGAACCACCCCAAGTTCAGTGATGAACTTGCGGATCCAAACTGCCTCCTTTGCTGCCTCTGATGCAGCAATATACTCGGCCTCTGTTGTAGAATCAGCTACTGTGTCCTACTTCGAACTCTTCCAGCTCACAGCACCACCATTTAAGCAAAACACGAACCCCGACTGTAACCCTTTACAGCTAGCTCATCATTGCCTCCATATATCAAGAAATATTCTTTAGTCCTTCTTAAGTACTTAAGAATATTCTTGACCGCTATCCAGTGACTTTCACCTGGATCTGACTGGTATATGCTCGTCATGCTCAAAGCATACGAGACATCAGGTCGAGTACATAGCATAGCGTACATGATCGATCCTATGGCTGAGGCATAAGGGATCTGATCCATACGGTCTCTCTCCTCTCTAGAAGAGGGACCTTGAGTCTTCGAAAGACTCACGCCATGTGACATCGGCAGAAATCCCTTCTTGGAGTTCTGCATGGAAAACCGAAGGAGTACCTTGTCAATGTATGTACTCTGACTTAGGCCAAGCAATCTCTTAGATCTATCCCTATAGATCTGTATCCCTAGAATACGGGATGCCTCACCTAAGTCCTTCATTGAGAAGCAACTCCCTAGCCAGGTCTTGACAGACTGAAGCATAGGGATGTCCTTCCCAATGAGTAGTATGTCATCCACATACAATATGAGGAAGACAACTATATCTCCTACAACCTTCTTGTAGACACAAGGCTCATCTTCATTCTTGATGAAACCAAACTGTTTGATTGCATCATCAAAACGAAGATTCCAGCTCCGAGAAGCTTGCTTTAGTCCATAAATGGACCTATGCAGCTTGCATACTCTGCTAGTATGCTGTGGATCTACAAAACTCTCAGGTTGTGTCATGTACATATCCTCGAGCAGGTTTCCATTCAGAAACATGGTTTTGACATCCATCTGCCATATCTCATAGTCATGGTAGGCTGCAATAGCAAGCATGATCCGAATGGACTTAAACATCGCTACTGGAGAAAAGGTTTCATCATAGTCAATACCATGAATCTGCTTGAAACCTTTAGCTACCAAGCGACCCTTATAGATAAGTCCATCCATGTCAGTCTTTCTCTTAAAGCCCCACTTGCACCCAATGAGTTTTACCCCTTCAGGTGGATCAACCAATGTCCATACTTGGTTGGTGTACATGGATTCCATTTCGGATCTCATGGCCTCTAGCCATTTCTCGGAATCTGGTCTCATCACAGCTTCCTGATAGGTGGTAGGCTCATCCTCTATGAGCATAACGTCATCATGGTCAGACAAGAGAAATGAGTATCTCTCAGGCTGACGACGTACCCTATCAGACCTGCGAAGAGGTATGTCTACTTGAACTGGTTGTTGTTCCTCAACTCCTTGTGGAACAACATCATCCACAACACTTTGTGGTTCCAGTTCAACTTCCATCGAGGCTTCAGTGCTAGTATTCGCATCTTGAACTTCTTCAAGATCGAACGTGCTCCCACTAGTCTTTCTAGAAACAAAATCCCTTTCTAGAAAGACCCCAGTCTTTGCCACAACTACCTTGTGCTGACTGGGAATGTAGAAGTAATATCCCTTAGTTTCCTTGGGATATCCAATGAAAAAGCACTTGTCGGATTTGGGTCCTAATTTGTCTGAGACTTGACGTCTAACGTAAGCCTCACAACCCCAAATCCTCATGAAAGACACATGGGCATCTCTCCCAGTCCATATCCTATATGGTGTCTTTATCACGGCCTTTGATGGAACTCGGTTGAGTATGAAAGCTGCCGTGTCTAGAGCATATCCCCATAGATATGTCGGAAGATCTGTGTGACTCATCATAGATCATACCATATCTAATAAGGTACGATTCCTCCGTTCGGATACACCATTCCACTGTGGTGTTCCAGGAGGAGTGAGTTGGGATAGAATCCCACACTCAGCTAGATAGTCACAGAACTCATGGCTAAGGTATTCTCCACCTCGATCGGATCGAAGTATCTTAATACTCTTGCCAAGCTGGTTCTGCACTTCATTCTTGAATTCTTTAAACTTTTCAAAGGATTCGGACTTATGTGTCATTAAGTACACATAACCGTATCTACTGAAGTCATCAGTAAATGTGATGAAGTACCTATAACCGCCTCTAGCAGCGACATTGAAAGGGCCACATACATCACTATGTATGAGTCCTAACAAATCAGTCGCTTTCTCGCTGTGCCCACTAAAGGGAGTCTTGGTCATCTTGCCTCGTAGGCATGACTCGCATACCTCATATGATTTAAAATCAAATGAGTCCAGCATACCATCCTTATGGAGCTGGGATAAGCGCTTGTCATTTATATGGCCTAAGCGACAGTGCCAGAGGTAGGTTTGGTTCATGTCATTTGACTTGAACCTCTTGGTATTTATGTTATAGATAGGTCTCTCAAGGTCTAGAATATAGAGTCCGTTTATTAGAGGTGCACTACAATAGAACATATCGTTTAAATAGACAGAACAACATTTGTTCTTTATTATAAACGAGTATCCTTTCTTGTCCAAACAAGAAACTGAAATTATGTTCTTAGTCAAGGCAGGCACATAACAACAATCATCTAATTCTAGTACAAGCCCAGAGGGAAGAGATAGATGATAAGTTCCTACAGCAATAGCAGCAACTCGTGCTCCATTGCCTACTCGTAGGTCTATCTCACCCTTCGTCAATGCCCTGCTATTTCTCAGTGCTTGTACATTAGTACAAATGTGCGAAGCACATCCGGTATCTAATACCCACGATGAAGAAATAGAGAGGTTGACTTCTATAACATGTATACCTGAAGTAGAAATCTTATTTCTCTTCTTCGTAAGATCTTCCAGGTATTCTTTGGAGTTCCTCTTCCAGTGCCTTGCTTGTCCTTGATATAGGTGACAAAGATGTTCAACCATATCGTAAGCGCTCATCAACTCATGTTGCTTCTGAAGCTCAGAGTTCATGGTTGCGAGCATAAGACAGGACACATCTAATGCGTCATCTTGATGCTTCTTGTAAGCATCCCGGTCAGCTCGCGTGGCAGTGGCAGGAGGAGCCTCCGGAATGGGCTGCTCCAGAACGTACAGTTTACGTTCCTGAGTGAGAACTATTCTCAGGTTCCTATACCAGTCCAGGAAATTTGCTCCGTTGAGCTTGTCCTTCTTAAGGACAGATCGCAGAGAGAAAGTGTTCGTATTCGACGTCATGGATATTCTACAACAGAAATAAATGAAGAAATAAATATCATATTCTTTTAAAATCATTTAATTAGGCCTTTAATTAAATGATGCTCCCACTGAATTCTATAATTCTTGTGGGACAAGATCCACATCATACTAACCCTTGAGTTAGCTTTGGCTAATACGCCCAAGGCTTAGTATGATCGGTAGGTAACGATTACCAATTACATCTCTATGCAACTCTTGTTTATAAAATCAATATCCGCATTTATATTAAAACTCGAGTTAGCTTTGGCTAATATGCCCGAGAGTTAATATAGATGTGATTTTGACCTATCATTCCAACTATTGGAAGAATGCCTATAGTTGACTCGATCCAACCGAGTAACTAGGAATACTCAATCTAATTGAGTTTGTATTCACCCATGCGTTGATAGGCGGGACCAAGATTGCCCCTCCGTACCCTACCAAGATAATATGTATTGCTATGCTTTGGCAGATTCAACAATACATGTGATCGAGGTAGTGATAGGCATCACGGCACGGTTAGGCATTTAGAGTTGGTTCGATCAAGATCTAATCTAATCGAAAAGGATGCATCTTGTGCACGACTTAGATCTAATCTAATCGCAAGGGTGCATCATGTGCACGACTTAGATCTAATCTAATCGTAAGTCACTAATTAATTAATTACTTATTAAACATGCATCATATACATAAGAAATTAACTAATTAATATATTTGTGATTTAGTCATGGCCCTACTACGATCTTCTCAAGCCAATGAGAAGATCGAATGGTCAACCTAGGGTCAACAGCTTCTCCAAGCTCCTCCCTTTGACCACCTTGTGTTGCTCGTGCCCGCCTCGGAACTCCGTCTCGTGTGGACCCTCCACCACTCCAATTTGTATATTATAATTTGAAACTCGAGTTACATTCGAGTCTAAATCTAATTTACAACAAGAATATAAGAGAAAGGCACGACGCGCAAGTCGCGGAAAAATAAAACATACAACACGCGCAAACACATAACGGCACGCAGGCCGTATTATGAATTACAACACAATCCAATCATATTGGGTTTTTGGGCCATGACTATCACAAAATTAATATATAATTCAAAATTATATATTTTCATAATTTTCTATAATTTTAAAATTAAATTTTACAATTTTTACGAGTAAAATTTCCCGGCGGTCCCGTTTAGCGGTTTCGGGCGCAATCGCGGAACGGATCCCCTTGCGGGGCCAGGGGCAGCGCCCCTACCCGCGATCTAACCATCGCGAGGGTTCCTTTGCGATCCAACAGCGCCCAAACTCGCTGTCCCAAAACGATTTGGGTCGAGACATTGCCGTTTCGGAAAAATCTTCCCGATAGGTTCGTTTTTAGCGATTTCGGGTGCAATCGCGGAGCAAATCCCCTTGCGGGGTTAGGGGCAGTACCCCTACCCACGATCTAACCATTGTGAGTTGCTCCTTTGCGATCTAATGGCACCCAAGCCCGCTGTCCCAAACGGATTTGGGGCAAAACGAAGCCGTTTTGGAAAAATCTTTCCGGTAGCCGAAGCCTACAAGTGCCGAGACACTTGTGCTTCGCTTCTACGGAAAAATTACCCATAAAAACTATAAAAATCATAATTTTATAGAAAATTACAGAAACTTTAGTTTTCATAAAACCAAAAATTAAACTCGTACAAGCCTTGCATGTGGCTCTGATACCACTGTTGGGTTTTTCGGGCCGCGAAAACCGCTTTTCGCGTCGCGGAAACCCCGAATCACCCAAAGCCATAGGATCTGTGCAAAGAAAAATTTTGAAAACACGAGTACGAGTTATAAACTACGATCTACAGTAGATCTACAAAGAAAACACTTTATACCTTTGATGCGTGCCCTCGCAAAATTTCCGCTCGTCCAAGGTATGTGTCGGATCTCCAAAGTATCAAGGTAGATACTTCTCTAGTGATATCCACACGAACAAGGAGTGTCTCTCACACTCAAAGGATGGAGAAGAGAGCCCCAAGTGTGCTAGCACTTTCTAGGGCTCTCGGGTAGGATTTAAAAGGAAGAAAAGAAAGGATGCAAAAGGAATGTCTTACACTCAAGAAGTAGTATCTCTCCTTTGTGACCTTCACTCTTCCTTTGCTCTTGGAACTCACTCAACCACCTTCATCTTCCCTTGGAACCCACGACAACCACAAGAGAAGAGGAGGAAGCTATGAAGAAGATGGAATAATTACCACACATCAATTTCACTAAATGAAAACCTTCTCATCCTTTAGTGTGGCCGGCCACACACTCATAACTCCCTCATTTAATGTGGCCGGCCACATTAAATGGAATGGGAGGTGTTGTAACCTCCATGAGGTGGCACACCTCATGAGGTGGAGATGATGTGGCAAGGTTAGTCATGCCATGTAGGATGAGTCAACCTTATGATGTGGCAATACATCAAGTCAAACTTGATGTTTCAACTTCTACTTGGTCAAGTCAAACTTGACTAATTGTCTTCCTTGTTGAGTTAAATCCAACCTTTGACTCAAGTCAATTTTAATTTAATGAATCTCAATTCATTAATATAAATTGACTCAATGAATCAAATCTAAATTAGACTCATTCAACAATTGAATCTAATTGAGTCTAACTCAATAAGTCTAATTTGAATCCAATTGGTTCATCATATGAACCCAATCCAATTGGTTCATCATATGAACACAATCTCCATCCACTTGTTCTTTGTGTGTGACCCAATAGGTTCTTGTAACGTTGGCAATGTTTCTAAACTCCTTTAGAAACATAAGCAATGAGCGACATCTAGCAATACATCATTGCTACCCAAGTTACAAGAAATGTTGAGATCCAACATCACCTTGTGACTATTAATTGTGACTCCTCACAATATATGACAAGTGTCCTTCTATCCTAGACATCTAGATTGATCAATGTGAGGCATAGACTGTGTCATCCTCTGACCAATCTAAATCTTGAACTCCAAGTCGACTCACTCAATCAAATGAGCTCAATATCTCATATTGACTCATTTGGGTATGGTCATACACTTCGTGGTCTCACTCTATCAAGAATATCGATGTCACTAGATCCCATCTACATCACTCACATCCCTCTGCATAATTCGTTACATACCCAGTAATCGCCTTTATAGTCCACCCAGTTACGGGTGACGTTTAATGAAACCAAAGTACATAACTCCTTATGTAGGGATCCATGGTGACTTTAGGTCTAAGGACTAGTAGTCATACTAATAGCCACATGAGAAAGTATATGACACTCATATAACGATCCATGATACTTTCTCATGGCGGGTCATTCAGTATACATTCTCTAATGTATACCCATGTGTCAACTTGATATCTCTATATCCATGACTTGTGAGATCAAGTCATCGAGCTGACCTACATGCTAGTCTTATTGTATTAACATTGTCCCTGAATGTTAATACTCGACTAGGAATGATTAAGAGTAGTGTTCCTTATATCATCTCACTATCGATTCAACTAATCGATTGATATAGGTATGAACCTTCTACTCAAGGACGCTATTATACTTAGTCTATTTGGCACTAATACAAATGAGTATAATAACCAAACAAATGCCTTTATTAATATACAAGAATATGATACAATGAGTCCATACAATCATCAAATGATTGGCTCTAGGGCTTTAACTAACAGCCAGCAACTATTAAAAGACAAAGAGCTGGTTAGAAAAACCTTACAATTACAGGTGGATCGACTGCATTCCAGTCTTCGATTGGAGATCACTCTAAAAGAGAAAGCTCTCTTAGATGCTTCTCAAAAAAGTCTTATCTTAGAGAAAGTAGAGAAGCTTCATAATGCCTGTCTTTCTGACCAAGCTCAGGACCTGGCTTCTCATGATTTCACTATTCTACAGGAACAAGAGCTGAGGGAAGCTCAAGATAATGAATTATCACTGCTCCAGAAGGAATTGGAACAGCTAAGATCGGAGAAGGATGTTTTAAAAGAACAAAACACAAAGCTGCAAGCTGATTTCCAGAATTATAAGGAGCAGGAAAAGAGTCGGTGGGAAGAATGGCGGCAAGCTTACTTATAGTCCCCAGCATTTGCCCGGGAATTTGTTCGCAGGATAGTGGGTGCGCTAAATCATTCCGTATCGGGAGTTCTCCAACAGTTAAAAGAGGGTGGATATCTGCCCAGAGAACCTCCCCTTTCTTTCATAAATCGCCGCAGGCTTAATGAAGAACTACCCTCAGATTTGAAAGGCCCTTTTCCAAATGTTTAAGGAAATTATTCATAAAAACTTGTAAAGTAAGAACTGACAGTGGGAAAAAGTGCAGTTGATACTGAGTAATTAAGTACTTGCAAGGTGTAAGAAAACTTTAACACTTACTTGCTTCTCCTTTATGCTAGTTTAAGAATACCCCTTCCTGACATGCTTTTGATTGCTAAATATAAACTTTATTAGAAAAATCCCTTGTTCATCTTTCAGAGTTAAGCCTTGTCTTGATGGATTCTTCCTTAAGTAACATCCGGTATGCTTTGTATCTCCCCGAGGATGAATGATCTTAGTTGAGACTGGATACGGAATTGTATAAAATTATTGATCTTCAGGCTGAGTATAATATCCCAGCCGGATTTTGAATAAAGACTTTCATATATCTGGGCTCCCGTATAGAATCCCTTCTCAATTCTTGCTTAATTAGGCTTTGAAGCCCGGAGATTCCCTGATTAATTATGCCTTGCGTTAGTTTGAAATTTCTGATTTCTTCTGTGAAATCTTGCCTGATGTATTTCATAGAATTTCCCGATCGGCTCTGGTTTATAGTCTCCGGTTCCTCCTATGAAGACCCGACCGAATTACTTCATAGAATTTCCCGATCGACTTTTTCTCTGGAATAGTTTAGAGTCTCCGGTTCTTCCTATGGAGGCCCATCCGGGTTACTTCATAGAATTTCCCGATCGACTTTGGTTTATACTGGTTTATAGTCTCCGGTTTCTTCTATGAAGTTCCGTCCGGGTTACTCCATAGAATGTTCCCGATCGACTTTTTCTCTGGAATAGTTTAGAGTCTCCGGTTCTTCCTATGAAGGCCCGTTCGGGTTACTTCATAGAATTTTCCGATCGACTTTTTCTCTGGAATAGTTTAGAGTCTCCGGTTCTTCCTATGGAGGCCCGTTCGGGTTACTTCATAGAATTTTCCGATCGACTTTGGTTTATACTGGTTTATAGTCTCCGGTTTCTCCTATGAAGTTCCGTCCGGATTACTTCATAGAGTGTTCCCGATCGACTTTGCTCTGAAATAGTTTAGAGTCTCCGGTTCCTCCTATGAAGACCCGGCCGAATTACTTCATAGAATTTCCCGATCGACTTTGGTTTATACTGGTTTATAGTCTCCGGTTTCTCCTATGAAGTTCCGTCCGGATTACTTCATAGAGTGTTCCCGATCGACTTTGCTCTGAAATAGTTTAGAGTCTCTGGTTCCTCCTATGAAGACCCGACCGAATTACTTCATAGAATTTCCCGATCGACTTTAGTTTATACTGGTTTATAGTCTCCGGTTTCTCCTATGAAGTTCCGTCAGGGTTACTTCATAGAGTGTTCCCGATCGACCTTGGTTTATACTGGTTTATAGTCTTCGGTTTCTCCTATGAAGTTCCGTCAGGGTTACTTCATAGAGTGTTCCCGATCGACTTTGGTTTATACTGGTTTATAGTCTCCGGTTTCTCCTATGAAGTTCCGTCAGGGTTACTTCATAGAGTGTTCCCGATTGACTTTGGCTTATAGTCTCCGGTTTCTCCTATGAAGTTCCGTTAAGGTTACTTCATAGAGTGTTCCCGATCGACTTTGGTTTATAGGAAAGTATAATATTTGGGCTAACCTCATGTTGGCTTGTAATTCCTTGAGGGGAGCTGAATAGGCCTTTAAGATTTCCCCTTATTTTACTGCTTGAAAAATAGAAAGGAGGCTTCTCCTGATGCTTATCAATTTGTATAAACCACATTTATTTCCTGTGTCAATATTTATCTTGCTTGGCTTTCACCAAAAGAAACAAAGTACATAAACTGCAAGTATCCCAATTCGCCACTGTGAACATATTTAAAGTAGTAGGATCAAATCAGGCTCGATAGGGTTGCAAATGATTAGCGCTCCAAGGGCGTTCCAACATTCTTCCTTCGACATCTTGGAGATAGTATGAGCCTGACGCGAGCTTTTCTATTACTTTATAAGGCCCTCCCCATTGTGGTGCCAACTTACTGACATCTCCCACAGGCTTAACTCGTTTCCAAACCAAATCCCCTACTTGGAAGAATCTGGGGATAACTCTTTTGTTATAATTCTGTCTCATCCGCTGTCGATAAGATATAAGACGAGTAGCAGCTTTATCTCTTATTTCCTCGATCAGGTCCAGCTCCATAAGTCGTCGATCTCTATTATCCTCATCATACAATTATCTTCTGTCAGATCTACTCCTACCTCAATGGGGATTACTACTTCTCCTCCATAAACTAACTGGAAAGGAGTGATTCCTGTAGCTTCACGAGGTGTAGTACGATATTCCCAGAGAACACTGGGTAATTCGTCTACCCAGCTACCTCCGACATGATCTAGCTTAGTTTTCAGTCCTCTAATAATCTCCCTATTAGTTACTTCTGCTTGACCATTGCTCTGCGGGTAAGCTACAGAGGTGAAGGCCTGGGTAATCCCATAACTTTGACACCAGTCTAGGATTCTATTGCCTTGAAACTGCCTTCCATTATCAGAGACCAACTTATGAGGAATGCCGAACCTGCAGATTATATTTTTCCATAAGAATTTAATGATCGCGTCTTCTGTAATTCTAGCAAGTGGTTCTGCCTCCACCCATTTAGAGAAATAATCCACAGCCACCAACAAGAACCTCCTCTGTGCAGCAGCCATAGGAAATGGCCCACTATGTTCATACCCCACTGATCAAAGGGACACGAGACTATAGAGGTTCTCAATAATTGGGTAGGGTGATGTAATATATTCTGATGCTTTTGACAAGAAATACAAGTTCTTACCAGTTTAGCGGCATCTTCATGTAGAGTAGGCCAGAAATATCCCGCTAAGAGGATTTTACGAGCCAAAGATCTTCCTCCTATATGACTACCACAAGAACCTTGATGCACCTCCTGTAAAACAAATTGTGTATCTTCTGTGGCCACACACTTGAGCAAGGGTCTGGAAAAAGCCCTTTTATATAATTGCTCCCCCACCATAGTATATTGAGCAGCTCGTTTCTTGAATACCCTGGCTTGTTCTGTATCTTTCGGAAGAAAACCTTGCTGTAAATATAATATGATTTGAGTTCGCCAATCACCCTGAATTTCTATATCGGTTTGTCTCTCAATATAGGATATTAACAGAGTCTGTTCCACTGGTCGATCAAGACTCCATGGCACTACAGCAGAGGCTAGTTTAGCTAATTCATCTGCCACCTGATTCTCAGATCGAGGAATTTTTTGTATGTTTACGTCTTGGAATTGAGACTTCAACTTATCGAATGCTTCAACATATAACTTAAGCCTGTCATTATTGATTTCAAAATTACCTGATAATTGTTGAGCTGCTAGCTGAGTATCAGAATATATAAGGACTCGAGCTGCCCCTACATGCCGAGCAGCTTGTAAGCCAGCTATTAAAGCTTTATATTCTGCCTCATTGTTGGTAGCTCTATAGTTCAACCTGATGGAAAGTTGGAGTCTATCTTCTTTCGGGGATATAAGGAGAATACCAATTCCACTGCCTTGTCTAGTTGCAGAGCCATCCACATAAACCTTCCAGGTATCTTCTTCTTCTGGGCCCTGAACCTCTATGATGAAATCTGCTAGAGCTTGCGCCTTGATGGCTGAGCGGGGTTGATATTGAATGTCATATTCCCCAAGCTCAGTTGTCCATTTAATTAAGCGTCCTGACGCCTCGGGGTTGAGTAATACCCGTCCAAGAGTGCTATTGGTTAAGACAATAATCTCATGTGCTAAGAAATATGGGCGCAACCTCCGAGCAGTCAATATTAGAGCATAAGCTAATTTTTCTAGTGTAGTGTATCTACACTCAGCTCCCTTTAATAAATGACTAGAAAAATATACAGGTTGTTGCTCTTTTCCTTCCTGCCTGACAAATACAGAACCCACGGCGTTTTCATTAGCCGACAAATACACCCACAGAGTTTCTCCTGCTATAGGTTTAGCCAATACAGGGAGGGTAGCCAAATAATCTTTCAATTCTTGGAAAGCTTTATCACATTCTTCATTCCATTGAAACTTATTAGCCTTTCTGAGTATTTTAAAGAAATGGAAACTACGATCGGCTGATCTAGAAATAAATCTAGACAAGGCTGTGATTCGGCCTGTCAATCTTTGAGCTTCCCTCATGTTGCGAGGTGGCTCCATGTTCTGTAATGCCTTGACTTTGCTCGGGTTGGCTTCTATCCCCCTCTCGGACACCATATATCCCAAGAATTTTCCTCCTTTCGCGCCGAACAAGCATTTGTTTGGATTTAATTTGAGCCCATACTGTCTTAATGTCTTGCAAGTTTCTTCCACATCCCTGCACAGATCAGCAACTTGAAGAGACTTAATTAAGATATCATCAACATATACTTCCATATTCCTACCAATCTGCTTCTGAAAGACCTTATTCATAAGCCTCTGATAGGTTGCTCCTGCATTTTTTAGTCCAAAGGGCATAACATTATAACAATAAGTGCCTTCAGGTGTTATAAAACTAACCTTTTCTTGATCTTCTTTGGCCAAGGGTGTTGGAGTGTATACTGAAAGCCTAAGATTTGTAAACATTCATTATGAATAAAGAATCACATTTGGTCAAATTTTCTACATTTAGTTGTAGTTGTTCAATTAATTTATATTGTAGATAATATAGTATGTGGTGTCACATACAGAAGATGATATTATCAGTACCTTATAAATTATAAACAGTAGCTCACGACCAAAATGGAAAGGAACAAACCATTAGAAGGTCGTAGTGTAATTAGGTATCAGTTTATCTTGACTGTATAATTACACTAGTACACTTAGTGTGTATTGAGTAGGACCATTTGAGGTCGTTTCTTTTATACTGACTTTATAAAGAAACAAAGACCTCGGTTATTATGGAAGTGTGTGCTCTTAATCCTGATATAATAACAAGCACATATATTTGATATTTATTTCTTTAATTTATCAATGGGTGAGGTTTAGTTCGATGAATCAATAAGCCCGATAAGTTGGGAAATGGTATCACTTATAGTGTGTGTTGTTGATTATAGAAGGAAACTGTGTCCTAGAGATACTAGGTTGATAATGTCCCCAAGATGAGCTCATAAGGATTGTCATGTTAAACCCTGCAGGTGGACTTAGTCCGACATGACGATAAGGTTGAGTGGTACTACTCTTGGACTTAGATATTAATTAAATGAGTTGTCAGTAACTCACTTAATTAGTGGACATTCGATATCTTAAACACAGGGAGACTAACACACTCATAATAAGAAGGAGCCCAAAAATGTAATTTGGAATTGGTGTGGTAGTTCAATGATAGTTCTCTAGTGGAATGAATTATCATTGATAAAATTAAGTTGTGTGTTCGGGGCGAACACGGGATGGTTAATTTTATCGGGAGACCAAAACCAATTCCTCCTCTCGGTCCCTATCGTAGCCTCTTATTTATAGAGTTCTATACCCACCTATACCCACCTTCTATACCCACCCAATAAGGGCCGACCAAGCTAGCTTGGGAACAAGCTAGGGCCGGCCTAGGTATAAGATTGGGTGGCCGGCCCTAGCTTGAACCCAAGCTAGTGGGGGACGGCCAAATTAAATTAAAAAAGAAATTTAATTTTAATTTTTATTATGTGGAAGATATAATTTATTAAAGAGAATTAAAATTAAAATATCTCTCTTGTAAAAGATCTACAAAAGATTAAAGAAAGAGATTAGATCTCTTTCCTTATTTGTAGATTGGTAAGATATTTTATTTTCTCTTTAAAAAATTATTCACATGTTGTAAAATTAAAATTATAGAAATTTCCTTTTTATTAACCATGAAGAGATTTGAAGAGAAATTTTATTTTTAAAATTTCCGGAAACAAATTAGGAAGTTTTAATTGTTGATTAAAACTTGTCCAATTTTGTTTTCATTGATATGGCCGGCCACTTGATTTTAATTGGGGAAATTTTATTTTATTTTTCTCAATTAAATCAAGTCAAGGAAATTAAGGAAATTTTATTGTAATTAAATTTCCTAATTTGCCTAGGCCAAGGAATATAAAAGAAGGGGTGAGGGTGCCTTCATGAGACACAACATCTATTATTTCTCTCCCTCTTTTCCTTGGTGTGGCCGGCCATCCTCTCCTCTCTTCTTCTTGTGGTGGCCGCTCTCTTCCCTAGGAGCTCTTGTGGTGGCCGGATACTACTTGGAGAAGAAGAAGAAGAAGGAGAGAAAGCTAGCATCTCTTGGAGCTTGGTTAGTATTTTGGTTTTTCTCCTTGGTGAAGTTTTCCTTTGTGGCCGAACCTTGCTTGGAGGAGAAGAAGGTGGTTGGTGGTTTCTCATCTCGGTAGATCGTTGCCCACACAACGTCCGAGGTTAGAAGAGGAATACGGTAGAAGATCAAGAGGTTTTTCTACAAGGTATAACTAGTAATTTTTATTTCCGCATCATGCTAGTTATTTATGGAAATAATACCAAATACAAGAGGCTTACGTTCTAGAATTTCGAATATGTTTTTCGATGTTGTGTTCTTTTGTTTTTTCTTTTCCTTGTGATTTGATTGTTCTCTTTGGTTAACCTAAAGTTATTTTAGGAAATTAAATATTAGCTTTCTATAAAAGGTTTTGTCTAGTCGGTGGTGGTTGCTCCCATATCCAAGAAGGCCATGTGCCTCGCCACGTCAGTACTGGGAACCAATTATGGAAATTAATATTTAATGGAATTAATAACTTAAGGAGACTTGGGTCGAACGTGTTAAGTTCCGCAGGAGATCCAAGTCAAAACCTAAAAGAACAAATAGATTAAGTTTTGGATCAAACGTGTTAAGTTCCAAGCAGCGATCCAAAATTTAATTTAAAAGAACACATGGTAGCTAGGAAAAGGTTCGGACCTTTGTACAAAATTTTGGAACCTATAGGTTTTCCGAGTAGCAACCAACAATTGGTATCAGAGCTAGGGTTTTGCCTCTGTGTATTTGGTATTTAGTTTAATTATGCACATGTCATACATAATTTAGGCAGGTTAATAGTTGGATGTGCTAACTTTGTGGATGCAGGATCCAACTATTATGGCTTTTAGTTATTATGTGTGTGATTGGACCCTTGGACATGTCAAGGGCATTTATCTGTGTGTGCATGATTGTATTAAAATACAGCAGGAGCTGTATTTAGTTATATTAGGATTTTATTTTTGATCTAGATACATGTACATTCCTTTTATGGAATATTGGATCAAAATGTAAAATTCTATTTATGTCGCGGATCGAATCTTGCAAAGCGTGGAACCTTCTAAGGACCAGAGGCGTAGCGGAACTAGGAGCAAGATGGATGCGACAGCTAGATCCGGTGGCGGTGGCCAAATATGGCAGCAGCTAGGGATGACAACACACGGAGGACAATTAGTGATAAAAGCCATAATAGTTGAAAATTAAATTTTCTATTTATTGATTTTATATTATGCTGTGTGTGCATGTTAGTTTACAAGTTTTAGTAGGCTAGCATAGTTAAAATTCCTCATTTATAAATAACTAAGTGGGAGAGGGATTTTCAAATAAATCCCATGGTCTCCATTACTGGTTTGTAAGTGATGCAAACAAGCTTGCGCGTTGGCTCTGAGTGCCTTCCTCCATAACGGATGAGCTTGTTTGTGGATCACTAGAACAAACTTCCATTTTTGGATGACTATAGGAAGTTAATTAAGAGCGTGTGATCTTCCCCAACGGAAGGGGCATAATCTTATTAATGAACTTAGTGTCAAGTAATGGTATACACTTAGACACATCTAATAGTATCCTCTCCATCGGAGTCACTGCTATTATTTGTGTGACCAAAAGACACCAACTATTAATTTTATTTGTCAAAAAGTTAGGTTGACAAGATAATAAAATTAATGGGATAAAACCCTCCTTTTACAAATGTTGAATTTGTATACGTCTACACTAACGTGGCATACAAAATTCACGGTGTTTTGAGGTGTTGGTTAATTTAAAATAGTATTGTTTGAGGAATCAATATTATTCTAAATTTAGAGTTCTGACCAAACGTTATTTGTGATTCTTAGGATGTCTTTCAACCCACTGTTCATCATACTTCAACAGAATAGACTTATTGGACCAAACTACATAGATTGGAAAAGAAACCTGGACATTGTTCTTACTGCTGAAAGCTATAAATTTGTACTGACTGAGCAATGTCCTGATGCACCTACTGGTGAATCTACCCAAGAGGAGATTGAATATCATAGGAAATGGGTAAAAGCAGATGAGATGACGCGGTGTTACATTTTGGCTTCAATGTCAAATGTATTGCAACATCAGCATCAAGATTTACCAACAGCATATGATATTATGAACAATCTCAAGGAACTCTTTGGTCATCAGGATAGGGCTTCTAGGCAAGAAGCCATGAGAAAGATAATGACAGCCACCATGCAAGAGGGTACTCCTGTAAGGGATCATATCCTAAAGATGATGGCTTATCTGAACGAGATACAAATCCTTGGAGGAGAAATTGATGGGGAAACCCAGATCGATATGATCCTCCAAACGCTGCCTAGAGGTTTTGAGCAGTTTCGCCTGAACTATAATATGAATAAGAGGGTGTATTCATTAGTGGAACTATTGACAGAACTTCAAGCAGCAGAAGGATTATTTCGTCACAATGCTCAAATTACTATGCTGAAAATGGTTCTACTTCTAAACCGAAAGGAAAGAAGAAGAAGAAACAAGCTGGTTCAGCAAAGAAAGTGAATAAATCTTAGAGTACGGGATTTAAAGCTGGAATGAAGAAGCCGAAGGGCAAGTGCTTCATCTGTAAGCAGGCAGGACATTGGAAGGCGGACTGTCCTCGTAGGAACCAAAACAAAGGTATATCTCATACTCTAGTTGTTGAAACATGTTTAGCGGTGTTATCTACCAGCACCTGGTGTGTAGATACAGTGATCATGTCTGCAATTCCTTGCAGGGGTTCCAGAAACCCGACGACTATCTGAAGGAGAAATTACCGTCTACATGGGCAATGCTACTAAGGTGGCATCTGTTGGGAGACGTCTACTTATCTTTTAGTAGAAATAGAAATTTGATTTTAAGAAATTGTCTTTATGTACCCAGTTTTAGAAAGAATTTAATTTCAGTTTCTAAACTATTTTTAGATGGATATTCAGTTTCTTTCAGTAACGATGTAGTTATTAAAAGAAATAAAGTGATTATCTGTTCTGGTGCATTAGTTGGCAATTTGTATACTTTAAATCCAATTTCTTCCACAAAGCAAAACATGGAAATTTATAACTCATCTTCTAACTCTAATAAGAGAAAAGAACCTTCGGAGATGAACCAAGCATATCTTTGGCATCTAAGGCTTGGTCATATTAACTTAAGTAGGATTCAGAGGCTTATAGCCAATGGACTTTTGAGTTCATTTGAGTTGGAAAATTTTCCAACTTGTGAATCTTGCCTGGAAGGTAAAATGACCAAGAGGCCGTTCAAGGCCAAGGGGTATAGAGCCAAAGAAGTGTTAGAGTTGGTTCACTCTGATTTGTGTGGTCCTATGTCTGTCCAGGCAAGAGGAGGTTTTGAATATTTTGTCTCTTTCATAGACGATTATTCAAGATATGGATACATTTACCTAATGCGCCGCAAGTCCGAGTGCTTTGATAAGTTCAAAGAATACAAGGCTGATGTGGAGAAACGACTAGGTAAAGTATCAAGACACTATGATCGGATCGTGGTGGCGAATACCTCTTAGGAGAGTTTAGGAATTACTTATCAGAGGCCGGGATTCAATCCCAATTGTCTGCACCTGGAACACCCCAACAGAATGGTGTAGCAGAACGAAGGAATGAGACTCTTATGGAGATGGTTAGATCAATGATGAGTTATTCAGAATTACCAATTCGTTTTGGGGATATGCTCTGAAAACAGCAGTATACGTTCTGAACTTAGTACCTTCTAAATCAGTTTCTTCTACTCCCATAGAATTGTGGAATGGGCGAAAGCCCAGTCTAAGACATATTCAAATTTGGGATAGTCCAGCACATGTGCTGAAACCAGATGCTGATAAGTTAGAATCCCGTACAGAAGTTCGCGTGTTTGTAGGATATCCCAAAGGAACGAAAGGTGATTTATTTTATAGTCCTGAAGACCAGAAGGTCATTGTTAGCACCAATGCCCAGTTTTTAGAAGAAGACTATATAATGGATCACAAGCCCAGTAGCAAAGTTGTTTTAGAAGAACTCAGAGAGGACACGTCTACTTCAGTACCAATAGTACAAGATGAAGTACCACAAGAGACTGCAACACGTGTCACACATGATACACAACCACAGACAGTGCCTCGTCGTAGTGGAGGGTTGTAAGACAACCTGAAAGATTCATGTTTTTGGGAGAGTCTTCGGATTTGATCCCAGGTAAACATGAACCTGATCCCCGGACATATGACGAAGCACTCCAAGATATAGATGCAGCATCTTGGCAAAAGGCGATGAATTCTGAAATAGAGTCTATGTACTCTAATAAGGTCTGGGAGCTTGTAGAACCACCTGATGGTGTAAAAGCCGTTGGATGTAAGTGGATCTACAAAAGGAAAAGAGGGACAGATGGGAAGGTAGAAACCTTCAAAGCTAGGCTTGTTGCGAAAGGGTACACTCAAAAAGAGGGAATCGATTATGAGGAAACATTTTCACCGGTAGCCATACTTAAGTCTATCCGGATACTCTTATCCATTGCTGCTCATATGGATTATGAGATTTGGCAGATGGATGTCAAGACAGCTTTCCTTAATGGAAGTCTTGAAGAGAACATCCATATGAAGCAACCAGAAGGGTTCATTGAAAAAGGCAAAGAGCATCTAGTGTGCAAGCTCAATCGGTCCATTTATGGACTGAAGCAAGCTTCAAGGTCTTGGAACATCTGGTTTAATGAAGTAATCCAGTCATATGGATTTATTCAAAGTCCGGATGAGTCTTGTGTATATAAGAAGTGTAACGGAAATGTGGTGGTATTTCTTGTATTATACGTAGATGATATTTTGTTAATTGGCAACAATGTCAAGGTATTATCAGACGTAAGGGTATGGTTGTCCAAACAATTTGATATGAAGGACTTAGGAGATTGTGCACACATTCTTGGGATCAAAGTTATAAGGGATCGTAAGAAAAGAATGTTGTGTCTATCCCAAGCTTCATATATAGATACAATCCTTGCTCGTTTTAGCATGCAGGATTCCAAGAAAGGTTTCTTACCTTTTAGACATGGAGTAGCTCTATCTAAAGAGATGTCTCCAAAGACGTCGAAAGAGATAGAGGACATGAAAGAAGTTCCTTATGCTTCTGTAGGAAGCCTAATGTATGCAATGCTATATACGAGACCGATATCTGTTTTGTCGTGGGCATGGTCAGCAGATATCGAGTAACCCCTGGACAAGGACATTGGACCGTGGTAAAGCATATATTAAAGTACCCGAGAAGGACTAGAGATTATATGCTAGTTTACCAAGCACACGATTTGGGTTACATTTTGATTTCCAATCAGATAGGGATAACAGTAAGTCTACATCGCTATGTGTTTACTTTAGGAGGTGGAGCCATTTCATGGAGGAGTGTTAAGCGTTTTGGACTCAACCATGGAAGCGAGTATGTAGCGACCTCCGAGGCACCTAAAGAAGCAGTATGGCTCGGGAACTTTCTAATGGACTTAGATGTGATTCTGGTTTGCCCAAAATCATCACAATTTATTGTGATAATAGCGGTGCAAACTCGAAGGAACCACGAGCTCATAAGGCAAGTAAACATATAGAGCGCAAGTACCACTTGATACGAGATATCGTGAAGCGAGGAGAAGTTGTCATCGCCAAGATTGCATCAGCAGATAACCTGGCAGATCCTTTCACTAAGGCCCTTCCGGCGAAAGCTTTCGATCGGCATGTGGAGGGAATGGGAATCAGATGTATGGTAGAAGATATGGCAGCTTAGTCATTAGTATAAGTGGGAGATTGTTGGAGTGTATACTGAAAGCCTAAGCTTTGTAAACATTCATTATGAATAAAGAATCACATTTGGTCAAATTTTCTACATTTAGTTATAGTTGTTCAATTAATTTATATTGTAGATAATATAGTATGTGGTGTCACATATAGAAGATGATATTATCAGTACCTTATAAATTATAAACAGTAGCTCACGACCAAAATGGAAAGGAACAAACCATTAGAAGGTCGTAGTGTAATTAGGTATCAGTTTATCTTGACTGTATAATTACACTAGTACACTTAGTGTGTATTGAGTAGGACCATTTGAGGTCGTTTCTTTTATACTGACTTTATAAAGAAACAAAGACCTCGGTTATTATGGAAGCGTGTGCTCTTAATCCTGATATAATAACAAACACATATATTTGATATTTATTTCTTTAATTTATCAATGGGTGAGGTTTAGTTCGATGAATCAATAAGCCCGATAAGTTGGGAAATGGTATCACTTATAGTGTGTGTTGTTGATTATAGAAGGAAACTGTGTCCTAGAGATACTAGGTTGATAATGTCCCCAAGAGGAGCTCATAAGGATTGTCATGTTAAACCCTGCAGGTGGACTTAGTCCGACATGACGATAAGGTTGAGTGGTACTACTCTTGGACTTAGATATTAATTAAATGAGTTGTCAGTAACTCACTTAATTAGTGGACATTCGATATCTTAAACACAGGGAGACTAACACACTCATAATAAGAAGGAGCCCAAAAATGTAATTTGGAATTGGTGCGGTAGTTCAATGATAGTTCTCTAGTGGAATGAATTATCATTGATAAAATTAAGTTGTGTGTTCGGGGCGAACACGGGATGCTTAATTTTATCGGGAGACCAAAACCAATTCCTCCTCTCGGTCCCTATCGTAGCCTCTTATTTATAGAGTTCTATACCCACCTATACCCACCTTCTATACCCACCAATAAGGGGCCGGCCAAGCTAGCTTGGGAACCAAGCTAGGGCCGGCCTAGGTATAAGATTGGGTGGCCGGCCCTAGCTTGAACCCAAGCTAGTGGGGGCCGGCCAAATTAAATTAAAAAAGAAATTTAATTTTAATTTTTATTATGTGGAAGATATAATTTATTAAAGAGAATTAAAATTAAAATATCTCTCTTGTAAAAGATCTACAAAAGATTAAAGAAAGAGATTAGATCTCTTTCCTTATTTGTAGATTGGTAAGATATTTTATTTTCTCTTTAAAAATTATTCACATGTTGTAAAATTAAAATTATAGAAATTTCCTTTTTATCAACCATGAAGAGATTTGAAGAGAAATTTTATTTTTTTAAAATTTCCGGAAACAAATTAGGAAGTTTTAATTGTTGATTAAAACTTGTCCAATTTTGTTTTCATTGATATGGCCGGCCACTTGATTTTAATTGGGGAAATTTTATTTTATTTTTCTCAATTAAATCAAGTCAAGGAAATTAAGGAAATTTTATTGTAATTAAATTTCCTAATTTGCCTAGGCCAAGGAATATAAAAGAAGAGGTGAGGGTGCCTTCATGAGACACAACATCTATTATTTCTCTCCCTCTTTTGTTCCTTGGTGTGGCCGGCCATCCTCTCCCTCTCTTCCTCTTGTGGTGGCCGAACCTCTCTCTCTCCCTTGGAGCTCTTGTGGTGGTCGGATACTACTTGGAGAAGAAGAAGAAGAAGGAGAGAAAGCTAGCATCTCTTGGAGCTTGGTTAGTATTTTGGTTTTTCTCCTTGGTGAAGTTTTCCTTTGTGGCCGAACCTTGCTTGGAGGAGAAGAAGGTGGTTGGTGGTTTCTCATCTCGGTAGATCGTTGCCCACACAACGTCCGAGGTTAGAAGAGGAATACGGTAGAAGATCAAGAGGTTTTTCTACAAGGTATAACTAGTAATTTTTATTTCCGCATCATGCTAGTTATTTATGGAAATAATACCAAATACAAGAGGCTTACGTTCTAGAATTTCGAATATGTTTTTTCGATGCTGTGTTCTTTTGTTTTTTCTTTTCCTTGTGATTTGATTGTTCTCTTTGGTTAACCTAAAGTTATTTTAGGAAATTAAATATTAGCTTTCTATAAAAGGTTTTGTCTAGTCGGTTGTGGTTGCTCCCATATCCAAGAAGGTCATGTGCCTCGCCACGTCAGTACTGGGAACCAATTATGGAAATTAATATTTAATGGAATTAATAACTTAAGGAGACTTGGGTCGAACGTGTAAAGTTCCGCAGGAGATCCAAGTCAAAACCTAAAAGAACAAATAGATTAAGTTTTGGATCAAACGTGTTAAGTTCCGCAGGCGATCCAAAATTTAGTTTAAAAGAGCACATGGTAGCTAGGAAAAGGTTCAGACCTTTGTACAAAATTTTTGTACAGTGGAACCTATAGGTTTTCCGAGTAGCAACCAACAAAGGGGACTTGATGATAACCTTGATACGCATCCAACATAGAGATATATTCGCATCCGGCAGTGGAGTCAACCAGCTGATCGATTTTGGGTAGTGGATAATAGTCCTTTGGGCAAGCTTTGTTGAGATCCCGAAAGTCAATGCACACTCGCCATTTATTCCCGGGTTTAGAGACTAACACCACATTGGCCAGCCAGCTTGGGAATTGAACTTCCCTGATGTATCCGGCCTCCATAAGCTTGGCTATTTCTTCCTTGATAATCTGATTCTGTTCCGCACTAAAACTCCTCTTTCTTTGCATGTCTGGGCGGCCATCCGGGAAGACATGCAAGGAATGTTCCATGACAGCAGGAGAAATGCTCGAAACTTCTTTGGGAGTCCAGCAAACACATCATTATTCTTCTTCAAACATTGCACCAACTCAGCTTTAAGATCAGGATCAAGGTCGGCTGCAACATAGGTGGTAGCTTCTGGCCGCTCGGTCTGAATCTGAACTTCTTCCTTTTCTTCATAAACCAGGACGGGTTGCTTTTCCCGAATGGCATTAACTTCCATTCTTTGAATCTTCCGGGCGGTTTTAGCCTCAGTCCGAATGATTTCTGCATAACATTTCCGGGCTGTCTTTTGATCGCCCCGTACTTCTCTGACCTGATCCTCCACAGGAAACTTAATCTTCTGACAGAAAGTAGAAACGACCGCCCTGAACTCATTCAGGGCAGGCTGACCCAATATCACATTATAAGAAGATGGAGCATCTACCACCATAAAATAAGATCTCCTGGTTCTCATCAGGGGTTCCTCCCCCAGAGAAATGGCCAACTTTATTTGCCCCAGAGGTTGCACTTCATTGCCTGTGAATCCATACAGAGGAGTTGCAATCGGTTGAAGTTCCATTGGATCAATTTACAGCTGATCAAAAGCCTTTTTGAATATAATGTTGACAGAGCTGCCCGTGTCTATGAAGGTATGAGCGATGGCGTAGTTAGCTATCACAACTTTGATGATTAATGCATCATCATGAGGTATCTCTACCTCCTCCAGATCTTTGGGCCCGAAGCTTATTTCAGGACCGGCCGTCCTTTCCATGCTGCACCCTACTGCATGAATCTCCAATCTTCGGGCATGTGCTTTTCTGGCTCTGTTAGAATCCCCATCAGTGGGTCCGCCCGTAATCATGTTGATATTGCCCCTAGCAACATTGTTTCTATTCTCTTCCTGACGGGTTATTGTGGTTTCAGAAGGTGCTTTCTCGGATACTTGGCTAGTACTCGCCGGGACCGGTATTGCTTCTTGACGAGTTCCCTCCGGGCGATATTCCGGCTTGAGCGGACTCTGCTGCCTAGGGTATGGTTGCCGGTAATAGTTCTGTCTCTGATATCGCTCTTTATTGACTCATCTATTTTTCAAAACAAAACAATCATCAGTGTGATGACTGCTAGTTTTATGATAAGTGCACCATCTCCTTGGTGCCTCCGGTGGCATCTCTACATGCTGTACAACTTGTGGACGATAATCTGGTTGTCGATAAGGTGGATGAGTTATTCTAGGCCCTCTTGGTGGGGGTACTAGGGTCGGAGCTTTCTCTTTAGCGTGAGTAAGAGAAGAGGGAACACCTTCTTTCCTACGAGCAGCTTGGGCTTCTTCTACGTTAATGAACTCAGTAGCCCGCTCAATCAAGGAATCAAAATTAACAGGAGGATTTCTTACCAAATCTTTAAAGAAATCATTATCATTTAAACCCTGAGAGAAAGCACTTACTAATATTTCAGTAGTAGCATTAGGTACATCTATAGCTACCTGATTGAACCTTTTAATATATGTCCGGATGGATTCTTTAGATGTTTGCTTAATTGAGAATAGGCTCCACGGGGTCTTATGATACCTTTTGTTGCTGGAGAAATGATGTAGAAAGACTTTCTTGAAATCTTTAAATTTTCGAATAGACTTTTCAGGTAATCTTTTGAACCAGCGTTGTGCTGCTCCTCCAAGAGTAGTGAGGAACATCCGACACTTCACCCCATCAGAGAATTGTTGCAACAAGGCTACATTATCAAATTTCAACAAGTGATCTTCCGGATCTGTGGTTCCGGTATATTCTCCAATTTGAAGATTCTGATATCGCTTAGGAAGTGGGTCATCTAATACACTTTGTGAAAATGGGGAGATGACCTTTTCTGGTGAACTATCACTAGTTATCATTTTGACTTTATGCTTCTCTCTATCCGGTACCTCGCCAGAGGACTCTTGGAACACAGGCTTCTTACCCCCTGGATCTAAAGGAGTGCGAAGGAAGGCTCGTGGACGCCTAGTTGGAGAAACAGTAGCTGGAGGAAAATATAAATGTTCTTCTTCTTCTATCTCCTTTCCTTTCCGAGGTTCAGTAGTTGATATCGCCGGATGATGAGCCGTCGGCAGAGTGGCCCCAGTATGAGCTTGCAGTTGTTGCTGCTGTTGTTGTAGGGCTTTCTGAACATGAGAATTAATGAGGAGATCCAAATCCTCGCGACTGATAGTAAGTAGGTTCGACTTCCCAGCTTCTTCCATCACGTAGTCTCAGATTCAGGTGAATTTCCCACAGACGACGCCAAATTTGATCCTGTCTGAGAAGCTGACCGTGAAAGAGATCCGGAAGAAGGAAACCCACCGTACTGATGAAGAATAATGCCGGTAGAACCTAGACCCGAGAAACCCAAAGCGGATCGGAAGAAAACCAGAGTCACTGAAGAAAATCTGATAAGTAGGAAGAAATCCCCGTTCAGATAGGAGAAAGTCGAACTCCCAAACTCCCGAGGCTCCCTGCGCACAAGAGACCAACCAACACTATCGTCAGTGACCTAAGACCGGGGTGGGAATCCCTGGCTAAGCCCTCCGACGCTCAAGTTAGTGATCTCTCTTGATGTCAAGGAAGGAAGAATAAAGAAGATGAACAGTAGCCAGAAAATTAGGGTTGTGAAAGTACACAATGATGTGAACTTACCCAGCCAACGGAGAGGATTCCCCCTTTTATACCACTTCATGTAACCTCCGTAGCCATGAAGTGGACCCCGGTTTGTTAGTGTTCGTTATGAGATGACGTCAGCTGCGCCCTTGCGGAAGAAAATTTTTAAGGAATCTTTTTTGTACCCCAGATGTACCTTTTTTGTCGTTTAGCGCCTGCAAGACAAGCTGAAAGCATATTTCCCACCAAAATATATATTCTCTATCATGAATTATTCTATTCGATATATTCATGTATGATTCTTATTCATGTGACTTCTATTTGTATCTTTGTTGTGTCAAAAAATAATATTTTATTCAACATGTTTCTAAGGTATTCATTGAAGGAACTGTGTGGGTTCTTTGCTCGAAAGAACCCTCTTGACCGATATTGGTCTATCTTTGCTTTGGAGTATGTATCGGTCGTTATTGGCTTACCTTCATACGGCAGGCATGTATCGACCGATATTGGCCTACCTTCGTTCGGCAGGCATGTATCGACCGATATTGGCCTACCTTTGTTCCGAAAGTATGTCTCGGCCGTTACTGGCCTACCTTCATACGGCAAGCATGTATCGACCGATATTGGCCTACCTTCGTTCGGCAGGCATGTATCGGCCGATATTGGTCTATCTTTGCTTTGGAGCATGTATCGGTCGTTATTGGCTTACCTTCATACGGCAGGCATGTATCGACCGATATTGGCCTACCTTCGTTCGGCAGGCATGTATCGACCGATATTGGCCTACCTTTGTTCCGAAAGTATGTTTCGACCGTTATTGGCCTACCTCCATACGGCAAGCATGTATCGACCGATATTGGCCTACCTTCGTTCGGCAGGCATGTATCGGCCGATATTGGTCTATCTTTGCTTTGGAGTATGTATCGGTCGTTATTGGCTTACCTTCATACGGCAGGCATGTATCGACCGATATTGGCCTATCTTCGTTCGGCAGGCATGTATCGACCAATATTGGCCTACCTTTGTTCCGAAAGTATGTCTCGGCCGTTATTGGCCTACCTTCATACGGCAAGCATGTATCGACCGATATTGGCCTACCTTCGTTCGGCAGGCATGTATCGGCCGATATTGGTCTATCTTTGCTCTGGAGTATGTATCAGTCGTTATTGGCTTACCTTCATACGGCAAGCATGTATCGATCGATATTGGTTTACCTTTGTTCTGAAGGTATGTCCCGACCAATATTGACTTACCTTCATACGGCAAGCATGTATCGACCGATATTGGCCTACCTTTGTTCTGAAAGTATGTTTCGGCCGTTATTGGCCTCCCTCCTTTGACTCTTTCTTCCTTTTCTTTCCTCATCTGAAGACCCTTAAAACCTAACCCATATTAGCAGTAGTCAGGTGTAACTGCGTCACAACAGAGTAGGAGGACGAAGTCGGAAACTCGAAGGGTCGCATATTGAATTGGTAAGTGAGTTGTGTTGAATGCTTGGTCGAACCCTTCTTTTATAGGCTATTTAGGGAACCTCCAAGCCTTTTCTAGGGTGCCTCCAAGTGCAAACTTGATCTCCAAAACCTTGGTCATGATAAGCTCTGCAACCTTCGATTTTTATCCTCTGGAGGATGCCTTCAAAGCTTTTCCAAGGTGCCTCCAGCGCTAAGCTCAAGGCGCCTTCAAAGGCATATGAGGCGCCTTAGCGCCCTCCCACGCAGAGTCTTCGACCAGCATTCGAGGTGCGTCCACTCACATAGGAGGCGCCTTCGCCCCACTATCCAGGGCATCTCTAATGGACCTGGAGGCGCCTTGAGCACTGTTCACCAAGGCTGAATTTTCTTTATAACTCCTATAAAAATATGTTAGTCTAAAAATAAAGTATAACCTATAAAATAAAGTTAGCATAATAATAAAATACTATTATTAATTAGATCCTGTCTTCTCGAGACCAAGATTTAGTAAAGGTCTCAATTTAGGTTTTCAAATGGACCCAATTGGAACTGTGCCTAAAGTCCCTATTTGGGACTCATCCTCACCGAACACTCTCCTCCAGAGACTTAGCTTACTTATCATGCAGAATCGCTTGACTCTACCTTGGTCCACCAAGTCTTCCTACCAATTATTAGGTTTGGAAATCCAATTGGATTTTGGCTAGCTGTCAGGTCCTGTAAACTTAGTCAGACTTTTCATCATATATTGGGTCACTCCTTGATCTATCTGGACTTCTACATCAACTATCAAGTCCTTTAAGCCTAGCTAGATTTTAGCCTGCTGTCAGACCAGTCAAGTCCTGAACACTTAGTAAAGGGGTTAAATCACAACACATTTAACTTTAATCCACTTATTATTCATTAAAACTTAGATTTGATCATTGGTGTCAACTACACCAATAGAATCAACAATAAAGGGGGGCCACATCCATGAATTTATTTCTTTATCTTTCATTTTCATATGTTCTACTAATGTTTATCTCTTAAATTTTACTATATATATAATCAAATTATTCATCTAAGAAGTTTGTCCCCTTATCAGTCAAAGATGCATCATCAATTACTACTGAAGCTTCATAAGATAACATCAAGTGTCTTGACATCAAATTCCCATCTGGATCATTGATGAAATTTTTAGTCACCCAAAGCATATATTGCTCCAACCTTTGCATTTCTTGTCCATCATTTAAGTATATACTTATCAAGCAACAGAAACACTTGGTTGACACGGAAAAAAGTTAACATATGTCTACATGGAATGCTCTCGAACTCAAACTTCCTATAGCTACTGGATATGTACTCCATCTATTTGTCATACGTGAGCACCCTTGGTTTTGTAAAGAACAACTTTAAAAATTCATGACATGATAAAGCACTATTTCAATGCCTATAGATGCTTGTTACACATAACAACCATGACTCACTCATTTACTTTGAAAATCCAACTATTTCTTTTTTGTGTACAACTTAACCATTTGAGTTTCTATAGGCCAATTTGTTTTAATCTTTGGATACTCATTCATATTAATATGATCAACAACTAACTCATTGTGTCTTTAGTATCGCAATTCCCTATTGAATCGAGTGATAAAATCAATCAATGAGTTCTTATTTGAGACATACTTCTTAAAAAATGAATGTGAGCTTTCAGATCACTGACTACTTAACATTCCAGAAGAAAATATATGGCTAAAATATAATGGAACCCACCTTTGTCATAATTTATATATCAATGACAATCAATCATTTTTCTCCAAGCTAGAACACTTGATAACTTCTTCCCATGACTTCTCAAATTTATTAGGTGTTGAGGAGTTTACAATGACAACCTTTATGGTTTGATAATAGTTGTGAAAAGTTAAAGGGGGTAATTTATCTGAAAATTTATTGAGTATGTGTCACAAACAATATTGATGCATTGTTTAAGGGAAAATTTATGCAATGGCCTTCGTCAACGCTAGATTTTGATTAGTAATGATTACGGTTGGTGGACCTTTATGCATGACTTCTATTAACTTCTTAAGTAACCAAACAAAAGACTCATTTTCTCATCACTTAGAAATCCACAACCAAATATAATGGTCTGATGATGAAGATTAACTCCTACAAAGGGTGTAAAAATTGGCCAATATTTGTTGGTATTATATGTCATATCAAATATAACTACATCACCAAAGACACTGTATACCCTCCTTGATACATGATCCATCCAAAAATACCTAGTGAATCTATCAATTGAATCAGTCTCATAATTAAAGAAAATGCTGAATTCTTTTCTTTCTCAGTTGTAAATAACTCGATCAGTGTTTCAGCATCAATACCCTTGTTACGTTATCGCAAGTGTACGGTTACATCATCAATAATAAAAGAATATCAAATCCACAGGGACTGGTTATAACCACTAAAGATGTCTCAAAATGAATTAGCTAAACAATCGATCAAAGAATTATATGATCTAAATACCAATTAGAAAACAGAAATAAAAGGGTAAATGCAGAAAACTAGGTTTAATGAAGGTTTTAGGAGTTTTTGTTTCTTTGTGATACTCATCAATGTAATATGATCTACCAATCCTTATCCTTAATTGTAATATATTTGTAAGAAGTCATCGGTTATTTTCTGCAAAAAACACCGGTCAAGGGACTCTTATCTACACATAAAGCAATCAAATAGTTATGACTCCTATGAAGTCCGTTAGCAGGGCAACCCTGTCATAACGCCCCTCGGTCATACTGTTGGTCCCTTTGGAGGCCGACAAGAGGGGAGGGGTGAATTGCCCTGAAAAAACAAAACTGACCTTTCTCGGATTTTCAACTACTAATCGAACTTGTAAAAATAGAAGAGACTAATTAAACAGAATCTAAATAGACATAGAGGGTTTACTTGATTTGCAATCAGGGGATTGCTAATCAAAGGCAAAGATGATGCACTATTTGATTCTCCTCTGGGTGGAGTAGCCTCTTACAGCGTTGAAAGCACAGACAGAAAAGTAAAGCACACAGAAGTTGATTACAAGTAAGATACATTAACTGTGCAGATCAGTGCTATATTTATAGCATTGGTCGGGGCGCCCTGGGGGGATAAAACTTTATCCCCCAACGTTCAGATCGCGTTAGAATCGATCTGGTCAAAAACTTCATCCCGGGCGCCCGGAAGGGTTCCGAGCGCCCCAGGCTACTCCGGGCGCCCCGAGCCTTAAAGTCAACAGAAGTTGACTATTTCGTCTCCGGTTCAGCTCGTCTCGGTCCGGGTCTTGTTCGCTCCGGCTCCGCTAGCTTGGGTGATCTCATCCATCCGGAATAGGGCTCACCCGAACCCAGGTTCCGACCTTCTCCTCGAGCAGCCTTCCTTCCCGGTTTCTCATCCCTCGAACGCCGCGCACATTCTTCTCGTCCATCGGTGTACTCTTCCACGGTCACCTCGTCCCTCGGATGCACCGAGCTTATCAGCTCTCTCCCCGTGTCGTCCTTCTCGCTAGCCATGTCTTCCGCTCGACTTCTTGTGTTCCTAAGCTCCTGCATACTTAGACACAAGGGTTAGACAAAACAGGACCTAACTTAACTTGTTTGATCACATCAAAACACCTTGGGGTTCCAACAATCTCCCCCTTTTGGATGTGAGCAACCCAAGTTAAGTTAGGGTAAAACAGATGTAATAAAAATAGTTAATATGCAAATAAGTCCAAATATTTTTCAATTATATACCTCCCCCTAGACTTAACATTCTTCTCCCCCTTTGATCACATAAAAAATGGGGTTTCTAAACAGGTCTAAGGTAAATTCTCAAAGAAAATTTTAAGTGTTAAAAAAATTTCTTAAAATTTAAGTTTGAAACTTATTTCAACATTTCCTTAAAAAAAATTTCCATAAGTAAAAAAAATTCTAAGGCAATTTTTTTTAAAAAAAAATTATAAAAAAAATTTCTAAATAAAAAAATTTCTAAGGTAATTTCCAAAAAAAATCTAAGTAATTTTTTTTTAAACTGAATATTTTTGAAAATATTTTCTAAAACAAATTGAATAACCCTTTAAAGCATATTTGCTACAGAAACATTTTCTAAGTTAAACAAAATTTTCAAAACAAATGTTTAACAACTTTTAAGCATTATTTAATTCTAACTTTAATACTTTTTCCAGAAAGTTAATTAAACATTTGATTTCAGTATTTTCGCTTCCAGGTCGTGGCAAGGTACTAGGCCTTCTTGGTTATTGGAGCAACAACCACTTCCTTAGACAAAGCCTCATAAAGAAACTATCTGTTTAACTTTCTTGCTGAAAAATGCTAAGTTTAATTTAAAATTTTAAGTTAAACATGTTTTCGAAACCCAATAGAGGTTTCTACCTACAGGGTTAATCAAGTATTTCCTAGGTATATAAGCTTTTGATATTTTTCTAATTTGACTTTGATGAAATCTATAATACCAATTTAAACCTTTATAATTTCTAAAATTAGAAATATTTGAACCATTAGCCTTTTTCAATCTTTCTATTTCTTCTTTTAGTTTTTCATTTTCAATTTTCAATTTATCAAAATCCTCTATAAGACATGATTTTGTCAAAATTCTTTTTGTTTCTAAAATTTCATTTTCTAATTTGGTATTTTTATTTTCTAATTTATACATGGATTGTAACATCCACCCTTCTTAACTACTACTCTCTAAGGGCGACCGTTACTTATCTATTACTCTACTTACTAGTGTCACTTATGCTATTATTAGCAACACTTAGATTTATCACGGCCCCAAAGAAATTCCTACCAAAAAATTTCGACAGAGTCTTCCCTGTACTGGTGACAAAATCAACAATACATGCAAAATAATACCATCAGCCACATGCGGCTGGTATATATATATCTCACAACCACGTAGTAATAAGACACAACAACTAAAAATAAAACTATTCTAGCAAAAGCAATGAATAAAGCTCCAAGAATAGAAAACAACCAACTAACAATGTGGAATACTCTCAATCTAGCAACATAAGAAAAGGAAATGACTCTTTAACAACTTCTTAGCCAGGTTCCGAGGCTTCCATAGTTCAACATCACACACCATTCATCATGCATCCTCCTTGTCGCCTTCCTCTTTATACTTTAGCTTTTCCTTTGTCTGCAGTAAGAGGAAAAATAAATCTATAAGCGAAACACTTAGTAAGTACTAATCTATCTCACAAAAGCTCATAAGTGCATAAGATGCAAATGATGTTGAGACTGAAATGCTAAACAGAAAAGGCTAAACATGCTCATCTAATAGCAAAGTACTAAAATAAACTGCATACTCATGATATAAGAATAAATCTGCATACTCATGATATAAGAATAAATCTGCATGTTAGAAATAAAGCTAATCATGCTCAATAAACTCATAAGGAAAGTGAATGAAAACTAATACGATATGCTTAGAATTAAAAGAGCTAATCTTGGCTAGTTCTAAACATAGGTGATACTTGTTTCATTTACTTATAGCTTTATACTTGAAATTAATTCTTAACTTTCTTCTTCTCTTTCTTGGGCCCAGGCTTAGTACCATCTTATGCGCGCTCTCTAATAGTGACTGAGGTAGCGAGCCTCCAGTCCTATGAGGATAAAGACCTCGGTCTTACCAGGGCCAAGACCTCAGAATTTGTCACCTGGATTTGTTTAACGACAACCTCGGAAGTCGGGTACTAGCCTCTTACTTTAATTTACTTGTTATCTTTTCTAACTAGACCTTGGTCTTTTTCTTACTTGTAGTTACCCATAATCCTCAAAAGGTTTAATAGGGCACATAATCATTCCACTAAAATACATGGCTATTCATTTTATTAAAATAGCAAAAACAACTAACTATATGCTTTAGATTAAAGAGCTATTAAAAGCTAACTAACACATATATGCATATGTATCAAAACAAGAAACTAGAAACTGAATTAAGAACTAATACTGCTCGTGAATTTCTCATGCTTGTAAACAGCAAAACAAAGGAAACTGTTCATGATCAAGAAAACCAAGAAACTAACACTACATACTTTAGATAAAGGTTGTTCTTGCCTTTTTGAGTTGCAAGGAAAATGCTAAACTCATTCTAACTAAATAAAGGGTTGTTCTTGCCCTTTGAGTAGCAAGGAAAGCTAACTGTATGCTTCAATTTAAAGAGCCATTAGAAGCAAACGCATATAACATTTGCTACTGTAAGAGGAAAGAATTGCTACTGTAAAGAACTAAAACATAATGCACAGCAAACCCGAATGCATTTATACTAGCAAAATTCTGCACTTGTTAGCTTAATAAAATTCTGCATTATAACTTATGCAGGCCATACTAAACTAACGTACCTAAAAATAACATGGCACAACAAGGAAAACTACAAACTGCATGCTAAAAGGAACAGAAGCTGTTCCTATTCGGAACTCCTTCTATACAATTAAACTCGAACAATAAACTAGCATGCTTAACATGTATGCCACGGAAGGTAAGAAATGGAAGGGAAGACCCTAGCTTATAATCCTGTTCCACAGCAAACCCAAGCAAGAAACTTTCGGCACAGCAACTTAGCATGGCAATTTGGCATAGCAACTTCTAAAAGGAAACCTAACATAGAAATTTCAACACAGGAACCCTAGCTTATTCAAAAGGGAAACCCTAGCATAGAAATCCGAAAACCTAATGCCCTAACATGGCAAATTAGACACAAACCATTTTACTACATTATTCATTAAAGAAACCCATTCTTATACATGGCAGTGAGATAAAACACTAATACTACAAGTTAACAGCATGCAATTCACAGAATCAGCAACCACAAATTTAAACCTGCTGGAATTTAAACCCCTATAAGGCTTATTTCATATCCAATGCTTAGCCCAACAAAACTATACCCTACTGAGATTAAAGTTCCATGTAAACATGTTCACAACTAAAACTTTCATGAGGCAACAGAAAAATCCGAAACAACCTTGGTACAATAAGCGCTATACAACTCGATCTTAACCAAGAGGAACCTAAATCCCTAGCACAATAAATTCGGCACTGCAAATTCCGTGAGCAAAGAAACGAAAACCTAAAACTCGGAGCTACTCCTACCACAGGTGAGTAGTATTTACATCGTTCTTGGACTTACAGCCGAGAAGAGGTCCTAGGGTTTCAGAGAACTTGCAACTCTCGGCCTCTTCTTGTGCCCGCACGCTCTTCTTGCCGAAGAGAAGCCCGGATTTGTGAAGAATCCGCGAAGGAGGGAGCTCGCCGGCTGCCGGGGACGAAACCTAGCTTCGGTTTCGTTTCCGCCCGAGAGAAATCGCCAACGCCGCGCACGCGTGAGGGAGAAGAGAGGAATTATGGTTCTCGGGCCAAAAGGGAAAACCTAAGTTCCTTTCTTATAACTAGGGTATTCTGTTATTGCTTAAGAATATTTCGCTTCCCTTTTATTACGAAACATTCGTTGGAACACCCGATCAGCCGCGTTTTGATCAAGTCGAAGGTCGCGAGTTCGATTCCTCAGCCGCACCTTTTTTCCCCTTTTATTTTCTGTTTTAAATCATTGCTTAAATAAATCTTACTTTCTATTTTACCAGCAACGACCGCCAGCACACTTGGTCAGCTGGGTTTTGACCAAGTCACAGGTGGCTGGTTCGAACCTCAGCTTGGACATTTTTTGTCAAAACTTCCTTCGTTTAGTAAAAATATCAAACGACCTCCAAAAATTGCATAAAAATACTCTAAAAATTTCTAAAAATCTCTAGAATATTTCTAAAGTATTTATAAATATTTTTAAGAACTTTTAGAACTACTAATGAGGAAAATTGGATCGTTACATGGATTTTTCCATTGCCTTAATACCAAAGTAAAGTTGATTAGGGGGTAAGAGGCATACCTCACTTACCATATCAGACTTGAAGCCTGAATCTCCCCTTACTTCGCTACTTTCATCTGAGGTCGCTCCCCCTTCATCGATGCTAGGTTCTGATGTATTTTGCCCTTCGTAGCTTGCCATCAGTGCTATTCTGGCATATTCTTGAATCTCGGACTCAGATGAAGAAGTGTCGTCCCAAGTAGCTTTTAGGTTATTGTGCTTCTTTGGAATTTTGCCTTTGTCCTTCTTTAGTTCTGGGCAATCTTCTTTTAAGTGTCCTTCCTTTTGACACTGGTAGCAACGCATCCTTCTTCTATTTCTTGGATTCTTTTTATTCTGCATTTCTTTAAATTTATTAGATCTAAAAATCTTTTTAAAGTTTCTTACCATGTATGCTTCCTGATCATCTTCTGAGTCTGACTCGGGTTCATCCCTTTTGGTTGCGTTTAGTGCGATCATCTGGCTTAATTTCTTTGTTCCTGCACACCTGGTTTTATGCAATTCAAGAGTGGAGAACAGTTCTTATAAAGTACTTACCTCCAGGTCTTTCGAAATGCAGTAGGCGTCGACGATTGATGTCCATTCTGAAGTTCTGGGAAACACGTTGAGTGCGTAGCGTATTGTGTCCTGATTTGTTACCATTTCTCCGAGGTTCTCGAGACCAGTAATCAGTTCTTTTACCTTCACATGTAAATTGGCTACCTTCTCACCTTTTTCCAGACGGATGTTCATCAGCTTGTTCCGGAGGATGTCTCTTCTAGCGAGCTTCGCTTCGGACGTGCCTTCGTGGAGTTCCAGGAACTTCTCCCAGAGTTCTTTAGCAGATGAATAGCTTCCAATGCAGTTGACCTCTTGAGGTGGTAACATGCTCAGCAGGTGATATTCCGCACGGTTGTTCGCTACAGACTCATTCTGCTTCTTCTTTGTCCAATGGCTCTCTTCTTTTTCTTCTCCATCTTGATTCATCGGAGCTACAAAACCATACTTCATAATAAACTAAATTTGAAAAATCAGTTTTTAGGAATACATCCATACGACGCTTCCAGTCCGCGAAGTCTCCCTCGAATTTTGGTGGAACGATGCTTGGTCTAGCCATCTCGTTGCTTCGATCAGCGGTTAGTCCTCCTGAAGCGCCTGGCTCTGATACCACTTGTTGGTCCCTTTGGAGGACGGCAAGAAGGGAGGGGTGAATTGCCCTGAAAAAATAAAACTGACCTTTCTCGGATTTTCAACTACTAATCGAACTTGTAAAAATAGAAGAGACTAATTAAACCAAATCTAAACAGACACAGAGGGTTTACTTGGTTTGCAATCAGGGGATTGCTAATCCAAGGCAAAGATGACGCATTATCTGAGTCTCCTCTGGGCGGAGTAGCCTCTTACAGCGTTGAAAGCACAGACAGAAACGTAAAGCACACAGAAGTTGATTACAAGTAAGATACATTAACTGTGCAGATCAGTGCTATATTTATAGCACTGGTCGGGGCACCCCGAAGGGGTTCCGGGCGCCCTGGGGGGATAAAACTTTATCCCCCAATGTTCAGATCTCGTTAGAATCGATCTGGTCAAAAACTTCATCCCGGGCGCCCGGAAGGGTTCCGAGCACCCTGAGCCTTAAAGTCAACAGAAGTTGACTTTTTCATCTCTAATTCAGCTCGTCTCGGTCCGGGTCTTGTTCGCTCCGGCTCCGCTAGCTTGGGTGATCTCGACCATCCGGAATAGGGCTCACCCGAACCCAGGTTCCGGCCTTCTCCTTGAGCAGGCTTCCTTCCTGGTTTCTCGTCCCTCGAACGCCGTGCACGTTCTTCTCGTCCACCGGTGTACTCTTTCGCGGTCACCTCGTCCCTCATACGCACCGAGCCCGTCGGCTCTCTCTCCGTGCCGTCCTTCTCACTAGCCGCGTCTTCCGCTCGACTTCCTGTGTTCCTAAGCTCCTGCACACTTAGACACAAGGGTTAGACAAAACAGGACCTAACTTAACTTATTTGATCACATCAAAACACCTTGGGGTTCCAACACATACAACATAGAAATGCATCACTAATCAATTTACATCAAGATATAGAATTTAGTTCATATATCCATCCCATTTCTTTGCAGGTTCTTGCTTCACCCTTCAAGATGATTCCCTAAATGTCCGTTAACAGGGTAATCCTGTCATGATACCCCTCGGTTATACAATCTAGAGAATTACTCTACAAGATTTCACAAGAAATACAAACAATCAATCAAGAATGGTAATTAGATTCAAAATACAGCAATCCTCTCAAAATTGAATTGATACAAAATATAATAATGTCTTTGAAACAAGAAGATCGTAAATCCTTGAAATCTTACATCAGTTCACATCACAAATACTCCCTCCATCCTAGAACAAGGAGATTTACTCCATGATACAAAAGAAAAGAACCGAAGACAAGAAGATCGTAAACATTTTGATCCAAATCAAGATGATAGAAAAGAAATGCTTATCTAAAGACGACGAGTGATCTTCGGAACCAATCCTTGCTATCGGAATCGAATCTTGGATGGAAACGTCTCTTGATCGTCAGCAAGATGTGAAAGAAAGCCTCAAGAATTGGATCTCCCCAAAGGGAGAGCCTCCCCCTTTCAAAGAGGAGAAAGCCCTTTATATAGAAGAGGATGTTTGGGCGCCACATAGCCCGTGGCATGGCCGTGTGAATCTCACACGACCTTGCCTACTTCCTTCTCAGCCAAGGTCACATGACCGTGTGGCTCTCACACGGCCGTGCCATGCATTGTCTTGGCTAGCTTGCACGGTCGTGCAGATCCACACGACCTAGCTAGTCTTTATCTTTGGAAGTGTCACACGGCTGTGTGGCACACACGACCATGTCATGCTTGGCCTCTATAAAGGTTGCATGGCCATGTTCTGGTTGGCTTCAAAAGTGACACGACCGTGTGGCTCTCACATGGCCATGTCGTTCTCCTCCTCTGCTGAAGCTACATGGCCCTATCAGTTCAACACGGCCAAGGCCATTTTCCTTTGGCATGGCCGTGTGGCACTCATGGCTGGTGTCGTTTTCCTTTGCTTGTTCATTTCTTCTCTAAATTCGACTCCTGTAGATAGAAAAACACACAAGAGCAGATCTCTGAACAAAGAAGAGTAAATAAGCTAAAAGCGAGCAAGGAGTATGGAAATACATAGATAAAGCATGCATAAAATATAGTAATGTGCGTCAAAATATGCTAAACAAGTGTATACAATCTATGCACATCATACACCCAGACTTAAACCTTTGCTTGTCCTCATGCAAAATGCCATAATCTAGATTCATGAGCTCTATAATGCCTCATAATCCCTAATGCACTTACCTAACTCTATCCAAAAGTTTCATTGGTAAACATGATCATAGAAATACATTAAGTGTGACTTAAGCATAAGTCTCTAGTGCACAGTGCAAATAAGTGACTCAAACCCTTCAAGTCTCAATCTTCGTCCTAGTCAAGTTGTCATTCAAATGAGTTCCTAATGTTTCCGGTGATAGGCACTTACCCGCCACACACTTGGTTTATATTTCTCAATCAACCCAAGGTCTCAAAGGCGTGCTCGATATCAAGAGAATCATAACAGTTATTTCCCCAATAACCTAACTCGGTCTCAAAGGGGTAACTTGCTAGTTTCCACTCATGAAAACTATTTTTTATATCCATTATTCAACATTTTTTTTTTCATTTCACTTTTTTTTCATATCATTCTTTTTTTTTTCTAAGTGATTGCAAGGTGCAACACTTAAACACATTTGATCATAGCACAAATATTGAGATATTTTGATTTTTCCAAATGAGCTTACAAGATTCGAGCCTCATCCAGTAACCAAAATGAAGTTTGAGAAATCACCATGGAAACCAAGTACTAAACAAATAGGATGAATCATGACTAATTCAATGATATCAACTATTCAAGCTCAAGTAAAGTGAAGGTAAGATCCTTAAGGTTAAGCCAAAACTCAAATTTATCCCCAAATGATACTTAGCTCATATCATGCTACTTAAGATAGAGAAAAGAGGTACAATAAACATACTAGCATCATTTACAACATCATGAATCAAAATAAAAACCGTGCTAAACATTTTACTTAAAGACAAGAAAGTATAAAAGTGAAGATTGATGTTCTCACTATGTATACCACAATGTTTCAAAAGACAATCAAATGAAACAAAACAAATGCAAGAAAAAAACAAACGAAATGCAGAAAAACTAAAAAAAATGCAAAAATTTTCAAGTTGCAAACCACCCCCCAGACTTAAACTTTTTCATCGTCTTGATGAAATCAATATGGTCGTGGAGGTGGACGAGGAAAAGGAGGTCTATGTGGACAACCGATAGGAAAACTAAGAAAACCTAGAATCTCACTCAAGACTTTATGATATTCATAGAGGGCATCCACTTGTTGACTAGTAATGCTCATGCCCTGCATGAATTCTCTCATCCTAGCTTGATCAATACCATAGTCCTGAACAAATTCGGCCACTTGACCTTGAAAATTCCTCGTAAACTGAAAATGATCCTGCATCTCTCTAAATTGGTCATCAGATAAAGAAAAGCAACCCTCCAACATTACTCATTGGCCTCCTGCTTCTTATGAAGTGAGTCTAGAGATGCACGAAAATCAGAAAAATCAAATCTGGACTGACCCGTACCATAGGCGAAAGAATGTCTACCAGGTTCCGGATGCCCAGAAGGCTACAGGTGTCTAGATGATGAGGGCTCAAGGTGGGGCTTAGTATCTCCGGATATAGAAGGAACATTCACAGGATCTACATCAGTGATTACCCAATTAGCAGGGTTGTGAACAGAAGTCTGCTCGGGACAAGGAAGGGGTAATGGAAAACCATTCTTCCTAGAAAAACCAAAGCTATTCTCATCCCGACAAATCATTTTCATGGAAAGACATGCATCAATATCGATTATATTATTACCATGGATGATCTCTAACCTGTTGGTGCGGTTAGCACTAATGGTCTAACTCAAGTTTTGATGAATAACAAAATAGGTTAAGTTAGTTTTGTTGTTATTTAACACTCTGACCGAGTGTGCAGGAGAAACCCAGACAGGTCGACGGGCTGACTTGATGTTTGGCACGAAGCCCAACTAGGTCGATGGGCCGACCAGATAGTTGGCACGAAGTCCAAACCGGTCAATGGGTTGATTGGACATTTGGCACGAAGTCCAGCTAGGTCGACGGGCTGACCGGATAGCTGACACGAAGCCCAGACGAGTCAAAGAGCTGACCGGACGTCTGGCAGGTAAGTGAAGGTAAGTCACTGGAGGGGAGTGATTGTGAGGATGCCTTCCCGGAAAGGGAACATTAGGCGTCGATCTGACTTAGACCCATTTCAGATCTCTAAGTTGAGATCGTGACTAGATTCCAGTCTCGAGGAGACAGAATCTAGCTAATACTCTGTTTATTAACTTTAAACCGTGCTAACACTTTATTTTGTAGGATAATATTATTTGCATTTTGTCTCGGACTAACTTTTTCTTACAGGAGAAGGATGTTCTGGAGAAGAGTGGTCCGAGCGCCCGGAGGTGAAATTTTATCAGCAACGTCATTTCACCACATGTAGCACCCTGGTTGGCTCAGTTACGTCATTTTCAGGACGCCTGAAAGGATCCAGGCACCCTGAACCTCCTATATAAGGAGGGTAAAGGCTGGAGCTAAAGAACGATTCACGATTCGCTCTCTTGTGCTCCTGCGACGTTGCAAAGATACTTTGACAACGCGTTGTTCTTTTAATTCTTCCCTCTTTT